>NW_017729022.1:26571303-26593151 GCF_001723915.1 Gavialis gangeticus | reverse complement strand
GACAGCACAGGGGCTGGCCCTGGGCTCTAGCTCCCCCTGGCTGCAGATCTGGGAGGAGTCAGGTAGGGTTATTTTGCCCCAGGTGGCACAATTTGCTTCTCAACAAAGTGCATGTCCGAGCATGTGCGCTGAGGAAAAAGTCCCGGCTCAAATTTGCACCGCTTCTATTTGAGCTGCTGCAAGTGCACATGCTTGCATGTGTGGATGTGCCCAGAAGGGTCTACCATTCCTACAAGTTTCATCCAAATCAGGCCAGAAATTACAGTTGTACAGCTGTTTCAAGCTTCCCCATCATAGCCTATGGGAAAAACGTCGAAACAGGGTCAAAACAGTGAAAGTGTTTTCGACAAAACGAAACGGAACAGTGGTTTTGAGTTGAAACAAAATTCAAACCAAAACACAGTTCTGTAGAAACGGCGAACCACAAGTCAAAATGGAACAGTGCCATTTCGCATAGCCTTATTGAATAAGTATCAGTGGGACACCCAGTCAAATGCCTTCTCCAGGCTGAGGTTCAGGATGACAACATCCACATCCCTCTTCTGTTGGTACATCTCATACTTGCAACAGGGCTCTGTGGATTTGCCACCCTGGCACCATGCAAGATTGATTCTTGTGGAACACCGACCCTACAACAGACTTAAAGTGCTTGGTCAAGACTTTGGTCATTAGTTTATAGTAAAAGCTCAGAAGAGTTATGGGTCTTCAGTTCTTCAGCTCTGCCCTCCTTCCTTTCTTGTACAGAAGGGTTATGAGGCCCTAATCCATCCCAGCCTGTATATGGCCATCTTGCAGCTGCACCCCTAGAAGGTATGGGTCCATCTGGTTCCAGAAGGTGATGTAGAACTCCTTAAGCAGGCCTACCACCCCAGGAGTCTTACTATTCCTGAAGCCACGTAGAGTCTTGGCAGATATAATTTAGTTTGCAATGTTGCAAATTGCAATGATGCAGCTGTCTGCTTGCCCCTCGGCTGCAGGAGAGGCATGCAGGCTCTGCAGAAAAAAATGACTGGGTCCCTCACCACTTCTGCCTTCAGCAGACTCCTGTGACTGGCAGGATGCCTGGGGCTGGCCAGAAATGGACTGCCTTGCCCCTGGGGCAGCACAGGAAGGTGGCAGGAGGGTGGCTGGGCTTGCTGACAGATGGAGAAGGCAGCAGGGACAGTGCACAGAGCTCTGGAAGCCTGGGCAGGCTGCTAGCTGGCTGGGTGCTGCCCCAGCTTGGAGGCGCCCAATGCAATGCTTCCCCAAGCCCACCCAGGCTTCCAGTGCTCTGTGCACTGTCCCTGACACCTTCTCCAGCCACCAACAAAGCCCACCGCCCTCCTATGCTGCTCTAGGGGCAAGCCAGCCCATTCCTGAGCAGCCCCAGCTGTTCTGCCAGCTGCAGGAGCCTGCTTTTAAGCAGAAGCAGCAAGGGACCCAAACTTTGCTGTTGCAGATGCTCCCCACCCCCTTTGCAGCTGGAGGGTGAACTGCTGTCAGGCCAAGTAGCTCCTGAGCTGCAGGGGGCCCCAGTCTTTCCCTCCACAGTGGTGGCACCCCTTGGGGCTACTTGGGCAGACTTCCAGTGGGCCAGATGCTTCCCCAGACGCAGCACCCAGCTCAAGCCAACTGTTCCCTGAGCCCACCAACTGGAAGCCTCCTGGGGGTGCTGCTACCTAGGCAGGCTCAGGGAAGAGTTGGAGTCAGTCCAGTGCTGCCTGTGAGCTGGGGCAGCACCCAGCCAGCTAGCAGCCCACTCGGGGGGTGTTGGGGTGCCACCACCACAGAGGGAAGGACCAGAGCCCCCCGCAGCTCAGCAGTTGCTCAGCCCACCAGCAGCTCACCCCCCAGCAGGCTCCACCAGAAGCAGGGTTGGGCCCCTCATTGTTTGTGCTTTTAGAAGCTTGCTGCAGCCAGCAGGATGCCTGGCACCACCTGGGAACAGTGGCTGCGGGCGCTGGCGGTAGCAGAAGGTGGTGAGGGTGGCGTGCAAGGCACTGGGAGCCTGGGTGGGCTCATGGGGAAGTTGGATGGTGCCCCTGTGAGCTAGCAGCCCTTTCGGCTGGCCCCAGGGGGTACAACCACTGAGGAGAGAAGGACTGGGCTCCTCTGTAGCTCAGGTGCTGCCCAGCTCACCAGCAGCTCATCCCCTGGCAACAGGCAGGCTCCAGCTATGACAAAAAACCCCCAGATCAGTCCCCTCACCGTAATGTGATGGAAAAATTCAAAAGGTTTAGACCTCAGGGTTTTATTCTATGCCCCATCATTTCAATTTAGGGGGCACAAAATAAAACCGTAGGGCGCTTGTCCATGTTACACCTCTGCTGTTACCACGTTATACTTTTCCTGTGTCCATGTGAAAAAAATTGCCATTAAGCTAGCTAAATTGCTTCTGTGTATCCACATTATCAGCTGATTTTATCATTTTAGATTTTTTCTTTGGAGTAATTTAAAACAACTTTGACATGTTTTATTTTTATGCTGTCATTTCATAGAGAAGCAAGGCTTCTAAATTTCTTCCATGAGTTTTAAATTTGTAACGTGGATCTGACTTATGCCTGCAAACGTGATTTTCCCTGCTTTGCAACTATTGCACCACCAGATACTGCTTGGGTTCACTTGTAAATCCACCAAAATCCATGAAAGTTCATCTAATTTCTCCTGCACTGACTCAACCAGATGCCAGGTAGAAATCTTGCAAATTTCTACTGATTATTTTATTGCTTATATTTGATTAATGAAAAATGAGATTTAAAAAAAAAAATATGCTCTGCCTTTTTGCACACACCTCGCTTCTGGCTGTCCTTATCAGCCATAGCCGCATTCCACCCAGACCCCAAACTTTTTTTCCCTTGCTCCTTCCCAGAGTTGTGGGGGGGCAACCCTGCCCCCATGTTCCCCCCAACAGTGCTGTTATCCCTACCCACCCCTGCTGTGCTGCCTGCTACTTATCACAGCAAGCTAGCCTCAGCCTCTTTCCACCTGAAACTTTTTTCCCCCTACTCCTGCCTGGAGTTGGGGGGGAACCCCCCGCCCGTGTTCCCCTCTTTTCCTGCTCCTCTTCCACCCCCTTTGCATTTCCCTCAGTTCCAGCAAGCACACAGAAGGCCATATAGTATTAATAAAATTAATAACCTAAGTTAACTTAAATATTAATAAACAAATACTTTAATTTAATCACATAATTTAACTTTTACAAAGAAGGAAAGAAAGAAGGGAAGAAGGAAAGAAAGAAAGAAGAATTTCTTTTTCCTTTGTCATCATGCTCTTCTGCCAGGTTTCACTCTTGCCAAAAAAATTTGAAATTGTACAATGTGTAGTGTCTCTGGTTGCTAAACATGAGAATCCAAGTACTTGGACTTTCTTATCACAGGACATAACTGTATTTAACAATTCTTGCCATTACATACGTACCTAAGTAATGAATCTGTATACCCACTGATACCAGTCCTCCTCTGTCTGTGTTGCTGCATCTCTGCTGTCAGACCTTTGAAGAGCTGTCAGGAGATATGACACTGAGCAGTTACCCCATTCCAAAAACTCAGCTCCAAATCACTGTCCTTTTGCATGCTACCCCACCATCCACCAACTTACCACTGTCCTGGACTCTCCTTTGGCCCCAAAGCACGGTTGTCTGCAGCATTCCCACTGGCATAGTCACGTGAACCTGCTTCTCCTTGAGAGTCCCCTCTCCTGCACCTTCCCCGGGTTACGTCAGCATCCTCCTCCTCCTCATCAACATCCTTGAAGAGCCTTGGGGTTCTCCTCTTACAGGAGGCACGGCTCTCCTTTGCAAAAGATTGGAGAGTTTGTTTGGGTGGGCTACTCTCCCAGTATACCGGCATTCATGAAACTGTTACAAACTCCTATCTGAACCTTTGATTCCCCCTCAAGATGAGATCAACCTTCTGATTTAATTCCTTAAAACATTGTATTATGTCATTACTAGTGCATTTCATAACCTTCAAATCGGTTTGCTCATTATGGTTTAACACATCCAACACATCTTTCAATTTGGATGTCATTTGTGCACTGGGCATGGCCATGCTTTCAGATGCATCTGTCAGTAGAAGAATACTTTCCTTAGCTTCTTGTTGACTTTTTCAATAATTATGTTGATGTTGAGAGTTAACAGCTGCTCTTGAAGATGAAGATGAAGATGAAGATGCAGGAGTGCCTGTCCACAGACAAAAAGAAAGCTCTCATCAGTTCTTGAACTTTTGTAAAGAACAGTGAGTCATTTTTTAATTATTTTAACAGGACTGCCACTTCAAGAGTTACCACTGACAGTCTACTATCTCTCACCCAACTATCTTCTTAAGGCTGTACCCCAAAAATATTTATCCCAGCACTGCAGCATACACCCTACCCCACACCAAAGATCAGCGACCTCTGCAGGTGGCTAGGGCAGCCAGCCCTGCTGCGGCAGCTACATCAGGGGTAAGAGCCTGGAGCTCCGCTTCCTCTGGAAGTGGCTACAGCCCCGTGGGCATATGTGGAGTGCCCGGGTGCAGTGTCTGCCACAGGGAGTGGCACTCTGTTCTCCCTCTGCTCCCCCATCCCGAATTTATATGAGTGTAAATCTGTAAAACCGAAAATTCAGAACACTACTAATACCAGTATTGTTACTTACAAGTCACCCTTCATGAGGATAGCAGGGTGTCTGTCTCAGGACTCTGTTGCCTCCCTGATACAGTACTCCCTTTGCAACCTGACGAGTCCTGAGACACAGCGACAGTTGAGTCAGAGTCCTCTTCCTCATCATGGACAGGAGTTATTTCTTTTGAGCATCTGTTGAGTCTCCTGGGTGTCTGGTACCAAAACGCGTGGGCTTACTAGAGTAGAGAGGGAGCACATTTCTGGCTGTGTGCTGAAGAGCAGTCCCAAATGAGGTTGTTGTTCTGTGACTGATTCTGTTCTTGAGGAAGAGGCTGATTGCATAGAACTTGCAAAGTAGCTGTGGTTTGAGAAGTACTTTGGTGTCAGGGAATTTCTGGTTTCCCGTGATGCATACCTCTTGTCCCAAACTCGGTCATGCAAGCCTCTGAAGGATCTCTTTTAAGGATGATAGAGAGCTTGTCATAAAATGGAATCGTTCTACATGAGGCACCAGACCGAGAATTATTGTCCTTTACATGATGGAGGTCACACTTTACGGCCTTCACCTTACTGTGACACTTTTCCCAGTCACGTTTGATGCCAAGTTGCTCTAATTGTTCAGAAACAGAGATGTAAATGGGTTTATTCCTGCATTTCTCCAGTTGTGTCATGATGCTCCCTTTACTTCAAATGTGAGTCAGTGCCTCAACTTCAGCATAAGTTCAGTTTGGTCCCAATCCTTGCGAAGGATCCATCACGTCTTCCAAAATTTGACTTTTCTTGATCCTATCCATGGCCAATAAAATGTAAAGCAGAGCATATGATACACATTACAGCCTGTTTCTGCTGTTAGGACCTGTTCTGGGACCTGTTCTGGGACATGTGAAAATTTTATCAAGAGAGGCATAAAAGAAGTGTGATTTGTCCAATCTCTAGACATTTGAGGCAATTCTTCACTTTTGATAGTCTAGCCCGTGTCATTCAGAAGCCTACTCACACTACTATTGTGCTGGAAATTCTTGAAAATGTTGGGTGATCACTAAGGGTGTGTGAAGGGATTTGGATTTGATTTGGATTCAGATTCGGCCTGAATCAGGGACATCCGCTGGGGCAGATGGAGTGTCCCAAAGGAGTGCAGGGATTGATGGCAAACCCAGAAGTGGACTGGAAGTACTTCCAGTCCATTTCCAGCTCCACTGAGGAGCATGCTGGGGGGCCCTCCCATGCCTCCCTGGCTCAGCAATCAGCCACAGGGGGACCTAAGGTGTCCCTTCCAGACCCAAGAGGCACCAGTCGCTGAGCTTCTGGTCCACTTCCAGGTCTGCTGCTGAGAATGCTGGGGAGGCCCCCATGCTTCTGTGGGACACTCCACGTGCTCCAGCATAGCAGCATTCACAAGCCACCTGCTATCTAGAGGCATGTAAAAAAACATTTAAAGCTGTGTCCATGTCCAAATCTTTCCAAATCTCTCTGAATCAATTCAGAGGGTTCCAATTTGATTCAGAGGGATTAAAGGGTTCTCTGATTTGATTTGGATTTGGAGATTCAGCCACCAAATTGGGCCGAATCTCTGCCGAATTGAATCAGGGACCGAAGCTTTGCACAGCCCTAGTGATCTCTTCAGGCAAGAAACCATGAAACTGTTTGAATGGCTCAATGACACTCATTTTCTTTAGATGTGCAAACCAAAACATCCTTTCTGTAACAGGGTCCCTGACTGGAGCCCTTTTACTTGGGGAAAATCCCCGCAGCTGGCAGTCATGATGCCCAGGTGGGGAGGGGGGGAAGATTCCCCATGCCACTGGTAAGCCAATGGGACTTGGCTTCCGGGAATAAAGGAAGAACGAGGCCCTGGAAAAGATGCCTTCAGGCACTGGGAGAGAGAAGAGAGTGGTTGCCCAAGACCCCAGAGAAAGACGGCCCTGAGATGCGGAGATGAGACCCAGAGAGGCATGGAGAAGGGACCATACAGCCACCAGATCAGTAGAGATGCCTGGTACTTGCGATGGAACTCCAGCCGCTGTGGTAAGTTAGAGGGGAAAGAAGCCACAGGTCTGGGCAACGACAGGGCGAGGTGTCCCAGAATAGAGAGGTGGTCCTTGGTTGGGCCCCAAAAGCGGAAGCTGGGAATGATCCCGGAGCAAAGGGGGAAACCATTCCGGATCCTAGGTGCTGACTCTGGCAGCGGGGGAGCTCCCAGAGCCGAGCCAGCACAAACCGTGGGGAGGCAGTGAGAGACACAGCAAGCCTCCACTGCTAATGAGGCAATTAGCAGGCAATAAGCCGAGCCACTGGCAGGAGTGGCTCGCACCCATAGGGATTGGATCAAGACTGCAAGTTAAAATTACCCGCAGAGATGGAATAGCCGGGACTGCTCCTTAGCAGTAATTGGTGAAGGAGAAAAGTCAACGTTCATGCAAGCTGCTAATGAGGTAATTAGCACCATGGGACATCGGCCAGTACTTACCTTTAGGACTGCCGCCTTTGGTCCAGGCCGCTGTAAAAGAAAGACAAGAGAATAAAGCACCTGGAATCATGTGATGGGTCAAGCGTCATTACTCCATGGGTACCTATTAACACTCCATCTCTTTCCTCCCTTAATAAGATCAAAGTCGTGGCAGACGAGAACCAGAGGAACGGGCGGTACCCTGCAGACCCAATAACACTTTCTGAGTATTTTCCACAAGGGTGATCAGGGCTTGTTCTTACAGTGTGTGTGTGCGTGTGGGCGGGGGATGGAGGTGGTAGTCCCAAAGAGCTCTTTCATGTATAGGACATGTATGGTTTGTTCAAGAGCATTCAATTCACAAGCTACCATTTTTGGTATGTGGTAACATCTCAGCTCTTTTCAAGAAATAGAGGCAACCTTCAGTTGCAGGGAGCACATGGTTTCAATAGCTATTGACATGTAAATGACATGGGTGGTTTCATGCTAATCTAGGAGAGTGACTTTTTGCAGACATTTGAGACACAGGTCACTCCACAGGCCAAAATCTTGCTAAAGATAATGTCTTCTTCGAATCCTGAGGGACTAAGGAGAAAGCAGAGGTTAATCTTGAAGGAGGTCAACCATTCACATCTCAGACATATGTTTCTACTGGTGGGATTCAGCAACTTGATGTACCTCTGCTCTGGTATTTTACAACTCATGAAGAGTCAACTTCGGAGGTTTGCCATGAGGAGGATGCTGTTATTTGAAGTGGGGAAGCTGCTCTCACGTTGCAACAAACAGAAAGTGTGGTTGCCAAAGACTATAGCTGCTTCCTGGCCATACATCCGGGGCAAGCCTCATGAGATATGGGCACACAAAAGCAGCATGGACTGGTGGGAAAGAATAGTCATGTCAATGTGGAATGATGACCAGTGGCTGGAAACATTCAGAATGAGCAAAGAGATGTCCTTCCAGATCATTAGTTTGCTGAACCTGCACATCCAGCATCAGAGGACTGTCATGTGGAATCCCATCAGCCCAGAGAAGCATGTTGCCATGGCCATCATGAAACTGGCCACTCCAAGAAGCCTGCACCACATTGCGAATCAGTTCAGTGTGGCTCCCTGCACTGCTGGGAGGGCAAGCAGTGAAGTTTGCCAACTACTACAGGACCTGGCAGCAAACAAATTCATGTGTCTAAGTAATTCTCACGAGGTGGTGGAAGGATACCACAAGATGGGCTTCCCTAACTGTGTGGGAGCACTTGACAGCACACATATTCCCATCCTAAACCAGTTCCAGGACAAGTGTTCATTCATAAACAGAAAGGGGGTTCCTTTTGTCATTCTGCAAACCATTGTGGACCACAGAGGCAGATTTACAAACATTTACATGGGATGGGCAAGAAGCACACACGATGCTCATGTGTTTCCTTGCCACTGCCTGAGATGATGGACAAAGGCCAATATACCCCAGGACTGGAGGAGGTTGTCATTCAGGGTGTTTAAGTGCCCTCCTGATACTAGGTGATGTGGCTTACCCACTCCCTCCCTGGCTCATGAAGCCATATGTGGGACAAGTGAGTGACCCACAGAAATTGCTGTTCAACAAGCAGCTAAGCAAGTGCCACATTAGCATAGAGTGTGCATTTGGGTGCTTGAAAGCCCACTGGAGATCACTCAACTACAGGCTAGAAGTCGATGCTGATAACATTACCCCTTACATAGTGGCAGCATGCGTCCTGCATAATATCTGTGAAACCAGGGGTGAGGTCTTCAGTGACGCTTGGAGAGAATAGTTAAGAGAACTGACACAAGCCACGACCTTCACTAGCAGAGAAGCAGTTGAGTGTGGGGGGCTAGAGATACAGGCAAATAGTGGGAGGGGTGCTGTGATCAGAAATTGTCTGGCGGCACACATAGGTGCTGCTCTGCAGGGCAAATGTGCTCTGTAATTGTATGAATTGATCCTTTTTATCATTAATGTTCCATTTCATATTGATTTCCATTGAATAAAGTCCATTTTATAAAAAAGTTGTCTTGTATAATGGGTTCATAACAGGGTCTCATGGAGGTCTCTGTGTGGAATGCAGGATGGAGGGGAGGGGGTGCGTTGAGTGGGTGGCAGTGGGGATGGGTTTGTGGTGGCAGGCAACTTGAGAAGAGAAGCAGGTCTAAAACTGGTTTGGGGATATGACTGCAAACTGTAATAGGAGTCACATGCAAATAGACTAATTGATTCGACAATAGCCTGGTAACCACTATGCCCTTTCCCCGCAGTGCAGCCTCTCAATTCTGGCCATTGTGTATGGTGATTGGCAAGGGAAGGGAGGAAATTCATTGTGCCTGGGCAGTTTTTTCTTTCTTTGCCTCAGTGGAGGTGTTAGGTCATGCTGGCGATTTGTGTTGATCACAGGGAAGAGGGTGAGTTGGGGTAGGCTGATCACAGCCACCCAACACTGCTTGGGGGCAGCTGTCATGGGCAAGGAGATCCTCAGTAACCCAGGAATCTTGATGATCCTCGATAACAACCACTGCCCAACCACTGCAGAAATTCCTTACAGTTTGACATAATACAAATGAGAGAAGACACAGGATTCTTTCTGTTTTACATACAAATATATGTAGTACTATTTCCATTGAGGCTTTAGATAAACCATGAGTTACATTTTTACATTTACATTTTTGCATTACGTTTTTATAAGTCCAAGTATTGACAATTATGTTTTTTACATACATGGGGAAAGCAGCAGGGGGAAGAGGCTAGGAAGGCTTGTCCAGGGAAGGGAGGGCATGTAGGCCAGCACCAACCAGGAGCGCTAAGAGAGAGTCCCCCAGCCATGGGGGAAGCAGCTGTTGGTATTCAAGTGGTGAAGCTAGCTGAAAAGCATTTTTATTTGTGAAGAGAATAATATTACATCACAAAGCTGTTAGATTATATTATATCACAAAAAACTCCAGAGGAGGGTTTTTTTCCCCAGACAGAGCCCCAGCCAGGAGGCAAGAGGCAGGGAGAGAGCTTGCCAACTGCTGACTGCTCCCAGGAATGTTAATGCACTATAATCTAGAGAAGTTGAGTCAGAACAAGCTGCACAGCTTGAATTACTACATCAACAGGACTGGCGGAGTGTGGGTGGGTGCTTGGTTGTATGAGAAGGCCCACCATGGAGTAGGGAAGCTGGGATGCCCTTGGTAACGAAAAACTGGCTGAAAAATTTTTTTTTGTGATTTTTCAGGAGGAAGACTTCAGTAATATTTTGATTATAGCAGAGAGTGTGCTAGACACAATGAAAAATGAAATCATGAATGTTGTAATGCTAAAGCCTAAAGCCCCTAGCCATGGGGCAGGGAAGGCGGGGGAAAGACCATTTTGCCCCAGAAACCCCCCAGCCATGAGGGAAGGTGTGCTGAAGGACTATTTTGTCCCAGAACCCCCCAGACATAGGAGAAGGTAGGGGAAAGACTATTTTCCCCAAGAAGTCCCCCAGCCATGGGAGAAGGTGTGTGGAAAGACTATTTTGCCTAAGAAGCCCCCAGATATTGGGGAAGGTAGGTAGGCCTTAAAGACCCCCAGGGTAGGAGCCAGCACCACTTCGCGTGCACGTGTGTGTGTGTCAGAATAAATAAATACCTGATAGTCAAGTGGTTAAGAGGCTTGGAGGGACTGTGCAGTAGTGCTCCAAGTTGTTGGAAAAACTGCACTGTAGCAGTAGTGAGAGAAGAGGGCACATTGGCCAGCACCAACCAAGAGTGCTGAGAGGCAGCCCCCCGCCACGGGGGAACAGGCTAGAATGGGCGCTCTTAAAGAAGCTGCACTATAGCAAGACTGAAGGGAGGTATGCAGGCCAGCACCAACCAGGGGTGCTCAGAGGGGGGCCACCAGCCATGGGGAAAGCATAATTACTTGGGATAATTACCTGGGCTACATGAAAAGACAAACAAAGAAAAAGGAACATTACATACATGATCCTTGAAATGAGCTAATGAAGCATATTTCAGTAAGTAGCTGCTTGAAATAGCTTGACCTTTTGTAAGTTTTTAGCTTTTTTAAATCTTGCACACTGCATTGCAGACTGGGGCACGTAGAATCAGCAGGAGGAAGGACAGAAAGCTGGAAGCAGGGCAAAAAAGGGACAAAAAAGATATTCATTGGTAAATACTGGCATATTCATATATGAAACAGAAATATTAATTTTTAATATATGAAGGGATTATTTAAAATGCACACTTAGTTACTCATGTATTCACATAATACGAGGACTTGTCTACAGCGAGGCAGAGAGGCTAATGGTGAATTCCCATAGGCTTTTTTTGGAGTCTAAAAGAATATTAAGAGTATCGAATAGGCACCTGGCAGTGACATTGCCGTCCTTTTTTTCTGGAGACGGAAGTGGTATCAGGTGACTTTCCCAGGCTTGTGTTCCTCTCTTCTGCCTGCTGCGCCTGACGGTAGTAGCATAATATAAAGCGTAGCATTTGGGTATTAGAAATAGGAGGGAGGGAGAAGTTAAGAGCATAAAAAATTGTACTGTAAAACCACCGTGCAGTCATTCCAGCCCTGAAATGGGGGTAGCTCTCTTCTAGCGAGTCGGGGGCAAGGGGAGGTGGAGAAAGACAGCTGAGGGGCAAGGAAGGGTAGTGAGGAGGTTCCCCCCCACACACCTTGAAAATTGCCCTGCTACTACAGAATGGTGTCAGATACCTAGCAACTTCATTCACGGCAATTAGACTCCATTTACATGAAAGATAAAGTAAACAATGCAAGCCACCCTCCCTCAGGGCACGGCCAAGTGTTTGTTCTCACTTACCTATGTGTAAATGTCTCATTTGATTGTGAAATAGGTTGGGGTGTCCTCATTTCAAGTGTTGCAAAAAGCTGCCTCATCCTGCACTGAAAGGCAATACTGCACCTGACATGAGCAGCAAGCAGCAGGCTGCACTCTTATGGAAAAGTTGCTGTGCCACCCAAGAGCAGGTGTCCCGCAAGGCTGAGTCCTTGTGCCTCTGGTGCGCTGCCATCTCTCATCCACCTCAAAAGACTACAGTGTACGCACTCCAGTCAGTCACTGCTCCACAAATTTATAGGCACTCAAGGGGTCCGACACCCCCCCCGACCTTCCTCATTCTGGTCTAAAAAAAAACCCAGGCAGTCTGGCATTGGGTTAGTAAGCATGCAAAAATTTTGCGCCAAATCATGCAGGGTTTTGCATGGAAAGGTTCGGGGCCAAAAAAAATGCCCAAGTGCCCCGTGCATCTTGCATCCAGGGAAAGCGAGGGGCACTGGACTAGGGCAGGGGGTGATGCCCTTTGGGACCCCAAAGCCAGGGGAGAGGCAATGTTTTGAGCACACTTGGGGTAGCCCGAATGGTACCCCACACCCAGTGCCCTGTGAAAACAGCATGCCACCTGAAGGGTGCCCCCCCCTTTCACCCAGCCTTGGGAGATGCTTTTGTACACTTGGGGAGCCCTGCAGGGCTTTGCATGGAAATGTCTGGTGCCAAAAAAGCGCGCCCGAGTGCCCTGTGTTTGGGGGTTAGCTTTACACAGAAAGATTTCGCACCTCAGCCCCCAAGCGCCCCATACAACTTCCACCCAGGAAAAGAGAGTGGCGTAAGTGCTATGACTGGGCATTTCTTGTCCTAAAGTGCCACCTGGCAGTAAGGTAGGACTGAAAGGGCATGAGAGTAAAATTATTCTGACATGCCCTCTAGCGCTTTTTAGTAGTCATAACATAATAAGCCCTTACATGGTAAATCATGTCTATGTTACTTATTTAGCTGTCTTAAATGAAGAAAGAAAAATTAAACCAGGAACATTTTTAGCAACTATATGCTGAGTTGCTAAAAGGGCCCTTAGGGATTAAACCCCCATCACGTGTATAAGTGCCTCAAAAGTCCAATTCAGTCTTGTTTGCTCCCTCATTGACTTCAGTGGAACTACTCACATGATAAGTACTTTGTGAAATAAGGACTAATGCATACGTATATTATGTAGGCAGTATAAAACATATGAAGTCTGCTCATTCTCTAGCTTTTAAATGTACGGGTTTCATAAATGGTGAGAGAAATAATATTAATATATTTACTTCACAGTCATAACTTGTAACTCCCCTCAAATTGTGTTTTTCTGATATTTCTGAGTGTACAACTGTCTACCAAAGTTAGATAAAACTGCCAGATGCTCCAGAAAGATGGCATCTAAGACTCACTAATGAAGTCCTGTTCTTGAGCTCATTATATTGTGCTATCTCAGAATCTCTTCAATCTCTTGTGCATATTTACCAATAAGTCACAAAGCCATATGCAAATGTATTGATTAATGAATTTATTGATTTATGAATTTAAGCTATCAAACCAGATAATGTATCATACTGGTAGTGATTAGCAAAACAGAATTGCAGCAGAACTTCACTGAAAAAAATGATGCATGCAGATGACAGAGGAAATCAGTGTTCAAAGGGGGTTGAACACAAAATAGGTCTGTTCAGCCGGTCACATGGAAATATCCAGTCTTACCAGCAGAGAGTAAAGTACTTGCATTCTGCCAATTAATCCATAAGCCTTTCTTACGAGTTTGTTTTTGGTTTGCTTATTTATTATTTTGTTATAGAAATGGAAGCAAGTGAGGGGGAGCATTTTGCTTTATGTGAAAAACTGCTTGTTGAAAAGGAGCTGAGCTCAGTTATGCCCCCAATTCTTTTTTTTACAGTTTGCAGCCCTTGATCCACTTGGAGACATCTTTTCCTTTGCAGTATTTCTTCCAGGCCACCCTGTGGAAGGGAAAATTATGCTAAATGATAATGGCAAACCCAGCACTTAGTCAATAATCTTAATGTATGCAGGTGCTTTTCTGCAAAGGGCTAAACATATAGAACAAGTCATTTGCTACCACTCAATTCCTGGCTTTTTAGGTCTCTATGGCACACAGCCTGCTTAAATCACCGCAAGCCAACTGGACTGTATAGCTGTGCATGTCAAATACAGGTTGAGATTATCAACACCTCCAAAAAGGCTGCCACACAGTTCCAAGGTTGCCTTGCTCATTGACCAGCAGCTGTTCCTACTAAAGAAGTTTGGATTCTTCGCCTGATGTTTAAAGCAGGTGGTAAAAACTCATCACAGTATTATAACCCTAATTGCAACAGAATTAAAATTGGACTGCATATAAAAATATGCCCAAGGCTGTATGCTGCTAAGGCACATTTAAACATGCTCTGTGGGGTGGGGGAGGCAGCACTTTAACTACAATGCCTCTGAGAGCCACTCTAATTAAGGTCCTGCAGTGTCTTGTGTATCAGCATCCTTGCACTTCAAAACGGTGGCAGGGGGAGCCTGAACTAAAGCTCGTTCAGTAAAGCATCCCTGTTGCCATTTTTAAATGCAGGGATGCCGATACATGAGACCCAGAACGCTGCTGGAGCGCAGTAATTACCATGCTCCAGTAGACTTGATTAATTGAGTCTGCTCCAATGCAATGTAATTACAACATGTCAGAGCAGGCTCTGCACTCGTGTACAGGTACCCCTAGTGACAAATAGAGATTTTTCTTCAGTGCAAGAGTTAGGGATTTTTGAAGCAGAAAATTAGTTTTTCTCTATCCTGCTGAAGTTTCAAATGGTCTTGATGTATTTTATAGTTACAACTGTGACTGCTTACACATCCATTAATTTATAGCTATATTGACTCATAGTAGCTAAGGATTTAAGTCCTGAATTCAAATGTTAACATATAAGCACTGAGATCTTTAAAATCTGCACGTTGCTTCTCTACCAACTTACCCCTAACCAGTTCTTATTCTTTTTCCTTTAATTAGCATCCCCCTGCATTGTACAAAGACTATTACTGTAAGCAACTGTTATTCTTGCAACAATTGAAACCATACCATGCGTTCATGCCCTGTGGATCTCTGACAATCCTCTTCGCACATTTAACAGTTGCCTTAATGTCTGGTTTCAGTAACTCTAAAAAATGAATAAATAAGAAGAGTGGTAGGAAGAAAAAAAAATCAACATTTTCCCCTTCATTTTTGATTCAGTAATCTTAAAACTGATCCTCAAATTAGCTAAGATTTATTAATTATGTTTGTTATAGTAGGGAGTGAGGACAAACTGAACATTGAGCCCTGTTATGCCTTAGAGTGTACAGTGATTAGCAGTTTCTGCCCTGAAGGGCTTGTAATTTAAACAGACCAGATAAACACTGAGTGGAGGATATGGTATAACACACTCTGGGTGTGTTTATATATTCATTAATGTGCTATAGTTACTGCACATTTAGTTTACTACTTGCTTAATGAAGTACTAACTAAATGCGCAGTAACTAGAGTTACTACACAGTAGCACCTGGACACGGTTATTTTGTGACGTTTACTTCACAATAGCCTAATAACACTACACAGTAGGTGTTGCAGAGCACTAAAGTGCCCTGCTCCTTTAAGAGCTGAAACTGCTAGGAAGAGAGCCCTAGCAGTCAGTTGGGAGCCCCAGCTGCTGGTTACCAGGGCAGCCAGAATGAGATAATTGGCCCACACCTGCCAATGGTCAGCTGACCAGAAGGGGCAGGGCTTGGCACATATATAAACCCCAGGGCTGGGGCCAGGAAGGCAGTTCTCTGTCAGCAGTCAAGGGGGAAGGAGCCCTCCTAGAGCAAGCAAAGGGGAAAAGGCCTGACTGTAAGTTCTGCTCCTGGTAATGTTAAGGGACAGAGCACACTCTGTGTGGCTTGAGTTATGGTGTAGCCTACTGCCTTGCATTTTTGATTTTTGCTTATAACACTGGTGGTTTAGGCTGAGGCTACTGGGGAAGAAGAAGGCCTATTTGGGGGCCCACTACAGCATGGGGACTCCGGTGCCAGAGAGGGTGCAGTGTTGGTGGGGAGTGAACAGGCCCTAGTGCCAGCTCAGCACCAGTGTGGGCACAGAGAGAGGTAGGGCTGCGGTGAGCTCTGTGATGACCTGAGGGCCAAGTGAAACCAAGGCCTTGGGGGGGACGCTGTGTCAATACCATCTGTGAGGCTTGGGGCATGGTGAAGGGGTGGTCTGGAGACACGCCCATAAGGCCAGGGGTGTCCCAAGACAACCATTTTGACACAGGACCCACAAGGGGTCTGGGAACCCATGGGTTCAGTGGGGTCTATTGGGACTGTTTCCAACTAGACTTGAAGGCAGCCTCCCTGTTTTATTATAAATACACCAAGACGTGGCAGATGAGAAAAGAGGGTGCCCATCAGGCCAAATTGGCATGGTCGAGGGGCCCTAGGGTATCACTACCATCCTTGGGGACCCCATCCTGTGACAGCAGGCTTTTAGCATGGTTTTTGACTACCACGCTACTGTGCAGTGTTATTAGGCTAATGTGCAGTAAGCATCTAATGTAGATGTGCCCACAGAGAACAAATAATGGCAGATGTCATCTTTGTTGCACAATCTAGTCTTAATTCCAAAATCCTCTTCAGTTCATGGGTCAATTATTCCATAACTGACTCCTTCCATTTTTTTTGCTTATGCCTTTGAAACATGTACCAGATACACTTACTGGTAGAAGGATATTGGATTAGACGGACGAACAGATTGATCTAGTGCAATCTTTTTGAAGTTCCTTTCTTTCTAGCTTCTGAGAGAAAATACAAATCTAGCATAGGATAACCTGGTCTTACTGTCATCTTAAAAATGTGTTTGTTGATTGCTAGACAGTTATTATAAAGCAGTTGTTACCCAGTATTATAAAAGAATGGCATGCCATTAACTAAACTGACATGCTTGTCTGACACTTGTAGTGCTAGTTGGCAGAACACTAACTTGTGAAATCCAGTATAAACAGAAAAGAAGTTCTATTTTCTGTCTTTTGGCAGCGGTTTGGGTGGAAAAGGTACTGAATGAGTCCAAGTAAAAACTATTAAAAGAGACCAGAAGCTCTGGGCTGGCTTTGTGAGTGAGGGGTGACCTCCCTCTTATAAACTGTTGGTGATGGGAAGTCGCTGTCAGCCATTTTTCTGTGTTGCTTGCATAAGACTGTCACACAACCACAGGAAAGAAGACATAAAAATATTGATAAACTACAGCAAAAATAGACTGGATATACAAACAGGCAACTGAAATACCTCTAAATTCTTTCTTTAAATGAACAAAATTTCAAGTGTATAGTGGCCGTGTGGCAGGAACCATGATGTGATGCTACTGCGTTGCAATGAAGCCAGTCATCAGCACGACTGTGCAGTAACTCAGGTTAGCATGCAGTCATTTAGTACTTGTATATACACACAAGGACTGACTGACTCCACTGTAATAACGTGGCCAATATCTCCTTAAAGCAGAAACATTATTTATTTGTAAAATCTCACAAGATTAGGTCAGAAACTGCCATCTGGATTGGTCTTATGCCCAGGGGTGAATTTCACCCTCTTGAGAGCAGTTAACGCTTGCTCAAGTCTGGGTTACCTGGTAAGTGAAACCTGCCTCTCTTCCAGAGAAGTAGGATGTGTGGTTTTGGGTTTTTTGGGGGGTTTTTTTGGGGGGGGGGGGTTGTTTACTAAAGAAACCTAAAAAAAATAATGAACACAAATCCATGTGTTCTTTAGGAGAAAATAATAGAAAATGTCCTTTAGGAGTGTTTCCATTTGTCACGGGGCACGGCCATAAGTTGCTATCCCTCCTCTTTGAATGAAGAATAAGGGTTTTAGTTTTGTCTTTAAAGTAGGGCTTTGAGGTCCCCAACTGTCTGGCCCTCAGTTATATATTTGCAGCCCTGGGGGCCCACCCCAGTATAAAAGAGAGGAATATGCCCTTTATAGCTTCACCTGTGCACTGGACTCCGCATGCATTCTTGGTTCCTGGAGTCTTGCCATCTTTGCACCACCAGCGGCTGTTGATTTGCAAAATCCCATAATCCGTGCTTCCATCAGAGTTACCGTGTTTTGCACTCGTGTTAAAGTTGCTCTCGTATTTTGCTGTACACACCCCTGGCAAGGTTCCATTTGAAACAGAAATGAGTACAGAGGCTGCCACATTTACCTGATTATAGCTCCTGCCACTTTAAAGGCTGAATATTGGATAAAAATATGCATCTCGCCTTTCTATATTTATGCAAATAACTGATACAGAATATATACATGTCTTGTTTGCTCTCTGCTCTGATCAAATGTATAATCGTATTAAATAGGAATGCAAGAAAACAATTCCAACATATAAAATATTTGGATGCCATATGAGGAGTGTGGGCCCTACATGTCTAAAACTACATTTGGGACCTATATTTTTGTCTTAATGGGCACAAGTCATAATAGTCAGATGGAGCATTCCCCCGTTTTCACCAGACGGGGTCAATAGTAGGGAATTCCAATTTTAAACACCAATATTCAGCTTTGCTTCCAGGGATGGATGTGCAATTATAGGAAACTGCTAAATACTCCCATGTCAACAAAGCCAAAGAGACCTCCTCTTACTAGTGCACCATGACCACAGGCATGAAGGTGCACACTGAAAGAGACTGTTTCACATACCTGTCTCTTGAATCATAAAATATAGTTTGTGTAGTTTAGAGAGTACAATTAGGGAAAGTGGGTTGGACAAGAAGGCTCACCGGAGACTCTCAGGTGATAGAGAGCAAGGAGTGGAGAAGATTTGGAGTAAGAAAGCAAAAAGGACCAAAGTATGCTTGTACTTCATTGATTAAAATATTTGGTGAGAAACCTTTATGGGGAGCTTAGCTCTTACTTATTTATGCTTAACTTTCCTATTCCTTCTCCATGTAACATAAATATACCTAAATCTCTTTGGTTAGAGGAAGGGATTTCTGGTTTGAGATGTACAGAGCTGCATGGACAGCAAGCAGGTTAAACTTCTTGGATTCTGTATCGGAACACATGTCCATCACCCTTAAAACTGGTTTATTAATGGTTTCCTTGTTACTACTGATAATCAGTGAAGAAAGGCCTCCTTCTTTTATGGAGTCCAAACTCATTAGAAATGCCCTTTGATTTGTTCTCCTCTCCCTTCGACTTCTCACCACACTCCCAGTTCTTTGGTCTTTTTTGCTTGCTTTCTTCAAATCTTTTCCACCTGTTGCTCTCTGCACTCTAGTGTCTTTCTCCACCCCACATCCTCTAATGATACTCTCTAAACTGCACGCAACCTAAATGAGGGTTTTGAGCCACTGCTGGTTGTACTTCCCCTGTTAACAGGGCTCCCACCATGGCCTCATGCCGCACTCCACACTCTGTCCTGTTTACTCCTATGGAACCATCTTTCAGTCCTGCTGCAGTAAGGCTCACAGAGCAGAAAGCAAGAAGGGTGCAGACATCAGGCATAGAAAGAAATAACTGAGGGCTGAACAGAGCATTGGAGTGTGAACAGTGGGGCAGAATTGGGAGAACTAGTAACTTAGACTGGTACAAGGAAAAGCTTCCAGACTGAGTTTAGGCCTGCTAAGTGCAGAAGCGAGAGGGACAGACTAGATAACCTTACCTGGGATTTATGAAAAGGGAACAACGTCCTTCCACCCCATAAACCATGTTAAAATCAAAAGGCAGCAGACTTACAATCTCCCAAAGTGTATCCTGGAATGTTAGCCAGCCCAAGATTTTTCATGACTGCAGCCAGCTCGCACCTTTTATAGATCTTCTCATTAGCAGCCAGAGGCAGGATGAAAAGCCCCAGAAAAATCAGAGCTTTCATTTTAGCAGCGTCACACACCCAAGCTCCAAGTGCTGAGACTGTCAGCTCACCAGCGTCTGTCTCTCCTTTTAATATCCTCTGACCTCCCCCATCCTGAAGTTACATAGACACCAACAACACAAACACCCTGGGTATTTCCCAATACAAATGGGGTCAATGCCAATACAAGAAAATGATTTTGCTATGGAAGGAATTCGCTGGTTCAGCTATATGACAACTGGATATAACATTTTATTCCTGGATCCTTCGAATCTGATTCAGAACCTACAGCCCAGAAGTCATGACTATCTCAGGGCTTTGACTGTGTTCATATCTGCACAAACCCCACCACAAACAGTAGTCTAGTTCCTTTGCATCCCCAATATAAGACATGCATCTTGTTTTTGGAAGGCAGAAAAGTAGGGAAAAAATGGCTTTCAGAGTCTTGGCTGATTATGTGACATGGCAGTACCCAGGAAGTGTGGCATCTCAGGAGACAAGCTGTGTGAAGCAGCAGGAACTTCCAGGGGTGGCAAGACAGCAACAAGGCTAGGCCCCATATTTTTGCAAGGACAGTAGCAAGATTGTTGCTTCTTTACTATAAATAGTTCATATAAATTCCTGTGAATAATAAATTCTTGTTTCCATACTACAAGCTTCATCACAATACTCCAGGCTGCATGCAGCAGCTCACTTGCCCTGTGCCAGCTCATCTGGTGCTTCAGGCACAAACTACAGTGTTCAGTGAAAGGCTACAGCAAATTCTTTAATGCTGGACCTCACCTCTGCTTCTTGCTGAGCCAGAAGGGAGTGGCAGCCATTTTGGCAGCTAGGGCACAGCATCTCCCTGCTCCTAATCCAGCAAAGAGAAATCAGTTTCTCCACTGCTCCAATTTTGGAGGCTTGATTCTTGGTGGAAAGGTATATTTGGTTTTTGAGGAAAATAGAGTACCCTGTACAAAATTTAAAAAAATTAAACCCTCACTGACCTCATACCTCAGTGCCCCCACCACTTCTAATAGAGAGGAAAAGGTAGGAGTTGTGATTCTAGCGATCTTTCCTCTAAGATCTTTTCAGAGCTCTTTCTCCCCTTACTGAACCAAAGGTCTTAGACCAAGGTGGAGCTGTAGCTGGCCAGGGCTGTTATTTAGAATGATGTTCCTGTTTTGTTCTGCACATAATTTTGGTGTCCCCCAAATTTTGGCGCCCTAGGCGACTGCCTAGTTTGCCTAATGGTTGGACTGGCCCTGATTACAAAATGCGATGTAGTTCACCCAATGCATCAAATGCCATCATGGAAGCTATGCGGGTCAAATTAAACAGCACCACACTCCAGAATGAACTCTCAGGCCGTGTGTAGACTAAACAAGGGGCGTGTGTGCACGACACTTTAAAGCAGGCTAAATGTTTTTGCACCGCTTTAATGGTGTCAGTGTTTGCATACATCGGTGGCATATTGTGCATTAATTACAGCCGCTGTAGCAAATTCGGTGGCATAATGTGCCTTACATAACTTGGGTCACAGCAAACTAAAACTCTTCGGAGGAGTTTAAGTTTGCTGCCCCTACAGCTGCGGAGCGAAGCACAGGGTTCCATGCAGCTCAGGGGCTCTGCAGGAAGCCCATGCAGGCAGCCTGGCAGCAGCTAAGGGACACAGGCTCCACCCAAGAAAAGCAGCAAGTCTAATCATTTTTTTTTCCCCTAGGTGTTCTCTTGGGAGTAAATGAGGCATAAAGGGAGACTAAACAGTTCTATTTTGTGTGAGAAGGGACATGTTCATGTTCCTCCCAAAGGTTCAAGACAGTTTTGTCTCTATTAAGTATAAGCAGGCGTCTATCTTGAAGGAAAAGATTGAAAAGTTGGGAAGAGCAGGAGTCCACGATACATACTACCAAGAAAAATGAAGTCTTGGATAGAAGTTGTGAGACGTTACTGTTGGAAGAGCCACACTGCAGGACTCTACATTTCTCCTACATCCATTCTGTTTAATTTTGGACCATTTCCCCACTTTATCAAGGTCATTCTGAATTCAATGCCTACCCTCCAGAGCATCTGCAATGCCACCCAGCTTGATGTTACCTAAAAATTTGCCAAGCATGATGAAATTCTGACTCTTTACCACGCCTAATTCATTGCTAACAACATACAGTTGCGTAAAAAAAAAAAAAAAAAAAAAAAAAAAAAAA
>NW_017729022.1:26531539-26571124 GCF_001723915.1 Gavialis gangeticus | reverse complement strand
AAAAAAAAAAAAAAAAAAAAAAAAAAAAAAAACTTTTGGGAAAGGAAGTGTCATGTATGAATAAGGAACCTATTTCAGCCTCGTGCAAAGCACCAACCATTAGGTGCCTCCCTCTCATCTGTAGTGCCTGGCTTGTTTTGCTCAGACCTGATGAAGAAATGTCTTGGATTCAAAAGCTTGTCTAACACTATCCAACTAGTCCAATAAAAAACATCATCCTAAGAAATCCTTGCTTCGCTCTCTTATCTAGCATTTTTCCAAATGACACAGAATAAACGCACATCCTGTATTCTGAATATGAACAGAAAAGACTGCAAGCAGGGAAGGGACAACTGCACTTCTAGTTATACAGCTGGCTGAGGAGTGAGGTCAGCTATTGCTATGGTCAGCCTGCAGGATATTTTCTATTAGATTTGTAGGGATGAATGGAGAGTGTGGAGTTTAAGACAGGGTTGCCAACTGTCCCTAAATTTATGGGCAGTCCATAAATAAGAAGCCTAAAAATGGCTGTCCATAAAGTCTGTTTAAAAATTGGAGCCATCTGGAAAAACAGAAAGCAATGCTGCTTGATGGTCTGTGAACCAGGCTTGATGTTGAATAAGCCAATTGGTGTTCAAACAAGTACAGCACCCTATATGGAGCTGTTTCAGGGCTCTTGCCCATGAGTTTCCACAGTCATCTCTACCTCCAAACCACGTGTCTGCTTTAACATCCATTCTCCTGGCCGCAACACCACTGAGTTGTAGCTGCAGGTGTGCAGGCCAGGGCTGAATGGGAAGCAGGTGGTGTGGCTGGGACAGAGCTGTGAGATGGTGGGTGGGTATCTGTGCCAGGGGAGGAAGAGCGGGGCTAGCAGAGGAAGGCCAGGGGTGGGGGTGAGGGGGCAGGCTAGGGGAGCAGCATGGTGCAGTGCAGTTGGGGATATCAGGGTGTGAGAGTGAGTGGGTGACCCCTGCGGTGGGAGCAACAGGGTGTCAAACTTGCATTCTGCAGACTTCTTACTGTGTGATAACCAATTTGTTTCTTTACATTATGGTTGGTACTGTATTCCTAAATTGGAAACCAGCCCATCTCTAGGTCCTGGCAGAAGGGTTCCACATTTATCTTAGACAAAACATATCCTAATAAAAAGGCTTGCACACTATCAATGAAAAGGAAAAAATTGTGAGTTTGGCAACTCTGTTCAGGGTCTGGCTATGCTCTCCACCTCTCACTACCCCCATCTGGAAGATGCTATTGAAATGCAATGAAACCTGAGTAGATACATGACAGCCCATAACTTGGCGAAAGGAAAAGTTTAGCATCTTCACTTGGACTAAAGGAAAATGTGTCGATGTGCATGTTTGTGTATGCAGGGGAAGTGGGAACAAGGGAGCAGATATTAAAAAATGAAGATAGTTGTTTGCATGATCAGAAAAGGTCATAAAAAGCAAACATATAAAGTGAGCTGAAGGGAATATTAGCTCCCTAACTAATAAAAAAAGAAAAAAAAAAAAAAAAAAAAAAGCAGGTCTCCTTCATCTGAAATAGCTGAGAGTGATACCAGCTGTGCTCTAAATGAAGAAGTGAAACCTACTATCATCACTGCATTATTTGAAATTTTGATATTATACCTGAAAAAGTAGGAATCAAACATACCACCTAAACCAAATATGAAATATGTATCATGTACATGCCTGGAACGTGTATTCAGAATGGTACAGAAAGACTGCCAGAACTCTTCCATCCCTTTGACCACTACCCCTTCCTGCTTGTCCAGGTAGGTACCAATAATACTGCCAGGAACAGCACTGAACAGATCAGATGAGTCTATGAGACTCTCAGAACCAGGATTAAGTTGCCTGCAGCACAAATTGCGTTCTTATCAATCCTGTCACTGGCAGGCAAAAGTAGAGGCAGGCACGTCATACCATGGAAGTAAAAGAACGGCTGAGAGCGGTGTTGATGTGAAGGCTTTTGATTCCTTGATATCAGATGGATGGTCTGGGAAGGAGTGCTGCTATCAAGAGATGGAGTCTGTCTAACCAGAACTGGGAACAGCAACTTTGGGCCTCATCTGGCCAGTCCAGGAAGGAGGGCTTTCAACTACGTTCCACAGGGGATGGTGAACAAAGCCCTCCAGCAACAGAGCAAACAACGCAGAAGGGAAAGGACTGGAAGCAGGGAACAGGCCAGGGAGCCACAGGACAGCAACAAATGATGCAAAAGAGAAACAAATAGGTAGGAATGCAAAATATGTCCAATGTATTTATACATATGTGAGAAGGATGGGGAAGACGCAGGGTGAGCTGGAAGTTGCAGCCTGTGAAAAGTATTGTGAATGGATTGGTATCACAGAGACCTGGTGGGACGACTCCTGGGTGGAATTGAGGGCTCCACTCAGTTTCAGAAGTACAGAGTTGGGGGGAAAAGCGGTGATTTTGCCAATTTTTACAACACAATGTGCTTTTGGCTTTTTTGGAACAAGAGCGCACTGTTGGCGTCTATTCAGCTTATGACCCACTTACCCCCAGTTCCTCATCTAAAGTACTGCAGACTAGCCAGTTATTCCTGGTCTGCGTTTGTGCATGGATTGGTCTACCCTAATTGCAGGACCCCAAATCTGTCCTCCTTGCACTCAGTTGATTTTGGACCATGTCCCCCCCTTATCCAAGTCATGAACCCAGGCCAGAGCATTTACAGAGCATCTCCAGAGCATCCACAACATCACTCAGCTACATTTCAACTTGAAATCTGCCAAGTCTGATGAAATTCTCACCCTTTACCACATCTAATTAATTACTAGCAACCTTTAATTATGTGAAGAACTTTAAAAAGGAACTCAAATCCAAGAACAAAGAACCAGGAATGAGGAACTTATTTCAGCCTCGTGAGGTGCCTCCCTCTCAGCTGCTGAGCCTGACTTATTCTGCACAGACCTGATGAAGAAACGTTTGGCATTCAAGACTTGTTTAACTCTATCCGACTATATTTAACAGGTCCAATAAAAGCTATCATCCAAAGAATCCCTGCTTCCTTCTCTCATCTAGAGACACGCAACAAATACGCATCTTGTACCCTGAACAGAAAGACTGCAAGCAGGGAAGAGACAACCGCACCTCTGGTCATACAGCTGACTGAGGAGTGAGGTCAACTATTGCTATGGTCAGCCTCCAAGATATTTTCTTTTTAGATCTGTAGGGATGAATGGAGAGTATGTGGTTTAGGGCAGGGTTGCCAACTGTCCCTAAGTTTACAGACTGTCCATAAATAATAAGGTTGTTTGAAGCTTCGGTCCCTGATTCGATTTGGTGGAGATTCGGCCTGATTCGGTGGCTGAATCTCCAAATCCAAATTGAATCAGAGGACACTTTAATCTCTTTAAATCTAATCGGAACCCTCCATATTGATTCGCAGAGATTCAGAAATATTTGGAGATTCAGACATAGCGACAGCTTTAAATATTTTTTCTACATATCTCCAGGTAGCAGGCACTCATGAGTGCTGAGATGCTGGGGCGTATGGAGTGTCCCACAGAAGCATAGGGGACTCCCCAGCGCACTCAGCAGCAGACTTGGCAGTGGACCAGAAGTACTTCCGGTCCACTTCTGGGTTTGCTGCAGTGCAGGTGGAGGGCTCCCATGGTCCTGTGGGATGGTCCATGTGCCCCAGCATCACAGTGATCACAAGCCACGCCTGGTACCTCAAGGTATGTAGAAAAAACTTTTAAAGCTGTGTCTATGTCCGAATTGCTGATTCTCCAAATCAGCGTTGAATCTTCAGATTTGGATTTGGATTTGGCCAAATCGAATTGGGGACAGTGATCCAAATCAACAAATCAAATCACTGTCCTTGATTTGGGCCAAATCCGAATCAAATAGGGCCTGCTTCGCATACCCCTAATAAATAATAAGCCTAAGGATGGCTGTCCATAAAGTCTGTTAAAAATTAGAGCTGTATGGTAAAACACTAAGTAATCTTACTTCAAGGCTTGTGAACAAGGCTTGAGATTGAAGCAGCCAACTGGTGTTCAAGTGGGACTGCAGCACCCCACATGGAGCTCTTTCAGGGCTTTGTTGCCCATGTGCACTTGTACACATGACAGGGGTTTAGTCATCAGGGTTGATTTCTATGCCCCCTAAATTGAAATGGTGAGTTTTTAATTGAAACAGTGGGTTTTATTTTTCCATTACTGTATATACATCATTGTCCTGGTGGCTGCAGGCTCCTGCTGAAGGCAGAAGTGGCACGGGCCATATTTTTTTTTCCAGTGGAGCCTGCCCACCTCTCCCAGAGCCAGGGAGCCATTAATCTGTGCCTTTAATTTGTCAGTGTGCTCCAGGCCATGGGAGAGGCAGTCAGGGTCTGCTGAAAAAAAGGATTGGGCCCCTCAACCCTTGTGCCATCAGCAGGAGCCTGTGACCAGCAGGATGCATGGGGCCACTTGGGAATGGATTGGCTTGCTCCTGAGGCAGTGTGGGGCAGGGGAGGGTGGCAGGAGGGTGCTCTGGGGGTGAGAGAAGGTGCATGTTCTAGGGAGGAGTACTGCAATCAAGAGATAGGGTCCATCTAACCAGCACCGGGAACAGCAACTTTGGGCCTCATCTGGCCAATCTAGGAAGGAGGGCTTTCAACTACGTTCCACAGGGGATGGTGAACAAAGCCCTCCAGCAACGGAGCAAACAATGCAGAGGGGAAAGGACTGGAAGCAGCAGGTCAACTCTGGGAAAGGGCCAAGGAGCCACAGGACAAGTGGCAAGTGATACAAAAGGGAAAGAAGTAGATAGGAATGCAAAGTATGTCCAATGTATTTATACAATTGTGAGAAGGATCAGGAAGACACGGGGTGGGCTGGAAGTCACAGCCTATGAAAAGCACTGTGAATCACAGAGACCCAGTGGGACAACTCTGCTGGCTGGAACATCAATATTGGGGGCTCCACTAAGTTTTGGAAGCACAGGGTTAGGAAAAAATGGTGGTTTTGCCATTAATATAACACAATGTGCCATTGGCCTTTTTTGTAACAAGAGCTGGCTTATATTCAGCTTGTAGTCCACTTACTCCCAGTTCATCTTCTGAAGTACTGCAGCCTAGCCAGTCATTCCTGGCCTGCATTTTTGTACAGATTGGTCTGCCCTAAGTGCAGGACTCTGCATCTGTCCTTGTTCCATTCGGTTGATTTTGGACCATGTCCCCACCTTATCCTCATCATTCTGAATCCAAGCTCTACCTTCCAGAGCATCTGCAACTCCACCCAGCTAGATTTTATCTGCAAATTTGCTGAGTGTGATGTAACTCTCACTTTATCACGCTTAATTAATTACTAGCAACCTTTAAGTATGTGAAGAACAACATTAAAAAAGGAACTGGGATCCTGGAACAAAGAACCAGGAGCGTATTTCAGCCTCATGCAAAGCAGCAACCATGAGGTGCCTCCCTCTTACCATTGGGCCACATTTTTCCAAGAGACATACAGCAAATGCACATCTTGTACCATGAACATGAACAGAAAGACTGCAAACAGGAAAGGGACAGCCACACTTGCTGTCATACAGCTGACTGAGGAGTGAGGTGAGCTATCACTATGGTCAACCTCCAGGATATTTTATGTTTAGATCTGTAGGGATGAATAGAAAGTGCATGGTTTAGGGTAGGGTTGCCAACTGTTCCTAAGTTTATAGACGGTCTATAAATAATAAGCCTAAGGATGGCTATCCATAAAGTCCATTAAAAATTGGAGCCATATGAAAAACACTAAGCTATCTTGCTTGGAGGTCTGTGAAAAAGACTTGAGGTTGAAACAGCCAACTGGTGTCTCAAGTGGGACTGCAGCATCCTGTGCGGAGCTCTTTCAGGGCTTTGTTGCCCATGAGTCTCCATAGACATCTCTTCCTCCAAGCCAGTCATGGCTGCTATTACATCTAGTCTACAGCTAGTAAGATTACTGGGTCACAGCTCCACAGGGGCAGGCAGGCCAGGGCTGAATGGGAAGCAGATGGTGTGGCTGGGACAGAACTGCAGGATGGTAGGTGGGTGCCTGTGCTAGAGCAGGAAGAGTGGGGCTGGCAGAGGAAGGCTAGGGGATAGGCTGGTGGAGCAGCATGGTGCAGTTATGGGTATCAGGGTGTGGGAGTGAATAGGGGACCCCTGGGATGGGGGCAAAAGGGTGTCAAACTTCCAGGGTGCAAACTTTTTACTGACAACCAGACTTTTTTTTTTTTAAACTATGATTGGCATTAAATCCCTAAATTTGAACCCATCCCTTCTCCAGGTCTTGGCAGAAGAGATACATTCACATTAGATAATAGTTTGCAAACTATCATTAAAAATAAAAAAAAATGCAAGGGTTGACCAATCTTTTGGGGCTGTGAGTATGCTCTGTACCTTTCCTACCACCCACCTAAAGATGCTGTTGGAGTGCAATGAAAACTGGGCAGATACATGACAGCCCAGAATATGGATGTGCATGTGCATGTATGCAGAAGAACTGGTAATGAAGGAGCAGAAATTGAAAAAGAAAGACAATTGTTTGTATGACCATAAGGAAAAGATCATACTAAAGTGAAAATGATAAGGTAGAAAGTGAATAGAACCACTTACTTTTTCACGGTTAGTTAAGGAGCTAATACATATGTATACACACTGTTAAAGTTGCTCTAAACACACCTCCAGTAAATGCTTTTTTAGACCAACTGCATTAAAATATCCTCAAGATTTCTGAGGCAATAATGTCTGCTCTCTAGTTAATACTAGCCTGTAAGAAGGTCCTTTTTTAAAAGAAATACTCCAAAGTATTTCTAAAAGAAAATTGCAGCATGCTGGGTCTGTTCCCCTTTAGCTAATATAGCTGTGTGACATGGGCCATGTTCATGTTCCACTCAGAGGCTCAAGAAAATCTCATATGGATTAAGTATAAACTGGCATCTATCTTGGAGGAAAAGATGGAAGGGTTGGAAGCGCAGGTGTCCATGCTGCAGGCTACCAAGCAAAATGAAGACTTCTTGGACAGTAGTCATGAGAGGTTACCACTGGAGCAGCCAAAGGGAAAAAGGAAAGAAGTGGAAAGATATGACTGCAATAAGGAGAGTCCCCAGAATTCAAGAACAGAGTGAAGTCAGCAAGTAGAACAAATGGGAAAAATACAGAGGTGACTCTAGCAAGCAAGATGGAGAGGACTAAATAATCTAGAAAGCAGGAAGTATAGTGCCTGAGCCACAGGAGCTCTATGACCACTGTACCAAGAAGGAAATAAAGAGTGGTTATGACTGGAAGGGGGTGCAGGGCAGGAGTAAAAGCACCAATTTTGTTTGGATGTGGTATCCTGGGACATGTGATGTTTTCTTGGAATGTGTACAGAATGGTACAGAAAGACTGCCAGAGCTGATCCATCCCTCTGACCGCTACCACTTTCTGCTCTTCCATGTAGGCACCAATGATGCTGCCAAGAACAATGCTGAGCAGATCAGAGGAGACTCTCAGCACCAGGATTAAGGAGCCTGAAGCACAAGTTGTGTTCTGAGCAATCCTGCCAGTGGAAAGCAAAGGCCCAAAGGTGGGAATGCAAAATACATCCAGTTTATTTATACAAATGTGAGAAGGATGATGAACACACAGGGTGAGTTGGAAGACAGCCTCTGAAAAGAACTGTGTGGTATGACTCTCCTGGCTAGAATGTCAGTATTGAGGGCTCCACTCAGTTTTGGAAGCATGGGGTTGAAAAAAGGTGGTGGTTTTGCCTATCAGTACAACACAGTTCTTTGCAAGGAGAGCAGCAAGACTGTTACCTTTTTACTGTAAATACTTCTTATGAGTTCCTGTGAATAATAACATTTTTGTTTCCATACCACAGATTTCATCAAGATATACTATAGACTGCATGCAGCAATTCAGTTGTCCTATGCCAGCTCATCTGCCGCTTCAGGCACAAGCTACAGTGCTCAGCCAAACCCTACAGCAGATTCTTTAATGCTGGGCCTCGTCTCTGCTGCTTTCTGTGCCAGGTGTAGCAGTCATTCTGGCAGCTATTAGAGCACAATATCTCCACCAAAGAAAAATCAGTTTCCCCACTTAGGACATGCCCCTCTAATTTTGGAGGTTTGGACTGCAGTACTCCCAACGGGAATTTTAAGTATGCAGCAGTTACATTATACTCCATGCATGCCATGTAAAGTATAAGTTTGTGATGGTTGGGAAACCTGAGGAGAACTACACTAAAAGGAAAATAAGGTAAACAAAGAGATATAGCAATAGATTAAGAAATATAAAATGATAGAACATTGGACAGTAAGGGAGGAAAGGTATGTTATACTGGGTGGACAAGTCACCAGGCATTAGATAGGACAATCTCCATCCCAGAATTTTTAAAGGTCTGGCATATGACATTGCAAGTTGTAGTAGAAGTATTTTTAACATATCTGACTAATTGGGGTACAATGATATGATTGAAGAATTACAAGTGCAGTTAGGAATGGGAGAAAAGTAACCAAGGCAATTTTAGGTTGACTACTCTGACTTCAGTAGTACAAAAGGCTTTGGAACAAAATTTGAAGGAAGACTAACTATGGACATGGTGATTAACTGAAAGGCTTTATGAGCTTATTTGAGACTTCATTTAAGACTTATTGATAACTTATTTTTCTAGTCAAAGAAAATGTGGTAGAGTTTATCTACCTGAACTTCTGTAAAATATTGGAGAAGATGGCAATTGCTGGATGAGGAACTGGCTAAAGAGAAGTTGATAAAAGGCAGCACTGAAAAGGTAAATGTGAATAGTGGAAAGCTACTAGCGATGCTTTCTAAGACTATCTTGGTTAATACAGCTGGAATATTGTTGTAGCCAGGATGGTCTAGGAAAAATGCAAGGAATGTGATCTTTAATTGGACCAACTTTATACTGATTAATCACTCTGGAATTGATACAGGAAAGGGCTTCTAGGATGATCAGTGGAACAGAACTATTTTATCGGAACTAAGAGTTTAGATTATTCATGTCAGCAAAACAAAAGCTGCAAGGGAATATTACCTACCAAATGTGTCAGGAAAACATACTCCAGCAAAGGAAAAAAATAAACAAGTGAAGTACTGACACAAGAACCAATGGCCACCCACTGGCCATGAGTAAATTTGTGCTGGAGACTAGGAGGTTTCAAACTATTAGATCAATGAGTTTCTGCAACAGCCTTCCAGGAGTAGAAGGCATAACACCAAACTGGTTTTAAGATAAAACTTAAAAGGACATTTAAAAGTTTAAATAAGACATGTCTGCCTGCAACAGCTGGGGCTAGGATTCAGTGACCCAGAAGGCCCCTTCTATATCTTTGTTCATATTTGAGGGATTTAGCTTCTCCTTTAGATCTAGAATTCTTCAGAGAACTGATGGAGGCTGCACATTCAAAGGACATGGTTGTCATGGGTGACCACAATTACCCTGACATCTGCTAGGAGGAACACTTGGCCAGATCTGGCCGGACACATTGGCTTTTGACATGCGTGGAAGAATGTTATTTAGTACAGGAGGTGAACAGGCTGACCAGAGAGAAGGCTTTGCTGGATGTGGATCTAGCTAAAGGGAACAACCTGGTGGGACACCTGAGGATTGCGGGTAATCTAGGAAATAGTGATCATGAGATGACAGAATTCACTATCTGTTGTAGGGTAGGTAAGTCAGCCAGTAGAGCAAAGGTTCTTGACTTCAGGAAAGCGGACTTCAATGAGCTTAGGAACATAGTAGGAGAAACCCTATGGGAAGAAGGACTGGAGGGGAAGGGAGTTCAGGAAAGGTGGTCATTTCTCAAAGGAAAGATTCTCGGAGAACAGAAAAGGTCCATTCCTGTATGCAAGAAAGGTGGTAAAGGGGCTAGGAAGCCCCCTTGTCTTACCAGAGGAGTCGCGGAGTACTTAAAAAAGAAAAAGGAAGCTTACAGACAGTGGAAACAAGGGGTAGTCATCAAGGAGGAATACACAAATAAAGCCCGTATTTACAGGGAGAGGATAAGGAAAGCAGGGGCAGCAACTGAGATGAAGGAAAATAAATCGTCCTTCTTTAGGTATATGGTGAGCAGGAGGAAGACCAAGGGAAATGTGGTGCCCTTAAACAATGGGACAGGACAGCTGATAACAGATAGGAGAAAACTGAACTTTTAGTGAATGCTTTGTGTTGGTGTTCCTGCATGCAAATGGAGGTTGCCCACCTGGACGGATGCGGGGGTGGGGAGCGGGTGATTGCCAATCAATGGTCAGTGTCAAACTGTTAAGGGAGCACTTAGAGCAGCTGAATGTCTTCAGGTTGGCAGGCCTGGATGGACTACACCCAAGAGTGTCTCTAACTTTCTAAATATAGCAATCAAACATTGTCCATCTGATCAATCCCTCTCTTTCTCTCTCTCTCTCGTTCTAAATGTAGAAGAATGTGGATTTTGGGGAATTTTAAAAAATGAATTTGGGATGCTGCTTCACAAGGGGCTAGTGTTCCCAGATACCAAGTGGCTAGGCTTCAGAAGCTCCTTAGGGCAAGTAGCCCTGAACTGCTAGCTAGGGCAGGTTTTTATATTGCTGAGCCCAGCACAGGTGCTAGCCCCAGGCTCTAGCTCCCCCTGGCTGAAGATACAGGAGGAGCTGGACAGGGTTATTTTGCCCCAAGTGGCACTGTTTGCTCCACAACAAAGTGCATATCCAGGCACAAGCGCTGAGGCAAAAAGCCCTGGCTCAAATTTGCACCGCTTCCATTTGAGCTGCTGCAAGTGCATGTGTTGATGTGCCCATGAGGTTCAACAAGGACAAGTGCAAAATCCTGCACTTAGGATAGAACAGTTCCATGCACCAGTACAGGCTGGGGGCTGACTCTTTAGGCTGCAGCTTTGCAGAAAAGGACCTGGGGGTTACAGTAGACAATAAGCTGAATATTAGCCAATGGTGTGCCCTTGTTGCCAAGAAGGCTAACAGCATACTGGGCTGCATTGGTAGGAGTATTGCCAGCAGATCGAGGGATGTAATTATTCCACTCTCTTCAGCACTGGTGAGGCCACACCCGGGGTACTGTTTCCAGTTTTGGGCCTCCCACCACAGAAAGGATGTGGACAAATTGGAGTGAGTCCAGTGGAGGGCAACAAAAGTGGTGAGGGGGCTGGGTGACATGACTTCTGAGGAGAATCTAAGAGAACTGGGCTTATTTAGTCTGGAGAAGAGAAGACAGAGGAGATTTAATAGCAGTCTTCAAGTACCTGAAGTGGGGGTTTGAAGGAGGATGGATCTAGAGTTCTCACTGGTGACAGATGCCAATACAAGGAGCAGCTATCTCAAATTGCAGCAAAGGAAGTTTAGGTTGGATATTAGGAAAAAACTCTCTCACTAGGAGGATGGTGAAGCACTGAAATAGGTTATCTAGAGAGATGGTGGAATTTCCATCTTTGGAGGTTTTTCAGGCCCAACTCGACAAAGCCCTGGCTGGAATGATCTAGTTGGGGATGGTTCTGCTTTGAGCAGGGGGTTGGACTAGATCCAAGTTTCTCAACCAGTGGGACACAAAGACTGTCTATGTGGCATATGGACAAGTGACGGGTTTGCTACCAGCACTTCTGCCACTGTGCGCCACGGGCACTTCCAGGTTTGCTCATCGACCGGCCTATGGGGGACCTCCCTCCCCTCCCCTGTTCATTGTTTATCAGGGCAGGACCAGAGTTTTGGGAACCAATGGTTGGTGGGACATAAGGTGGAAAAGGTTGAGGATCGCTGGACAAGATGACCTCCTGAGGTCCCTTCCAACTCAAATTTTCTATAGTTCTATGATCTTCAAGAAGCCTGTATTCATAGCAATGTCTTTAAACCAAGCATAATTCTATGGAACCATAGAAATTAAGGGCTGGAAGGGACCTTGAAAGATCAAGTCCAACCTTCCTGCTCTGGGCAGGAATACAGCTGAGTTCAAGTGATCCCAGCAAGGTATCTGTCCAGTCTCCTCTTGAAGACTTCCAAGGTTGGGGACTGTACCACCTCCTTGGGAAGTCTATTCCAGATTCTGGTCACCCTTACCATAAAGAAGTTCTTTATTTTCTTAAGTTCTCATATTTTCCTGGGAGAGTGTCTCTAGCATCATCATAAAATAAATCCTAAATATCTATATGTTTTAATGTTTGCTTTTGGTTTCCTTATCACATGGTGGGTCTGTGATGGGGGACGTGGGGCTTGCAGGAAGGGGTGGGAAAGGGAGTTGGGGATGTGGGTAGGTGTGGAGGGACGTGAGTCAGTGTGTAGGTAGGTGTGAGGGGACTGTGGGTGTAGGGGCTGCTTAGGAGGGGTGGGTCCCCTGCATGAATGCTGTGTGCACCCAGTGGCTGGGGGGGGCACGACGGCCCTGGCAGCAGTGGTAAGCAGTGGCCAGTGGCAATCGCTGACTGCCTGTTTGTTCCCCTGCCCCACCCGTTCATTCCCCCAGCTCCCCACTTGCTCTCCCAGACCCCCAACACTCACCGGCAGTAGCAGAGAATGAGCAGGAGACTGGAGATGAGCACAGGAATGAGCAAGAGGCTGGAAACAGCCCCTAAAAATGAGATGGAGACTTCCTCTGCTCTCTCCAGCCTCCTGCTCCTCCTCTGTTACTGCTGGTGAGTTGGGAGGGCGGCAGGAACCAACGGGGGGCAGGGGAGATGAATGGGGGATGGGGGACCCAACAGGGAGTTGGGGAAAGGAATGGGGGATGGGGCCAGGCAAGGCCTCTGCCAAGGTTCCCTCCCCCCCTCCAGCCCCCCAACCCCCTACTTACCTGGCATGAAGCTGGTTCAGGTCCCTGCAGCTTGCACCACATGGGCAGGCAGTGTGCTTCAGCACCGGGGAAAGGGCCAACCACAGAGAAGCTCTGGCAGACTACCAGTGTCTTTGTGGAGGACCAAGCTTCTGGTTTCCTCAGGGTAAGGTCTGGGACTGTGCCCTGACCTGTTTTTTTCCTCCAGTATATTGTTTTTTTGTTCCCACCCATGCCTCTTGCAGCATCTCAAAAGGGGTTTGAGGCACATGCATGCTTGTCTGGACATGCCCCATAAGATTTCTTTTGGCACAATCCTCCAATTTGTTTAAGTCACTCTGAATCCTAGCCCTACCCTCCAGCATACCTACTACACCACCTTGCTTGGTGATATCTGCAAACTTGCTGAGGGTGCACTCTGTGCCATCTTCCAGATTGATGATGAAGATATTGAACAAAACTGGCCCCAGAACCAACCCGCCACTTGATACTGGCTGCCAAGCAGACATGGAGCTATTGATTACTACTCTTTGATCTTGATGTTCCAGCCAGTTTTCTACCCACCTTACAGTCCATTTGTGCAACCATTACTTCCTTAGCTTGCCTGCAAAAATGTTGTGGGAGACCATATCAAACCCTTGCTAAAAATCAAGGTATATGATATCCACTGGTTTTCCCACATCCACAAAGCCAGTCATCTCATCATAGAAGGCAATCAGGTTGGTCAGGCTTGACTTGCCCTTGGTCAATCCATGCTGACTGTTCCTAATAATCTTCTTCTCACCCAAGTGCTTATAAATGGATTCCTTGAGAACCTGCTCCATGATTTTTCCAGGGATTGAGGGGGGCTGACCAGCCTGTAATTCCTGGATCCTCCTTCTTTCCATTCTTAAAAATGGGCACTATGTTTGCCCTTTTTCAATCACCTGGGACCTCTCTCAATCACCATGAGTTTTCAAAGACGATGGCCAGTAACTCTGCAATCACATCAGCCAACTTCCTCAGCACCCTCAGGTGCATCCCATCTGGCCACATGGCCCTGTATATGTCCAGCTTTCTTAAATAGTCCCTAACCCACTGGCTTATCACCTCCTCCCTGCTGCTGCTGCCACCAGCTGTGGGGGTGTGCAAAGGGAACAGCACACGTGGTAAGGGAGAGTGGTGAGGGTGGCATGTGTGGCAGGAGGCCCACACCCACCTACAAACCCCACACACTCCCATACCCACAGCTCCCCCACAAACCCCATACACCATACCTTCATAACCCCTCACACCTCCAAAGCCCCCATACCCCCAATCATACCCCCCCACACACAATATACAAGAGTAACTTTATTTTTAGCTATATTTGAGACTTTATTTTCACCTCTATATACACAAGCATGTAAATCGGGACAAAAATGTTTGAAATAAAATTAAAATATGTATAGTAGATGTTGGATTTTAAATACATGATTTGGTTGTTCCATAAATGCAGTAACAAACACAGCTGATACGGAGTGCAGTAATTCACTGTACAACTTTGTCCTCTCCAATTGCAGATGTTCCATTTTGGAAAACAAATGAAAGAACTGGTCTTCCCTTATTTCAACTTTGGAACTTAAAAAGACTTTAAGTTAACTAATACATTTTTGTTTTAATATCATCGATGCTTTATTTTATTATTACCATTTTATTTATTTGACTTATTTTGTTGGTATTTTGACAAGTATTGTACTGTGCAAACCACCTGATATTACTGCACAATAATTTTGTTACATTGCACACAAGAACTATTAGCACTCCTCTGTTTAATTGATTTTGCTTTGAACTTGGGATTTTGAAAAGAAGTGAGTGCCTAATTTACTAAAAAAGAACAAAAAGTGATTTTGCTGAAATTTAAAAAATCCAATCTCAGTACAACAAGTCCTAACAGTTTTACTTAGTTGTAAAAATCACACTTGCTGGGTCGTTTTTGTTTTTTGTTCATAGAATGGTCAAGCACTAAATATTCTGTGATAAAATGTGTTATATAGTTGTATAAAGTACCTGCATATATTTCTAAAGAAGGCTTAGAGTGTTAAAATAAAAGTAGTTCATTGTGCGTTATTTTTTAATGTTCTGCACATAATTCCCTGGGGTTTAATCCTAGCTTTCTAGAGTCCTGCTATGGCAAAAAGACTTAGATGCTAGGCATAAGAAGAGCAAACATGATCAGCTCTTTTGCTGGCTAACTGACTTCTGTATGCTGTGACCCAGAGCAAGCCCAAAACAGGCAAGTCTTATCCTGAGCCAGGGACTACACTGGGGAAGAGGGCTATTCCGTAGTCTCAAACAGACTGTGAAGTAAAGAGAGCTTATTTCTAGCAAAAAGTTAGAGGGGCTGATGATTCACTACAATGCACAATCTTGCAAGGATTACATTTCCTTTTTGTTGCAGACTGTACACAGGTAAAATGTTTGTGCCACAGCAGGACTTTCAGAGCTGGGAAGAGTCTGTCAATTCTCCTTGTCTGGGGAGCTTCCTCTAGTGGGAAGTTATAACCACAGTGGCAATAGCATCACTAACCTAGACTTGTGGGGTTGTGGTCACCGCATTGCTGCAGTGCTAACACTCAAATGCCTTGGAAGTTATATGAGTTTGTTGCAGACATCTTTTGTTGTAGTTGATAAATCAAGGATTGGGGGCTTCCAAATTCTTTCTGCATTCAAGAACTTGATTACAGAGAGGTATTTGAAATTTTTTTGAGAGGAATATTTTTAAAGGACGTGCCAGGTGCCTGTCTTGTATGTACCTTGAATTCTAATTTGGCAGACTCCTCCACAGCAGGATCAGTGCCTTAAAAAGAGGGAACAAACTGAACAGGGGCAGAAATCTCAGAAAAGTAGGTGGGCTTGGCTCCAAGAGTGAACTATAGGCTGCCTCCTTTCCCGCTAGCCTGCAATGATTTTAGCAAACTATAAATGTCATTAAGTGGTATGTGGCTATTTGGTGTTTGTCATTTGCCAATTCTCTTTATACAATGGAGGCGATTTTATGCAAACTGTGGCTTCTTCAATGATGCATCTGACACTCCTTCATATGAAGAATACTCCATCATTATAATAAAAAGATGCCACATTAAATGACACCCTGGAAGCAACTCAGTTTTATTCATTTGGAATAAAAAAGATGCACGTTTTTCAAACAACTTCACTGAACGGGGAAGTTCACAGCTAATGGGCAGCTGCAAAAGTTAAATACTCACATAAGAGAGTTAACTTAAAATGATTTTTGCTTTTTCCCCAACTACAGCATCCTTTTTGCCACTCTGAAAGAACAGCTTCCCACTCCAGCAGGAGGATGGCATTAGACTCTAAGATGAACATTAGCTAGCAGATAGTTTCACACTGATCTGCACGGAGAATTTTTTTTGGGTGGAGAATACTGGATATTAAACACAAAGTTGAGTGGGGGGAAATGGAATAGTTGAAGTTTGATTTATTTTTATATTTGGTAGTAAAACTGCAACCTTTTTTTCTGTCATCCAAGGATTTCAAAGCATTTTTAAAAACATGAGCAAAGACATATTCAAGCATTTGATTCTACAACACTTGGTTGACTGTTTTGACTTGATGACGTTCTTCTTACCCCTATGGTATGTACTTTAAAGATGAACAGGCATCTATGGACCACTGTGTTGTAAAGATTCCACACAGTATGATTTAGGAATATGAGAATGTGGTTTCAATCAGGTATAGGCACCAACTAGCTTTCTAAGGCTGGAGTCAGAGTTGACCTGTAAATAAAGGTTTCGTTTGGAATGAATAGTCCTTGTTGTAGTCCCCTTTCAACAGAACGAAAACCTGTAACACATCCAGAGCACCACATGCAAGTGAGCACAATCTGCAGTTTGAATGTGCCTAATTCCATCTGGTATCCAGTTTATAGCCATATTTGTCTAGAGGCAAAAGGAATCAGAACTCATAGCAGAGGTGATATCTTTTATTAGACCAATTAGATATGTGCCAAAAAAAATTATTTGCAAGCTTTCAGGCACAGACACCCTTCTTTAGGCATAGAAGAGTGCAACGATTGTAGAAGTTCTCTTAGGTAAAAATGAAAAGCTGAAGGTATGGTAAAAATTTGGAATATAGTTCCACATCCTGCTTGCCACCAGACAACTTTGAGGTAAAAGCAAAATCTACCATCTGAAAGCTGACACTCTGCTCCTGTCTTTGTTTGAGCCAATTTGCATTTTCACAGAAAAGAGACTTCACCACAAAAGAAATTCCTGCCCAGAAAAGCATTCCATCTTCCCACTCTTCTGTGAAATATGAAACATCAGAACCAGAAGGAAATATCATTCTATATCCTGCTTGCCACCAGACAACTTTGAGGTAAAAAGACTGTTCCAACATTTCTCTGAGCCTAACCTGTACAAAATGAACTATTCCAACCAGGAGATTTTACCACACCTTCAGCTCTTCTGTGAAATATGAATTTTCATTTCTACTTGAAGAACTTTTACAATCTTTGCACTCTCCTATGGCTGAAGAAGGGTACCTGTGCCTGAAAGCTTGCAAATAAAGAATTTCCCACCCCCAAATATCTAGTTGGTCTAATAAAAGATATCACCTCTGCCACAAGTCAATTCCTTTTAATTCTGTGTCTGTTACCAGTTAACAAATAGTTAATTCAAGAAAGAAAACACATTAGCAACCTCAGTATCAGTTTTGAAATATACTGACTCCATGGAACCAAAAGTATGCATCCTTAAAGCGTCCGTTAATCTCTTTCAAACAAAAGTACTGTCAGTCTTGCATGGATATTAAACCAAGCCTATGCCACTATCCATAAATATCAGTGTTTGCCCCAGCAGCCAGCAATAGATGCTCCCTATAGATATGCCACTCTCTACATAGGAAGTAAAAGTATTTCAATTGCAAAGTGATGCTTATATGTCTACCATATCTGTAAAGCAATCAGCTTTGCAGACTACTCTTATACATTCAAACATGTCAGTGAAAAAAAAAAATCACGAACTCTCAAAAGTTCACGTCTAGTCTTTAGAAACTAGGTTAAGAAATAAAGGAATTCTTATGATGTCTAAAGCCATGAAAAAAATTAAGTCTAATTCTTTTAAGGAACAGAATGACAAGGATGTGACAGTTTGTAGCTTTAAAGGCATCTATCACCTTAAGCGAGGAGGCAAGATGTTAAATATGTCGTGCATCCAAAACACTAAGTAAAATAAGTGTTTCAAAAGTCCAATTAAAAAAATCCCTCTTGATTGCTCAACATTCAGTCTCTTCAAATACCATTTTCACTGGTTTTCCAGTGAATATAAATATTAAAATCCAGGTTAGAGAAGCCAGCCTCTCAGGACCCTTTCTATATAACCTCTCCCACTCTCACCCCAAAGAGAAGCACATTAAAAGAAAGGAGCAACAACCTCACTTTTCTGAATTTGCAATTTGAAAGGGTCCCTTGGTGCATGTGGCTTTTACTGTAACTATGTTTTTAGTCACCAGATGGCAGGAGACAAGAGTTTTTTAAAATAGTCTGAAAAAACAGAAGCCATTGCTTGCATTTTCCTTTACTCGGAAGAACATCAACTTACCTCCTGTGACCAGATAACAGTGTTGACAGCCAAACCAACAATCAGACATAAGAAACTTTTGGAAAGCATGCTCCAGCTGTTTTCTTCTTTCCACTTGGAGCTAAAATGCCTCTTACTTCTAATGTTAATGTGTTTTTTTGCAATGGGGTCACTCATGTAAGGTGTGTAAGCCCTACTTATGGTGACCTATTCTTTTGAAAAAGTTCTCCAAGCCCTATTTGAATCTATTTGTGCAGATACAGAACAGAAACTTGAGGTATGTGCATTAACAGACTGGAAGGAATAACAGTAGTGCTATTTTTTTGTGGTTTTCTTCAGAATAATTCAGGCAAACCTCTATTTATACGTGAAGGAAAGAACTAAGGTACAAAATCATTCATCTATATAATGCTCTTTTATTTTTCCCTCCAACATCTCCATAAAAAAATAGAAAATTTTCAGTTAATCTATAGTACCACCCTACTCTGATTTCAGACTGATGCACCTGTCACCTATACTTGTAAGTGACTTTCATACTGTCAGTCAAAAACATACCCAAATAGTCAACTGAATTCATCAAAGAAAACTTATTGTAAATGAGATGGCGGGATGGGCAAAGGGGCTAACCTCCTTCTATATCAAACTATGCTTCATCACAGTAGGTGGGCATACTGAGCCAAACTATAGAGAAACAGGCTTGTCCAAACTTTGAAAATACACTTTTCCCTCATGTGCAACATTACAGACCACAGGGAGGATTCCACTAGTTGCCAACATGAAGCAGATGTTACAGTCCAAAGTAAAATATTTAATTATGTAGCATATTATGATTTGTATCACTTAAGAATTCATTGGGTGGAGAAGCACTATACACATGCACTCCATCCAGTTAGCCTACAGTTGAGTTATTAAGGAAGTCTTCTCCCAATTTCAGAAGGTGCTCTTGTGTTCCAGGTACTTGTTTTTAACCTGTTCCACCCTCTTCAGCTATCCTTTGGATCATTTGCTCAGGTCATCTCCTCCCCCCACAACCTCCCTCCCACCTGCAACCACCCTTTGGTATTTATAGGAATCAGCAAGTGCGAAGGGGTAACTTCCCCAAAGCTGAAGTTTTTGGAACAGCAAACTGCTCTCAAGCCTGTTTCTCTGTGGTGAGAAGGAAGGACCAGGAACAGAGACTGGCAAAAAGCCTCCTATCTAAACCCAGGTTCTGGGACTCTGGTAGGTAACTCTAGTGGGTTTCATTAGTAAATTTCCAACTAGCCCTAGCTGCAAGTCTTAACATTTCTGTACACACACAGCTTAGGTGGGGAAAAAAAACTTCTTCCTTCAACTGCTTGCCTTCCAAGGGATTATCTTTCTTAGAGAGACAGGGAGGCCCATGTCTAACACCACAGAGAACCCAAGTGATTGGCATCCTGGTGACCTTGCCTAGGTTTGGCGATTTCAAAAGCCAAGCCACATTCATGTTGGTGTCCTCATTGTTTCTGCATCAAACACGTAGGTCTAAGGACATATCCCATGGTTCTTGTACTAAGACACTTGATTTAAAGAATTTTGTCAAGCGAGGAGCACTTTACATTTCAGAAGCCATCATAGGAAGACACTGGACAACTACCAGCATTTTAATGACTTTTCCCCACCCTTCCCTGCAAAGTAGGCCAGTTCCACCCTGAAGTCAAGCACAAATTGGGGTTTTAAAGCACACTCCCACTGGAGTACACTGCTCTACACTACTTAACCTCTAAATGTACATCCTGGGTTTTTTATTTGTTTGCTTACTTGCTTTAACATGGAAGGCTTGGGAATCAAGGATAAAATCTGGGCAAGACACTGGGCAAAACTGTACAGTGCAGACATATCTAAAGCAGCACAGGATTGCTTTGGATGTGTTGCTTGTGGGTATAAGCCATTTCCTCTCATATACTTCAGAGGCAGCAAGTATTATGTTTCCTGATTTTGGCATTGCATATGCAAATGATGTAAGCATAGCTAGGTTCAGTTAGTCACATGATTCTGATGAAGTCTGTTTTCTGCATGTGGAGCTATCCTATTCAAAAACTATGAATCAGAAGAAACTGGGATGTTACATTGCCACATGCATTGCACTTAAAAGTTAATGACCACAAGCAGCAGACCCAAAATATCACTTAGGACAACTGTCTTAACAAATGGTAATGCTAAGCAGAGCTCATAAGTTCTTGGCCTTGCACATTTTGGTTTCCTGAGCTGTCAACCTGAACAGACTTAATAATACAAAAGAAAGCTTATTTTGCCTAGTGTGCATCAGAGCTGAGGTATTTTTGCTATGAAGTACAGTACCAGAGCATACACTGGTATTTTTGCTTTGAAAAATGAGAAAATTAACAACTTTGAAAACACAGCACATTATGCAAATTCTCAAAGCTATAGTTTATTCATTATGTGCAGTTCACTGGAGTTCTAATAGTAAGAACATGAGTGTTTTCTATTATTGGAGATTACAAGTAACAAAAAACAAAATAAAACAAAACACAAAATTGAGCAAAAAGTTTGCTATTTTAAAGATTAAATTAGAAGGACAATTGTCAACAAATGATTCTAAAATAGAATGTAGTAACAAAAGGTCCTAGTTGCCTGAACACCTGTTGTATAGTTTGGCACACTACATGCTGAATGCTATAAAAATGGGAGGAACTGAAAACAAAACACAGACAATATATTTACTTATAAAAATAATTTTATTTCTTCAATACAAGGTAAATGGCTACTGCAGTTTAAGACCAACAAAAAGTTGGATTAGCAAAATTCACAGAGTCACCTAAAGGCTAGAAGAAAGATAATTAGGAAAGAAAGTCAACGATAAATAAAAATCATTGCAAATACCAAATATAACATCCACAAAATAGTAAAATAAACTTTAACTGAAGTTAATTTAGAAGCTGAGGTGCCTCAACTGAATACACAAGTATTTGATGTGATACCATCTTACCTTGCTGAAAAAAATCTATGTCTTCAGACTCATCACCTTAAAAACTGTTCTGCTGGTATTAGAATGCTGCTGTTTATAAAAAATGTTTCAAGTCAGGCAATTAGATATCCATTTGTTTACAATGTGTTGTAATAATTCTATATTTCAATTTACATAAAAGTCATTCTCATACTTCAAAATCATCCTGGAAATAGTTTGATGACACCTTTGCATGGAATGGGAATTAGGAAACAGTACAAGATAATCATATGAATGCCAATTACCCCTTTATAAAAATCTTAAATTTTGCCAGTAAGATATTTGTCCTTTTTTAACCTTTGTAAACCTGACGTTTACCTTTAAAAAAAAAAAAAAAAAAGAGATCTATAATGGCAAGCAAGCTGAATATTTAGAAAAGTATATCCCTGTCTCATCTTTAATAAATTACACAGAAATGTACATTTAATTCAATAGTGCGGCAACAACATGAACAGTTGCTCAGTCTTTTGTATTACACAATACATTACAACAAGGGACATGGTACCAATGTGGTTATTAAATCAGATATGTTAGAAAAGTCTCAAAACTTGAACAATGTATGTTACCATCAGACTGAAATTTAGATCAGAAAATTCCAATGAGACAGCATGTGAAAAACATTTACTACCTCCCAATTTAAAGCCCCAGACTGAAGCTTAGCTTTGATTCTGCTACTAACCACAGCCCAGAACTGATGCATTTTTAGGCAATGCTTTCAGACTATCTGTACATAAGAAAAAAAGGGAAAAAACAAAAATACTAGTTCCTAAGGTAATGGATACTGCCAACATTGTGTTTTTAATATGTGCCTTTGTATCATATGTTGTCCCAGTGGGGAGCTAATCTCCTTGGCAGGAATGCCACAAATTAGCTCACACCCTTCCTAAGTGCCACTCTGATTCCTTTCTTCAGTCCAATTGGCTGTTTTGCTTTCTACTCCTTGCTCTGTGCTCCCTGCCCCATCTGCTGTGCACCACACAGAGGCAGGCTGTCCATGCTGCAGTTTGACCACCAATGTATTATCCCATTGTGGGGTGGGGAGGTAAATCTCATTTGTAGGAGGTTATCAGAAGTTCTGAATACAAACTGAGACTAACTTGTATGCTAAGACCATTTTTTCTAGACTAACAGGATCATGTAACCAAATTCATGAATAATTTAGATCCTCGTAAAAGAGGTCACATTACTTCTTCCCAAACAGTCAAAATACATTTTGGAAGGAATTCTACCACATTATATATATAAATTTATATAGAACCTATTTTTAACCTCTTTATGAGGACCTAAATTATTCATAAATTTGGTTACATGATATCACTGGTCTAGAAAAAATGATTTTAGCATACAAGTTAGTTTCAGTATGTATGCATTTTGACCAGTACTTTTCTGAAAAGAACATGACGTTATTTCCGAATGTCAACCAATAAGAATACAGGGTCTGAAGTCTTTCAAGTACAAAAGAAATCTTACTAATACATTTTCACATTTGAATCAGCATAAAGAGCTACCTTCATAATCATATTCAGGAGTATTTTAAGGCTATATCCCAGTTATATAAAATGTTTTCAGGGTATTTTCTGTAAGTAGCTTGTTTTAGTATTGGTTAAATAAAATTAGTAAGAAAAGTCAATATGCTTAAATTGTACATTGACAGAAGCACATCAGTAAGAAAAGGAAATCAGAAATTAGTACTTTGTAAAAAAGAATGCCGTGTATTTTTACTAGAAACATAAACAACAGATATTTACAACATTTAAATCTGCAGTATTCCACATACAACTAGGGAAAACATTTACAAGGATTTGGGTAGGCTACTAACCATAATCAGATTTTAGTTGGTTTTTTAATACAGCTTTAAACACACACTGAAACCTCAGTACCCTCAGAGAGAAATTCAAATGTCCACTCAAAGCTAAACCCTAAATTTAATAAAAGGCATCTTTTGCCTTACACTTGCGCAGAGTGCAACAACTACTCAAGTTTGAGTCAAAATTTAGGTTAAATCTTTTTTAAAAAGCCTGACAAATGCCTATCTTGCAACATACAATCTGAAATCAAGTTACTGGCACATTTGAAAACAGAAAGGAATGAAACCAAAAGTTACATTTTCCAATACATTCCACTTATACTTTGGAAATTTTTTTTTTGTACTTGTCAGAACAGCTTTTCCAAAAGGAGACCAATGTTCTTGGCTAATCTTACTGTAAAACTACTTTATTTCTGCTGCTTCTATCATGCACTATATTAAGCCATACTTTAATTCCTTTATTAAAGTGAAGGACAAGAGCCTTACAATGCTACTTGACTGTTACTTGTGAAAGCCCACATACAGGACATCAAACACTTCTGAACAGACTATCTGTCCTTTCACCAACAGCAGATTAATTACAATTGAATACCAAAGAACACTTCAGCAGCAATTGAGGCATCATCAGAAATTAGTAAATTAACAAGATGATAGATCCTGAGAGGGCCCAGAAAATTGCCAGTAATATGAATAATCTGAAGCTAGGTAGGAATTTCACTTCAGATCCAGTTACAGCATGAAATGTATACTGGGACATACTCCTTTTTGGTGCGAATACGGTCTTTGGAACATTCTCTGCCCTCCCCTCACCCCCCCACCTGCATTTTTTTCTTCTTTAAACCAAAATAGATCTGACAGAAATAAACCTAAAATACTGAAGAATCATCTTAATTTCAAGGTATTAAACCACTCCAATGAAGAGAGAAATCAGTTAGAAATTACTGCCTTCATATTGGGACCTCAACTAATTATCTACATAGACGTCCATCAGAAGTTTATATTTAACTCTTGTATTGAAAATTTTACCTCCATTGCCAGCAATGGAAACTCTATAAGAAAGATGAAGGAAGGGAAATGATACCCAACAGAAAGCAGTATCCCTTGGCAGAGTTCAGATTTCAAATGATGTAGACTAAAAAAATATCAGTTCCTGCATAAAATTACTTTAATTTTAGTTATGGAATTAAAAAGTTTCTTGTTACAGGTTTAAAATTTCTATCCATGTAGACACATTACTTACCTGCTGCCCCTTCCGTATTAGCTACCTGCCATTTAATAGGCATATTGCAGGTTATTTCTTCCCCTAAACTTATTACACACAGTAAGTAAACAAAGTTAAAAATTGCATCAGAAACTAACACCTATTCACAAAAACAAGAAAACCAGTCATATGATGTCTGATACAACTTTCAGGATACACAATTTTTGAAGGCAGTTAATCACTTTTAAACAGGGTTAAACATACATCTGAAATTTTTTTTTCAATAGCAAATAGTTTGACAAACACCAATGATCCCATGCACGAGAACCTGAAGTATACAATTTAAGAAATAAAAATGGACAAAAGCCTGTGGCTAAGTCCAATGGTATCAGCCTTTGCAGGAAAAATCTAGCTTTGTGGTAGGTAACAAAAACATTAAATTTGAATTCTTATTGTAATGCAAAGGTTTTACAATGGCACAGAATATAAACCCCAATTCAGTAAAAGGACACAGCCATGAGCTTATGCAAACAACACATAAGCACATATTTAAATTTCATGGAGTCAATTGGACTCGTTTGTGTGTTTTAAGTGCTTCTGTACAACAGACATGCTTTCCTAACAGTGTCTGAGAACTTAACCTCCTAGGGGGATTTTACTCACTGAACTAAAATTCAGTAACAAGCAAAATCAGAATTGTTTGAGAGAGAACCTTTTAAAAGTCAATGAGGTCTTGAAACTTAACTTTAAACAATAAACCCCATTCTGCAAGCAAACTGTTCCAAGTGAAAGCTTCTGAGAATAATCTGTTAAAGCAACCCAGTTTTAAGAAAGTACATCTACCTGTACAGACCTGCCAAATGCAAATTGTAAATTTGCTAAGAGTGATTATACCCATTGCCTATTATTGTCTTTCCTTTTCATACCTCACAACACATAGAAATAAATTAGGTATTTGAAGTCTGCTTGTGTCCTTTGTTTTTTGTTCTAAATTTCAGAAAGTTTGAATTCTAACCTATAATGTTTTTAGGTAAGTTTGCAAAACCTCATGACTGATTTAATTAGCTTCATTTTTTTGTTAAGACGGTTCAATATTGTCCATCAGTGAACAAGGGACGCACATGTATACCTTTTCCTTTACACAGATGTGTGAGTTAACCTATGAAACCCCAGAGGGTCAAGAAAAATGTCACACCCATTGGAATAGATAGCTAGAAAAAATGGAAACAATTGGTTTCTTCAATCACATTTATCTAATATACACCTACATACAGACCGTATCTGGCCTTGGGGAAAAATGGAACACACAAAAGCCTATTAATATAAAACCATAAATAACTGCAGCTGTATTTTCAAAGGGACATTTCCCCAATATTAACAGTTTAAATAAAAATAATGTTAATATTAGTCAAACTATAAACTGTAGGTTTCAATTTAAGTAAAATCAACCCCGGTCCTCCTCCCAAAAAACGATGACAGACTGTGTAACAGAATGACAAACAAACTGCAGTTTTTACAGCTTTATATGCCTTTTAGCAAATTCACAAGCCATCTATGTAAAAATTGCTAGAAAAGCAAAATAGAATTAAAGACCATCTCATCACCTGTTTTAATATCAAAAATCAAATGTGCAAGTGACATTAGTATGCTTAACTCACTGAATGCAAGATTAGGTTGATGCTTATGCAGAAGTTATTGCAACGCTTTTTGAAGACAGTATAAATGTTTTCATAGTAACATTATCTTTAAATATTGCTGAACACAAGACTTTCCCTGAGGTGTAAACATCAAATAACTTGAACAGCTTTACACATCAGCCCCATTAAACAGTTTATTACAACACTACATCTATTGTAATCAAAGTGGTGCCGTGTACAGACATTATCATATGAACATTTTTAACAAGAACAAACTACTATAAAAACAAGCATTTACTTGACTTTTTTTCCAATTGCTTGCACATTATAATTGCCAAATGTATATAACCAGTAATAAAGTTGCAAAAGCTATAAGTTTTAAATCACACAGGTTTCCCTCAAATAAAACAATTAAGCAACATAAAAAAGTAAAAGAGCTACTGGTTACCATGTATGCAGATTTGCTTTATTCAGATCTATTCCTGTTCATTTTATCCATGAATCCTTACAGGCTCAGTTCAATCACAAGAAGCAAACTGCTGGACAAGCATCTTTCCTTGAAGAATGTTTCTTGTCTTGCAAGGTGTTCCTCTTCCTTCAGCTGTAATGTGTCAAAATTTGTGATGTAGATTTTGCTAGTCCCCATAATACACAGAAAAATGTTGGCTTAACTATACATATACAAGTCGTGCATCTACCATAATGTAAATCTAACACAAAGAGAAGGTATGGAAGCAGTAGCTACTTGTCTGAAAAATTCTCAGAGAATAATACAGTATTTTTAATATGTTAAATGTACCAGAAAGTTGAAATATAATTTAACAGTTAAACACTGAACCATGAGAGAAAAAATAGCTACTGTTCCTGTGAGTGATGGAATCTATATAGAACATTTCCTAAAATATGCATACTGCAAGAATAAATGAAAGATTGCTTAGATGGTATCACCACAAACAGATTTGTTATTTACATTTTACCTACCTAGTTACAGTAATTCTAAACTAATTAATTTAACAAATTAATGATGAATGTATAATGAAAAGGGCATTTCACAATTTAATTGCATTTAACAGTGCAGTGTCTTGTGCAACTGATCCTGATGCTTGCGTTACAAAATTTGCCAAGTGATAAACCAACACAGGGCTCGAATTAAAAAAGAAACCTCTTTCAAAATTTCAATATAAAAATCCACATTGTACCATTGAAACAATATAGAAGTCAGGTTTCTTCCATTAAAAGGGAAAAAAAAAGAAACCTACTTTCTAATTTGCCTAATTCTTTAAATCAATTAATCTAATAGCTACTGTAGCAGCTCACATAGTACTTGGATGGTATAATTCCATACACAGAAGTTTTATTTGAATGCCATTATGAAACACAACTAGTCAGCTTCATGTCAGCAGTATGTCACAATTTCAACCATCAGCAACTTCATATGAATTTAAATGAAAGCAGCATATTAAATTGGTCATTTCAAAACCAGACATTTAGAGAAGTAATTTCATGAACACATACCAGTAACACAGCTGTCAAGAATTCTTTCACTACTAAGAAGCGTTGAGGCAATTAGGAACCAATGTAAATGTTTACCAAAACTATAATTAACAAGATCTCCTATCTTCCCAATCAATGACCAGCATTGACTTATATTTAAATATATAAACAAATCAAAAAGTTTATGGTCTAAGAAAGAGTCTGTAACAGAATTGTCCGAATTTGAACTAGTAATTGGAACTCTTCAAATTCCTGAACTGTGCTATCAAGTGGCGAATATACTGACTGCCAGCCATCTCTGGGGATTCTCTCCTCTAAAATGGACCAAATTCTCTACAGTTGCTTTTAAAGCTTAACTTGCAAAAACAAAGTGATCACAAAGCATTCCCTGCAGGTGAACATAGGAGTCAGTTTTTCAAAGGAGCATAAAAAAAAAAATCATGGATTGTTAGCACATTTAATGTGACAATTAACAGATCCAAGAGCACTATAAATCTGATTTACAGTACGAGCATCAAAACATGCAAGGTCTGTGGGATAATTTGTTAAGGTATCTGAGAAAATGCAGAGGTTTCTGTAGAACCTGTGGTACACTGGGTACAGGATCAACATTTTTAAATTTAGGGCACTACAATATATTAAGACAACCAATATCGTACCGAATCTTTGATGGAAAAGCAAAACAAACAACTAACATACCCAAAAACTGACACAAATTTTGTTTAAAAAAAAATCTTAACATCACCCTAGCAGAGTTTATGGTTCCTAACAGAGAGGATAAGTCTGTGAGAGGATATATATTAACATTTTCAGTATGGTTCCATCAAGCACAAAATGGTTCCATCAAGAGTAAACAACAAAAGTTTGCATAGTAAAATATTCTCGGTCAATTTTTGGTAATACCATTTTTCTGCTGGTTTAAGAATCATTAACAGCTGTCGGTCCCCAGTATGCATTATAGCTGTGTAAGCTTGTTACCATAAAGCAAACCGTTTCTCAACATTCCCATTAATAAACCCCAAATTTTCAGATTTTAAAATGTCAGCTGAAGAATAGCCTGCTTCTGGTTTAAACTTCTGATCTTGGTCTATGACCCCAACATTCTACAGAAGAATCTCAACACCGTATAAAGAAGGGAGGCTCATCTCTTTATTCTTCTGTAGCTTTGGATATTTTGTTTTTCAAACACACAAGATAACTACAAATTTTATAATTTGGATCAACAGGGCCTTTGGATATTTTTCAAAGTAGCTTGCAGTAGCAGCTTTGCTATTTTTTAAACAGTCTATATATTTGTATCAGTATTTTAACAGCTAGGATACGAGAGTCTGACAACTCTCTTAGAGCACCAGAAATGTTCCATAGGCATACATCTGTTAAATGATAACAGTACTCTAAACAAATTTAAGGTAATTTCACGAATCAGGTACAGACTCATAATATGCTCACATTTGAAAAAAATGCAAAAAATACAATTTTTTTTTGTATCAGATACTAATGGTTCCTTCACATGTACTTCAATAAAATTATGTTTTAAATCTTATTCTATATACAAAGAAAAAAAATGTACAGACAAAGGTAAAAGTCTTACAAAAATTCAGTTTCAAGGCTGAAACTCATTCCTCAATTCAACCCAGGATTCAAAATGTAATAGCTGGGATTATAGTTTTTAACAAAACTGAAACAAAATAGGTTGAGAACAAAAGAGCTTCAATCTTGATTCTAAACTGCTTTGCTTTTCTGCACTTAAGTCAGAACACATACATGTAGTTCTGTTTAATACACATGTACACAATCTTTTTTTTTGCTTTTTTTAACATTTTGGCTGACTTCTAGTACTACTGTACTTACCTTACACCTTTGCTTAAATTTTAGTCATATTTTGAAACCAAAACCACACCTAACCCACATAAAAAAAATTAAGGGAAGAAAATAAAAGTATATTCCCAAATTCTAGATTCATTCATCAGAAGAATTTTGTATTAACCCAGCTTGTCTAATCACTGAAAATGTATGTCTGGTCATATAGCATGTTCAGTAGAGATTTGCATTTTCCAATGTGCCTAACAAATTAGACTTAACTCTTTAATGTTTTATCCATAATCCAATAGATTTCTTTTACAGAGTATACAACATTTTTAAAAGAATTCATTAAAAATCAAATATTCAATACCTCTGAAAAACTAATTTTAGTTTACAAATTATAAAGCTGGGAACCAAATATCCACCATATCAAGATAAAGAAAACACCAAAAGGCAGATCAAGATGCCATAGAGAAAAAAAAAGATCTTTTTTTCTGAAAAGACAGCTTAGTTTTCAAACCACAGTGAGCAAAAAGGGATACTGTAGGCTCAATTCATTTCCTCTCTGAATACCATTTCCAACCAACCTTCTGACTGCAGTTTCCCGAGTTTCCAAATGTAAAGTAGCCTGAAAGACTGATTTCTTATGGAACTGCTTTACAACCTAAGCTTCACTCACAGCTGTTGTCTTAAGAATTGACGGGAAAGTGTTCACGGTATGGAAAAATAATGAAATCTCAAGCCCATGAGCAAAGTTACAGAAAGAGATACAATATACCTGTAGTATTAACAAATATTGTACAATTATACAATTGAAGAGGAGTTAATAGGGCTAAATTTTAGTTTATTTTAGGAAAATAGCAAGATACCAATAGCACCAAGATACCAAATAGCACCAAGTCGCTGTATACTTTACAGCAGAAGCTATTCATTACCATAAAGCATTAAGGCAATAACACTTAATACATTTAGATAATTTTGCATAGCAAAAAGTAAAGGCACAAAACAGTGGCACTTTTTGGGGGGGTTGTGGAGGGTTTTTTTTGTTTGTTTGTTTGTTTTTACACTCTTCATTCAATCAATGCACAAAAAGTATTGATATCCTTTTATGAGGAACATTAGGATTTACCCAAAAGGCCAAATTATTTAACAATAACAAACAATTTTCAGGAATACAAGGAAAGGAGGAACAAAGTAAGAGTGAACAGTCCATCACAATCACTGTCTTTTTCAGTACCCAGATTCTCATTACTTTTCCTCAAATACAGCATTTTTTGCATAAGATGCTAATATATGCTGCTGGGAAAAATGGTAGTACTATCCCAGTGTTAACTAGCTCTGCAACAATGTCAAGAAGCTGAGTACAGTTAGGCACTGAATAATGCTACCATATAGGTCTGCTCAAGGTAAATTGATAGCTACTGGCTTTAATAATAAAATTTTAATTTGTAAAATAGGCATTCTTCATTAACTGCAAGTTTAAAAAATCTTAGTAAGCATTCAACACCCACCCTGTTGCCTAAAAAAACAAGAACTGACCTGGTAAAGCTATCTTTATTTTAAACAGACAAAAGCCTGCAATTGTGCTTTAACCACACTAATACTCAAAAATTTTTTATTAAACAAGGTCATGCGTACACCTTTTGTGGAGAGTATTTAAGAAAGTACAGCAGAAGGATTAAGGATTTTGCTTACAGTGGTTTGAGAACACGAGATCAGAGAGCTCAATTCTGAAAACCGAGCAAAAACTACATACATATTGAAAACTACAGTATTAGTGCACTCTCCCTCCGTAATCCAGTCCAAACCCAGTTTAATTAGAAAATTATCAGCACCCCAATAACAAAAACAGAAAATAAAAAAACATAACATTCAATAGTTATAAAAATTCAGACAATAGGATTAAGATTAAGACAGTTTAACAGTTGAAATACATCACTGAAGTACCAGGTAAACTAAAAAAACTGTCTTTAAAAAAACAAACAAACCCAAGGTGGGGGGGGGGGGGCGCAGAAATCAGGTTGATGAAGTTACTGTTCTGTTTGTACATGTTCATTTTTCTGCTACTCTTCCTCTGCGTAAGAGATTCTGGTTGACAAAACAGACTTACTGTTTTCTTAAAGGTTACTTAAAAGGCCAGAAAGTTGTACTTTTCTCCCCTTCCCTTGAAAGAGATTCACCACTTTTTTGGACTTTTACACTGGTAATTTTACTATTACTCTTAGGATACCAACAGACGGACAGATTCTGAGTTTTTCTTGATGTCTAAGTAAAAACACATACGAGTCTCATGACAATTCAGTTTTGGAACATTAAATGTACAAACAGAAGTGTAAAAATCTGAAATGGTACATCTGACTTTTTCCAGGAAACCTTACAGAACACTAAATTACTTAAATTTAATCCATCTACATATGAATGTAATTAGATACAAATGACAAATGATTAATCAAACAACTGATTAATGTTTCACTATATACAAAAATTTACAATGGACCTTTAAAACCATTCTAAAAGTGAGTATGTAACATTTTCGTTAAATATGCTCGTAGGGCATTCTGGCACTACTAAGCATACACAGAAAGAGAGAGGAAAATAGATGCCATTCATGCAGGCACATAGATAAGCCCTTTATCTGGTAAAAGACTGTAGGCAGAAGGGAGAAAAATTCCTCTCGGAATTACTGTTATTTTTAGTAAGCAATTGGGAAACTTCAGATTTTTTTTTTTTTTTTTAAAGAAAGTCATGTAAAAAAAACCCCAAAACAAAAAAATGTATGAAGACATACATCTTGGTGAAAATGCACACACACACAAGCCAAATTACTGAAGTACTTTACAGAAAACCATAAAAGTTAGGCCCTTTTTTCATAAGACAGTAACAAGACAATGTTTACAATATAGCTGTTAAATACAAACCTCTCATTTACATTCAGGCCACTATGAATTCCCTTTAAATCATATGTTTATTCGTCTCTTGCTGCAAAGGCACTTATCTATACAACTTCTCCAAATCCAAAAGAAAGTCTCAGGACACAAAACACTGACTTGAGGAAGTTGTATATGCAAATTCCACACATACTGAGACTCGAGTAAACCATACACTTGAACACCAGATTTAAAATTCTGTTAAAAATTTTTTGGTACTCAAATGTAACGGCCGTTCCCCTCAGATACTTTGTTGGGGGTAACGGAGAGAGTGGGAGAAATTATCTATACTTAGCACAGAAGATCCAAGAGAGACACATGGTCTGAATACATGACAAATTAAATCGGTTAATAAAGCACATAGAAGCACTTAGTCCAAATTATTAACAACTGCTGATGCAATTTACTTGTATACAACAGAGGTAATAAGAAATCTTGGAAATATAACTGTCATTCAGCCCAAACAGGTTACTTCTTACACAGTACTGGCTACATATAATACAAATATGTCTGAAAAACCTCTGATAGCTAGGGAGAATCCATTTTAAAAGAAAGAAACTACATCCAGTGTTGAAAGTTTGAAACTTCTGTTTTGACATTTTATACATAGAAACCAAAATGGCTTTTTCCTGCTTCCCTCCCCACCATTCCAAGAATATTTCTAAATATTTCTAAATGTTTGGTAAGCATCACAGGCATTTTAAAGGATATATTATGATCAACTGAATGTCAATCACATCATACCAATTTTCATTTAACCCACTGATTCTCCTTTGTTGGGGCCACCTTGGATTCGCCACCAATTATGAAGCAAGAACAGTTCATTTTAATACTGATTAATTAGTGCGGTCATTTTGCTCCTTTAGGGTTACGTTTTGCTACTAGCAGATCTAGGAATTGAATATTTTTCTCTTTAACTCCACCTTTTTCAAAGGCCTTAGAAAGATAATAAATTGTATCACTACTTTTAACTTAAATGTATAATTTATAAGCCATGCCCTGCTTTTTCAACCTTCAAACATATTTATGTTTTGTATTACAACAATATGTATTCTAATGGGTTGCTCCTGAAGCGCTCAATGTTCAAGGCCTACCAAGAGAAGCTGACATTACACAATTCCTTTCACTTAAGGTATACTAAGCTCTGTATGAATACTAACAGTTTTGTTCTGGTTTTATTAATTCCATTTGAATGAATATTTATGAATAAATGCCACATACAACTATAAAAGCAAAAATTTAAAGGCAAACAAATGAAGAAGTTTCAACAGACACGTTTTCACAGCTTGAGTTTTAATGTAGGTAATATGGAACTGCTCTAAATCAAGGTAAAGATGAGGAAAAGACTGATTTCTGAATGACACCAAGAGAGACCAATTTCTGTTCTATATCACATAAGGAACAAACAACTTCAACTCAAAATCCTCAGAGTGGTGCACATATGTAAAACTGCTTACATATGGACTGAACATTAACATCCATTTTTCCAGTTAGCAATTGAGGGTTTAGGCAGCTACTCAAAGTACTACTACATAGCTGCTTTCATGTTTAACGTAGAAAGGGACCACAGATGTATACAGAAACACAATTTTCAGCGTATATAAAAACAGCAAAAAAGGAACCCATTTATACATTAATTCATCAGTCTTTACACGATGACCTGAACCTCTACCAATTATGAAGGACACAAAAAGCCATTCAACTAGCATGGGACAGCATCTGGATTTAGTTCAAGGACCAGAGAATACAGGTTGAAATATTAAGAGGTAACATATTACAAACCAGAACCAAATCTTGCTAGAGTCCTTACTCACGTAAAACTCCAATGAAACCAAGAGAAAACCAGATGTGCAAGAACCCTAACAAGGACCACAGATTTGGCCATAGTATGGTCACAGTGAAGGGTGAAGGATAGGCTTTAAATGTATGCAAGTGCTCCCCTACATAGAAACAATCACAATTTACTGTTTAAACCTTGAAATATGTGATCAAGAGAAGTGGGTATCTAAGCTTCAGCATTTCATTATACTAATAAAAGACGTTTTTCCATTAGGCTGACTTAAGGGCTTTTCAAGAATTTATTTAATCCCCATCCAAAAAGTTGCTTAGATCAATACCACACCACAGAAATTAAACATACATGCAATTAGAAGAAAACACACACACACATACACACACACCAAGACAAGATAGTTACCTCTCATTACTTACCGAAGTTTGCCTCAGATGCTACAAGAAGAAAGGATTCAGTACATACTGCTGGAGCATTTAAAATACAGACATTTACCATATAAATAATCCACTGACAAAACTTACTGCTATTAATTAAAGAAACCATTTACTTATAAAGCATGAAACTAATATGCTCACCTTCTTTAACGATGACGATACTCTCGTTCTCTGTCACGCTCTCTGTCGCGATCTCTGTCACGATCACGATGTCTCTCTCGCTCACGGCTTCTTTCCCGGTAATAGTCATCGTGACGATCTCTGCTACGGGACTTGTGACGTCTGCTTTTTTCTCTCGACCTACTGTGGTCCCTCTCCCTTGATCGTTCACGTCTTCTAAAAGAAATTACTTCATTAATTTTTACTCAAAGTACAGAGTCAACACCAATAAACCCAAAGAAAGAAGCATGAGTTTTGTCCATTTAATAAAATGGAAGTGACCAAAAAAGAAGGTGGGGGGAAGAAATAGATATCTGTTCATTTTCAGATTTCTGTTCAACATCTTTATCAGCGACTTGGAGGCAGGCATGGAAAGCACGCTGTCCAAATTCGCTGATGACACAGAGATGTGGGGAGAAGTGGGCACACTGGAGGGGAGGGACAGAATCCAACTAGATCTAGACATGTTACAGAGGTGGGTGGATGAGAATAGAATGGAAGTCAATGCAGACAAGTGCAAGGTGCTGCATCTAGGGAGAAGGAACCTGCAACATACCTACAGGCTGGCGAAACACCCTTTTTGACAACACAGTGGCTGAAAGGGATCTTGGAGTCATTGTTGACTCCAAGATGGACATGAGCTGCCAATGCAAAGAAGTGGTCAGTAAAGCTAATCACACCTTGTCATGCATCTACAGATGCATCACAAGCAGGTCCAGGGAGGTGATCCTTCCCCTCTATGCAGCGCTGTTCAGGCCACAGTTGGTGTACTGCATTCAGTTCTGGGTGCCACACTTCAAGAGGGATGTGGCTAACCTTGATAGGGTCCAAAGGAGGGCCACTCGTATGGTCAGGGGCCAGCAGGCCAGGCCCTACCAAGAACTAAATGGCCTGAATCAACTAGCCTCCACAACAGAAGACTGAGGGGGTCTGGTGGCCATCTATAAACTCACCAGGGGGGGCCAGCGGAAAATAAGTGAGGCTCTGGTCTCCCGGGCACCACCTGGGATAACAAGGAATAATGGCCACAAATTGATTGAGAGCAGGTTCAGGCTTGATATCAGGAGGCATTCCTTTATGGTTGCTGCTGCCAGGCTCTGGAATGGGCTCCCAAGCGAGGTGGTGCTCTCCCCTACCTCGGGGGGTCTTCAAGAGGAGGTTGGATAGATATCTAGCTGGGGTATTATGATCCCAGCACTCATTCCTACCCAGGGCAGGGGGTCAGACTTGATGATCTGTTCAGGTCCCTTCTGACCCTAAAAACTATGAAACTATTTTGTAAGATATGCTGGTACACCAAGCATAGAGAAGGTATTGGCTGCTTTCTATCTATTGTACACCACAAAAGCATTTCTCCATCTTACCACAGGGGTGGCCAACCTGTGGCCACCCGTGGCATGGGCAGCATCTGTGTGGCCCACCGCAGGGAGCAGAAAGCAAAGGTAGGGGATCACTGGCACTTGGGGAGGGCACAGGCTTAATTTGTGGTACACCTGCCAAAAAGCTGGCCCCACTATCCTAACATTTGGGAAGAGTTGTTAGCAGTGCGGACTGAAAGGAAGGGAGAAAGAAAAAGACAGAGAGAATCAAATAGACAATAACAAGAAAGCTGCCAGTGAGAATGGAAGTGCTCCATAATCAAGAGTAGCTGCCGCAGCAGTGTGATGGCCTTTTTAGGTATATTCTAGGTATCAAAAGTCTGTAGGGACACACTGTTACTAAAATTCAAATAAATAAATTATCAGCAGCAATGTTACAGTACCCAAGCTAAATGAAAGTCAATTTTTTTTTTAAACTCTGTATATCTGAATTCAAGGCAGTGATTATTAGTCAGGGTTCTGTGCCACCCTGAAGCGCTATGAGTTTCTTCTAAGGATGCTGTGCAATATTATTACTGTTAGGCGTGCAAATACCTACATTATTCACAAGATAAACCCAGAGATTTCAAATAGCAGCCCACAGCATCATAATTATTCTGAGCTGCTGGTAGTTTTCTGAGTTCTTTGCAACAGAACTGTTCTATGTTTTTTGACTAGAAAAAATAGGTGAAAGGTAAGAGCTGGCATTTCCCAAGGGGTGCCTTGAGTCTAAAAAGATTGAGAACTACTGTCTTAAGGAAATATGAACATCCTTGATTTGTAAAACAGATGAGCACTGCTAACCAATTTGCTTCACATTTCAGTGTAAGAGTCACCTGCTGGCTAGCCCTGCACTGGAGCACCCTCATGCCCCAACCAGCACCTCTGCAACACATTGGGCATTCATACACATGACGATTTTCACCATTTAAAGCGGACTTAAAGACCCCAATTAATGCACATGACTGCCTTTAATGAGCTTTTAAAGTGGCAAAAATCACCTTAATTAAACCTGGTTGGATGCATTTTAAATGCAAGGTGAAATGGGGTAGTACATGTCAAAACACCTAATTCGCTTTAATTACAGGTGTATTTAAGGGGGGCTTGCTAAGTGGTAACTCCTAATTGCTACCACCAGGTACAGCCAGCATCCCAGTATCAGTTCAAAACATTCTCCTCTATGTAACTGAAAAAATAAAAAAAAACAAAAATAAAAATAAGGCATCTTCGTCTGTGTTAGTTTTATTTTTTATTTATTCAAAATATACCACTGGGTGGGGAAAAGGGTGAAAAAAGGGGAAACAGGGAACTGATCTCCCCACTGCCAAAAGTGCATTACAGCCAGTGATGCAAGTTTTGTTCTGCAGAGCCTGCAAAGCAAGACTTCCACTAGGGGAAGGGACCCTCCCCCGTGAGACCCAAAAAAGCTCCCCAAGGGTCCTGTGCAAGCTCTGGGGAGTGGGTAAAAACCTACATGCAACTGGAGGGCGAGTTGACACTCCAGGTCGGGGGAAGGGTCACAACTCTCGCCCACCCCAGAGACCCCCCCTCAAAGTCCCTCCAGAGTCCTGTGCACACTGTAGGGAGTGGATGAGACACCTCTTCCCCATCACAGCATGCACAGGAGTGATGCTGTTCAGTTTTGGTTTGGGCATTATTTTTCCTTTTCTCTCACCCTGCAGAAAGTCAGAGAGGGGGAAGCTCTGAAGTAGTGTCATCATCTCATGTTCTCCTGAGCCCAAGTGAGAGGCTATTGTCAATGCTGAGGAAAGCTCACATCTATCCACATAGGTTCTCCCAGAGAGTGGTGGTGGATGGGTTGTTCTCAGCCTGGAAGGAGGTGGGCAGTGGGGTGCCACAGGGTTTGGTCCTTGGACTGTTGTTATTTAATATCTTCATCAGCAATTTGGATGGGGGTGTGGAGAGCACCCTAAGTTCACAGATGATACCAAGTTATGGGGCAAAGTTAACACATTGGAGGGCAGGGAGCAGATACAGGCTGATCTGGACAGGTTGGGTCAATGGGCAAAATGAAATAGGATGCAATTCAACAAAGATAAATGGAAGGTACTCCACCTAGGGAGGAGGAATCACCAGCACACTATAGGTTGGGGGATGACCTCCTCAGCAGCTGAGAGGGATCTTGGAGTCACAGGTGACTCCAAGATGAACATGAGCCAGCAGTGTAATGAAGCCATCAACAACACCAATCGCACCTTGTCATGCATTACGTTACCAGATGTATGACCAACAGATCGAGGGAGGTGATGTTCCCCCTCTATGCAGCATTGGTCAGGCCACAGCTAGAGTACTGTCCAGTTTTGGGCGCCACACTTCAAGAGGGACACAGAGAATGTGGAGAGGGTTCAGAGGAGGGCCACCCACATGATTAGTGGCCTCCGTGAAAGACCCTACAAGGGGAGGTTGAGGGATCTGGATCTCTTCAGCCTTCACAAGAGACATCTGAGGGGAGACCTTGTAGCCACCTATAAGTTTATCAAGGGAGAATAACAGGAGATGCACTATTTACCAGAGCACCCCTAGGAGTAACTAAAAATAATGGGTGCAAACTAGTGGAAAGTAGATTCAGGTTAGACATTAGGAAGAAATTTTTTTGTTTGTTTGTTTTGTTTTTTTTACAGTAAGGGTAGCCAGAATCTGGAATGGGCTTCCAAGACAGGTGGTACTATCACCTAACTTGGAGGTCTTCAAAAGAAGGTCTGATAAGTCATCTGGCTGGGGTCATCTGACCTTGGTCCTCTTTCCTGCCAGGACATGATGATTCTTTGTGGTCCCTTCGACTCTACAATCTATCAATCTATGAAACCCACCCCTGCCCCATTGCCCTGACTAAATGTCTAGAATTTTGCTTTGCTCCCCTGGTGAATGGGGAAGGTGGTCAGAGGCAGCAGGGAGCACCACATAGGTCTGTGTGCGCCTCTGCAGCTGCAGGCAGTTATGCCTGTGCTCCCTGATTGCCCTCTCCCTGATCCCACCAATGAAGCAAAGCAAAATCCAGGACATTTGGTCAGATTTAAAAAACCGCCCAGGACAGAGATGAGAAGGCTCAAAAAGAGGACATGTCTGGGAAAACCCTACTCTTTGGAGTCAGAACTTTGTTTATAGGGCAGATTGAATGCGGCAGTGCTGGTAGACTGGCCATCTACTGCTGATTAGCACCTAGTTAATGCAAAGTAAATAGAAGACAAGACAGGGCTCTCCCTAGTTTCACAGTTACACCCCCACCCCAGCCTGAATTCACCTGCCTTCCCACCCCTCCTCACTGCAGGGCCAGCTGACACTGGGAGGAGTCACCACACCCCCAAAGACCACCTAAAGCCCCCCCCCCCTTCCATGCACACTTGGAGGAAAGTAGGTTAAACACCTGCACTCCCTATCACAGCAAGGGGAGGAACCCCTGCCACAACATCCCGTGAAGCCCCCCCTAGAACCCAAGCAGCATGTGGACTGAAGGAGGGAGACCTGCCCTCCCCAATCTGCTCCAGTGGTGCAGGCCATACCACCACCCCTGCTCCTTCAGGTGACAGAGCTTGGGCTGGGTCTTCTGCCTTAGCTCCACTCCATGCCCCTACCAGCACCAAAGCCCCCCAAAGCCCTTCCTGCTTCACAGGGTCCCGTGCACAAAGCTGTCCCTGGTGGGGGGGGGGGGGGCGCGAATAGGGGTGACTACCCCAGGCCCCATGC
>NW_017729022.1:26529860-26531176 GCF_001723915.1 Gavialis gangeticus | reverse complement strand
GGGGGGGTCCTGCAGAGCTGGGAAGAGCGGCCATGGCAACTCTGTGCCACTGCCAGCTCTGCATCCGGTCAGTTGCTCCCTGCCCCCGATACTGACAGCAGTAGCAGCTTCGTGTTCAGGCTACACAGGATTGGGTCAGGGCCCCGCACGGGCTTATCTGCCCTGGGCCCCGCAGCCCATTTGGGTCGGCTCTGCACATGTACACTGGGAGGAAGCAGGTTAAATGCCCGCACTCCCCATAACAGCAAGGGGGAACCGCCCCCCCCCATGACATCTCCCAGAAACCCCCAGACCCTGAGCAACAGCAAGGCCAATGGCACGCTCCATGCTGCTGCCGCTACAGCTATGTCAGCAGTCTCAATCATTTGCTCAGGGTCACCCACAAAAGGTCATTTTCTCCATGTTGTTTAGGAGAAGGGAAGGTTCTGCACCAGCTAGCATAAGTAGTTATTACTTCATTTTAAAAATACAGTTTAAAAAACAGCACTTGTTGAGCAGTCGAGGGCACCAGCACACACAGCACTATGGTCCTACTTCCCCCGCTCACTTTGCAAGGTAGGTATGAGGTGGTTAGCCAGGTCACTGCAAATGCAGATAGACTGCCACTGTGCATTCCCATCATTGTGTCGGGTATCACACAGTCCACTCTCCCTTCCCCGTACGATTCTCCAGCGAGGGTTTCTCTTGGTCCACCTTGTTTCCTTAGCCACAGGTGGTCTAATGGGGGGTTTCCTCCCCTCACTGTGAAGGGGAGCACATGTGTTTAACCCACTTCCCCCCAAATGTGCAAAGGACCCTGAGGGGGGTGGTTTTTTGGGGTCTCTGGTAGGGAGAGTATTGTTCACTGGCCCCCACTGTGCATGGGAACCTGATATGGTCTGATAAGCAGAGTTTGGGGGATTGCAGGGGTCTTGGGGAGGGGGTGGACAGATCCCCCTTTTGGGGGGTGTGCAGTGGCCATCTAGTGACAGTGGGGTGTGGGTGTATTCCCCAGTCTTCCCTCCTGAGTGCAGGGGAACCCAGGGGTGAGCCTACTAGTATTATGGTAGGTGGGCTGGCTGCAGAGGGTCTCAGGTGGCCAGCCCCTTTTTGGGGGTGATCAGCAGGGGTGGAGTGCAGGGTAGGAAAGGGGCTTGTCCACGCACACATTATGGGGTGGTGTGCCAGCTGGTCCTCACTGTATGAACACCCTGCTCCTTGCCTTGGATCTGGGAAGTAGACTGGAGACCAGAGAAGCCCTCTTATATCCCCGGGTGCAGAAATCCCTAGGAGTTCTGGACTATGGGGTAGGGGGGCTCTTGCCCCCACATCAGGAT
>NW_017729022.1:26518064-26524860 GCF_001723915.1 Gavialis gangeticus | reverse complement strand
CCTTGCCTTGGATCTGGGAAGTAGACTGGAGACCAGAGAAGCCCTCTTATATCCCCGGGTGCAGAAATCCCTAGGAGTTCTGGACTATGGGGTAGGGGGGCTCTTGCCCCCACATCAGGATCTCCTATGTGCCCTCCCCTTCTAGCACAGCTGCACATAGGGTCACTGAGATGGCAGAGTGGAGAGCATGCCATGTGCACCCCCTGCCTACATCCATCACTCCCTCCTCTCCCTCCACAGAGGGTGTTGTAAAAATGATAAAGATTGACCAAATGGATTTTTATTCTGTTACTTTACGTTTTCTTTACAACAAAGGAGATGTCACTCACAACAGTGCAATTAAATTATGCAGTGTCTGGTGCCCCTGCTGCCTACTCCACAGAACTACAACAAAGCATGAACTTCACATGAAGCCATGGCACATGTATCCATTTTTAAAGCACATTAACCTAAGGCACTTTAAATAAAGCACTAAAGTTAAAGCGCCTTTGTTGCATGTGTATAGACGCCAGTTGAGCTGGGTCAGATCTGCCCCAGATTGGCAGGCTGACCCCTGGGCTCCCTGTTGGCCAGGGCTACTCTGACTCAGCTCCATGTGCTGCAATCCCGGGCAAACATGTAAATGCAGTGCTTGGGAACAAAGATGAGCTCCACTGTTCCTCATCTGTAAAATGATATTAATAAAAACATTCCCCCCCTTTTGCCTTTTATCTTGCTGGCTTGGACTGCAGCTAATAGATGAAATAGGATAGTTTTACCTTGATCCAGATCCGTAAGACTTGGACTCAATTCCATGAAGACAATCCTGAAGAGAGCTAATAAGTACTTTACAACGATCATCAGCAGATACTTTGGATTGTTTAATTAAGGAAATTGCAGTTACTAAGGTTTCTATAGCACTTCCATAGTCACCTGCAAAGAAGAACACAGATGGCTATTAGTGAATTAAAATATTTCAAATTGTAATTAAGCCTCATTTAAAATTATTTCCCTTTTGAACAACTGTTCTTTTCTGCAAGAACCAACAAAGCTACTGCTATGGACCAGCTATTAGAAATGGTCTATATCTGTTATCCAGAAGACAAATCACACAAATTTGGAGTGCTGTGCAAATCTAGATATGCACCCAAGCCATCAGCTGTGCCTACTGCAAGGCCAGCACTCATTAAAAAATAATAATAATAATAATGAAGGGGGGGGGGCCTCAAGGTGGCCTCAAATCTCCAGGGTCCCAAATAGGAAAATTAGAAATTGCTTAAAGTGGGGTAAAATAGGAGGGACACTAAATAAGATTTACTGACCAGCACTGGCATCTGACACAGCTCTTGAAATGGCACTGCTTGAGATGGCCCTATTTCTGTTCATGATTTCTTCAAACTCTGCTTCACTTAAGGGTGTTCTTGCAGCATCCATCTCTCTGCAAGTAATAAAACTGAAGTTTAAAACAGTTAGCTAAAGCTTCTGAAGATAGCATTGCAGTGCTCAACAATTCAAATCTGCATCTTTAAGCAAAGTGACAAACAGGACAGAAAGCAGGCTTGTTTTGTTCATTGGTTTTGAAAGACTGTTTTACAGTATAAAACCTGTAGTCTAAAATATGCAATGCTAAGGGTGAAAACCATTTATTTACATTGAATATTTAGAAACACTTGAATACTTTGGGTATCCAAAATGCTTTATAAATATTAGTTAATACACACAACACCCTTAGGACTTAGGTATAAGTTTAATTTTCTGAATGGGAAAATTGAGGCAAGGGGGTCAAGCAACTTGCCCAAAGTTACAGATGGAGTTTATATCAAAACTGGAATTAGAACTCATGAGTTCCTGGCTCCCAGCCTCCTGCTCTGTTTGACCAGGACTTTCACACTGTGAAACAGATAAAGAGCAAATACTGTCTAGCACTATTAATGCTCCATTTTCTGATCAACATTTCAAGCCTTTACTCCTACTTTTAGTTTTTCTGGTCAAACTCCAGGGCACTCTAACTTACTGTTTTGACATGGTATCTATCCTATGAGGAAAGGATCAAGCTTACACTTCACAAAAATACCCCTGTACAGTGCTAAATGCTGTTAAAATTTTAACAAATGACCCACATCTGGTTTCCAAAAAACAGAAACTAACCTACACAAAATGAAGATAAGCAAGTTTTCCCTCCAATTTTGTAGTTTCCTATTAGCCAGTTTCTGCATTATACAGAAAACCTGGAGGATGGTGTTAATGAGACTGAAAAAAATGACACTGTTAAACTGGCTCACTGCTGGATAATATTTCTAAAACAGCGTTAGTTCTTCTGGTAGAAAGAAAATGCAGAACGATAAGCAATGCTATCCTCTTAAGTGCAAGAAGTGGAATAAGATCCTATAGCCAGTTTAGCATAAGAGGAAATGTCTAAAAATTCATACCTCCCTGAGTTTTGAGTATTATTTTTCGTGTGCCTCCCATAGAATGGAATATGTAATTTTTCTCTTATGGACATGTTATTTCCAGTGAAACGCCTATGATATATAATTAATGACAATTTAAATAGTTATGGATTGTAGTTTTGACATGATTAATGAAAATACTGGACAGTAAGTGCAGTGGTTCTGCCTTGTTTTCCCCTTCTCCCCCACCACCCAGCAACTTGAGGACAATCTAGCTATTGACTATCAAAAGAGACTCTGTTTTATTAACATTATATTTTAAGGCAATTATGTCAAATGCTCTAGTTTTTATACAGTTATTGTAAGAACATTAAATTTATAAATAATGTATTTTACTTTATAATTTGATCAATAAGCTGAAAAACCAGAACCATATAATCAACAAAGAGAAAAACAAAATTAATATTAAAAGGACAGGATGTCTTCCTCATACTGGAAGCATCATAACTCATATGATCCATATGGATAAATATATATTAGTTTGTGTACTGCCTTTCTTAGGTACTATCCCAAAATATTTCAGAGCATAAACACAAAAATAGCAGAAAATAAGAAAACAGCAAGAGGAGGGAGAAACAAAACAGGTACATAAAAAGAAGAGACGTTTCAAATAAGATCTGAAAGATATGAAAGTTGAGACAAAGAGAATCAAGGGAGCTGTTCCAGATGGTATGAGTTGAAGAAAAGACTCTTCTCCCAACTATATAGCAAGGTCAGTACTAGATGAACAGATGGAGCTGGGAGAAAGGTAAAGTCTCAGAAGCTGAAGTAAGTCCATGGAGGTTTTTGATGCAAGGAGACTTTCAACTGAATCTTGAAGTGTGGGGAACAGTGGGGTTGCTTGAGGAGTTCCATATTCTTTTTACTGTCTGTACTTCACAAAACACAGTGCTGTATTTGTAAGAAACACATTATTTTTTCTCAGGTTAGAGTGTGAAGAACTTGGACACAGGAGGCCATAAGATGACAGCTGTCAAACAGTCAAAAGAAGCAAAGATGAAGATACAGATTTCCTAGCAGTGCAGCTGGGACAGAAGTATGTACTTCAATCTCTTGCACAGGAAATGATAGGCATATTTGCAGACAAAACATGAGGGAGCAAACGGTCAGTGGCAAAAGCAAGATTATGAATACTGAAGACAAAAAAAAGTAGGAGTCAAAGAGGGAAGAATGGGGAAACTGATACTGCATTTGAAAATACTCCTAAGTCCTAGCAAAACCCTCTGACAGATATTTTGCTGAAGAAAGCAAAAAAGCTGATGCATAAAAGGTAAAAGAATGTGGTGCTTCCTATAAGCAATGTATGTGCCACAAAGCACATGAAACAAAAAGCACTCACCTTCCAGGTGGCCCATAGTCACCTCTGTCATATGGTGGAGGTCGACCATATGGATCTGTTGGTGGTGGACCACGGCTGTCTGAAGTAGGTATACCACTATTGGCAGGTGGGGGGAAGAAAGCTGGATTCACATGTGGTGCAGGTGGGGGACCACTTGGAGGTGGCCCAGTAAGATGTGGAGGAGGAGCAAGTGTCAGGGGTGGCCCAAGAGGACCAGGGGGTCGAGGGGGAAAAGGGCCTGGTGGAGGAGGTGGACCCTGTTGTGGTGGCGGTGGACCTGGAGGTGGGCCATAGCCTGGAACGGGAGGTGGAGGTCCAGGAGGAAGTGGCCCCAGTGGAGGTTGACCAAAGGGTTGTCCAGGAAACAGAACTGGAGGAGGAGGACGGTCACCGCGATTAGGAGGCCCAGCTAATGGAGGAGGAAGAACCTGACCAGGAGGAGGGGGACCTGGAGGGCCTGGTGGACCAGGAGGACCTAGGGGTGGACGCGGTGGATTCTGTCCAGCTGAAAAAAAGGGGGGAAATACAAAGTTATTTCTGTAATTAGAACCATTTAACCAAGACTTCCCTCAATCACCAAAGAGCTTATCGTGTACGCAAGCATCATATATTCTCACCTTCAAAAAGGCAAATAAACATCTAGCAAATTTCAGTTACTTGACTACTAACTAATATCTGAAAGGACACCATTAATGTTAAAAAAAGTTACATTATCATGTGTAAATCTGTCACCTGGTGTTAGCTATAACAGCAAGAAAGTCTGAAACCTTTTCCAGCTCCTGTAAATCAGTGCAGATCTTTCACAGAGAGAAAACACAAAAGTCCTTGAAAAATATGGAAGAGTAATCATAAAACCACAAATACTGGTAGGAAAAATTACTATCTGTAGCCAAATTAACTAATTATGTTCTTAAGTTAGTATTATTTCATTTTGACAGTCCCATTTAATTCAGTGGTCACAGACTACTACTTCTGCTACAGAATAATGTTTAAAGAGCTTTACACTTGCCCCACAACACACACACAAAGAGCTTGTTTTCACTGTAGTGTTAGCTTAGGATACAACTCCATGCATTACCCTGACCTGATTCCTATCCACCCACAAAAGTGTCTAGCTCAAGTTAAGTGGTGCTTTAAACCTGACCTAGCTAATGAATAAGTGAATTAGCTCAAGTTTAAGGGGTATAAAACTGCAGGACTCTCAACATTTGAGCTATTATTGTGGTGCTGCTCCCATGTTGTTCTGCAGTATGCACACTGTCCCTAGTTAGTCACCATCAAAACAACTTAAGATATGCTTTAGAGAAGTCAAGCCCATACGAAGATAAAATGCATCTACCTTAAAACCAGTGCAAATACCTCCTGGCATACTAAATACATTTTTCAAAAATTAAAAGTAAAAAAAACTAATCCTTAGTAAATCACAGTTATTTATACCTGTCCCAGTGCCTTTGATACAAGCATTTCATGTCAAGTGATGTATGCTCACCACCAGTGAAGAGGTATAGCATGTTTTTCACTAAAATTCACTGTTCAATATAAAAAGCATCTTGAATCAAATCCCTGGATCTCAATAAAAGTACAGGCCTCTTTCTGAGACCAGCACTGTCACAATGCAAGAAAGAAAAGAAAGCAGCAACCCAGAAATTAAGCAAGTGTTCTGGCATTTTTACCTGGAAAAGGAGGCGGTGGTCCTCCTGGCCCTGCAGGTCCAGGAAATCTGTCCGCACCTGGAATGGAACCTGGAAAACGGCCTCGTCCTCTGTTAGTTGGTGGAAATGCTGCACGTGAACTACCTCCTGGAGGACCAGCTTTACCTTCTCCAGACATCTGACCTGACTGTGTAGCTGCAGTGATGAAGCAAAAATATATTTTTATTACATAACATGAAGCAAGATACACATTTTTCAATTCATAGTGCTGCTGAGTGCTCTTGGACAGGTTCTAAAACAACGAGCATTAATTCCTTAAGTTAGGTGCATAGATTTCAAAATGTTTTAAAATGCTTATTCCTGTTTTATTGCTAGGAAAAAAGTTACATAGGGTAAAGTGATTAGTTCTAATTCAACTGGGAAATCAATGGAATAGTTAATAACCACACTCAAATCCCTTAACCCTCTGTACCACGTTCAGCTCACTTGAAGATTCTCAAAATGAAGCCTGTAGAGAAATAAGTGTCTAATAATGTAAGGTGGTCGTTGTTTCTATCTGCTTCTATAACAGATTTTTGGGCCTCCTTTAAAGAAAAAGAGAACACAAAAGCATATCAAAAAGGCCAGGAAACGAGGATCTGGCTCAGACTCATCTAGAGTTTCCACCGCTAAACAATGAAGAGGAGGAAGACACCAAAGAACTTTCACTTGTGCTGACAGTTTGAGGCATATGTAGAGGACTAGGCATTTTCATTTAGACTGTATGCTTGGGGGGGTTTTTTCTTGCACACAGAATAAGAAGGGAACCAGGCCCAATATAGGAATAAAAGGCGAGATTAAAAAACTCATTAAATATACCTACTCATGTCAAAAGAGCCATTTATAAAGTCACATAACAAGCTTACACTTCATATTACAGAGTTTTATTAATCTAAAATGGTTTCCTTCCTTTCAGAGGGAAGGGAGGTAGATTTCATAAGCCACCAAGGGTCACTCACTACATGAGGATCTCCACAGTGTAACTGGGACTAACAGAACTAGACGTGGAAGACGGCATGAGACGTGCATCGCAGAGACCAACTGGTGGCTTCGGGAATGGTGTCTTGAGGCGGGCTTTGGCTTCCTTGACAATGACCCGCACATCACGACAAGACATGCTTGGATGGGACGGGTTCCACCTTTCCCCTAAAGGTAAGCATGCGTTCTCTTCTAGGTTGGCGGATCTCCTCCAGCAGGCTTTAAACTAGGCTCGTCGGGGGAAGGGGAAGACGAGGGCAAAGGAAGCCTCGGACCGCTAAACCAAACAGCACCCACAAGTACAGCCCATCCTAGGCCGACAAGCGGAACATATACACAGGTAAGCAACAGGGGCCAAG
>NW_017729022.1:26515881-26517132 GCF_001723915.1 Gavialis gangeticus | reverse complement strand
GCTCAGGTCCCTTCTGACCCTACTAACTCTGAAACTATGTACAGCCCGCTTCTTGCTCTCCATTTCTCAGTAAAGAGTTGTGGTGAGGAAAGGGGTTTTGACAGAACACCACACTGTGTCAGCACCCCTTTATTTATGGAATGACACCTGGAGCCCATTGAGACAGAAACAAATTGCAATAGCTCTAAAGGCTGCTCAAACACATGCCATGGCTCAAGCCACATCTCCCCAACCCAGATCAGATGCTAAAGGGATAACACAGCAGATCATACTTCCCCCCTTGCAATGAACACAACCCAGGCAAATCTCAGAATCTATTCCAATTTGACTACAAATGTCCAAATGAATGATTTATTCACATTGACCAGGCTTGACATATGAATGTTTTCATGTGTTACTGTTTTTTAAATAACGGGCAGTTTTGAGTGGCATTACAAGACAACAACAGATGTAGAAAATTCCATGACCACAAACACTAAATATCAATATAAACATTCAACTAGGATGGAATTTGGGTAGTTCTTTAATAATAATTTAGAAAGCTTTTTCATACACATTAGGGTTGGAAGGGACCTCGGAGGATCATCGAGTCCAGCCCCCAATACTTTTCAAAAGTATCTGGGAATGGAATATTTTGTCCTCTTCTTTGAAGAGGAAATTCAAGTTCTTTTCTACCCACTATCCCGTCTGCACTCAAATAAATACACCCAGCTCCAAACTAAAAAGAATTTATGTTGGGAACAACAATGAACTTTACTCAGTCGACCATACAACATGTCACACAACTACATTGAGCCTTGTACATATCATTTTAAGTTAAGTATAAACTGCAACAATTTCCCTAAGGCTAAGCCTTTGGTTCCCCTTACCCTCGAGTGAGAAAGCAAGTAAGAGCAAGCTTACTTTTCCTTGACTGCATTTCAAATTGACTCAGGAACTGTTTATTACATGGAGTTACAACAGGATTCTGCCCATGCAGTTCTCTTTTAGGCAACAGATCCATCAGCTTTTTTGAGGATGCTTCAGACCCAACACCTACAAGAGCAAACCTAAAAAGAAAGGAAAAAATTATATCATTGCTTCCTACATCAGAAAAGTCTGTTTCCCAAGCAAAGGATAAAACCCATAAAGCAACAGAACACTTAAAAGCTATCAGACAAAACCTCACCACACACTACCACCTTGGTAGAAAGAGCCTTAAAATATCATAACATATATTCCAAGATGTGCAACTTCCCCCCCCCCCCCCCC
>NW_017729022.1:26514444-26515652 GCF_001723915.1 Gavialis gangeticus | reverse complement strand
CTGCCCTCGGAGACAGAAGGGATAACAACATTCCACCACATGTCCCAGAATTCGCCAAAGCCCCCCCCCCCCCCCAAACACCGGTAAATGTAAATTTAAACTCAGTATTACAAAGTTCCCATAATTCAATCTGAAAGACCCAGGAAGAGTGCAAAAATGGGAAAAGACTTTATCTGTACTAAACCACAGCACTAACAGATGCATACTGCATGTACAACAAATGTTTGTTATACAATGAAAACTCTTTTTTTTTTTTTTTTATCAGGGGAAAAAACATCGTAAACAAAATGTAACAAAAATGTTCAGGAAAAAGTCCATCTTTTAGTGACTATCAGAGTAACTCAGAAGTGGGGTACAGTAGAGAATGAATAATTTCTTCTCTACATACATACATATATATATATATATTTTTTTTTTTTTACACAGAAACTTATGTTGCATTGAGTAATTATGTTAAAAGGCTAAGAAAAGTCTAATCAACTTCAAAAGGACTTTGTACTCATCTTTTACTTAAGAACATATGGTCACATCTTTCAGTTTTTATCGTAAAGCTGACAAAAGCCAACCGACTTCTTTTCCATTCTATATTAAGCCTAATTGCATTTTGAAAGCTGGCTTAATGTTTGGTTCTCACAAGAAAAAAAAGTACTAAGATGCACTGCCAGAGTTACACAATAAAAATATATTTCTGATGAAGTAATGGATGAACTGATCACTTGAAGAACAGAAGTTTTTAGTTAACAAAAGTCAAGTTTTCAAAAACCAACTACACTAAACAATAAACTGGCACTCACGGTGGGGAAGGCTTAAAAGAATTAGTACGAAAAAAAGGCTCCCTGAAGTGTAGGGAAAAAAGGCTCTTTGGGGAATACCAGTATTACAGTCCCAACCACAAAGCAGTGAAACATGCTATTGTCTTTAGAATTTATGCTTGTACACTCTGGTCTCCATGCAAATTAGTTTTGTGCAAATTTGCTTATATGCAATGACCTTATTTATACCAAAAATTCGCTTTGTACAAGAAAAATCCGATCTTTTTCAAAGTCGGCCAGCAATGAGCTACCTACAGGCTGGCAGAGTTCTAGCCTACAGGGAGCTGGGAGGAAGTGGAAGGAAGGCAGTGAGACAGGGGGCACCACGTGCACATACACTACATGCATATGGCCCCAAGTAGCCTTGAAGGCAGCTCCAGCAGGTAAGGGGGGGGG
>NW_017729022.1:26509098-26514187 GCF_001723915.1 Gavialis gangeticus | reverse complement strand
GGGGGGGGGGGGGGAAGAGGGGGATTGAGGCCCCTGTAAGGAGGGAGCTGGGCAGGGCTGGAGCTGCTGTCCAGCCAGGGGGGTCTCGGGGCCTGGGGCCACAGTGTAGAGCTGCAGGGCCCCACCGGGGAGTAGAACGGAGCCTCTGTTGGCTTGTCAGGGGAGGGCTGGCTCCCCATTGCTGTGGACACTTCCAAGGGGAAGGGGCAGATGCATGGGAACAGTGGGCCCTGGACCCGATCCTGGGCCCAGCTCTACTCCCTACCTGGTCCCAGCGCCCCACACCCCACAGTCCAAACCACCTGCCTCCTGTGGTGCAGGGCTGCGCCCCTCAAAGAGTGGCAGCCACAGGAGGTGCATTCCCAGGGCAGTACAGGATGAGCAGCCACCATTCCCTACCATCCTGCTTCCCTGCCCCAGGTGCCTCTGCAACCTGGTGCAGCTGGGATCAGCAGGGGTGTGTGGAGAGGCTATGAGCTCCCTGCTGCGCCTGGGTCATGCCCACAGAGCTGTGGAGATCCCTGATTCCCTGCCCTGGGTAACTGCAGTGCCGTGCAGAGAAGGTGCTCACTCCACGCTGCCTTGGCGATGTACCTGCTACACGTGCTGCTGCTTGCAGCACGGGGCAAGTACCTTCTCTGCACAGCCCTACTGTTCCCTGCTCTGGGTGCCTCCACAGCCCAGCAGGAATGACTCGGTGCAGCAGGCAGCTCATAGCCTCTCTGTGCGGCCCTGCTGTTCCTAGCTGCACCAGGTCATGCCCAACAGGCTGGAGAGGCACCTGGGAAGGGAAGCAGGGTGGAGCCAGGAGCAGCTGGCGTTCCCTGCTATCCTGCTTCCTTCCCCTGGGTGCCTCTTCAGCCAGCCCCATGCTGCCCTGGCAACGCACCCCCTGTGCTTTTCGTTGATTGCAGCACAGAGTTTGCAGCCCCTCCATACAGTAGTTATTGTATTGCGTGATTATTGTTTGAATTTGTCATGGTTGGCGGGGGAGGCAGTAGACTGAGGCCCTATTAATTGCATGTAATAATGGATTCACTTTATGCACGGTTTTTTTGGAACAGAACTCTTGCATAAAGAGAGACCCGAGTGTAACTGAACTGGAATTTAATGTGAAAAAACAACATGCATAACCCTGACTGGAAATGATCTAACATAGGTGATCATATATTGTTAACTGTAGGAGACCGTGACAAGCCACCTTTCACAGTAGCAGAACAGTAACCAATAATGGAAAACACTAAATTTAATTCTTACCCTTTTGACTGGCCATTAGCACGATTTTCAAAAAATTTTATCTCCAAAATATCATTAACTCCCAGAGAATGAACTGCTTCAGTTAAGTCTTCATCTGTTGTCCACTGCAAGATATATATATTTTTTAAATATTCAACTATCAAAATGCATCCAATACACACCAATCTCCTCTATGAGAGCAGCCTAATTTTGTTAATGCTATTATTAATTCTTCATTGTGAAAATGATTACATAATAACTTAACTCACTATCAAGTTTCCACAACTACCTGTTGAAAAGGACTACAAACATTAAGTGACATTTTAAAATTCATTTCTCAGAAAAGAGTGTTATAATAAATGCAATAATTTTTCAAAATAATCATTTTACTATGCAAGCAGTTTCTATTAGCCAAAAATTCCACAAGGAGTTTCTAGAGACCAGACAAATGTGGTACTTCACTTTTACAACGGATGGAACATTTGCATTTCTTATAAAATGTTATTGCCAAAAAGGGCAGTGAAGGGAGGGGAGAAAGGAAACAAAGGGGCTATAGCTAACTTCAGTAGCCTGCACATACAACAAATCCACCAATTAAATCATTTTGTTTGGCTTGTGTATTGAATATAATCCATCACTGTTGTATAGTTGGGTGTACAACAGGAGTTAGGGTAAAAGAAAAACCTTTATTTTAACTCTAAAATCCCCTATATTTCCACCCTGGAAGGAAAGTGCTGGGTTGTAAAGTTTCATATTTTCCATGTAGGACACAGATCCACAAGTTACAGTTTCCAACACTGAGTATGAAGCATATACCCTTCAGTCTAACAACAAGCAAATTAAATTGATGAACCTCAATGATCTAAAAATATATACCTAGTCATAGTGAATCAGAAGATAAACACAATATTTTTAGAAATAGTTTAGTTTAAGGTAAAGTCAGTACTAACATTTAAGTCTCTGTAGTTACAGACAGGGTTTTACAACATCGGCCTACCTCTGCTCTTATTGAAGTGAAATGAAGTCAAGCCAACAGGTTATAAAATGTTTACCTATACAATTATATTTTCAAATGAGTTTGACAAATGAATTCTGTCCTTTACTTACCTGTCAGGTCCTGAAATGAGGATATTACAACAGTTAATGACAACAAACTCCTACAACAAAGTATGGAGCATTTTCCTGTATATGTAGCACTAGCAAAGACTTTAGGAACTCAGTATTTTGCATACAGAGATGGGCAAATCTGTCAGATTAACTGTAAAGTCTAATTAGTCCAGCTAGTGACCCAGCATCTTCAGCATTATCAAACAACATACACTGCATTAAGACCAGCTCAGGGTAAACAAGACACTGCCTCTGAGGACACAAGTGTGGCTCAATGTTCCCAGATCCGCAGCACTTTAAAATACTGCAGAAGCAAATCTGAAGGCAGATGCTTGAAGCAGTTTCACTGGGAAGGTCACTGTGGTTTGAGGATGAGGAAGATTTCTCTACACATTACTCTACAGCAGTTCCCTTTTAAGTGAAAGCTTTAAACAGGATTACTGAAAGTAATAAATCCGCAGGCATAAGGTATAGCTGAGTGTTAGTTTGTTTTATTTTTTTCATCCATTCATCTCTTCTTTCAGGGATTTCCCTAAAATCCTAAAAGTGTTGCAGAAGTAACTTTCCTTCATAGTATGTTTTTCTTGCAAACCCCTTCCACTTGTACAGCTTTGAGCTACGCCTTAACATCTTTCCCCCAATCTTTTAACAATAATTATAGAAAAACCCTGTCTCCCCATACTTCTAAGATATCAGTGCCCTTTTAATTTAATTTTGAAGTACAAGTCAAACAAAACTGGAGTTATTTTCACAAAATTCTGTCTAATACAAGGCACAGAACTGACCAGTTTATGATTACTGCCTATAATAAAGCAGTAAACCAACAAGCAGTGGTATTCCAACACTTACCCAGGTAAGATTCCCAATGTATAATGCAATTCTCTTTCCAGTATAGGTATAGACCACATTTGGTGCTGCTCCTTTACCTACATCATCTCCCACAGATGGTGGGAGAGAGTCCATATAATCACGGTCCTCTGGGGCATCTCCATTATTTGCAGATGGAGAAATGACATCATCATACAAATCAATCTGATCATGTCCACCATATTCAGCTTCCTAAAACACAGATTACATATAAACCAGATAAACAAATCTTAGTCAAAACAAAGCCAAAATAAGGATTACCTATGGCAATTGAAACAAGAGTAAGCCCTAAAGTGCAACAAATGAGGCTTGTGAGGGAGTTTAAACATCACTTTTATGTACACTTTGAATGTAAATTAATCTTCTGGCTGCACCTTAATTTAAAAAAGAGAAAGAGACACACACAAATGCCAAACTGGCAGAAAGTTAACAGAGAGCCTATAACCACTGCTTATTTGTCCTACTAACACAGACAGCCAAACAAGAGAATGCACAGCATCCCCGAATTATGTTGACAGTGAAACAAATCATGGGCATATTAATGTCAACTCTCAAAGAAACAAAGACAACAGAAAATACTTTTCATTATTAAAACATACAGTTGAGAAAGCTGTTTGAACTCTCAGGAGTCCTACTGATGAACAAGTTGCCACATATATTTTAACAACTGTGTTCTAACATTGACCCTTTGTTGACAGATAAGGGGAGTTAGGAAGGAAGCACTTCAAACTGTAACAGCCTCGCTTTAGTACAGGAGGAGTACTCACTTGTTCCAGATGGAGCATTAGCTGGTGTAACAGTATCACCACAATGCAGAGTTTGAAAGGGAAGCAATTGTTAAAAAAGGGCAAAGCCAATCAATTTTAACTATATTACCAGACCATACACTTATTAAATGTAGACAGCTTACTATTTAATGTGCAACACATTCTTCCCTGCAAGCAGTTGGGATCCCCAAGAACTGTAAGCAGCACAAAGGTACAATGCAAAGTCTCCGACCTGAAGACACCTCTTGATGCAGAACTTCACCACTTTTATATCTCCACTTAAAGCTGCATGGGCAGCGTAACAAATGAAGATAACATTGTACTGACTGTACTGGTTATATTTCACTTTTTTTTTAAGCTACAAGACCATTGCGTTAAGAGTACAGGGTAGCAACGTACAGTCCTTGAGCTGAATCTGGCCTGCAGCAGTATGGGGGATTGGCAACACGCTGTTTGGCCCTCCCACCTTCCCCATCCCATGGTGCTTCTACCCCACCCTCAGCGGTTGCCTTAGAGCCTTGTCACAAGTTTCCTTAGGATTCTTCCTAAGCATGTAATCTCCCTGAAAACTCTTTTTCTACAACATTTTCACCACTTCAGGCTAACAGACCACAACACAGGTGAAACTGATTTCATGCCTCATTAGAAAGGAATGGTTTCCAGCTGCTTGTGACAATATTATTTTTAAATGCTGCAACTGACTCCAGGTTGTAATACTGATACTGTCACAGGGACCTGCACAAGTAAAAATCACTTAAATCGTGAATGCGCACAGCTGCAGTGCAAGGAGCACAGCCCAGCAGCTTGGAGAACTGCGTGTAGCTGGTAAATTTGTTGTGGTACGAGGGGGGGGGAAATCTTTTAGCAGAAATACTGGATATATAAAGGATTGTGTGAAAACAAACATGAAAATTCAACAAGCCTTTTAAAATGTAACCTTTAACTCATGTCTTTTAAAAGCATGATTCCTATCAGTTTTTCAGCACTTTAGGTATGAAAGTAAGAAGAAGCAGAATGACCCAAGTGACTTAAGTGCATTAAAAAAATAAATAACCCATCCATATTCTCATCATCGTGGATTTAAATTTTATAGTTTATAATAAGTTAGTTTA
>NW_017729022.1:26507645-26508808 GCF_001723915.1 Gavialis gangeticus | reverse complement strand
CCATGCCAAGAAGAGCCCAACTCCACCCTGGCCCCAGCCCACAGGTGCCCCCCCTTCACGTCCTCCCAGGGTGTGTGCAGCAACAGAAGCCCCCCCATGAGCCACAGCTCCATCCCGTGCCCCGCCCCAGTTGGGCATCCCATTGATCTGTCCCTCTGCCCCTTCCACCACACCAGACTTACCAGGTGCACACAGCTCTCCAAGCTGCCAGGCTGCATACCAGAAATTGGATCAGTATCAGCCAATATGCCTCCTTAAAAATTGGCTATTGGTATTGGCTCCCAAATCTCTATTGGTGCACCCCCAGCCATGGAACTTCATGACTGGTGAAAGATCAAGTCTCCAAACCAAAGGCCATCCCCTGGACTGACCCAAGTCGGTTATCTAAAATACCATCTATCGCAACATCTACTTGTACAGGATGGTGATCTACAGTTACAATTCAACGTGAGATGGTTTCCATCTAATACTTTTATTATACTACTGCCACCTATAAATGGCATCTATATAAAAATTTATCTTCATTAATAATTACTTTTAAAAGAGCTTAGAGTTGCCAGTAGAAGGGTGCTTCAAAAACTAATGGCAAAATGACTGCCCACATTGCAAATCTGTGACAATGAGAAACTACAATGCAGCAGGGAATGCTACTGGCAGCACTGTTGAGCGCACCCATCATTTTGCACAAAGCATATGTATGATGCTAGCAAGCATGTAAACAGTGTGGCCACGTAGTTGTCAGTGTGCCCAGAAGAAGTATTCCGTCATTCCTTTTTTGTGGGTTGAAGGTGTGCTGCCTAGTGAAATTCACCATAGAATTGTGGGACAGTGTTAAAACCATGTGGCTCAAAAGCAGGTTTTTGAATGGGTGGAGAGGTTAAAAAAAGCTGCATATCTGTAGGTGATGAACCCTGGGCAGTAAGCAGAGCTGCGATTTGCAGTGCAGGAGTGGCTGTCACAGCAACCAAAATGCTTCTTTGAGGACAGTATCAAGAAACCTGTGACTTGCTGGAATACCTCCAGTACAAAGCAGGGTGACTAGAGAAGAGATTTTATTTTAAAATTGCCCACAATATAACTATTGCTGCCTCCTTCTAAACTAAAAACTGCAAAATCAAGGACAGAAAATGAAGATTCAGACAACCAATTTCCTCCCAGGCCAC
>NW_017729022.1:26500948-26507189 GCF_001723915.1 Gavialis gangeticus | reverse complement strand
CAGGTAGAAGATTAAGAAAACAGAAAGGGAAGCTTGGCATTAGTATAAATAACTGTGGTCAACATCACTGCAGCTTCTCCCTTACAGAGCAGGACAAGATATCAAGTTAACAGTGACACTGTAAGCATAGCAAAAACAGGGCAGAGAGGTAACTAAATACTGGTTAATGCTAAAACAGCATTACAATATCATTGTGCAAACAGCAAAACAAAAGTTATAGTTTACCAATGCCTCCACTGTAGACTCAACACATCAAGCTGTATTAAAGAATGTTTTCAGCAGCTGTAGTGGTTCACATTGGAAAACATTTAGCATATACAAAGTTCTGATTCAGGTCTCAGTGATAGGCATTCATTGGTCTCTCAACCACAGCAATTCCTTTTCTACAGCAAAGATTCCTCCAATAAATCCCAAATCTTTACAATGCAAAATTCTCCAGAAGACTGGTCTAGCGATGTAAAAGAAGCTCTGAAAAGGGAACAGCATCAACAGAAACAAGGTAAAGTAAAGGCATTCAGTGAAAAATGTTGCAGCATAAAGGAGTATGTTCCTGTTCTTGGATAGCCTTAATGAAGAGCAAACTGGCTCGCCTGAAGACAAAGCAACAGCAAAGCAGTGCCATTCTGAAAGGGTCTCCTGAAGTGTACTGGAGAAATTCTTATCTGAAGGGATTTTTGACAGTAACATTGCCCAAATATCCCCAGCATCACAAGAAAGACATCACCCTGCTCTACCATCAAGGTCACACCCAGTCCTTATCTAAATTACAAAATTCTGCTGATTGAGCTATGTTGGCTAGAGAAAAAAAGAAGATCACACAGCAGTGTCACTGTAACTGCTGGCAGAGCTACTGCTGTGTTCATGAAAACAAATGTAGTTTTGGCAGCAGAAAAGCTGCTGGCAGTGCAGCATCTGCACCACAGGATGCAGTTGCCATAGCATCAACACCAGAGTTAAAGTAGCTACAGCTTCCTTAGCGTAGATCAGTGGCACTCAACCTTTTCACTGAATAGGCTGTGCCTGGCCATTCCACAGGTGCAGCAGGGCTCCATCCAGCCATGCAGGGGGGCAGAGGAGGAGGCAGCCCAGCCCCAATCTAGCCACATGGGAGAAAGGGGCATGGACAGGCCCCAATTTCAGCCCCAAGTTGGAAGTTTGCATGGCCCAGCCCCAACCCAGCTAGGCAAGAGAAAACGGGGTGTAGACCAGCCCCAAACCAGCTCCAACTTAGCCAGGCAGGAGGGAGATGGACATGGCTCAGACCTGTGGAGGGGGGGAGGGCATGGGCCGTCTCTAAAGCAGCTGCACCAAGGAATGGTACCACGGCTGGGAATCAACCTGGCCATGCAGGGGGAAGAGACATGGCCCAGCTGTGACCCATTGTGTGGGGCTTGATATTTTGGTAGAAAGGAGGGGTGGTGGTGGTATTAGCTGTCACTGCTCCCCTGCCACTAAATTTCCTGACCCACAGATAGCCATGTGGGCTGGATTCCAAGGCTCCACAGACCGCATCTGGCCCATGGGCCACAGGCTGAACATCCTGGTATAGATCAATGATCCTCACAGAGTGCCACGAGATCCATCAAAGGGTGAAGTGAGATACCATGCAATATTAGTACTGTTAGGGGTGTAAACAGTTACATGGTTCACAAGATTTAAGTGCATGTTGTTACCTTGTTTCTGTTGTAGAAACAGCCTTTGCAAAGCCTTTTTAAATCTGAAATCAGTTTTCTGATTCTTGTTTTTTCAACTAAGAATCCACAGTGTCAAAAACATTGCCACTTGTTCTGTTGTAAAGAACTCAGAAAGACCACAACAAATGCTCTATTTTTTCTGTAGTCAAAGAACTAATTTACATTAAGTACTTTCCAAGGGATGCCTTGAGTCTATGAAGGTTGAGACCATTGGTGTAGATGTAGCTCTGGTTCTTGACAAAGTGCTAGTACAAGTCTCACACGTATGAACAATATGAAACAGTTAAATAAGAAAGAGGAAGACCAGGTAAAAAACGGGTGACTATAAAGTCTTGATCATCACCATTTTCTAATACAGAGGGAAGACTAATGTTCAGGTACCTTTTAGAAGACTTCTATTTTAAAGAAAATGTGAAAAAACCTGGCATAGAGGATGACAATGACCTTGAGCAAACTGCACAGAAGAAACTCAGCAAGCACCTTTGGCCGAAGAATGGGAAAGTTAAAGGCAAAAAAGAAAGCAGAAAGCTAGAGCGGACCTAAATTGGAAAAGCCTTCTATGAGGGCACAGGCAAGGCAATGATGCAAAGGCAAGCCAGTGAAAGTATCTGAAATGTACTGTAGCTAATTAGCAGGTGGAACTGATGATTCCAGGTAGACTGAATGGAAAGCAACAAGGTGCAACTCTAGGGCTTTGCCTTCAGCAGGACAAACTGTGTACTTACTCTGTGTTCACTAACAGATGAAATCTTACACCAGATAAAATCTGAAGGTAAATCTCATGTAAACTAAAAGATTATATTAAGCCTTTACTTAACAGTACACAGTTTTGCCAGAAGAAATCCAAGTCTTGAAAGATCCATTCTGAAACATCACTGACGCAAATGAAAGCTTTGTCACAACATAACCAGAGTATAGGTAGGATTGTCCTCTATTTACTTGAATATCAAACCCATTCAAAGATTTTTCAGTTCCTGCCTCAACTAAGATAATGGAGATGAATTCCATGGTTCAACTTTGCTACTGGTTCATAGGCTAAACAAGCTCTGGGGTCATGCAATCCAAAAGTAACAACATCACTTCTAATACATCACACTGTTCCTATTACAGCTGGCTCTCCTATAAAATGCTTGTGATGGAGACAATCACCATCCTGACTACTCCATATGTGAACCATACATATTTCCTCCACACTTGGTCTCATTCTTTGGGTGTCTAAAGCCTCATCTACAATGAAGCCCTAAATCCAATTAGGGCTAGTGGACACTTCTGTATTAACAGTAATAACCAGAGGTACTTCACACTTGGAAGGACTGAAATTTGAAACCACTGGACAATGAACAATGATCCTCTTTCATAGCTTACTATTAAAAATATGGTCTCAAAATCTGAGCAAATGGTAACAGAACAAGCAGCATGAATGGAAAAAAGTACATGAAAGTGAACATGGATAAGGAGCAGCATCAAAAGGTATAAAAGGTGAAAAGATAGGGACTACGGACAAATCACAGAAGATAAAAGCTAAGCATGGTATATGCTGATGAATCTATGAGACACAAGAATACATCCCATTTCAGGAGAACCTGCATTTCAGAAAGTCTCCTCCTCACCAGATTTTCAACCTTAGCAGAAATACCTGTTGGCTTCGTAAGTTTTGTGTACTGAAGGACCATCTTCAGAAAGCTTGAGTTTATAGGTAGGACCATGAGCAAATGCAATTGTACTGGAACAGCTTGGGTGGATTTCTTAAGTACAGAAAAACAAGTAATATCCCACAAGTCTGTATGCCACTTCTAATTAGTCTGTTGGAATCTTCTATTACAACAAACCACGCATTGTCATCACATTAAAACAATGTAGAGAGGAGGTTTATAATATTTTGATTAACTAGAATTTCTTTTAGCTCTATTAAGCCATAGTTGTCAGTACCAAATTAGATCATAACATTAGTAAAAACCAAGAATGCAACTAGACTAAGTAATTATGCAGAAAGTACATATACTAACCATAGAAAAGCAGAGTCCAGTCAAAAAGTTTCGTGGACATTTGCCATTTTACTGGGATCCATGCTCACAACAGAAATAGCTGCCCAAGTTTTATGACTGTTTTGAGTGGAATTATCCCCTAAAATTTTACTCAGAAAATATCAGAAACTTTTCAAAAGATATTTTGAAACATTATCACTAAAAGGAAAAATTATATGGAAAATAGCATTTACTAATAGCAAGCAGGAATAAATCTGCTGCAGAAAGGAAGACATGCAAAGTGAGACTAAACCAAACAATACAGGAAAGGTGCATCTTAAGCAGGAGCCCTGAATGAAGTACAATCAGAATTTATTCACTGATGCCATTGCTCTGCCAGACTTATTGCAAAGAACACCCAACATATACCCACCACCTCTGTAAAACTGAATCATGCAGATATACTGCAAGAAACCAGATAAAAATCAAGGTCTCTTCTGCAACCATACAAGTAGCAAGAATGTCAAATATTTGCACTGTTTTTCTAAGCAATAATTTTCCTACTTTAATGGCCTGAATACAAACAAATTTGCACCAGTTTATATTATACTAGGTTAGTCAAACAGTGCAACACTGCTCTTGGACATACTTCTTTTAGCATAAGAGAGGCTTTTAATTTGGTTTAATGGGAACCTGTTCTAAATCAAACTAAACTAAACGAAAACAAAACAGTTCCCATTGGGGCTTGAACCACTTAAAAGTCACAATCTCCAGTCCGGTAAGGCAAAGGGGTTTCAACTATGATGTGTTGATGTTTTTGATGGCACTGAGAAAACAATTTCCCAGCTAGAGGGTCCTGCTCTGCCACTCAATATCATACCAGTAACCAAATTCAAATCCAGCAAAAACTTTCTGTCTGGGCCAGATTAGCAGATCATTGGGGTTACTGCTTTTCTCCACAGCATGGGCATGATCTTTCTCCTAGGATCTTCTGCGTATATTAATCAACTGCTTCTGGGTTAACTTAGTAGCAGGGATACAGGCTGTAGCCATGTTGGTGTAAAAGTAAAAGTAGCCAGTGTGGCAGAAGTGGTATTTTTTATTAGACCAACTAAACAGTTGCAATTTTTTTTAATTTTTTTTTTTTTTTATATAATTTGCAAGCTTTAAGGCTCATGTGTCCTTCCTCAGGCAAAGGAGAATGCAAAGACTGTAACATATCTCCCAGGTAGTGTCATGGTCGTCTCTGCTTCTACCTATAGCATGTCACATGGTGTTCTTGGTATTGGTGGTCTGATGCCTTGTAGCAGAGTGTAAGGGGCTGAGGGTAACAATGGGGATTTCTCAGGATAACAAATAGAGGCAACTTGACTCTATGGCCCAGGGTGTCCCTTCCACATTATACCTTTCCATTTAAACAACTCAAAAGTCTTCAATGAACAAACCAGTATTCTCTATTGCCTGTTTGCCTCACAGTTTGTCACTCTTCTGTAATAACAAATTTTAAAAATGAGCTTATTTTCTGAAAAATATCCCAAGTCTCTAGGTATTGATCTAAACTTTGGGACACTATTTCTTCTCCAACCACCACTCCAATACAATCCCACAGTCACCTTCCCCCTCCTTATTGCCTGAGTCTCTTTGAACCTCCCCCTGCTTATATACCCACTGCCACACATCAGCTGGTCAGCGGGTCTGGTCGATCTGCTGAGGGCAGCTTCTTTACTTGATCTCTTGCTTTGCAGAAAGGAACAACACAGTGGAGGACATCATCACCCATGAAACCACCACTATGTTTCTTCAGGTAACTACAGCTGTTAGCGGGGTTGGGGGAGACCGGTTCATGCATTTCAGTAGGGACGAGCAGGGCAGTTTGCACTTTGTTTTCAGAGGGGGAGAAAAGACTGACACAATTCAAAGAAAATCCAAGTGCCTGTCAGTCAAGGTGCAAGTGAGAAGTGCAATAACAGCCTCCCCATCACCAGGGGGCCAAAGGCACCAAGGGGCAGTTTAAAAGAGATGCAGGAAGTCTCTCAGGGCTGCCCCACTCCTGAAAAGACCTGGGGAAAGGTCTGCCTTTCTGGGCTTGTTCTGTTCCAGTGTTTGTGGAGGCTGGACCAGCACAAGGCCAATCCCTGCCCTTCGGGATGGAGCCTCAGGCCTTTTAGTATCTCAGCAATTGAGCACCTCAGGCCTCCCCAGCCATTCCCCGGGGGCGGCTCCTCCAGCCGGAGCGGCCATTGGCCTGCCTGAGCCGGCGGCGACGGGGAAGCAGCCGCGCTCCTCCCGCCTCCCCGAGCGCCTCGCTACTTCCCGCCAGCCAGGACACGGAGGAGCCGCGGGAGATGGAGCCATTCCCCACCTCCCTTCCCCGCCGCCGCCAAGACGCCGGCACGGGCAGAGCCAGTCGGAGGAAGGAGGTAGGCCGCTGCTGGTGGCTCTCGCTGCCTTCGCTGCGCATGCGGCCTGCGCCGGCGGCCTTCCGCCGCGGGAAAGCAGCGGCAGCAAACAATGGCGGCCGGGCCGGGCCGGGCCGAGCTGGTCCTCCCCGCCGCAGGCCCGGCAGGCGACGCAGCCCCTCGG
>NW_017729022.1:26461938-26500797 GCF_001723915.1 Gavialis gangeticus | reverse complement strand
GTCCACGCCGTCCGCCATGATCCCACCCGCGCCTCGGGCCCCGCCGCCAGCCGCGCCCGGCTCTAGCGCTGCCGCCTCCGCGGGGAGAGAGGGGGGCGCGCCGTCACTTCCGGAAGACGATAGGCCGCTTCCGGCTGCTGAAATAACCACTGCTGCCCCGCCGCTGCAGCCCGAGCCCGCCCTCGGCCGCGGGGGCTTGTGGGAGGGCGGGGGTGGGGCGGCCTTGCGCGCACCGCCTGCCACCACCACCACGCGGGGGGCATGTCATCCTGAGAGCGCCCTCTCCGATCCGGGCAGGCCCCGCCCCCTCCCGAGCCCGCCGCGTCGCGCCCTGCCCCCTTGTCTCTCAGCCCCAGCGTTGCCCGAGGCGGGGGGGATTGTCGCGTATGTGGGGATTATTTCCATCCTTGTGCTGTTAATATTAAATAGTAAAAGGGTTGAAGCCCAGGGGATCCCCGCCGGCCTCTAATTGCTCTGCACAACATGGAGTTTCTTTTCTATTTGCGTCAGGTATCCAGGTTGTAGCGGTATTGCTCTAGAGGAAAAGGCAATCAGGACTCGGAGTAGAGGTGGTATCTTTTATTAGGCGAGTAAGATTTTTGCAAAAAAATTCTTTAAATGCAAGTTTTCGGGCACAAACTCCCTTCATCAGGCATTGGAGAAAAGATTGTAAAAGTTCTCCTGGGTAGAAATGAAAGTTCGTATTTCATAGGATTTCACGGAGGAGTCAATAGATGGAAACCTCCTCTGGACAGTCGGTTCATAGGTGGTTTGGAGCCTCTCACCTCCTGTGAGATCTGTGATGATGATGCAAATCACCTTGAAACAAAGGATCTCAGGTGGTCACAGTTGCTAGCTGCTTGGGAAAACATGAAGATTTAATTAAAAAAATTGGCTACCTGATACATGGAAGATACTGAATTTTAACCAATTTTTTTTTCATGTATGCAGCAAGAAATGATGAGGTTAAGTGTTGTGGTCAAATTCATTAAATAAATCTTCCAAAGAAGAGCTGTAATGCTTTGTTTCTTGAGTTGCTGTCCAGTGTATGGAATCGTTACATAATGTTAAGCTTAGCCCTCTTACTTGGTTCCCAAAGTTAACATTTCTAGAACCCAGAAATTAAGTAATGGCTAAAATATATTGAGTCCATTCTAAACAATACTGAAATTTCCTATTTACAAGAACTATCAGATCTACAACCTACTCCAAGAACTTGGTATTTCACTTAGAAAAAAAAAGTCAGATAAGGTGGTCTCGGTCTTCACATCTACCTTGGTCTTTATGGCCAAGGTCAGCTCCCAAACTACTACACCAGGCAGCACAGTTTGGGGAGCAGGTCAGCATCCCCCAGTGGTGAAAGAACTGGTTAGGGACTATTTTGAAAAACTGGGCATGTACAAGTCCACAGGGCTGGATGCAACGCATCTGAGGATGCTGAGGGAGTTGGCTGATGTGATTGCAGAGCCACTGGCCATTATGTTTGAAAACTTGTGGCAATTACAGGGGAGAGGGGGTGGTCCCAGATAATTGGAAAAAGGCAAACATAGTGCCCATTGTCAGGGGATAACCCTATATGGCTCACGTGCCATTTGGAAAGGGACCTGCCACCTACCTCAGGTGTTGTATCCTTGCCTGCCACATCTTGATGGAACTTATCGAAAGGTGGATGTAGTATGAAGGTGAGAGTCCACTGAGTCCTCCAAGGGTCTTCTTCACAGGACTCTTTTTCCCCTTACACTCCACCCTTGCTATCCCACATCAGATGGCAAACGTCATGGTATGGATCCTGTGTGGAACGGCTGTACCACCGGCAGCTATTCATTGGCTTAATAAATGGGTGTATTTGTGTACTCGGATCACTTGATTCAGGCACCACAAGGCCTCCAAACTTTAGTCAGTTCCCAAGAGGCCAAGGATCAACTTCACTATATCAATTCATTGAATAGTCCATAAAACAAATAACTTAAATCAATTTTCCTCCAATTCATGGGACAATCACGCCCAGTCAATTCATTTAAGGCTCATGAGACAATCAACTTAAATTAAATTCCCTGCACATACACAAGACAGACTATGAAAATTGGTTTGCCAGGAACATTTAACTTGATCAGTCTTAAATTAACATGGTCCCCTTTTAAGGACACCTGTCCTCCATGCCTGGTTTTCTTACTAGTACCATGGCTCTTAATCAAATTACCTCCCCTCTGGCTTGGCTTTCCTGGGGTGGGACAACCAAGGTTTCTGCAGGGTAGGGGCTCTTCTCTTCCTCCCTATACCCCGGTGCAGTGAGGAGATGAACAAAAAAAAAGGCAAACGGGGAAAAAAGGGGGTGGGGAGGCTGTATCTTCAACAGCTTCTGGGCTCACCCAGTGATGACTCTCCCCAGTCTCTCTGTCTTTGATGGCTCCTTGCCGTGGTCCTCACTGCCACAGCCCTCTGCTCACCAGGTCCTCACCATTCCTTCGTGTTCCGCTCTCTGGCACTGATGGCTTTAGGACTCTGTGAGTTGGGTAGGTCTCCAGCATCCCCTTGCCTGATCCATCGGTGTCCTCTCCCGGCTGCCCCTCTCTGGGGCTGGAAATATGATTCCTCAGGCTCCCTCCACCAATCCAGAGGGAGCAGAAACTCTGGAAGCACATCTGCATCAGTCTTGCTCTGGTCAGGGCTGCTCTCACACCCGCAGTGACTATTCCCCCCTCCCAGGAACTCATGCCTTGTTTTCTTTTACTTCCTCACACCCATCTTTATGAAGGAGAAGAAGGAGGATCCAGGGAGCTACAGACCAGTCAGGCTCACCTCAGTCCCTGGAAAAATCATGGAGCAGATCCTCAAAGACAGGGCTGGTCCATCCTATGCTGCAAAACCTGCGGCCACAGGGGGCCCCACAGCTAAGGGCCCCCCTGAGTCCAGCTGCTTGCCACCCATCCCTCCTGCCACCGATGACACTGCCACCACCGGCTTCATGTCTGGCCATTCACCACAGCCTGCCATCACCGGCTTCTTTGGCTGCTTACCTTCCCCCCACCCCCGGCCACCACAGGGGACCCCAAAACTATTTCTTGCAGGGGGTTCCCAGAAATTGTGGGCTGTCCCTGCTCAAAGAATCCATTCCTAAGCACTTGGAGAAGAAGTTGATTAGGAACAGTCAGCGTGGATTCACCAAGGGCAATTTATGCCTGACCAACCTGATTGCCTTCTATGATGAGCTATCTGGCTCTGTTGATGCAGGGAAAGCAGTGGACATAATATACCTTGACTTTAGTATGGCTTTTGATATGGTCTCCCACAGACAGCATTCTTGTAAGCAACTGAGGAAGTATGGGTTAGATGAATGGACTGTAATGTGAATAGAAAGCTGCCTGGATTGTTAGACATCGAGCCATTGATTACTACCTGTTGAGTCCATCTGGCAGCCAGTATCAAGTGGAGTGCCCCAGTGGTCAGTCCTGGGGACGGTTTTGTTTAATGTGTTCATTAATGATCTGGAAGTTGGGATGGGTTGCACCCTCAGCAAGTTTGCAGATGACACCAAGCTGGGGAGAGTAGTAGATACACTGGAGGGTAGGGCTAGGATTCAGAGTGACCTAGACAAATTGGAGGATAGGGTTAAAAGAAATCTCATGAGGTTCAACAAAGACAAGTGCAACATTGTGCACTTAAGACAGAAGAATCCCATGTACTCCTACAGGCTTGGAACCAACTGGCTAAGCAGCAGCTCTGAGAAAAGGACCTGGGAGTTACAGTGGACAAGAAGATGGCTATACGTCAGCAGTGTACCCTTGCTGCCAAGAAGGCTAACAGCATACTGGGCTGCATTAGTGGGACCATTGCCAGCAGATTGAGGGAAGGTATTCCGCTCCATTCTGCACTGGTGAGGCTACATCTGGAGTACTGTGTCCAGTTTTGGGCCCCCTACTATAGAAAGGATGTGGACAAGTTGGAGAGAGGTCAGCAGAGAGCAACGAAAATGGTTAGAGGGCTGGGGTACATGACTTATGAGGAGAGACTGAGGGAACTGGGTTTACTTCGTCTGCAGAAGAGAAGACTGAGGAGGGGATTTGATATCAGCCTTTAACTACGTGAACTGGGGTTCCAAAGAGAATGGAGCAGGACTGTTCTCAGTGATGACAGATGAGAGAACAAGGAGCAACAGTCTTAAGTTGCAGCAAAGGAGGTTTAGGTTGGAGATTAGGAAAACTTTCTCACTAGGAGGATGGTGAATGGGTTACCCAGAGAGGTTGTGGAATCTCCATCCTTGGAGGTTTTTAAGGCCGGCTTGACAAAGTCCTGGCTGGGATGATCTGGTTGGGGATGGTCCTGCTTTGAGGAGGGGGTTGGACTAGACTAGATGACCTCCTGAGGTCCCTTCCAACCCTAACTTTCTATGATTCTAAGGCTTTGCAGAGAGATAGACACTGAGATATTAACTGGACTGTTGAGTAAATGAATAAATTTTGAGACTGACAATGTTATTTCTCACCACAGATAAAAAATACAGATTGAGCTCTGCATAAGCCATGTTTGAATAAAACAACAGCACTTCAGAGAAGTTGTCTCATATAAAAATGTTAGATATCCAAATTGGGAAAAAGGTGAAAGTTTTGCCATTATATAAAGGAGCCTTATAAAGAAGCCTACTGAGATCCAAATGAGATCCAGTCATTTATTTTTCTTCAATGATCAATTGGTCCTTTGCATAATAAAATAGTTTCAATGCTATGAACTTTAGTGTTTTTACATACATGGAGAAAAGGATTTCCTAGGATAATATTTTGTATTGTAGTTGGGATAAAGTTAGACAAGCTTTTGAATGTAAGAAGTTGTTTTTCCTCACGTTTGATCACAAGGAGAGAGGTAGGTAGCCAGATGATTTATTCTATAAAGATGCATATCTACCCTGTCTTCTGACTGATCACCAGGGATCCTGGTTTTCCCCAATAAAAAATTGCAAATTATCTGATAAAAAAATAGCAAATTCTTGGATAACACCCCCAAAATCCATTATTAAAATAAAAGCCCCCACAGCCCCCCTAGCCCTGCTGATATCCTTTGCCCCCCACCACAGCCCCTGCCCCCCAGCCATGCCAGAGGGGGCCCCCAGCTGCCAGGGCTATGGGGCCAGGGACCTGAGTCCACAGCCGCAGCAGGCGGCAGCTGTTGCCTGCCTGCTGTGGGCTAGTGGGGGGGGGCAGCTCCCCACCCCTGTGTGCACTCCCAGGGGGGCAAGGGGACCCATGCCCCCCAGATCTGTGCATGGGCTGGGGGCAGGTGTGAGCTGCCCACTGGGGTCTCAGGCTCTCACCCTGCTGCCCTCCCCTGTGGCCTCCGCAGACCGGTGGGTGTGACCTGGCGTTGCAGGACACAGCAGGGCCATGCAGGAAACTCCTTGCTGCTGACAGCATCCCCTGCTGTGGATGCTGCCATGGTGCCCTGCTGAGGCATCCCCTGCACATGCAGCAGTCGTGGGGGTGGTGGCGCAGGATTGTGCCCCTCACTGCTGCTGCATGCACAGAGGATGCCTCACCAGAGCAGCATGGAGCTTGCAGAAGCAGGGAGATCCCCAGGCAGCCCTGCTGTTCCCTGCAGCACTAGATTGCACCCTCTGGGCTGTGGAGGCCCTGGGGGAGGGCAGCCGAGAGGGAGCCTGAGCCCGCAGCAGGCTGCCTGCCCCTGCACCCACCTCCATGCTATGCAAAGATCTGGGGGCCATGGTTCCCCCCTGTCCTCCTGGTTGTGTGTGCAACAGGGGGAGCCGTTCCCCCCACCCCATGCCCCCAGTAAGAGCTGCCCATGGCCCCATCCCGCTCCCTGCTGGGCCCTGCAGCCACATATTACAGTCCTGGGACCTAAGTCCCATCACAGCATGGCTGGGCAGCAGCCCCAGCCCTGCCCAGCTGCCTCCCTGCCTACCTGTGGGAGCCTCAGTTCCTCCTTCCCCGACACACTTATCTAAGGGAGCTGATCTCTAGGCTGCCTGGCAGTCATGTGCATATACATGCCCATGGCATCCCCTGTCTGACCTCCCTCCTCCTACTTCCTTCCTGGAACTCTGCCAGCCTTCAGCGGGCTTGTTACAAAACTGCAAAATCTTAAAGTTCATCCACTAAAATGAGAAATACATATTTTCCTTCAATAAAGCGGGGAATCTGCATTTTACTCATTTTTACCATGGGAAACAGAAAACCCGGATCTCTGCTGATGATAAGAGGCCAGGCACAGCATAGTGAAAAACAGCAGTGGGGAAGGGGTGAGATAAATTTCCAGGGAAAGCAGAGGGACAATTATCAAAAGAAAAGAAGCTGATTGCTGAGAGATCAAAGCCTATCAAAGGGAAGGAGGGTCAAATTGAACAGGTAGAGAAAATGGGCCACTTGCAACCCTACTGAAGGAAGGATTCATAAGGGACATTGTGATTCTCTATAGTGAAGACTTTTAGGGTTTGCTATTTTAAGATTTGAACATAGAAGGGCAGGGAAATAAGTACAATCAGGAATGGCAATCTACTGCCTTCAGAAATCTTCTGCCTGACAACTACCACAGAACCAACTGGAGAGCTCTCTCAAGGGTCTTTAAAAACAAACAGGAAGAGAGATCTCCTTTCCTTTGGTTTGTGAGATAATCTGCTAAGAATCTCTAATGCCTGTATTTTCATATTCAAAAGGATTTCCACCTCCATGTAACCTTGTAAATTGTTTCATTGCATAGAGCAGATATACAGTATGTACTGTTATTGTTTTGATTCTTACATAAATAATATTAGGTGAAAGTTAATATTGCAAAATTATTTAAGGTAAGAGAGTGCAAGCACCACTATTTGCTTCTTGCTGTATTCTCAGATTTTTCATTAGTGGGCATCATAAATATCTCTTCAGCATTTTTGTTCTCAGCAATAGCTTTGTAATTAACATTTTTATTCCATCGACATTTTCTGATGTTATCATTTTAATTTATTAGCTCTAAATGGAGCAACTACATAGTTGATCCATTCTAACTAAATTTTATATAGATCTAAACTATTTAGACCATATGGTCCCCTTTCACAGAATATGATACAAAAGGGTGAAGAAGGCGAGCTGCAACTGAAACTAACAGTGGATAGAAAACAAACTTGGCCTGCATTGTACCCAGAGACAGGAGTTTTTAAAACCATTTTTCCGCCAGCAAAAAATGTGGAGTAGAAAAGATACCTACATCCTCTGGTGTTCAGTCTCTGGCCTGCTAGTCTCCCTCTGGGTCCAGACATTTTGTGATGGGGGGAGCGGTGGCAGTGTGATCCCGTGCTGCCAAATCTCTGGACCAGAAGGGAACAGCTGTAAAACAGATGGCATGGTCCTGCACTTTAGGTCTATCATGGGGTGGCCAGGTCTAGCACACAGGATCTGGCCAGCACATGACCAGATCCAGTGTGTGGGATCAGGCTGGTGCACAGGATCACACCTGTGCACCAATACTGTGCCCATGATCTAGCCCATAGACTTGCCTCATGCTACTCTTCAAAAAGGTTGAATACCACAGGATAGAGCAAACAAGAGCAAAGGACTCCAGTATCTTGCCTGAGCTTCTCTTTCACACTATAGAACAGTGGTTCTCAACCTTTTCCATACCCAGATCCACTGGTAATACCAATGGCTAGTCCCGACCCAGTAAATGCTTTAAGTAGAAAACAGCCCCCTGGCCCTGCTGGTGCCCCTCATTCCCAAACCACAGCCCCCCCTACCTCCCAGTCCTGCTGGTGCCCTTCATTCCTGACCCACTGCCCCAGGCCTCAGCCCCCCAGGGTCTGGAGCTGGGGGTGAGTGTGTGGGGTGAGGGAGTATGGGAGAACACATGCCCTCCCTTATTTGTGTGCCCACAGCAGGCATGGGGCTGCAGCCTGGCCAGACCAGCACAGGCAGGAGCCACTTCCATGACCCAGCAGGCGGGACCCAGCATGGGAGGGCAGAGAGGGATTGCGAGACTTCTTGCTGCCACCACCACTGGCAGGACCCACATGCTAGCTGTGCTGCCAGCAGCATAAGGAGTAATGGACAAGGGAGGAGGGGCCAAGCTGCCCTCATCTGCTCCCATCACCAGCCACTTATGCACTGGGCCACGGCTCTACCCCGCCGTCATGGCCCGGCCACCACTACTACTGCCCTCAGGCCACAGCTCTACCCAAGAGGGGAAGTAGGATGCTAGGAAGTTCAGGAGGCCTGAGGGGTGCAGCAGCAGTGGCTGGCCATGGCAGCAGGGTAGAGCCATGGCCCAGTGCTTGAGTGACTGGGGGTGAGAGAAGGTGAGGGCAGCGTGGCCTCTTCCCCACATCCATTGCTCTTCACGCTGCTGGCAGCGTGGCTAGCATGTGGGTCCTGCCTGTGGCAGTGGTGACAGGAGCAAGTCTCAAAACCCTGATCCACCCTCCTGTGCTGGGTCCCACCTGCTGGGCCACAGAGACAGCTCCTGCCCATGCCAGTCCAGCCAGGCTGCAGCCCTGTGCCCACTGTGGGCACACAAATCTGAGCAGGCATATCCCCCCGTGCCCTCTTGATGTGTCACCTGCGCCCGCCTGCCCCACCAATATGCCATCTAGACCCCCTAACCCCTGCCCCATAGACTTACCTGTGGGAGGAAACCTGTGGTCCATGGTTTTCTGTGTTTTCCTGTGATTGTTCGCAACCCTTTTATGTATTCTTGTGACCTAGTTTTGGGTCATGACTCACAGGCTGACAAACACTGCTATAGAACATCCTTTCATGTAGCTTCAAGCTCAGCAACAGTCTGATACCCCTACTAGGTACAACTCCTTGGTGAAGCAGGAAGACTAGGCAATAGCGCATAAGAAAAGGGCCTCTGTGGAAGATTCTTGCATCTCTCCTGTCCATGGGGTTCTGTGCATTTGTAGGTTGAACCACTCCTCTTTTCAGCAAGGAATAGCACAGACCTGAATCTAATCCTTTTTTAGAAATAAACAAACACTGAGAGCTCCGTTAACCACCTCTCATTATCCTCAGGCCAAAGGAAAGTCCATTCACCTCCTTACGTCTTAAAAACCCACTTTGGGGGCCCTCCATCTACTGTTAGCTGCCAGAAGGCTCATAAGAGCACGAGAATGCCTTTTGTTCAAGCTTATTTATTTATCCATTCTTCTACACACTTTTAAATATATTACCTGATGTAAGGAAGGGAAGCAGAATCAGGCCCTATATGTTTAATAACAACTGATTCTTATAAATATTCACTCCTACAGTAAGTTTACATTTTTCTTAATCTTCTACTAGCATGAAAACAGCAGGAGGAATTATTGTGTTGTCTTATTTTGTTACATTTAAAATGAATTGTAGAAATTTTCTCTGCCGAAAGAAGATTGAGGGTGACACAGACATTCAAATTAAGCAGGCCAAAATGTTTGCATTTTCAAAAAAGAAATCAATAATTAAAATAAAGTCCGTATGTCTGGCAAATGCATTTTTACACTTTAGCTGCTTTGCTCTTTCACTGACCCTCAACTAGGAAGCATTTCAGGGCTCCTTCTTACTCTCAAGTTGATAGACTTGTTCCATTGTGGAAGTAAGTCCTACTCACATTTCTATGATACCAAAAATACTATTTTTAAAATTATTACACCAGTCTAAACACATCCTCTATATTTATATTTGTCACATTAACATTTACACAATTATACAGAATATACACTTTTATTCCTTTGTCCCATATGAAAACAACTTCCTCCAGTGTTTCCCATATTCATTCAATATTAAGTCCCTTGCCTTGAAAAGAGCAGCCTTTTCTCTCTGCTGCTGGTAGCTCTCTATCTGCTAACCTTCTCTCTGCCAAATCTGGAGTTGTTATTGTTCTGTTCAAACACACCTACAATCTTGCCTACAGCTTTGTAGGAATAATGACATGCATTTTAATTATGTAATAGGTTTTGGGATGTTTTTGTTTTATTATATTGGATGAAAGAATGACAATTCCAGGAATCTGTGATTTGACTGACAGACAGACAGACAGACAGACACACACACACACTTGCACCAGCTGCAGTATATGCACACAGACAGTCAAAATGCTAATGATGGCAGAATGAAGTGTGATAAGCCATAGATGTGCTAAAGTAGGAAATAAAAGTGGGTGAACAATAGGAAGGGGATTGGTAGGGTAGGGTGTCAAGGAGGTTGGCTCCAAGAAGTCTAGGGAGACACACCAAGAATGAATAAAGAAAGTAACAAGGAAAAGTGGCAGAGAAGATGGATTTTTTGCTATTGTGAGCTGATCTGGCACAGCTAGAAAATCCCTTGCTAGCCCAGTTGTATGTATCTATGTTGATCAAATGCCTGTAACTGTAATTACTGTGTGGGTGTCGTCATTAAATATTGTACACTGCTATCTAATGTGTAGTTAATATTTTGTTACAGCATTTTAGAAAGTGTTAAAGTAACTGTAAAACTGCTATTGGCCTGTGGATTTACTAAAGGCATTTTAGCTGAATTACTGACTGGGTCATTTGAATTCCAACAGGCTTCATCATAATGAGGTCATAAAGGGAATAGATTCTTCATTTGCACACTGCATTGTTTTTATGATGCTGTGGCAGTTCCCACTATCCCGTCATATTGTATTATTGTTTAGCTTTATCTTTATACTTATCTCTCCTCATACTTCTGAAAATCCCCAGTTTCTATCATTGCAGGCACACCAGTTCTCCGTTTATGCTTAAAGTTCATGTTTTTAGATAACGTAAGGCAGGGGGACAACTAGGATACATAGATATTCCTGATGGCACTCGAAACACAGTTTCCCAGCTGGATCATCTAGCTTTTCTGCTCCAAAAAATCACCAAATTTAGATTGAGAAAATCCTCTTTCCAGGTCAGACTAGTTTGCAATTTGGTCTGGAAGTGACCAGCCATCTTTCTTTTCCACTGTCTTTAGTTGTGCTGAATATGGATTAGAGTCTGACCCCACAGTCTTTTTCAGTAGCTGCTTTTTTATGGTAACACAGTTTTTACCAATCTGTTGCATCAGGGATAATGGGGATTAGCAGTTGCATCTGTAAAAACAAGCTTCATTTCAAACTACTGAACTCATATCCACTAAACTGTAACTCATTGTTACTGAGTCAGGTACACCATGTCTGATGAAACAGATTTCACTTGCATAAGCAGCTCTTTAGCTGTGGTATCTTCTAGTAAGACTATCTGAAAGAAGTGAGAATAATAGTGTAGAATGAGTAGACAAGAGGTTTTATTTTTCCCATGGCTGTGGGAAAAATTATGCTTACTTTGCTCCATGGAGCCAATTTTTCATGTGCCATCACTGCAGGCTCTTTCATTTGAGCTGGCTTATATGTTTGGCTTATCTGATAAGCCTTAACTTTTTCTGATTTGAAATCAGTATAAAATATCTCTAGGCCTTTTCTTAGATTTTTCAGTCCCTACATTTCCTTCACGTATCCTTTTAAACCTATTTTTCTGTAATGCTGTAAGGATCATTATCCCAGTGCCTTTAAACAAAATTGCACCACACTCCCTACCTTAAATTCATAATAGAGGATGGTAACATGCTGTTCTAGCCACCTTAATTATTTTCTGCTGGGTCTTCTCCCAAGTAGCAGCAGTATATATGTTGTCTGAGACCTGACAGGTTATTTTTGTCATATACATGAGATCACAATTAGCCCTTCACTCTACTCCTCTGCACTTACATTATGCTGTAGAGTGTGTCTGCAGTCACCCAATCTCTTAAGTTTATATTCAGTTTAAAAATGATCCATGTTCCCAGGAGAAGGGACAATCTTTGGCAATAGCAGTAAGTGGTTTCTGGTAAGGTTTTGCTAAAGTTGGCATGCCACAACTAAAACATGAAACTTTACATTCACCTACAAAAGCCAAAGCCACTTCCTATTGTTTTCAACTCTGTTTCTGTAAACCTCATGACAGTAAGCCACAGGTCTCCACGTTTGAACACACTACTATGAAAGGATTACACCACTTCCCTCTTTGATCATGTCCATAAATACTTTAATGTTGTACAGACTGTTGTTAAGTATTTCAAAACCCACCAGGGATATTTTAATGAATGACTTCAGTTTCTCAAACTCTTAATTAAGATTTGTATCCCATGTCCATTGGACAAGTTGCTGCTCTGGGAAGCTGCACAAAGCAAAACTCACCCTTCAAGGAATCCAAGCAATTCCCAGGTATCCTGGAGGTAGCCCCTGCCAGGATGTGATCGGCCTGTACCTTTGATATTAACTTGTCTCTCGGGTGTGTTATTTTTGTCTCATTGTGGAATTTATATTTTCATTTGTTTAGTTTTAGCCAGCGGATCTAGTTCTTTCCAATGTATCCCAGAGCCTCTGGACAGTCTCTTTTATTCTTTTTCTCCATATAAAAGCACCATCTATGTAAACCAGAGTATTCCCTAAACTACGATAAGACAGTCTTTTCTAGTTAGATACTTTGGGTATTGAACACTGCCCAAACAGCAGTGTGTGGAAAAAATGTTGTCCAAAATAGATGTTGAATGTACACAAACATGTGAGAGGAAAGACACCTGATGTCCAAAAACTTATCCTAGAACTAACTATCTTTTATTGGATCAATTGTATATCACAAAAAATCCTTGCTTCTTAAACATTTTCTGGATCATCATGGCTACAACCACTCCAACTCTGTACAAACATGTGTTCAGTTTTGTTAAGGGCACTTGGCAAGAACTCTGATGGCATATTTAGTGTAAAACATACTTGGCACTATCTACATTTCCCAAAATGTCTCCTTTTGTAAATAGTGGGAAATGTTTCCTTTTTACACACTTATGTAATTCTTTGGGCCCAGGCATAATCAGATGAGATTCCACAGGGACACATGCAAAGTTCTGCACTTGGGGTAGAATAATGGCACACACAAATACTGACTGGGGAATGACTGGCTAGGCTGCAGTATTGCAGAGGAGGACTTAGGGGTTACAGTAAAACATAGACTAAATATGAGCCAACCATGTGCTCTTCTTGCAAATAAAAGTCAAAAGCATACTGGGTTGTTTTAACAGGAGTATTACTTGCAAATCAAGGGAAGTGATTCTTTTGCTCTATTCAACATTGGTGTGGCCTCAGAGCACTGTGTCCGGTTTTGGGCCCTACACTTCAAAGGGATGAGGACAGTTTGGAATGAGTCCACCAGAGAGCAATAAAAATATTGAGGGGCCTGGGAGGCAAGACTTATGAAGAAAGGCTGAAAGAATGAGGGTTATTTCATCAGGATAAGAGAAGACTGAGGGGGATTTGACAACAATCTTCAAATACCTTAATGGCAATTACAGAGAACATGGAGATGGGCTTTTCTCTGTGGCTTTAGGGTACAGGACTAGAACCAATGGCATCAAGCTTGAGCAGAGGAAATTTAGGTTAGAGATTAGGAAGAACTTTCTTACTCTGAGGATGGTCAAGCATTAGAACAGGCTGCCTAGAGAAAGTGTAGAATCTCCACCCTTCGATGTTTTCAAGAGCAGGTTAGACAGACACTTGACTGGAATGGTTTAGTTACAGATGATCCTGCCTTAAGCAGAAGGATGGACTGGGTGACCTTGTGAGGTCCCTACCAGCCCCACTTTCCTATGATCATGTAAGCAAATGGATTAATCTCTTTTTGACAATGACTGGCAAATGTATCTGCTCTATTGGTTCTTATGCTTGCTCTCTGATTCCCAGAGCAGTAAACTACCTAAATCCTCTTTTGATCTCTGCCTTAGGATGATCTTTCATAGTGGTATGAATTATATGATGTTAGTGGCCCTTCAGTTTTATTCTGCAATCTGTGGAAGACTTCCCTATCCCCTCCAAAAAATGCTTAAATTCTGTCATTTGTTTTTGTCTCTCTCCTGTTTCATGCCTACTTGATAAAATCAAAGGCTTGGCACACATTTCACCCTGAAAGGTGTGCTTTTTGACATTAATACAAATTCTACCTTTTTCACACTGTCATTTAGTTCACATATTTCTTAATCAGGGATAAGGCCACTTCTGTAAGCCCCATTTTGCTTCATTACCTTTTGCTACTTGTGGCTTTATTGTTACAGTTAATAATGATGTTTTTCTGGCAAAACACTGACTTATTCACCATGGTCTAACTCAAGAGTAACAAATTTTCCATTTGCTTGCAGGCTGACATTCCCTTCACCTCATGATACAACACTATCCACTATTGATATAAGAAATTCATCTGAGTTAGTGAAGCTGTTATTCTTTGTCCTTTCTGGTATTTGCTGATTCTTGTGAAGGAATGTAACGCCTTTCATTTTTTGCATCTTTTCCTCAGGCTAAATAGTGTTCTGGCTTGTGCTCTTTGCCGCTGTGTGTACAACTCCATATGCTGTTCTTGCTTGACTTTGCTTCAGCTGCTTTACCTTGTGCCATTTTAGACAGGCCTGCCTACAACATCAGACAACTATCCATTCTCCTTAAACTACAGTCTGGACTGGGTGACTTCTGTTATTTAACAAATCCAAATGACTTGTTATGGGTTAATTCTGGACCTCCTAGTAGTCTTAGTTTTTGTTTCAGATCCCAATAACAGCCTAGTTTCTTTTCAAGGTCTCTGCTTCTAAACTGGCAAAATTGTCTGTTTAGTCTGAGATGGGTCACAAATTTTTCTATAGTTTCACTTTCTTTTAATAGTTTCCAAGTAAAAAATTATGTTATGTTTCATTTTTATCTTGTGGGCAACAATGCACATTTTTTTATTACAGAGTTTCATAGTTAATTGCCTTTGCTTGAATTAGCTGAAAACTGACAAATCAAGGGTATGTACAGATGTTACACTTAGATCGATCTAACTAGAATCAGATCAACCTAAGTGCTTAACTGTACACAAGCTTGAGAGGTTAGATCAGGCAAAAAATGCCCAGTTGATCTAACTTAGGTCACTTACGTGTGGATCTTACATGTAGTTTGACCTAACTAGGTGGTAGGTCAATCTAAAAGCCAAACAATACAGACATTTGGGAAGGTTAGTTTGGGCAAAAAAGGGCTGGCCTGATCTAACTTTAGTTCACCTAGGTGGTGAGCTATGTAGATCAGTCTAACCTGTGCCTGATCTAACCTCAAAAGGTAGCTAGCACAACAACCCCCCTCCTCTCCTTCCCCCCCCAATCTTGCCCACCATTCCTCTGCCCCAACTTACCAAGATCTGGCTCCCAGCACTGGTGAATGTCTGTACAGATGGCATGAGTGTAGACTGAATCCTGGGAATATCTGTACATTGCCCAAGTTCATCAGAACCTGTCATTGTGAGAAATAAAGCTGCCTTCTGATCATTGTCCTTTACACTGATATCCTTACATTGCTTGCAGGTATCAAATGATTCCCTGTTTCAAGAGAGTTTGAGCTCTGATGGCTCTCAGCTGCTTCATTTTTTCACTTGGGTTATCTTTGTTAATTTCAATTTAGTCCTGGTACCATGTGATGGTCAGGAATCACTCTGGGCTCCACAGGCTTGGAAAAAAAAATCTCTAATAATCTCTAATTATAACTGCTTCTTTAACAGCACCCTGGCTCCTGTGGTGCCCCTCCCCAGACTTTCTGTCTTCAAAACTAATCCACTTAAAGGTATGATTTCTTGTACCACAAAACCCAGCTATAACATTCATATCTCACATTTAAAACTTCAGGTATCAGGAAAGATAAAAATAGGATGTTAATGAGAAATATCTCTAATTATTATGTGACAACAAAGTAAGTAGAATTAAGACCTGAAAGTGGGAAGGAATAACTCAGTATTGTCTGCAATAAGCAATTGGGATTTGGAGACTCAGTTTGATTGCTGGTTCCTGAATGCTCCTATTAGGACAGGGGTTGGCTACCTATGACCTGCAGACCAGATCAGGTCCATGGTGCAATTTTATCTGGCTCACAAAGCCCAGGACCAAGGTAGATTTGTCAGTGGAGGACTTTTGCACACATGGAATCAGTCAGGCAGTGGGGAGAAGCCAGGGTAATGGCTGAGTCAGAAGTGCCAATCCACAAGAACAAGCAGTGTTATTTCCGTTCACAACTCCTATAGCAGTGGTCACCAACCAGTGGATCTTAATCCACCAGTAGATCTCGGAGCCTCTTGTGGTAGATCTTGGAGCCTCTTGGAGTTGATCTGAGGCTGGGGTAGGGAGCTGAGTGCATGCACGTGCGCACACCCCAGGCCACCAGGTCAGTCTATGGGGGAGGGAAGAAGAGGAGGCTAGATCGAGGACCCCACGGTGAGGGACAGTATCACAGAGGCAGGAGCAGGGGTAAGGTGAGTGGGGCCCTGGCCAGGTGATACTTATCTGCTTGGGAGGCATACCCCCAAATAATTTTTCCTCCCTCTGCCTCAATCTGCCCCCTGCTTCCCTCCCCGCAGACTTACCTGCTAGGTGGGGGTTGGAGGGGATCTGGCTATGGCATATGGTAGATCTTTTAAATGCCAAAGGTGACCTCTTAAAAAGGTTGGAGACCACTGTCCTATAGGTTTCTGAGACTAAGAGGTTAATTACTTCAGCCCTTTCACTGTTACACCTGAGCTTTCTAGTATATGGGCAAACAAAATCAGGGCTCTGACTGCTTTCTTTCTTGATTGCCCACTCAACTGCTTCCATCATTATAATTGTATTATGGTAGCACCTCAAGGCCCCAAACACCACTGGAGCCCTATTGTGCTAACCCTTGTACATACAAAAGAGACTGTCCCTACTACAATCAGTTGATTGAAATAGAGCAGACAGATAAAGTTGAGAGAAAAACTACAGCCATACACTTAAATGAAGTGACTTTACCAAGGTCTCACAATAAATCAGTGGCAGAGCCAGGAATTGAAGCAAGAGCTCACATGGCTAAGTACAGACAGTCAAAGCACCTGAGGTTGAATTGATTCAAGCTTCACAGGTTAGTTAAACCTACATAGATTGAACTGATAAGGAAGTGAACAGCCATTCACCTTTGATTCTGGAAATACACCCACATGCCTGTAGTGGCTCAGAAATTGGGGGTTACTTAGAGCATGCCTAGCTGCTCAGCTGAAGCAGACAGCTTGCGGGCCAAAACTAACCTGCCCACCCTGCAAGGCAGGTTTGCAGGGGAGATGCAAAGCATCCTGGGATCCTGGGGGACTATGAGTTAACTTGAATCTAGAAGGGATCTGGGACAGAAGTTTAATAAACCAATTTAACCTAAATCAGTTAAGTCTGATACTACAGACATCCAGGTTTATCTTAAACTGGTTTTGGCCATTTTGAAAGCAGTTTATGTGCACTGAGCTTCTGCTGTGTTACTGATTTGAACTGGCTTATGATCACTTACAATTTCTGTCCCTACCCTGTGAGTTCTGGTCTAATGGCTAGCTGCCTTGTGCTGTGGTGTGCGTTGGCGATGTGTAGGGGGTGCAGGTGAGTGCACGTGCACCCCCTGATATTGGCGATGCACCCCCTGTGAAAAGCACTGGTGACGCTGCCAGTGGTGCCTGCGGGCAGTCGCTGCTCGCCACTGCCCCCCACCGCCAACACTGTCCTTGATAACTGCTGGCCACCACTGATGCTGCTGGTGGCATCTGTGAGTGGTCGGCGACCGCTGGTTGGCGCTCTCCACCCCCCTGCCACTGACACTGCTGCAGCTGCCTGCAGGAGCTCCCCACTGCCACCCCTGCCACCACCGCTCCCACCTGTGGGTGGTTGCTGTTCTCCCCCAGCCTCCGGGTGCACACTGCATTCATGATAGTGTGATTCACAATACTGGTAGACTTCCCAGCTGCAAGGACTGCCCAATTGCACCCTTGCTCCATTGCCTGGGCCTGTATCATCACAATTGGACATTCACTTATTAGTTGGTGAAATGTGAAGGTTTTACTTTCATAGATTGTTAGGGGCTGGAAGGGACCTTGTAGATCATCAGGTCCAGTCCCCCTGCACAAGGCAGGAAAAGACAACTGGGGTCAAATGACCCCAGCGAGGTGACTGTCCAGTCTCCTTTTGAAGATTTCCAGGATAGGTGACTGCACCACCACTGGAGGGAGTTTATTCTACACTCTGGACACCCTGACTGAAGGATTTTTTCCTGGAATTGAGTCTGAAGCGGCCTTCTAGGAGTTTGTATCCACTGGTCCTGGTCTTCCCCAGGGATGCCCTGGTGAATAGCTGTTCACTGAGTTCTTGATGTACTCCCTTGATAAAGCAGTAAGTTGCTACCAAGTCCACTCTCAGCCTTCTCTTCTATAGTCTGAAGAGGCCCAAGTCCCTCTGCCTTTCCTCATATGGCTTGTCTTGCAAGTCCCTGATCATATGGGTGGCTCTTCTCCGGACCCTCTCAAGTTTTTCCATGTCCTTGTTGTAGTGCGGCACCCAGAACTGGATGCCCTACTCCAGCTGTGGTCTCACCAGTGCGGAGTACAGTAGGAGTATCACTTCCTTAGTTTTGCATGAGATGCAATGGTTAATGCATGCCAGCATATTGTTTGCCTGTTGGCCACAGCATCGCACTGCCAGCTTATGTGCATGCGATGGTCTATCGCTACCCCAGGTCCCTGTCAGCTATGGTGCAAGTCAAATTGTCACCACCGAGCCTGTAGGTATGTTGGGGATTTTTTGCCCCCAGATGGAGCACCATACGTTTCTGAGTGTTGAACTTCATCTGGTTCTGGTCTGCCCAACTCTTCAGCCCATCCAGGTCTGCCTATATCTGCAACCTATCTTCTGGCATGACCACACTGCCCCATAATTTGGCGTCATCTGCAAACTTGGCCAGTGAGCTTTTCACCCCCATGTCCAAATATTTGAAGAAGATGTTGAAAAGCACTGACCCCTGAGGGACACCACTGGCCACTTCTCACCAGGATGACACATATCCATTCATGAGAACTCTCTGGGTCCTACCATGCAGTCAGTTTTCCACCCACTGAACTGTTGAGCAGTTAAGCCCGAATCTTCCAAATTTTCCACAAGGATATTGTGGGATACTAGATCAAAAGCCTTTTTGAAAAACTTTAAAACAGGGGTGTCAAATTCATCTGTCCCTGTGGGTGCCACAGCCCGACACCCAAGCAAGCACCGTGGGTGGCACACTTCCCAGGCATTGCACATGGGGATGATTCAGTGCAACAAGATGGGCGGTACCAGGGGCCAGATTATGGGGGTCTGTAGGCCAAATCTAGCCTGCAGACTTTATGTTTGACACCTCTGCTTTAAAACAGCAGCAAAAGAGAAAGTAGAGGTAGGATTATAGAAGTACCTTCTAGTCTGTGCAGTGACCTTTGCTTGTACAATCCTCTTTATCATTACAACATGTGCAGCATAATGAATTCTTAGTGTTTAAAGCCATTCCCTTGGAGTACTTCTGTGCTGTTTTCACTTGTCTGAAGGAAGCATAGTCATGTTCTTCCAGTCATGAATTGGAAGACAAGTTGTTCATGTTCTCACTGGAAATAGGAAGTTATTTTAGGAATTATTAGCTTTGAGACCTACTGTCTAATTTCTTGTCTATACAGTATAGTTCTGAGCCAAATTCAGTCCTACTGACAATACAAAAAATTAAATAATAATTGGAATAGAAATGCGAAATAGTACTTTTAATCTGAGGTTATGACATGCTCTACATTAAGCAATCCTCATAACAAGATAAGTAGATAGCATTATTTTCATTTTAACCAATAGCAAATCTTTAGGCAAAACTTTTCAAGAATGTATACTAACTGTGGGTGCCTAAACTGAGACATCAACGACCTGATCTGCAGAGGTGTTGACCATCCACCACACTAACTGATGTCAGTAGGTGCTGCTGGAACTTAGCACTTTTGAAGATCAGGGCCAAAATGCTCACCCAAACATGTATTCACTCAAAAATAGTAAACACTTCTGAAAATGTTGGTTTCCTGCTGTTAATTATGGTCTAGTGATAGGCTCTAAAGATAGCTATGACCAGCTCTCTTTGGCTTGAAGAATGGTCCTTATTGTGTGACGCTATGAACTAACAGACTTAAGATAGAAACGTCTTGGGAGATATTGGAAGGAAGGATAAAAACAATGAACAATCTATTTGTTATAAATATATACAAATGTAAACATGAACAGCTCATTCTGTATAAATATAAAACATATAAAGCACATGTTAATCCCATATGAAACATAGTAATCATACTGTAGAAGGAGCAGAAATAGAAAGAAAGAATGGAAACGACCAGCGAGAACAGATTTGTATCCTTATGATAGTAAAATATAGTCCCAATATTGATTTGATACTTAAATTTATTATAGTCAAAAGGCAAAGGAATAAATGGCTTTATGAAGTATTGAGGTGGCCACTCTCATGCAGATCAAAACAAATGTATTCTATGAGCAATAACTAGATTTTTGGTAGAAAAACAGTAATTGTTTTTTAGGTAGGTCATTTATGTAAGTTTATCATCTTATTTCTTTGGCATGGAAAATTGACTAACAAAGTACATGTGATAGAACAGGGGTGGCTAGAGTTACTCACCCTGGGAGCCACATCTGATCCTCCACTGAAGTCAGAGAGCAAGGGGAGGAAGTGGGGTGGGGAGTGCTGAGCGACTCAAAGTGGAGGTGACAACCCCCACCACTCTTGTACTGCCAAGCCTCTTGGCTTTCCCTGTGGGGAGCTGCAGCCCCTGCACTGTCCCTTGGAGCTGCCTCAGGGAGAAGTGCGTGGGATTGTCCCTTGGAGAGCTGCAAGTACCATGCTGGCAAGCCGCGTGTGACTTGGAAGCCATGGCTTGGCCACCATTGTCATAGAAGAAAAAATTACCCAAAAGATACAATAATAATTAAAGCTCTAAAAGCACAACTATATACTTCTGGCTGAGGACAGAATATAACTGCATCTTTTCATTACACTTTTCATAGCACATTCATCTTTAAATAATGTTCTTTCAGTTAATTCTCATAATATACATGTTTTCATAGATTTTATAGACATGAGGGCTGTAAGGGACCTCGGAAGATCATCAAGTCCAGCCCCCTGCCCCAGGGGCAGGAAGTCAGCTAGGGTCAAAGGATACAAGCAAGATAAACATCCAAATTTTTTTTAAAGAGTCCAAAGTAGGTGCCTTGGAGGCTTGGACAGTAAATAAGTTTTTCCTTATGTCCAGCCTGAAGTGGTCTTGGAGAAGTTTGTGACCATTTGAACTTGTCAGCCCTTGGGGAGCTCTGGTGAACAGGCATTCCCTCAGATCCTGATATACACCCTTTATATACTTACCTGTAGCCACCAGGTGCCCCTTGAGCCTGTGGGTTTCCAGGCTGAAGAGTCCCATGGCTCTCAGGCTCTCATCATAAGGCCTGTTCTCCTGCCCTCTGATCATACTTGTGGCTTTCCTTTGGACTCTCTCAAGCTTTTCCACATCCTTTTTAAATGTAGAGCCCAGAATTGCATGCAATACTCCAGCTGCGGCCTCACCAAGGCCAAGTACAGTGGGAGGATGACATCCTGGGATTTGCTTGGGAAGCATCTATGGATGCAAGCCAGAGTTTTGCTTGCTTTACCAGCTGTGACATCGCACTGGTGGCTCATATTCATTTTGTGGTCAATCATGATCCCCAAATCCCTTTCAGCTGTGGTGCTAGCGACTGTAGCACTGCCAAGCCTATAAGCGTGCTGCTGGTTTTTTCCCCCAAGGTGGAGTAACTTGCATTTTTTGGTGTTGAAGGCCATCACGTTTTCATCTACCCATTTTCTGAGCCTGTCAAGGTCAGCCTGGATCACCAGCCTATCCTCAGGTGTGGAGGCTTTACCCCAAAGTTTGGTGTCATTGGGAAACTTGGCCTGTCTGCTTCTGATACCAGTGTCTACATGATTTATAAAAAATGTTAAAGAGTATAGGCCCAAGGATGGAGCCTATTGATGCTACTATTGTAATCTTATGTTATATCCTTATGTGCCATACATTGTAATGTATGTAAAAAGACAAAGACTTTCTTTTATTTTCACTGTTTATTTTAAGGTGAAAAAAATTCAGACATGAAAGAAAGCAGGAACACATACAGAGGTTAGAGAAAACACTGAATTGGAAAGGAAACACCTATGGAAAGGTGTACAGGAGGCATAACTCTTTTCAAGTGTGTTATTTAATGCACAGCAATACACATGTAGACACTGATGGGGTTGCTGGCTAACCCCATGCTAGAGCACCCTTGTGCCCCAGCCAGCCCCTCACGGCATGTTGAGCCAGGTTGGAGCAGCCCTAGCTGGCAGGGTGCCTAGGGAGCCAGCCTGCCAGCCCGGGGCTGCTCTGACCTGGAGCAACATGCTGTGAAGGGGCTGGCTAGGGCATGAGGGTGCTCCGGTGTGGGGCTAGCCAGCAGCCCCACTAGTGTCTACACGTGCATTGCAGTGCACTAAATAACATACTTGAAATGAGTTATGCCTCCTGTACACCTTTCCATAGGAAAGGGCCAGTGTCGAATGCCTGCCAAATACCCAGATTCCAGTCTGCACCACAAACTGAATTTGTGGTGCAATCAGGTGAGGAAGCAACTTTGTTGTAACTGCATCTCCCAAGTCAAACAGAGCACTTGTCCCACTGGATCAGAGATGTGGCTCTAGTTTAATATTCCGTCTTTCATAGCTGCCATTACCAGAAGCTGAGAGAAAGCCAGGAATACCCTGCAGTTGGTAGTTCTGGGAAAAAACAGACTACAGGGAGGTCTCCTAATTCTAAATATTTACAGCTTGGCTTGTTTGGCTTAAATTCTGAGGCAGGAGGTTTCCATTCCTTTACAACCCTCTGGGTGAGGTATACAGCTGTTTTATTTTATTTAGTAGTGTATACTGTTACTACTAGGCTGTTCATACACACAAGTTAGTCTCTATGGTGCTACTCTACCCTGTCTTCTGTCTGGTTATTCCTGCTATCCATACAAATGTCTAATCCCGTTTTGCTAAACTAATGACTTGACATGGCTTGGTGGGTTATGGATCAGGGAGGATGGGCTTTATAACACTGCTGGATTATTTTCAGCTGTTATTACAGTAGATGGCACTGTAACTCAAGCAAAATTAACCCAACCATCTGAATCCGGTATTAAAGTTTGATCCTGCAAATCCTGTGAATAGTCCTGAAGTCAGTGGGACTCTTTTCATGCTATTTAGTTTCTCAAGCCAAATATTGTTTCTCTCTTGGGCTGTGCCTAGACTAAAAAAACCCACGTTTTACAGTTCATATGTTTGGCATGAGTGTAGATAGTGCTCAGTTTTCTTCCCTGTATCTCAGTAGCTCTTACACAGTAGATATTACTGTTGCTGTAATAAACACACCATATTTTTCTATTTGAGTCAAGACCTCAGCAAAAACAAAACCTGGTGAAGCTGAGAATCTGAAAAAAATCTCACTGGATACTTTATGAATAATTGCTGCAGTACAGGGAGCTCACACAAAACTATCTGCACCATTTATATCCTTAAAGCAGAGCTTGATTGAGCCCTAAGGGGTGCAGGGAGCCAAGAAAGGCCTCTGTAGTTGGATATACTTCATTCATAAATGAGCTCTCCAACTAATTCCTATTGGGAGGAATACATAAGAGAAATGTTGAAAGGAAAAGACAAACATCCAATATTAGTTTTAATGAATGGTCTTCTGTCTTTAAAAGGTTATAAGAACAGATATGAGTTTTTATTAACACCCAAACTATGGTAAACATATACTCTAGGTATATGCAGGCTCACTCTATGTTCTTCCTATGGGTTATCCAAGAATACACTCCAGGCAATACAAAATGATTAACCCTTTTACTGGGTTATCAGTATTTCTCATGCAAACAATTGGTATTCCTCATACAAACATTAGGGAACAGCAAGTTTCTTGCTAAGCTGACAGACACACATAACTAGTTAAACTTAGTAGAGAAACACTTGGTGGAGATGGGGAACATCTTCCTCAGGTAGGACAGGGTGCAGGTATCTCTTTAAAAAGCAATTGTTATGTCCTTGCTCATAAAGAATTCATGATACAGATAATTTCTCTAAACACTGGGCAATTTCTAAATTCACATTTTCTGGAACTGCTGTTAATTAGGCCATTGGGAAAAGGAAGAAAAAAGTTTGAGCTGTGAAAAAACGAAATGTTTTAAATAAGAGAGGGAAAAAAATTACTCCTTAGCAAAATCATGGAAAAGAGCAAAAGAAGAAAAGAGGACAAATTGGAGAAATGCAGAGAAGAGTACAGAACCAGGGTCATAGACTCATAGAATCATAGAAAGCTAGGGCTGGAAAGGACATCAGGAGGTCATCTAGTCCAACCCACTGCTCAAAGTAGGATCATCCCCAAGTAGATCATCCCAACCAAAGCTTTATCTAGCTGGGTTTTGAAAATCTCCAAGGATGGAGCTTCCTCCACCTCCCTGGGTAACCTGCTCCAGTGTTTTACAACCCTCCCGATGAGAAAATTCTTCCTAATACTTAAGCTAAATTTCCCTTGCCATAACTTGAGACTGTGGGTTTTCCCTTAAAAGGAGACCATCGTGGATTTCCCCCTTTAAAGGAGAAAGGCCTGGGAAACCATGAGTTTCCCCTTGCAGGCTTGCAGGCTCCCCAGCCTGCAAGGGGCTGTCCGGGGCTGAGGGGACTGTGAGGAAAGTGATCAGAGGCAGGGGGTGCCACGTACACACGTGCACACAAAAGCATGTGGCTGGCAATGCAGCCAGGCAGTATGGTGAACAGCAGCTCCTGCAACTCCCTGCAGGTAAGTCTATGGGGGGAAGACCATAGATGATATGCGAGGGCTGCAGGGGAGTGGCATAGGCCAGTGGTCTCCAAACTTTTTTGATCGCGCACCCCTATCAGTAAAAATTTTTTGAGCATGCACCCCCAATATATGTATATTTATATTTGCGCACCCCTATCAGTTAAAAAAAATTTGAGCACTCACTCCCAATATATATATATTTATAGAAATAGAAGTTCTAATATTTTCTTCCTGCACCCCAATAGATCATCTTGTGCACCCCCTGGGGTATGCACACCCCACTTTGGAGACCACTGGCATAGGCAATACCTGGGGGGGCTGGGAGGGCATAAGTGATGAGTCAGAGAGGCCTGGGGATACATGCCCCCCAGATTTCTGTGCCTACAGTGGGGAAAGAGGCTACAGTCTGGCCAGACCAGCACTGAGCTTCTTCCATGGCCCAGTGGGCAGAACCTGGCATGGGAGGGCTGTACAGGGTGGGGAGGCTGGCCACCAAAGTGAGGGGCCCCTGCCTGCCTGGCAGCAGCAGAGGGGCACAACACCATGCCTCTGCCACAGCTCCTCACCGTGGCAAGCCATGGCAGTGCAGCTGGTGCAGGGGCCCCAGCAGCATGGGGGTCTGTGAGTTGGGAGCAAGGGGCACTAGCAGGGCCAGGGCGGCTGTGGGTTGAGAGTGAGAGGCACAGCAGGGCTGAGGAGAAGTGTGGGGGACTGTGGGTCAGGAGTGAAGGGCACCAGCAGGACCAGGGCATTGTGGATTGGGAGTGAGGGGCACCTGCAGAGCTGTGAGGATGGGGAGGTGTGGGTTGGGAATGAGGGGCAATGGCATGGGCAGGGGCAGGACACTGGCGTATCAGGGCTGCTCAATGCCACCAAGGAGTGGGGGGACAGCCACAGCTGGACCTGCGTCCTGGTGTGTGAAGGGGTCAGGGGGAGCTCTGATTTTCCATAATAAAAACAAAATCAAATGCCAAAATATATAGGAATTTAGAATTTGCTTGATTATAAAGATTGAGGCACTGGTAGGCTTCCAAATTTCTTTAAAATTGTAAATCAATAAAACATTTTGTTCAACTAATACATACATACATACATACATATATATATATAAATGTATATTAATGGCATGTCATTTTAATCAGAGAAAAAACACGGATTTTAGATATTTTTAATCAGAGAATTTTGGATTTTTTAACAGAAAAACACAGGAGTTCTGACTGCTGTTAAGAGACTCAGTGGGAATGTTACCTGAATAAGGACTATTGTTTACAGCTCTGCTTGAGCAATGTGTACTTGGTATCAACTTGTAACCTCGTGATGCCCGTGACAGCTGCTTACCTAAAAGTGGCATTGCTTGTGTTAGTCTGTTTCTTTTCCCAGCTTATTAGCACTACATATATGCATTCTCACTTCCGTTGTAAAGTAGAATTTATAACTCCCACTTTTCTATAACTTTTAATACTTTATAACCATGATTATTTACAATAAATAAACTATGGGCAAAAATACATGTCTACCCTCAAAGGTATCCCTTCATCTAAACCGGTGCAGGATCGAAGTGACTTCAATACATGCCCTTTGAATACAGGGGCTCAAGAATTCCTGAAGTCTGCACTGCTTTGTGTTACAGCTCCATTCCTAGCAGCTCCCTCCCACTCTAAGCCCTATCCCTAATATACCACTTCCATTAAAACTTGAAAATAACATCAGGAGACAGCTTTATATGCATCTTCCACAGTCCCTACTGTAGGTAAATCCATTACAGAGCTTTTGGGGCCCTTTTATGTTGCTTCAGCATTTTGACCTGACTTAAAGGGGTCAGAGAGATGGCAAGACTCTCAGACGGAGAATTATAAACATCCTGACATCTTTACTCAGTTTTTACTTCTTACAAGGCAAGACTCAGGATGGTAAAGAAGCAGCAGAACTACACGTATTATTTTTCCTCCTCATAAAAAGGATGAGCATTGCAGGGAAAGTGTTACTGCCTAATCAAAGCCAAAGCTAAACACACTACTTTTTCTTTGCACTAGTCTGTATATTACTTTGTTTTCAAGGCCAAAACACAGCAGAAAAAAACAGAAAATACTAAGTAGTCACAACTAATACTAGGTTGATTTGCTGTGTCAGTTTGGCTAAGCCACAGAATGTACTTCAGTTAGCTCTGGAGTCTGGAACAGACTGTTTACCATATTTCGAGGTATGTTGTATGATCTGCGCAGAGAGGAAAACTCTGTCCCAAGTATTAATCGTATTCATTTTGAATTGGTATTTTAAAACCTTTCATTAAAAGAACAAGACTGTATACATCCCTTCTGGTAGACTACAGTGGTTAGAGGCTGTGATGGCCTAGCCAGTTCCCCTAGTGATGAAGCAAATATTCATTTGAAAGTCTAGCCAGACAGTGCAAAAGTTGAGGATAAATCCCAAAGGTCCATTCTCTCAAGGAAACATCTGTGCAATAATTAATTCTTCCATGTCTTTACTTTTGACCATGTATTCAAAAATAGATCAATTAACACAGCAGGAAACACATTTTGAAAGAATCCTCAACATAGTCTTCAAAACTGTGTGCGTATCTTTTTTGCCAATCCAGTGCTGAGTTCCTGCAGATAGAAACATTTCATCTTGGGGTGCTGTGGTCAACTTTTGTAACAGCCATTTAAACTGAACCCTGATAATTTAATATGGGTCTTTCTTTTTTCATCTAGAGTGTAGACATATATGTATATGTATATACTGGTAATTTTCTTAGAATTTGAATACAGCATTTACTGCATAATACAGTCTTTACTGCATAATCTGACTAAAGAGTACATATGTTTTTCCATTCAGCAAAACACAATTAAATACTTTAGTTGATATATAAACATATTCTCAGTCTATAAATGAAAATAATATGTGTACATTCAATACTTTTATAACATTTTACCAATGAAATAGATATGTTCAGAGTTACCTATATGATAAACCTATGTGAAGATTCCTGGAAACTAAAATTCAAGCCCAGCTCTTAATTTATAAATATTCTGGTGAATACTGGTATATCTTTTGGGCTGATCTATTTTGGAAAATTTTCCAGTTATATTGGTATAATTATACTGGTATAGTTAAACTCAGAATTAAATGGATTTTTGTATAACTCCCATGTACACACACTTATTTGAAATATTTGTGTCCACAGGGGAAATTATGTCTATTTGACTATGCCTGTTTAAACTCACATTTTGTCTTTTATCATATAACTTTCTCATGTAGACAACAGCTTCTCAGTTTTAATATGAGTTTCTTTTAGTAACGACAGTCTGATCCTACATTCTTTGACCATCACACCAACTTTCACTTCATAATATTTTATTTTATCATAGAAGCATTAAATGATACTGCCAATATTTATAACAATAAGGTAAAGGACAAACTTTTGATTTTTTTTTGCATATCTAACAGAATTGATAAATAGTTCATTTTAGAAATATGCAAAAATAAGCCCATATTCTCTGTCTCCGTGATCACAGGACACATGCTAACAGAAAACACAGACAAACCATATCTCTACTTAATCTATTTTATTGAGGCTGCTAGCTCCACCCTCATGGAGGTTCAGAATATATCAGCAGAAGGAGGTTTTCTGTTTATTTCATTACATTGCTTTCACAAATCACAGAACCTCTGCTAGAAGATGCCACCCTCTGTTAATACTGCTCCATCCAGCCAGGGACACTTACTGACAAAGCTACATCATCTAGAGCAGGGTGACAAACTTACGGCCTGCAGGTTGTATCAGGCTCAGAGTGGAAAGGAGAGGGGGAGATATCCAACCTGCAGGGATTCTTGCAGTGTGGACTACCCTCCTGCACAGGCTGGATTCAACTCGTGGGGCTTATTGCTGTGGCTGCTGGAGTAGGATTACCATATTTCGAGTTTCAAAAAAGAGGACATGCCTCCACCCTGCCCTTGCCCCTGCCCCTCACTCCCAAGCCACAGCCCTCTCTAGCCCTGCTGGTGCCCCTCACTCGCAACCCTCAGCCACTCCCATCCCTATTGATACCTCTCACACCTGACTTGCATCCCCCTGGTACTGCCTGTGCTGTGCACCCCCCATCTACAGTCCCACAGTGCCCCTCACTCCCAAGCCACAGCCCCCCAGTCCTGCTGGTGCCCCTCATTCCCAACCTGCAGTCCACTGCTTCCCCCAGCCTTGCAGCGTCTCCTGGCTGCCTGGCCCCTGCGAGCACGGGCACTGGCCCCGATGCTGCTGGCCCAGCCACACAGCTTCCTGTTGCCCCCAAAGGGCCCACCCACCTCCTTCTCCCACTGGAAGGGAAGGTGCCTCCCCTGCCTCCCCTGCCCTGCTGCAGCCCCAACACTATTTGCCCTGCCTCCAATCGCCCTCCTCCCTGCAGCTCCTCTCAGCACCACCAGTTACTGGCTGTATGGAGATAGGAGGACCCAAAAAGAGGACAAATCCAGGAAAACCCAGATGTATGGTAACCCTATGATGGAGCCCCTGCAGCAGCAGTGTTAATCCCATTTCAACATGGGTTCAGAACCTGGGGAGTTAATAAAACTCACTTCCCCCCCACCCCCCACTTACCTGCCTCCAAAATCTGGGCTTTCAGTCACCCTGGTGGCTAAAATTGGCACAGGGGAAAAGCAGGGGACTAAGAGCATCAGAATTAACTCCCTAGGTTCTCGAGTCACACTGAAAAAATGGCTGTGACAGTGATGGGGGTTAAAGCGGTCACCAGTGCCTGAAGGTTATTCAGCCCATGGGAAGCCCTGCAATCAGGATTGGTCCACAGGACCAAATGACAAGGCGGCAAAAAGATCAAAAGTGTGTAGTGCAGACTGAGACTGCAAGAATTTACACCAAAAGAAATTAAGATGAGAGCAAGACTGCAAGTCAGGGAGCTTTCAGGGTAATTTCTGCTGGCAACCCTGACAAAGGTGTTAATTAAAAGTCTATGTAAGGATCCTGGGGGTATAGTATGTTTCTCTGAACAAATTGAATTACAGTTTAGTAGAGAACAGGGAATGAGATCATCAAAATAACCTATCCTGGTTAATTTATTCTTCTGCTGAAAGCTAGGGGTTTTTTTTAAAGACAGCCTCTGTGCCAACTATCGTCATACACATTATGACTATACAACTCCCCAGGTAAAAGCCATAGGCTCTGTAGCAATGTGCAAGGTTTAAATCTCATTCATGTGCTTGAGGCAACTGTGGTGAAGTAGACTAGGCCCTAAGGGCACCTTTACAAATGTTCTGGAGGTGTGTGTATGGGGGGATGCACTTTAATTAGAGCAGCTCTGAAAACTGCTGTAATTAAAACGTCCACCGCATCTTGTTTATTCAGTGTCCCATACTTCAGAATGGTGGCAGGGGCACTTTAACTAAAGCTCTTTTGACAAACTTTAGTTAAAGCACCCCTGCCTCCATGACCAACTGGTGCTGCCTTAGTCAGGGGTGGCATGTACCCCACCGCGACCACTCCCGCTGAGTGGGGGGTCCCCCTCAAGCAATCTCACGATGACCATTCACTGCAGCCAATCACTGAGATTGCTCCAGCCGCTTCCAGGAGTGGCTGCGGCCACTTCTGGGAGCAAGTGCCGGCCGATTGCTGCAGCTGCTCCCAGAAGTGGCCGCAGTCACTCCCTCAAGCAGCTGCAGTGAATGGCTGGCACTTGCAGGGGGGCACCAGCGCTCCCACCTGCCTCACCCATTGCCTAAGTGGCGAGTGTGGCTGGTCAGGGGGTGCACCAGCACTCTCAGGGGGTGCATGTGCACCGCTGTGCACCCGCTATGTGTTGCCACTGCCTGCCTCCATTTTGAAGCCTGGGGTTGCTGAATACATGAGATATGGAGGCTGCTGGAGCATACTAATTAGCACATTCCAGCAGACTCATTTAATTGAATCTGTTCTGACACGCTGTAATTACAGCACATCAGAGCAGCATCCCCACACATCTCCAGGTACCCCATGTGATTTGGAATTTATTATGATTCTTATTTATTATGAAAATAGGCACTTCACAACTCCAGGATGAACATGAGTCGTCAGTGTGACAAAATCATCAGCAAAGCTAACCACGCTTTATCATGCATCTGGACATGCATGACTGATAAACCAAGGAGGTGATACTTCCCCTCTGTGCAGCATTGGTCAGACCACAGCTGGAGTACTGTGTCCAGTTTTGGATGCTGTACTTCAAGAAGGATGTGGAGACTAAGAGACCTGGACCTCTTCAGCCTCCACAAGAGAAGGCTGAGAGGTGATCTTGTGGCCGCCTACAAATTCATTAGTGGGGTGCAGCAAAGAATCAGAGATGCTTTGCTCATCAGGGTGCCTCTTGGGGTAACAAGGAACAATGGTCACAAACTGACAGAGAGCACATTTACGCTGGAGATCAGGAAAAACTTCTTCACAGTAAGGGTGTCCAAAATTTGGAATGGGCTTTCAAGGGAGGTGATGCTGTCCCCTACCTTGGGGGTCTTTAGGAGAGGACTGGATAGGCATCTTGCAGGGGTCATCTGACCCCAGCACTCTTTCCTGCTTAGGCAGGGGGTCAGACTCGATGATTTGTTGAGGTCCCTTCTGACCCTAGCATCTATGGATCTATGATCATGTGCTGGCCAAACAGCCGTCTTCCTGTGTGCATCTCTGGCACATAGTTTATGGTGAAAGCCTTTGATTGCTTGCTAATTCTCATATGCTGGTACTATGTATCAATAAAGGTCTCCAAGTTATCAACAGGATGTGCTGTGATTGGTCATTTTAGGGATGTTGCATCCTCCCCACAATTGAGCATTGGTCACTGATTCTTAAAATCAGGCCAACAGGGGGCAGTGAGAAAATAGAAGACAGGTAAATAGGGAGAAAGATGAAGCAGAAGACTGGGGAGAGGAGCTTAAAGTGTGGGGAAAGGGTTTAGGTGTAAAGTGGCCTTGGCATTCCTTGAGCAGTCTCAACAATTTTATGCAAGCATATCAAGCACCTGAAAGATATCAAGCACTTTAAGTCCTTGAAAACCAGGAAAGAATCTCTCTCTCCACCTCCCCTCCACCCCCTACTCTCACCCCCCTACCTTCCACTCCATGCTCAGTGGCAGTCCTTTCCTCTCACATTCCCCCAGCCCCTGTTCACCACTGCTGCTATCTCCACTGCCTCCAGCTGCCCAAGGGGTAGGGGACTGCAGAGCAGTCTCCTCTTCCATTCCAGCTGGGTTTTGAGGGGAGCCAGGCTCAGCCAGGGACAGCAGCAGTGGGTAGACTAGATTTAAAAAAAAAACACTTCACAGCTTAGCTCCTCCCTTCCTCATCCCCACTCAGTATTCACTGCTAATCTGGGAGCTGGCTTAGGAAGGGGAAACCTGCTTTGAGGGGCTGCAGAAGATGTACTCTTGATGTCCTGTTATGTAAGAGCTGAGTGGTTAAAGCAGTGATTCTCACTTAACTGAGGTCCTTTTAAGTGTGTTGCACAATATTAACATTGTTAGGGGCACAAACACCTACAAAAGATAAACCCAGAGATTTCAAATAGGAATCCTGTGTGTGAAAACCCATTCTGTTATGGTCTTTCTGAGTTCTTTGCAACATAAAAATTGCTCTATTCTTTCTTTCCTAGTGAAAAAAATTAATTAAATCAAGTTTTGATATGTGGTCCCTCTAAATTTAGAAACATTATGAAGGGGTGCCTTGAATCTGAAAAGGTTGAGATTTTCTGGGTTAGTATATGTGAGACCTGGGTTGAATTCCCATCTTTGCCTTGGGTTTCAAACCCACACTTCCACACTCCCACTAGGCAATAGACTATTTTGGGTGGGATGAGAGGAACACTCTTCACCTCTCATTTGGAAACTGTGCCAGTGTATAGAATAGAATTCAAGATTGACCGAGTCAAAAGAGGAACCATGGTTCTTAATCTAGTGGTTAGGGCAGTCACCTGGGAGAGGAACTATCTGGACTGTGGCCCCTGCTCTCAGGCCTGCTTCTGTATTTTATGCAACAGTCATTGGATGGAATATGGATACAGGTTTAGGTTCTGGGACCAAAACCTGCAACTGTCTTGTCCCAGGCAACTGCCTTAACCAATAAATCATGTTGTCAGACTCCCTTTGGTTCACTTTCTTTCTCTGTGGCCAAATGAATCTTGAACTCCTTTCTGCACAGTGGAACAGATCCAACAGGATGGGTATAAAGTGCCCACCTGGAAATGCAGCAGTGAATGCACTGTGGGAGCACACCCTCCCACTGCCCTGCAGACTTCAGTTCCTGGTGCCCTGCTCAGTTCCTTGAAAGAAAGGGCATAGATGCCAACTTGCAGAGGCAGGTGTGGGCCATGGATGCACCCTGGGAGGGAGGTACCTTCTGCAGCCCTGAGGGGTGTGATTTACAACTCATTCCTGTCTTCACCATTCCTAAGTGGTTAGAAAATTCTTCTGTGTTCATGCTAAATGTGCTGATTTTTAAGCCAGACCCTAGGGTTATTGTAATTATTTCTGTGTTAACTGTGTTCATGTTGTAATAATGTTGTGTGCCTCAATTTACCCATAAAGCTAGCATATAGGGGAAGAAGGGGTTAAAGAGACCAGCTGTGAAGCAAGAGATCTGCTTATGTGTGGGAGGAGACAAATGGGACCTCTAGCATCAATAGAGACTTGAATAGCTTTTGCAGACAGAAGTGCAGCTCCCTGCACTTCTGCTGTAACAAAAGGTTTTTCAGGAAGTGTTCTGAGTTACAATGATCTCCTGGAACAAACAGAAGTTCACTGTTGGTTCCAGGGGTGAGGTGGATCTAGTTGCCAGCTGGGAGCCTGCAGCCAGTTTCACCTAGCAATGGCCTGTCCTGTCTCCTAGTCTGTCCCTGTTTCATAATGGAAGGGGGGAAAGGGATCAAAGGGAGCTCTTCTTGGAGTTCCCCAACCAGCTCTGGAGGGTGGGGTGGGTGTATTGGACACCCCCCCAGCTTGGGGGGCTCCAATATACCCACCCCACCCTCCAGCAGGGTCTGTAAGCCCCCCAGACCAAACTCCTTCCGCTCCCTTTCTCCCCTCCCAGTCTGAAAACAGCTCAAGGCTGGCAGGCAGCACAGACAGAAGTTACAGAAAACGTATAGATTTTCACCTGATCCGCCATTTTTTAAACTGTCTGCAGCTGAGCACTTGTGTTTGGTCATGGCTACAAACTTTTTTCTGTGGTCAGATTGGGCCAAAAATTGTCTCTTCTGTCTGTTGTCCTATCAACAGTGGTAGGATGGCTGGCACCCAGGAGGCTGGAGGGAAGCTGAATGAGGTGAGTATGATACTCCATGGCACAAGAGAGTGTAAACAAGTTCCCTAAGGGAATCTGGGGCTTTGGGGCTCAGAAGCTGGGAAGACTGAAAACAGAATTATACAAAGTCTGTGGGTATGCACTGGGCTCTGCAAGCTGGACTGTGGACAGAGGAACTGCTTAATCCTTTGGGGGTGGCAGAGAACCTCTGGCTGAGTGGCTTTGGTAAATGCCCTTATTAAAATGGAGCTGTCTGTTTGCTGCCTGCAACTTTGGGTTCTACTTGTTCTCCCCAATAAGAGGTGAAGTCCTTCTTTGAGGGGCAGAACTAGATGCTAGCTGTTGAGTCAGGACCATGAAGAACAAGAGAGGATGGGGGACCAAAAGGCTAGGGTCTCAAAGTGGGAAAAAGACAGGGCTTCTCTCCTGCTCTAGAAGCCATGCATAGGCTGACTTATGTGGGGAGGGAGGGGTACACAGTTAGAGAGAAGACAAGGCTGCAGCAAACATTCACCTTGGTGGGACTCCATGACAATCTATTTTTCCTTTATCTGTTTATCATAAAGGTTAAAGCTACTAGCTTGTGCCACCTCAGTCATGTCCACTAAATCTTAAATAAAATTGTGTGTTGTATCAAGCATAGTCTGAGTCACAGAGATATTTTGACATTGCCAGTACATAGTATATTCTGCCACTTGGGCTCTTTAAAGCGCCATGCTTAATCTCCTCCCTTCACTTGTTTGCAGACCTTCAGAATAATAGAGTTATCATTAAGAAAGCAAACACAGTAGACATGAACGAGGAGAGTTTATGAAGCATTTAAGAAATCTTCAGTAGTTCTATGGCCTCTGGCAGCCCTGGAGTGCCCATGCCAATCAATATGTTAGCTAATGACTTAGATATAATTACTGCTGTTCTATTGAGTGACAGGTCATAGTGCTGCGTCAGCATCTAACATCAGCAAGGGGACAAAGCCCTTGTTATAGTTTAATTGGGAAATCCACTGGATTCCATTGTTCAGGCAGTTCTTTCAAGTGATTGTTTCTCCCAAATTTACAAATGTAGGTTGTCTGAAACGGGCACTTTGACACAAAGGCAAGATTGAAATTGGCCTCTTTTAGTCTAGGATAGCTAGGGCAGACTTTTCACATGGCCACCACTATAGATACTTTATTTTTCCCCATCAGACAATAAGAAAATATGGCAGGTAGGAGAAAAAAGGGGGAATTTGGATAGGTAATAAAAGTATTAATATGCTTTAGTATGACAACTGTGACACAATAAAACTATAATAGTTCTTTTTAGCTGTTGGAGCTTAGATCCTTCCTTCCCTTTACAGATTTAGAAGGGTTTTTTAAAACAATAGCCATGGGCACTGACTAGAGCTCCACATGAAAACTCTAAAGATATTATTAATATGTTTATAGTATGGCAGAGACAGATAAACATTTTAAGGTAGAGAAGCCTAGGTAAGATGCTCATTTACATTGTGTTCACCTTTCCCTAAAGCCTTAGGAAGAGAAAATATCACCTATTCCTATCACTGAGTATTTGAGAGAATACAGGATCTAAATGTACATTCATTGCCTTGTTAATAATTCTCGGTATTTTACACCTCTGTTTTGCATTGAGAGAGTCCCACTAAATGATGGCCAGAAGATTACCTGTAATTCCACTTTTGCATACTGTATTTTCTATCCATACACTGATATAAGTTATTGAATTGATAAGAGTGCTAGAATCCTGGTTTCTAGATTAGGTATATACAAACAGGCATTGTCTGCAGCAATTATTCCTCAGATATCTGAATGAGCCTATTGTAGCTATTGCCAGGGGCTTATGAGCTATATTAAGAAGTAATATAGAGACACAAAGCACCTGCCTAGTATCCTAGAATATTGCCGCATTGTAGCTCTGGCACCACAAACCAGTACAACATTTAGATCCAGAACTTACTATGCATTCAAACCCAAATTTTGGTATAAAATATAATCATGCCTTTTCTTCCTCCTTTGAGAAAACAAACCCAATTCTTTCTTATCTTTCCTTAGAAGTCATGTTTTCTAAAGCTTTTATCATTCTTGTTTCTTTCCTCTGTACCCTTCTCTGTTTGTCTACCGCCTTCTTAAAGTGTAGTGCCCCAAACTGTATAGGGATATTGGTTGTAGCCATGTTGGTCTAAAGGCATAGGCGGACAAAACTCTAGGGGTAGAGGTGCTATCTTTTATTAGACCAGCTAAATCATTGCACATTTTTTTCTTTGCAAGCTTTTGAGTCCACACAACCTTCTTCAGGCAAAAGAGAATTCAAAGCTAGTAAAATCTTTGAATTTTCCTTTGCCTGAATAAGGGTGTGTAAGCCTGAAAGATTGCAAAGAAATTTTTTTTTTTTTGTAACTATTTAGCTGGTCTAATAAAAGATATCACCTGTACCCCTAGAGTTTTGTCTGCCAAAACTGTACAAGGTAATCCAGCTGAGGTGTCACCAAGGCTAAGGAGAGCAGAATAAGTATCACCCATGCCTAACATACAGCACTCCTGCTCCTAGATCCCAGAATGAGATTTTTACAGTAGCATCAAAGTTTTGTTTTTTTACTCCACTATAATAATCCCCTGCTCATTGCCTGCAGTAATGCCACCTAGTCACTTATTTCTCATTTTGTATTTGTAGATTTGATTGCAACTTCTAACTGTTATACTTTTAACTTGTGTGTACTAAACCCCATCTTTTTTATTTCAGATGATTTCTCCAGTTCACCAAGATCACTTTGAATTCTGCTCCTGGTCTCCAGAGTGAGTGGAGAGGTACCCTGCAAAAATAAGTAATTAAGCACTTCAAATATATTGTCAGAAAGGAGTTCAGAGCAACATTTATGAAACTTGGCAGGGGAGATCTGCAATATTCATATTTTTAATTGCCTCACCTCATTAAGGGATCATCAAAGGTCTCACTCTGGGAAGCAATGATTTGTGGTAATGTAATATTTTTGAAAATTTATTCCAAAGTATCTATGGAGGAATGTGTATAAGTTTGTTTGAATTGGGTTGTTGGGGTTTTTTTGTAAAATTAAGTAACTTTCTATAAGCATCTTTAGATAATATACATGAAATGTACCATACTTATCATGCCTTGTTATGATTCTACTCATAGAGGCCTTTTCCTTACACCAGCAACTTGCCTCATTCCCAGAAACTATATTAGAGTAGAAATACAAAAAAACCCCATAGCCTACAGTGAATTCAGCTTATTGAATTGATCTGTCCAATGAAGCAGGTCTCACAAAAATGGAGGAGGGGAGTCTGTGGTATCAGAAAATATTTTTCCCCTTTGAAAGCTATGTTCCCTCTTTTTCGAGGGAACATGAAACTAATAATCAGCTAACCTGAAACTAATAATTCTGTGCCTCAAATAGGCCTGAAAGGTTTCCCACAATAGCCTGTTGATTTCCAAGAAGAGTTCAGTTTTTTTCCTCAGTGGGCATGTCTACATGTGCATTTACACTGGCTTAAATTTACTGTGCAGTAGGTGGGAATAGGCTGGCGTCTATACGTGCTGGTGTTAAAGCACATTAACGCTATGTGTGGACTCACCTGGGACTAACTTCAGTGTTAGTGTTGCAATAAGGCATTTACATGTGTATTACCGCACAATAACTAATGGGTTGTAAATTTAATACCTGCAAGATGCAGGTATCAAATTTATGCTCAAGGCAGCATAAGTCACCGTATTTGCTGTGCAGCATGGGCATGCACGTGTAGATGTGTGCCTGTATTGCGCAGTAATTGCACATGTGTAGACGCGCCTCCAGTAAATTCTTTGAAACAAGGATTTAAGAAAAATAAAGCATTACATGCTGTCAAGAGATGGGGTCCCTAAGGATGGCTCTGATCTCCTAAGGCCCCTTGACCATGCCAATTTGGCCTGATGGGCACCCTCTTTTCTTTCCCGCCATGTCTTGATGTAAAATGTAATGTAAGAAGGCTGCCTTCACATCCGGTCGGACATGGTCCTGATGGACTTCCCTGGACCCCATGAGTCCCCAGCCTTATGGGCTATATGCATGGCTCCAACCACCCCTATAACCATGCCCCAAGCCTTGCAGATTTCATAAACATTAGGGCTGGAAGGGACCTCAGAAGATTGAATCAGCCCCCCTCCCAAAGGGCAGGAAGTCAGCTGGGGTCATAGGATCCCAGCAAGATAAGCATCTAATTTACTTTTGAAGGTGTTCAATGTAGGTGCTTGAACCACCTCCGATGGCAGGCTATTCCAGACCTTGGGGGCTCGGACAGTAAAGAACTTCTTCCTTATGTCCAGCCTGAAATGGTCTTGTAGTGGTTTATGACCATTCGACCTCATCATTCCTTTGGGTGCTCAGGTGAACAAACGTTCCCTCAGAAACTGGTGGTCACCCCGATAAACTTACAGGTGGCCATCAGATCACTCCTGAGCCTGTGCTTTTCCAGGCTAAAAAGCCCCATAGCTCTCAGCCTGTCGTCATAAGATCTGTTTTCCTGACCTCTGATCATGCGCGTGCCTCTTCTCTGGACTCTCTCAAGCTTCTCCACATCCTTTTTGAATTGCGAGGCCCAAAACTGGACTCAGTACTCCAGCTATGGCCTCACCAAAACCGAGTACAAGGGGAGAATGATGTCCCAAGATTTGCTTGAGAAGCATCTATGGATGCAAGCCATCATTTTGGACACTTTACTAGCCACAGTATCACCTTGCAGGCTCGTGTTCATCTTGTGGTCAATGATGACCCCCAAGTCTCTTTCTTCTGTAGCGCTAGCCAGCATAGCACTGCCAAGCCTATAAGGATACTGCAGGTTTTTCCTCCCAAGGTGGAGAACCTTGCATTTTTCGGTGTTAAACACCATCAGATTCTCGTA
>NW_017729022.1:26460445-26461874 GCF_001723915.1 Gavialis gangeticus | reverse complement strand
GTCGGCCAGTCCATTAAGGATGGCCTCTTTAATAAGCTTTTCTAAGATCTTCCCCAGGATAGAAGTCAGGCTGATGGGCCTATAGTTTGCCGGATCCAGTTTCCTCACTTCACTGAAGATAGGCACTACATTGGCCTTCTTCCAGTCTTCAGGCACTACACCAGAGCTCCAGGAGTTCTCAAAGATCCATGCCAGAGGCTGAGCTATGATGCTCGCCAGCTCCTTGAGTATCCTGGGGTGTAGAACTTGAATGTATCCAGCCTCTCAAGGTGTTTCTTTACGAGGTTGGCATTGATGGAGGGCTGGGGATCTCCGTCACCCAAACCTCCCTGTCCCGTAGCAGGCATGGGCATCCCATGGGACTGATGAAAGACTGACGCAAAGTACCCATTTAATAGGTTGGCTTTTTCCTGGGCGTCAGTTGTCCCATCTGGTTGAACAGGGGTCCAATGTTGCCCTTGCTTTTCTTCCGGCTCCCCACATATCTGAAAAAGGACTTTTTATTGTCCTTGATGCTCAAAGCTAGTTGGAGTTCAGTTGCAGCCTTGGCTTTCCTGGTTTGCTCCCCGCAGGACTGGACCAGTGCAGAATATTCCTCCTTGGAGGTGAATCCCATCCTCCATCCTTTGTAGGCCTTTCTTTTTAGCCTTAGGTGGTCTGCTAGATCCCTGGAGAGCCAGGAGGCTGCCATGCCCTCTTGCTGCCTTTCCTCCGAGATGGAATAGCATTAGCTTGTATATTGAGGATTGCTTCCTTGAGGCGATCTCCCTGAACTCCCCTCCCCCTGGGGTCGTGGTCCCTTAGGGCCTCAATGACAAGCCTCCTGAGCTTGTCAAAGTCTGCTTTCCTGAAGTCAAGGACTTCAGTGTTGCTGACTGATTTGCCAGCTTTACAGCGGATGGTGAAGGTGAGCAGCTCGTGGTCGCTGTCATCCAGCTTCCCATCAATCACTAGGTCATCAATTAGGTCATCCCCAGTAGCCAGTACCAGGCTGAGCCGCACTTTACCTGTCATTGGCCCATAGACTTCTTGAGTCAGGTAGAGGTCATCCACATACAATAGGAAGCTTTGTGACTGCTCAGATTTTGCTGAGTGATCCTCCCACAAGATGTCCGGGTAATTGAAGTCACCCATGACAACCACGGTCCTGGCGCATGCGGCCCCAGCCAGTTCCCGGGCAAACTCCTGGTCAAGCTCTTGACTTTGGGTGGGAGGTCTATAGTAGACTACCACCATTGTGTCCCCTGTACCATGTTCCCCACAGATTTTAACCCAGAGGGTCTCCAGTTGTCCACCCTGGTCACCAACATCAGCTTGCAGGGACGCATAGCTTTCCTTAACATACAGAGCTACACTCCCGCCCCTTTTATCTACTTGATCCCTCCTGTACAGGGTATAGCCATCTATACCTGTGGTCCAGTCCCACCAG
>NW_017729022.1:26456232-26460004 GCF_001723915.1 Gavialis gangeticus | reverse complement strand
AAGTGTCCCCTTGGGGGCTCTTGCCTTGCCCATAGATTGTACCAGGGCTGGGGTAGGGGTGGGCTCCCTTAAGTGCCTTGGCCTGCTGGCTTTGCAAGGGTTGCTCAGCAGGCCAGCAGTGGTGGTAGACCCCCCATTCCCGATGGCATTGATGTTGTCCAGTCTAGCCTTGCTGTGATTTGGCCCCCTTGTCCTCTCTGGGCTCTCCGCCACCCTGTCTCTGCATCCCAAATGCCACGCCCTCTCTGGCGCTAGGGTCCCACACTATAGCAAGACCCCAATGAGGCCTCCTCCTTCCCCAATAGCCTCTCCCAAACCACCGGTGTTATAAAACAGCAACCAAACATAAGCCCATGGGCTATAACATAACACAAGCTGCATAAGGTGTGCTCTGTCCCTTTACATTACTAGGAGCAGAACTTAATCAGGCCTCGTCCCTTCACTTACTCGAGTAAGGCTTCTTCCCCCTTGGCCACCAGCAGAGAACTGAACTCCCTAGTCCCTGTCCTGGGTTTTATATGGGCCCAGGGCCCTGCCCCTTCCAGTCATCTGACCATGAGCAGGTGCAGGCTAATTTCCTCATTAGCTGGTTACCATGGCAATCTGCACCTGGGCTCCTGTCTGGCTCTTTGGGCTCTCCCCAGGCAGTTTCTGCTCTTCTAGGAGCAGGCACTTAAGTGCCCTGCAACTCATGCTTACCTGTCTATTCCTTATCCAGATCTGTTGCTATTATAAAGACCTGACCAGAGACAGCAATGGTGTCATTTACAGAACTGGTCAAGTCCCTGGAAATCACAAAAAAGCTCATCTATATAGGAAAGGGACCTAGGTATTAGAGAAAAGCATAAATAATTCCCACCTATTGGATACATACATGCACACATATGTTTTATGTACATGTCTCTGTCTCTGTGTATGTATTTGGCTCAGAAACTGCAATATACTTCTTTTCCTACTTAGTCACAGTCTAATTCAGCAGCACCTGTGTAGCCAGGTGTGTTTCTTTCAAGAGCACAGTCTTCTGCCTCCCCTGTCTTTACTAATGAGGAGACTACCCCTTTTTTCTTTACGTTCCAGGAAAAAAAATGATTATTTAATTCTGTTAATAAGTGTTCTATCACATAAGGTAATCATTATTATGTTATTTGCTCTCTGTTGAATTCCTGCTGTTCAACCCCACTCATCCTTCATGGTGGGGAGTCTACTGATGATGTACATCAAAGATAGATTGCATAGTTTCTGAGAGTCCTGACAAAATTTTCAGAGACCATTCTTCCTGCTGAATCTTACCAGCCCTGACTGCTGGGGACCTGGACACTTCCCAACTCTGGGATAATCCAAAAACCTGACTATCTCCAGATAGCCCCTAAATATCTCCAAGCCAGTCCCTCCTCCACCCCCCAGTTAACATTAGCATAGTTACTCATGCATCTCAGAATTCTCTAGAAATGTATTCTCTTCTTTTAGATCTGGAATTCTTCTAGCTAATGGCCTGTGTATCTGAGTTACCTTCACTACTGAGGGGTTGATTTCCCTATTACAGACAGACAGTACTTCGGGTGCCCATCCCAACAATAGCCCTGTATGCTGGTTGGTGTGTCTGTTCTCAGGCAGGCAGGCTTTATCCCCTTAGGAAATTCCTCCAGCCAGTACAAACATAGTCCATAACACTTTTAGGTCTGGTCCTTCCTAGAAGAAAATGCCTCTGGGGTTCAACTTACCTCTTAGCTACAAATGGCTTCTTCCCCAGCTCAAGGTGCTGGCTCTTTCTCCCTTTGGGTTTTTAACTGTCGGCTAATAACCCAGTTTGGTTTCTATCTTCAGGTTATCTGCTCTACTTAAAGGGCCTGACTGTCTGGTTACAAGTCTCTTCTGCCTGTGTTTGGGTGCAGCAGTTGTTCTTGCTTTAGTAACACAATGGTAAGAGATACTTAGCAATTTCACTCAATCCCTTTTTCTTAAATATGCATCCCTCAGTTCCTCTGACTAAACCCTGTCCAAAATCATAAAGATATATACAGACAGTACAATATAATCCATGCAGTGATAAAAATGACATAAATTAATATAGCATAACATTGGCTTTTCAACGAGATTGCACAAACCATATCAGTAAAACAAACTCAAGAAAACATTGATGACATCCCATGAACTCCCCAAAATATGGTAATCAGAGCTCACAGTACAGGTGATAACTTTTATTAGACCAACCAGATTTTTGCAAAAAAAAATTCTTTAATTGCAAGCTTTCAGGCACAAACACACTTCATCAGGCATCAGAGAAAAGATTGCAAAAAGATTGGTCTAATAAAAGATATCACCCCTACTGTGAGCCCCAATTACTTTTTCCTCTAGACCAATATGGCTACAACATGGATACCAAAATATGGTGGCATTTGTGACTGAGATCATGTGACAAAATATGGGGTAGGAGCAGGAAAGTTCCCAAGAGGAAGGAAAAAGGACAAAAAGATATATTAAAGTAAAACTATAAAAAAGAGATCCAGAACATAAACATAATAACTTGATCACAACTGAGCATGACTAACTGTCTTTGGTTTGTCATACTACTCCCCCAGTCTGAGTGAACTATTATGAAAAAGCAATTTACAAACACTTAGCATGATAAACATTACTAAGCCAATCATAAATTCCAGGGGAAGAGCAGGCCGGCAAAGACAAACCATCCATGCTGGAAGCTCTGCCAATATTCCCTATTTTAATGTCATGTTAAGGGGTGTTCTAAATTTACCTTATAACAATGTAGCAAATAGATTATAAAAAGATAGGCAAGGAGCATATTTTCTGCAAGTGAGATATTGGCATGTTGAGAATATGCCAGTGTATTATCCCCTGATTATGACATTTTCCGTTTTCAGAATGCCAGTGTGATCTCTGAAAGTAGCCTTCTCTTTTCCCAGATTCTTAAGAAGAAACATTCTATTTCCTTTTCGCATGTAAAGTGAATGTTTAACTTTCAGGGGAATATCTACTTGCTCTGACAAATTGCACACTTTTGAGCCAAACAGTAAAACACACAGTACACTTCAATGAGTTATTCTTAAAGATTTCCTATTCCATACTTATGCTCTTGAGGGGTGTGTACAGATACAGAACTTGTTTTTTTGCCATTTAAAGTGCTTTAGCAGACTTAGCAGAAGTGCACAGCTTTACAGCACTTTAAAAGTTACTACAGTGTTTTCAATTAACACTTGTTAAATGAGGTATTAAATCTGAAGCATTGTATTTTTAGCACTTTAGCACTTTATCAACCTACAGCGTGCATAATTTCTGTATGCTGGTGTGATGGTGCGGAAGACAAAAATGAAAAACATTACCTGCTGAGCTGGCATGAGCTGGTGGAGCAGCGGTGAAAAGCAACTCTGGGGAAAGAGACAAGCGCTAGGGAAACACCAGCACCAGTGTGGTTGTGCTTTATAAGTGCATGCTGCCGGCACTTAAAGGGCCAGAACACCACACCAGAATTAAAAGGAGCCTGATCCCAAGGGACCAGAGGACCTTAAGTGAGATCCAGAAGCCCCAGGAGAGGTGAATGGTGGAGGCAGCCAGCTGGCAGCAAACCCACCGAGGTGGCTCAAAGGAGCCAAGTGACACGTCCTCGATGATCAGAATGGGTTCAGAAGAGGGGCAAACTAAGGTGCTCTGGGTTAGAGTGCAAGGGTTCACGGGGAAAGGGACTCGATAGTAGGCATCTATTACAGACTGCCTCACCAGGGGGATGACCTGGACCTGGAATTTTCAGGTAAGACTC
>NW_017729022.1:26440845-26451232 GCF_001723915.1 Gavialis gangeticus | reverse complement strand
TTGTATAGATAGGATAGAGCAGGGAAAAAAGGAGGGGTGGGTTATAGCGCTCTGTGTTAAAGAGCAGTACACATTCTTGATGATCAGGATGGGTTCAGAAGGGGGCAAACTAAGGTGCTCTGGATTAGAATGCAAGGGGGTCGTGGGGAAAGGGACTTCATAGTGGGTGTCTACTCCAGGCCACCTCCCCAGGGGGATGAGCTGGACCTGGAATTTTCAGGTTGGCTCACGGAGACTGTAAGGACAAGGGATGTGGTTGTCATGGGTGACCTAAACTACCTAGACATCTGCTGGGAGGATCAGTCAGCCAGGTCTGAACACTCATGTAGGTTTTTAGCCTGCATACAGGACCTCCACCTAACCCAGGAGTACATAATCCCACCAGAAGAAATGCCTTGCTGGAATAGGTCCTTGCCAGAGGCGATGACCTGGTGAGGGATCTGCGGGTGCTCAACTACCTAGGTGCTAGTGACCATCATCTGCTGGAATTTACTATCTGGCTTGTCCATATTGAAACCCATCCTATTCTCATCCACCCACCTCTGTAACCTGTCCAGATCTAGTTGTAACCTGTTCCTCTCTTCTAGCATGCTCACTTCTGCCCACATCTTAGTGTCATCTGTGAAGTTGAACAAGGTGCTTTTCACCCCCTCATCCAAGTCACCAATGAAGATATTGAACAGTGGGGGCCTGAGGACCGAACCCTAGGGAACCCCACTGCCCACATCCCTCCAGGTTGAAAATGACCCAAAATGATTGCAGGGCGGCAGTTAGGAAGGCCAAGGCAAAGACAGAACTCTGGCTGGTGACCAGAATTAAGGATAACAAAAAGTCATTTTTCAAGTACATAGGGAGTAAGAAAAAGGCACCAGGTAACGTGGGCCCCTACAGGACAGGTTTGGCAATCTGGTGATTGCAGCAAAGCAAAAAGCTGATCCCTTCAACGAGTTCTTCGCCTCCATATTTCTGAGCAGGGACCAGGACAACTCCCCAGTATAATTATGAACAGGCTCAGGGGACACGACGCCATGCCCAGGGTCAGGGACAATCTAGTTAGGGAACTCTTGGAGGGGCTGGACATGTATAAATCAGCAGGTCCAGATGCTCTTCATCCGAGAGTACTGAGGGAACTGGCGGAGGTCATAGCAGGACCCCTGGCACAGCTGCATGACTGCTTGTGGTGCTCTGGTTAAGTCCCAGAGGACTGGAAAAGAGCCAATGTGGTCCCCACTTACAAGAAGGGGAGAAAGGAGGACCCGGGTAACTATAGGCCAGTTAGTCTCACCTTGGTCCTTGGGAAGACCTTTGAGAAAATTATCAAGGACCACATCTGTGGGGGCCCAGCATGGGAGATAATACTCAGGAGCAACCAACACGGGTTCATTGTGGGCAGATCCTGCCTGAATAACCTTGTTTCCTTTTACGACCAAGTCACAAAGTCTTTGGATGGTGGGGTTGAGGTGAATATCATCTACCTGGACTTCAAGAAGGCCTTTGACACTGTTTCTCACCCCATTTTTATAAAAAAAAACTAGGTGACTGCAGCATTGATGCCTACGCAGTCAGATGGGTGGCAAATTGGCTCGATGGTCTCACCCAGAGGGTGGTGGTGGATAGGTCATTTTCAGCCTGGAGGGATGTGGGCAGTGGAGTTCCCCAGGGCTCAGTCCTCGGGCCTGTGCTATTCAACATCTTTATCAGCGACTTGGAGGTGGGCATGGAAAGTATGCTGTCCAAATTTGCACACAAAGTTGCGGGGAGAAGTGGGCACACTGGAGGCGAGGGACAGAATCCAACTAGAGGTAGACAACTAACAGAGGTGGGTGGATGAGAACAGAATGCAGACAAGTGCAAGGTGCTGCATCTAGGTGGGGTGTAGGGGAGGCAGAGCCCCAGAAGACAGAACCTGCAACATACCTATAGGCTGGGGAACAGCTTTCTCAACAACACAGTAGCTAAAGGGGATCTTGGAGTCATTGTTGACTCCAGGATGGACATAAGCCACCAATGCAAGGAAGCGGTCAGTAAGGCTAACCACACCTTGTCGTGCATCTACAGATGCATCACAAGCAGGTCCAGGGAAGTGATCCTTTCCCTCTATGTGGTGCTGGTTTGGCCACAGTTGGAGTACTGCATCTGTTCAGGTCCCTTCTGATCCTAGAAACTATGAAACTAAACTGAACCCCAGTTTGGTCCTGGCCTTCAGAAATAGAAGATTGGGACTTTACTGGGGACACTGACCTTAGAAAAGAACATAGAGAAGAACCATGAGTACAATGGACTGAAGCAGCCCACAGGGGATGGTTCCTGTGGTGAACCCTAGAATACAAAGGGGTTCTCCACAAGGCAAGGATCAGGATGGTCCAACTCCGGGCTACAGGACTGTAAAGTGGTGTGACAGGGACAAGCTTCCATGCCTGGTGCAAGCACCAGCTTGCCTCTTGTCTATGGGCCAGCCGCCTATCTCATTCTTCTGCCACGCCTTGATGTAATAGTATTGGGATGTTAATCAGGTGGAAGGTTGCCCATTTTGAACCCTGATGTTTAGGGAGATATCTGCAGCTCTGTTCCATCCCTACACTGCAGCCCAAGCCTCAGAGATGACATGCATCAGTGGTTTGCACTGAGTCTTTCATAGCACATACACATGAACAGACAAGCAAACATACTGGGCTCCAAGCCCTTGGCCCCCTCACTGGGGCTTACACGCCGCCCCCTCACTGGGGCTCACTGGGGTCTGCCACCCTGTCCAGCTTGGGTGGCCATAGCTGTGCCTGGCCCCTTCTCAGGGTTCCTGCAGCCACAGGACTCACAAAGAACCCAGGCGCTGCTCCAGGTCCTTCCACTGACCCGGGCCCTGCCTCAAGACTTCCATGAGCCTGGGTTCCCCCTGTACCAGTTGAACCCACCAGGGATGTGGGGGTTGGGGTTATAAGAAGCCCCACACTCACCTTTCACTGGGAAGGTGATTGGTCTGGCATTTCTTGGGGACTCCCCCACCACAGGGAGCCCCACCAGACCCGCCTTCCCCAGCAGGGTGCAGTTTCATGTCTTACCCAGGATGAATGAGGCCTCCTCTGTCCCCATAGCCTCACCCTGTCCTCCACAGTATTCCTGGCAGAGCTCAGCAGAGAGATGTGTCTCCTCTGCTGGCTGATCAGTGATTATGAACTGCCCTCAGCTCAGGGAGCTGGGCCTTAAAATGGTGCCCTAATCAGGCACCTGCCCCTTCTTGGCCCAGTCCTTAAAGTGGCAGGCCCTACCAGTGCCCTGCCACAAGTGGGACTAAGTCCCAGAGTGATATTTGAGTTCCATATTATGTTGCTTTATATATGTTACTTACCTCAGAAGGCACAATCTGAAAGCATAGTCTATGTGCCCATGACATGTTTTTGAGATTTCAAAGGTTTGTGTAAGTTGGGCTGTAGGGGAGGCAGAGCCCCAGAAGACAGCACCAGGGCTGGCTAAGGACTGCACCCACAGGGAGTAAGACCTCCTCCCAAATTACACAAAAGATCAAGTGGTGGCAGGAGAGAGTGGTTGCCCTTACCCCAGTTCCAGTTGTAAGATGCTAGAATCAAGTTGTCTACTTGTAAAAGAACTGAGACTATAAAAGGCCCTGTGAACACACTAAGGTGCACCTCATGGGATAAGCATGGGTGCTTCCACAGCTGGTCAAATTTCTGACCAGTGGAGAAGCCCGAGGAGGCTGCAGAGTGCCCCCAGCTTCCTAACAAGACAAATGCAGGGAGGTGCAGAGGCCACCCCCCACATCAAACACTGCACTTCTGTCATATTTAAGAGTGCTGTAACTTCAGGGTGCTATAAAAAGTGTTCTAAATTACAGCACTGTAAAATGTGCGCAAAGCACTTCTGTACACACCTGGGGTCTGGGCTTATGCAGTGGAAAGGGGATAAGGAAACTGAGGGAAGGAAACTTCTTTTGCCTCAGTCACTTCTTCAACCTTCAATTAATAAATGTTTTAGATGTTCGCTTTTTAGAATATAATTTGGTATTTTTCTGGTTCCAAGATGGCAAAACCCCTTGCTGAAAGGAGTACTTCTGGGGGTAAGGGCAAGGACTTCTGGTGGCAAGAGTCAGGGGTTAGGGACAAGAGTTCCAGTTACAAGATAATGACCAGGGGGCGGGGCACCCTGTCAAGGGGCAGGACTACCCATGCAGCCCTCGACAGCTTGCCAAAACTGAGTAAGCAGCCCTCTGCCGGAAATAATTGCCTGCCCCTGGAGTAAATAGTCAATGTTCATTATGTAAATACAGGGCTCCTCTTTCCCTACACCCTGTTCCATCACACACCCATTTGGATTTTAACCATTAGATCTTAGCTCTGAGGGTCTCATCTTGTGTCCTGTTTTTGGCATAGGCTTCCCAGTGCCAGTCTGTTTGTTTCCTACAAGTTGGTCACTTCTTTCCACTTTCACAGGTAACCCTTACTGGTGAAGCCATGTGTACTTGGTTAGTTCTGATCCTCTAGTCTCCTAGAGAGTCTGGCTGCCACAGTGTTCCTGGTAAGCAAGGTTCTTACTCCCTCCTTCTGCTAGTGAGGGTACTCTTCTAAGTTGTGTCAGTCAGCAACATGGATCCCAGATCCTTTAACTGCCCTGGAGTAGTCTTTGTTTAAGGCTCACAACTCATTCCCCATAAATGTATCCCTGGAACTTAACCTTTGCTTATTTCTGTTGCTTAACTGGTCGGGTTGTATGAAGTCATTCATTAATTCACCTCCTGTTCAATCCTACATGACTCACTCATCAATTGACCCCCTCTTCTTAATTGATCTTTTTTTGCTCCCCATGGTCATTATAGTTTCATAGTTGGTAGGGTCAGAAGGGACCTGAGCAGGTCATAAAGTCTGACCCCCTGCCATGGGCAGGAAAGAATGCTGGGGTCAAACAACCCTGGCTAGGTGATTATCTAGCCTCCTTTTGAAGACCCCCAGGGTAGGAGCGAGCACCAGTTCCTTTGGAAGTTGGTTCCAGATCCTAGCCACCCTGACTGTGAAGTAGTGTTTCCTCATGTCCAGCCTGAATCTACTCTGAGTCAACTTATGGCCACTATTCCTAATTATTCCTGGTAGTGCTCAGGGGAACCGGATCTCTCCTATTCCCTGCTGGTCCCCCTTGGTAAGTTTATAGATAGCCACCAGATCCCCTCTCAGCCTTCTCTTGTGGAGGCTGAACAGGTTCAGGTCCCTTAGCCTCTCCTCGTAGGGCCTGCCCTGCTGCCCCCTGGCCATGTGAGTAGTCCTCCTTTGGACCCTCTTAATGCTGGCCACATCCCTTCTGAAGTGCGGCACCCAGAACTGGACACAGTACTCCAACTGCAGCCTGACCAATGTCACATAGAGGGGGAGGATCACCTCATCAGACCTGCTCATGATGCATCTGTGGATGCATGACAAGGTGCAGTTAGCCTTACTGACCGCGTCCTTGCATTGGTGGCCCATGTTCATCTTGGAATCAATAGTGACTCCAAGATCCTTTTCTGCCTCTGTGCTGGCAAGAAGGGAGTTCCCCAGCCTGTAAGTATGCTGCTGGTTCTTCCTCCCTAGGTGCAGTACCCTGTACTTGTCAGTATTGAAACCCATCCTATTCTCATCCGCCCACTCCTGTAACCTGTCCTGGTCTAGCTGTAGCCTGTCCCTCCGTTCTAGGGTACCCACTTCTCCCCACATCTTAGTGTCATCCATGAATTTGAACAAGGTGCTTTTCATCCCCTTGTCCAGTCTGATGAAGATGTTGAACAGTGCAGGCCTGAGGACTGAGCCCTGGGGAAGCCCACTGTCCACATCCCTCCAGATCAAAAATGACCCATCCACCACCACTCTCTGGGTGTGGCCCTTCAGTCAATTTGCAACCCATCTGACTATGTAGGCATTGATGCCACAGTCGCCTAATTTTTTTATTAGAGTGGGGTGAGAGACAGTGTCGAAGGCCTTCCTAAGGTCCAGAAAGACTACGTCCACTGCGACACCTGCATCTGTGACCTGGTCATAGATGGCAATCAGGTTCGTCTGACAGGACCTGCCTCTAATGAACCCATGGTGGTTGCCCCTAAGCATAATCTCCCCTGCTGGTCCCTCGCAGATGTGCTCCTGGATAATTTTCTGAAAGAGCTTCCCCAGGACCGAGGTAAGACTAATGGGCCTATAGTTTCCCAGGTCTTCCTTCCTCCCTTTTTTGAAAATGGAGACAACATTGGCCCTTTTCCAATCCTCTGGCACCTCACCAGAGCACCATGAGTGCTTGTAAAGCTGTGCCAAGGGTCCTGCAGTGACCTCTGCCAATTCCCTCAGCACTCTGGGGTGGCGATCATCTGGACCAGCTAATTTGAACACATCTAGTCCCACCGAAAGTTCCCTGACTAGGTCCTCTCTGACCCTGGGCCTGGCTGTGCCTCTCCTGGATCTGTCTGGAATCCCAATGCGGGGGAAAGTCCCGGTCTCTGCTCAGAAAAATGGAGGCAAAGAATTTGTTAAAGAGGTCTGCTTTATCATCTGGTACAACCACCAGATTACCTGCACGGCCCCACGTTACCCAGTTGCGACTGCCAGGCTTCAGCTAGCCGCTCTTGGGAGACTCTGGTCTCTTTGTAGTTGTCCCTCCCCTTCCAGGCTGGTTTGTCGCTGGGGTAGTTCTTCCCTCCCATGTCGTCAACCCTGTTCTCATCTGCCACGTCTTGGTGTTCCTCAGTAGGCGGGGTTAGTTGGCGGGTCCCTTGGTGGCCCAGGGTAGGCCCAATGGTTGCTCATGGGGCTCTGCCACCCCTACACCCTGGCCTCATGCCACCTTTGGTGTACCGCCTTCCCCACAGACCATGACTACCACTCTGCGTCCTGAAGCCAATGGTGGGAGGCTCTGCTCACACCTGCGATGCTTCACCTTAATCCTGTCTTGTGGGGAACCTTCCCCACTGTTGCCCCTACCAAGGCTTCCCTGTGAACCCCACCACGAGGGCACACACCTACAGCCTCCGTTCCCCTAGCTTGGGGTATTCTGAAACAACCAATGCACCTCCACGAACCCAGCACCTATTCCCCATCCCCGAGCCTGTAAAGGGGAGGGATGGCACTACGCTGTATCTGTCGCTACCCAGACCAGCTGCGATCCCATGCTCAACATCCCAGGTCCCGGCGGCGATCCCCATCCCGATTACCATCCCCTTCAGAGTTGCCCCTGGATCTTCGCCTCTTGGCGTGGCATCCTCCAAGCCCCACCGTCCTGGCACTCACACCTGAATCCAGCAGTGCTCCTGGGGCTGCTTCCGCTTTCCCTCACTCAGTCAGCCAGTCGCTCCTTCGCTGATTAGCGGGGGTCTTCGATGTGGTGCTTCCCTCCTCAGCCACCATTACCTCCGACTCGCTGGATTCCTCAGTGTCTGCCCGTTGGCTGCAGCTTGGTCTCCTAGGTATCCTCCCCCTCTGCATCAGTGGCCGCCATTTTTAACTTTGCTGGCCGGCATCTGACGCTGGTGTCACCGGCTGGCCGCAGCTGTATAAAGAGGCGGCTAACGAGCCATGCGGGTTCCTCTCTCCGCTCCATGTGCGCTCCGTCCCAGGCTGTAGGTAAGTGCCCTGCATTACTTCGCCTCTCAGGCCACCGGTGCCTTCTTTTTACTACCTATGTATTTAAAAAAGGACTTCTTGTTGTCTTTGATCCAGGTCACTAGTCCCAGTTATGTCTCTGCCTGAGCCTTCCTAATAGCCCCCCTACAGTCTCGAGCAAAACAGGAATAATCCTCCTTGGTGATCCTCCTTCCATTGGGTGTATGCCTCCTTTTTAGCTTTCAGACATTCCTGAATGCCTTTGGTGAGCCATGGGGGCTTTTAAGCATTCTTGCCCCCTTTGATCGCATTGGTACTGTCAGCCTTCAGGCTCGGAGGATCGTCTCCTTAAGGAAAGACCACTCATCTTGGACTCCCAACTCCCCTCCCCTCCGGGACCTCAGTGCCTCCACGGCTAGTCTCCTTAACTCATTGAAATTGGCCCTCCTGAAATCAAGGGCTGTTGCCTTGCTGCAGGCCTTTGACACCCTGTGCTGGATGGTGAATTCCAGTTGGCGATGATTGCTATCGCCCAGATGGTTGAGAACTCGCAGTCCCCTCACCAGGTCATCGCCTGTGACCAGGACCAGGTCCAGCATGTCATTTCCCCTGGTGGGACTGTGCACCTCCTGGGTTAGGTGGAGGTCCTGTATCTCGGCTAGGAACCTATGTGAGCGGTCAGACCTAGCTGACTGCTCATCGCAGCAGATGTCTGGGTAGTTTAGATCACCTAGGATGACTGCGTCCCTTGACTTAACTGCCTCCGCAAGCTGACCTGAGAATTCCCAGTCCAGCTCTTCCACCTGGTTGGGTGGCCTGTAGTAGACACCCACTGTTGGATCCCTTTCCTCCATCCCCCTTGTATTCTAACCCAGAGCACTCCAGTCTGCCCCTTCTCTGACCCAGTGCTGTTTGTTGAGGACGTGTATTGCTCTTTGATGTAGAGCGCCACACCCTGACCTTTCCTCCCTGTTCTATCCTGCCTGTACAGTCTGTAGCCCTTGATGTTTACCGCCCAATCATGCGTTGAATCCCACCATGTTTCAGTGAGCCCCACTATGTCTGGGTTTGCGTTGGCTAGCAGGAGGGCAAGTTCCTCCTGCTTGTTCCCCATACTACGAGCATTAGTGTAGAGGCATTTAAGGCCTCCTGTGGATGTATGCATCCCCCCCCTAATCCCAGGACTATCTGGACCCCTGTCACTTACCTGGGTATTTCTTGTGCTCATCGCCTGTCTTGGCTGGGAAGTGTTGTCGTGTACCTCTGTAGCCCCATTCCCCGGCAAAGGTAGTTTAAAGCATGCCGTATGAGATCAGCCAACCTGGAAGAAAAGACATACTTGTCTTTAGGGGAGAGGTGAAGCCCATCCCACCCAAGCATTGGGTTATCAGTTAACTTCTGTTTCTAAATTAAAGTTGTCCCCTTTTTTTAATTTCACTCTCTGGACACTCTCACCCTCTAGGCAACCCCGGCTTTCACTCACCCTCCCAAATGCAGCATTTCTTTCTGTCAGGACAGGGTAAGGTAGTGGATTAGCCTGAATTCCAGCTTGGGTGGTAGCTCCAACAGCTTCCACTCCTTCTTTCTTTGGCCAAATTACTCTCCTGGTCTCAGTTCCTGGCTCATGCCTGATGTGAGTAAGCAAGGTGTTTGGTCCCCCTCACTCTCCCCAGGGAAAATGTGAGCCTATGGCTTCCCTTTGAAGAGCACTGGAACTCCTGGGGCACTAAGGGAGCTGGCTTCAGCTGTGCCTGGCCACCACATGCTTGGCTGAACCCTTTCTCTCTCACAGCTCTCAGCACAACGACACTGACACTCCCCAGCTAGATTTCTCTCAGGGAGCTTTTGTAACAGGGTGTGGGATCAGTGCCGTTACATCAAGGGGAATACATTTGGTGTAAATCAAGGCAGATATTCAGCTCACTGTAGACCAGGGGTGGGTTAAATACAGCCTGTGGGCTGGATCTGGTCCAACCAACTGATGGATCTGGCTGGTGTGTGCCAATTGATTGGTATCCAGCCCATGGCTGCCCCAAGGCACGCTGCATGGGGCTGAGCCCCACCCATTCCTGCCTGGGGCAACCCATGCCACACTCCTACCTGCATCCAGTGGCCCCAGCCCCAGCCAGCATGTACAGGTTCCCGGCAGGGCTGCTCCAGATGTGACTGCAGCTGCCCAGGTACTGCTCAGCGTACACTCAGCATACAATGCAGCTGCCTGGGTACACTCCACCCACCTGGCACAATGATCAGCCACCTGTGCGTGCCCAAGTGTATGGAAGGTGGTTGATAGCTGGAGCTGGGGCCCTGAACACTGAGGCAGGAGCCATCTGGCTGCAGATTCTCCCCTGCCTGTCTGGGTGTGTGGTGCTTGACATGAGTCCTCATGGCTACTGCCCTTCCCCATGTTTCCTGCTACCCAGAGTAGGACAGCAGGGACAGGAGGCAAGGGGAGCCAAGCAGTACCTAGGCAGCTGCACCAGGAGCAGCCCTGCTGCGAAGCTGAGCATGCTGGCCAGGGCTGGCGGGTGTGGGTGGGAGTGCAGCGTGGTGTGCCCCTGGACGGGAACAGGCAGGACTCATCCCCATGCAGTACTATGGGAGCAGCCACTGGCCAGATTGGGGGGGCAGACTGCGCCTGAATCACATCACCTGGATGAGCTCTGCTATATGTACCCCCTGCCCCCGCCCTTCCCTCCTTCCCCCGCAGCCCTGGTGCCTGGGACCGAGCACACAGGCAGTCCCCCACACACACATCCAGCCCCTCCCCCACACACCCCACATCCCCTGACATACCTCACCCCCCCACACCCACACATGCCCCC
>NW_017729022.1:26437598-26440497 GCF_001723915.1 Gavialis gangeticus | reverse complement strand
CACACATGCCCCCACACACCCACACTGCTGCCCACCCCACACAATATTCAAGAGTAAGACTTTATTTTGTGCTATTATGCAGTCATTTCTATATCCACTACTCAAGAAAAATTAGGACAAAAATTATGTTTTGAAATAAATTTAAAATATGTTATAGTATATCTTTAATTTTAGCTAATGATTTATTTTTTTAATCCAAAATGTGTTAAAATTATATCTTAATGAGAAGTGCTAGGGGTTGGGGGGGAGTGCTTACCCCCTGGACTCTGGAGCCATATGAAAGCATGAGCTCTGGCCAGATCTGGCACCAACAGCTCCTGTGTGACCCAGCCAAAGTGGGGTTCCAAACCCTTGGCACACAACCATGTCTGGCAAAGCCAGGCAGAGGAAAAAAGACGGCTCTAGGATATTTCTATTGGCAGTATGACTACAGCCAGCGGATACCTTTTAATATCTGAATGCATAATTTCTTAAATATTACTGGTATTTTCCTCTAAAGCTCTATTTCTAATCAACTATGTTTTGCTAGTTAAAATAAGGCCAACTTCATACTTATGTAGAAAGGCTGGCTATACTATCATGACTGTCACTGTCATAGCCACCTAAAAAAGGAAGAGAAAACACCTAAATAAAACAGAGGAGGACACTGGTGCTCCGTTTGTGAGAATGTCCAGGATGTGACTGGCAGCATGCATCTGCAAACAGAAACTTCATACATTCGCCTTGTCATTGACTGTAAAAAAGGATCAGGGACAGCAATCTCAACCTCTGGGTGTCAGACTCAACTCAGTGATTGGTCAGGCTACTGATTCCTTGAAAACAAGGCATGGGCATATGTAAAAATTTACATAAAAGAGGTGTACACACACAGTGGAAGCTAGGGATGGTCTTCAAGGAGGACTATACAATAGTGGCCAGCACTAGTAGAGAAATAATCAGGGAAGCCAAGGCGGTGACTGCATTTAGGTTAGCCACAGGAGTCAAGGACAATAAGAAGTCCTTTTTTAGGTATGTAGGCAGTAGAAGGAAAACAAACGGAATTATGGGATTCCTTTTTAACACCTCGGGACAGCTGGTAACTGACATTCAGGAAAAAACTGAACTCCTGAATGCCCACTTTGCTTTGGTATTTCACCAGACCAAGGGGAAAGACAAGCAAGATAAAGCTCATAGGGGGCATGCCAGGAATGACAGCGTCCCCACTGTGGAAGCTAAACGGGTGCAATACCAACTAGAAAAGCTAGACATCTACAAGTCAGCAGGACTGGATGGACTCCATCTGAGAGTGCTGAAGGAGCTGGCTGAGGCCATCATGGAGCCCCTGGCAAAGCTCTTTCAGAATTCATGGTGTGCAGCGGAAATCCCTGAGAATTGGCAGAGGGCCAACGTTGTGCCCACCTTCAAGAAGGGGAATAGGGAGGACCCAGGCAACTATAGGCCAATCAAGCTAGCCTCTATCCCAGAGAGAATCCTGGAAAAGCTCATCAAAGAATCTATGAGCAATGCGCTCGTGGAAGGTAAGATTCTGAACAACAGCCAGCATGGCTTTGTCATGGGTAGGTCTTGTCTTACCAATCTCATGTCTTACCATGTCATGGGTAGGTCTTGTCTTACCAATTGCCACCTGGACATGGGAGATGAGGTAGACATTATATACCTAGACTTCAAAAGGCTTTTGATCTACTATCCCACAATACCCTTTTGGGAAACAAGAAGATTTTGGGCTCAGCTGTTCGACGGTTCAGCAGGTGGGAACTGGCTACAGGGTAGGACCCAGAGAGTTCTCATGAACTCTGTGACACCCTGATGCGAAGTGGTCAGTGGTGTCCCTCAGGGGTCCATGCTTGGACTGGTGCTTTTCAACATCTTTATAAATGATTAGAATGGGGGAGTGAAAAGCTCACTGACCAAGTTCATGGATGACACCAAGTTATGGGGCAGTGTGGTCACATCAGAAGATAGGTGGCAGATACAGGCAGACCTGGACAGGCTTGAGAGTTGGGCAGACCAGAATCAGATGAATTTTAACACTTCCAAATGTAAGGTGCTCCATCTGGGGGCAAACAACCCTCAACATACATACAGGCTCCGTGGACTTGCACCATAACTGAAGAGACCTAGGGGTAATGACAGACCATCACATGACTATGAGCTGTCAGTGCGAGGTGGTGGCCAGCAGGGCAAATAACATGCTGGCATGCATCACGTGTAAAACTAAGGAAGTGATACTCTCACTGTACTCATCACTGGTGAGACTGCAGTTGGAGTATGCATTCTGTTCTGGGCACTGGACTTCAATAAGGACATGGAAAAACTTGAGAGGATCCAGAAAAGATCCATCCATATGATCAGGGACTTGCAAGGCAAGCCATACGAGGAAAGGATGAGGGATCTGGGTCTCTTTAGCCTAAAGAAGAGAAGGTTGAGAAGGGACTTGATAGCAGCTTACAACTATATCAGGGGCATGCATCAGGAGCTTGGTGAACAACTGTTCATTAGGGCACCCTGGGGAAGACCAGGATAAATACTTCAGGCTTAATACGAGGAAAAACCCCTTCACAGTTAGGGTGTCCAGACTGTGGAATAAACTCCCTCCAGAGGTGGTGCAGTCACCTACCCTGGAAATCTTCAAAAGGAGACTGGACAGTCACCTCGCTAGGGTCACTTAACCCCAGTTGTCTTCCTGCCTAGAGCTGGAAGACAACCCCCAGGGTAGGAGCCAGCACCACTTCCCTTGGAAGTTGATTCCAGATCCTAGCCGCCCTGACAGTGAAGGAGCGCCTCCTGATATCTAGCCTAAATCTACCCTCTGCCAGCTTGTGACCGTTATTCCTAGTCACTCCTGGTAGTGCTTGGGGGGAACAGGGACTCCCCCAATGCCTGCTGGTCCCCTCTGACT
>NW_017729022.1:26428237-26432598 GCF_001723915.1 Gavialis gangeticus | reverse complement strand
ATGCTGTCCACATCCCTCTTAAAGTGCGGCGCCCAGAACTGGACGCAGTACTCCAGCTGCGGCCTGACCAGTGCCGCATAGAGGGGGAGGATCACCTCCTTGGACCTGCTCGAGATGCATCTGTGGATGCATGACAAGATGCGGTTGGCCTTCCTGACTGCATCCCCACACTGCTGGCCCATGTTCATCTTGGTATCAATGATGACTCCAAGATCCTTTTCTGCCTCTGTACTGATGAGAAGGGAGTTCCCCAGCCTGTAGGTATGGTGCTGGTTCTTCCTCCCCAGATGCATCACCTTGCACTTGTCAGTGTTGAATCTCATTAGGGCCCACTCCTGTAACCTGTTTAGGTCCAATCTGTGGATGCATGCGTCTTCATGTTCATTTCCTTCAGAAAAAAAGGAAATGCATCTTTTAATTTACTTGAATATATCCTGATCATGATATATTCATGGGAGTAGGTGAAGTCACACATAGAAGTAGGGATATCAGAGGGATACCTATGGATTTTCCTAAACCTAAACAAGACCCCCTTATTCTGTGTATCTGAGAGCACAGAGACTAGCATCAGGAGGACCTTCCTATCAAAGGTAAGTTACAATAGCATCTACATACAACCTTGCCTCTCCCTAAAATTAATACAGATGATATGCTTTCTATGGAACTGATACTAATGGAACAAATTTCAGTGGTTTCTCCTGGAATCATGGAATAATTCTCAGAATATCAAAGGTGTGAGGGTGGCCTTGCTACATAAGATAACAGTTTATTTTATATGATGGTTGGTTACAGACTACATCACTTGCCTTCAGCTGCAGAGAGTGGTTATGCGATACATCTCTGTAGCCCAGACTGGAGAGGAGGGCACACCAGAGAGAAATAGCAATACAAAGCATATAGTCAGAGAAAGAGAAACAAAGGTTCAGTGTCCTAGGACTCTGAGCAGTTTATTTATCCAAGACTGGCTCAAAGCGAGGTACCTTCTGATAAGACAGGACAACAGCTCCACTGTACCCTCCGTCTGTGAATAGGACTGGCTAACACAGCACCTCTTGGTACTAGAAGGCAGAAGGGTTGTTTTGATATCTAAAGGACAAGATAAAATCCCTGCAGAAACACCGCAATAGAACAGAGTGGTGTATTAAGATTGTGATGAATGAAGGAAAGTGACACAAGGGTGGTGATTCCTTATAGGAAACTGGTTCAGAAAACCAGCTTGGTCTTTTCACTACCAAGGAAAATCATGTCAGTATCTACCCTTTCTGAGTGGGAGCTCCAAAAGGTGCCACAAACAGAAGCTCTCATCTAGTGGCTCAAAGGTTGTACTTCAGTTGTACATCTTCCCTCTCAACAAATTTATTGCAAAATGTTCATTAAAAGATCAAGGAGAACAGCTTGTATGATTCTTGTAGCACCAAAATAACTCCGCCCCCAGTATAGACAACACAAGAACTAGCAGCCTGTCTCTCAGTATAACTCTGAGCACACCCCCATCACCAGTATTAGGGCTCTGTCCTGCACTTTAGTGCAGCCAGCCTTATCTTCAGATTCAGTCTGTAAGATGCCTTTGGAACCTTCAGGATGAGAGCAGATACTTTTTATCTTCTGGTTGCCTTTTTCTTGCTTTGCTTTTTAATATTGTCTCATTGGCAGCGACAATTTTTACTATTCACTTAATTGAACAGCACTGCTAAGCACAAGGACAAACTGAATACAAGCTGATGTAGGTCAGCATGGCATGGAAACCTCAGATGCACATGTTCATTTTCTCTGTATTCACTGAAGGGAGCTAAAACAGATCACTTTAATGCTTTTTGTTATTTTTAATTTGGTGCCTAATTTCTTTAAGTAGAATTTATGTGGAATGCCCATAAAACATTCTCTTACACAAGGTGGGCACAACATTGGATTTTAGTATTCAATTACACATGCAGTGAAAGAGGCAAAGATAGGGTTGACACAGATTCCATTCAGTGCCCTGGAGCCACATGCCAAAAGGGTAAGTTACTTTGCATGTTGGTTTAATCCAGAGGTGGGCAATTATTTCAGCTGGAGGGTTGCTTAATAAGTTTTGGTGACCTATTGAGGTCCACAGGAGTAGCTAAGTCCCTTGACAACAGCCCTGTCTCTGGTCACCATCTTTGGACCAGAAGTCCCACCCCAACCCCTCACCTTTGACACCAGAAGTACTGCTTTTAGGGGTGGGGGTGGGGGGATCATGGAACCAGAAAAAAACTAAGTCATACACTAAAAGGCAAACATCTAGGATAACATATTTTAATTTTATTTCAAAAAATATTTTTGTCCCAATTTATGTGTTTGTGTAGAGTATATATACGTGATTGCATAACAGATCAAAAATAAAGTCTTACTCTTATATATTGGGGGGGAGTGTGTGGGGTGTGGTTGGGGTATGTGTGTGTGTATGGTGGGGTGTGTGTGTGGGTGGGTATGTGTGTGGGGTTTGTGAGGGGGTGTGGCTGTGTGTGGGGGTAGGGTATGTTGGGGGTGTGGGTGTATGTATATGAGGGAGGGTTGTGTGGGCAGGGTGTGGTTCTGGATGCATGGGGTTTGTGGGGTGTGAGGGGGGGGTATGAGGACACCTCCATTTGCTCCCCCATAGCACACAGCCCCTGCCACTGATGGTGGCAGCAACAGGCATCAGGTTCTCAGGGTGCCCATGGCTCATGCAGGCACAGTTGCCCAGCAGTGCAGGCTGAGCCAATTCCAGGAGCTGTACTTGGTGGCAAAGGAGGGAGCCAAGCCAGCCTGTCTCTACTTCATGGGGCTCCCCCTGATTCATGTGCAGCTTCTGGGACTCACGTGCCATGAGGGGAGAGCCCTTCATGATGGAGATGGTGGCCTGGTCCTGCTCCCTCCTCCCCCGTGCAGCTTCTGGGACTCCGCTGGGAGTGTGGCTCCCCACCACTTCCAGTTGAGTTTCAAGAGGTCTATGTGGCAGCAGGGAGTGGGGCCAGGCTGCTGGTTCCATCATGCAGGGCTTCCCCTCAGTGGTGCGTGAGCCTTGGGAGCTGCATGTGAGCTGCAGGGAGCCCCATGCACTACAGGTGGGCTGGCCTGGCTGCACTCTTTGCTACCATGGAAGCTCCTGGAACTGGCTGGAGTTGCATGCTGCTGGGCAGCTGCACCTGCAAGGGTCATGAGCACCCTGAGGATCCACCGCCTGCAGCTGCTGTTGCCAGTGATGTAGGCTGTGCGCCAAGGGGAAGGTGTGTGGGGGGGTCCCCACACCCTGCCACCTTCCCTTACACCCCACAAACTGCACATGCCCACATGAACACCCTGCCCACCTGAGCTCCACATTCCCATTTCCCCACTGGGCATGGGCCTGAGTCCCCAGGCTCTGCATTCCTGCCTGCTGGAGTCCCATGCTCCTGCCCAGCTGCAGCTTTCTCCTGCCCACTGCCACTTCCCTACCTGCTGCCAGGATGAGTGCTGAAGCAGGAACATGAGGAGGAGCTACTGGAGGCCAGGGAAGCTGAGCAGGTGCAGCAGTAGCAGCAATGGCCCTGGCCAGAAGCTGTGTGCTGGCCAGGGCTAGGACTCTCACATGCACAAGGGTGGGAGCAAAACACATGAGTTGGGCAGGGTACAATTACTTAGTGGGTGTCCACAGGGCAGATGAATTCGCCTAGAGGACCAGATCCCTCCAGCCATATTTTTCCCCCTCCTGGTTTAATTCAAAGCTTGTCCTAATCAAAAAGAACTGACAATATCCATTTGTACGGGAAAATATTAATAAGAAGTCCTTCTCCTTCATAAATTCATAGATACTCGGGTCAGAAGGGACCTCAAAAGATCATCAAGTCTGACCCCCTGCCTGGGCAGGAAAGAGTACTGGGGTCAGATGACCCAGCCAGATGCCTATCCAGCCTTCTCTTCAAGACCCCCTAGGTAGGGAGAGCACCACCTCCCTTGGAAGCCCATTCCAAATTCTTACCACCCTCACCATGAAGGAGTTCTTCCTGATGTCTAGCCTAAATGTGCTCTCTGTCAGTTTGTGACTGTTGTTCCTTGTTACCCCAAGAGGCTCCCTGGTGAACAAAGCATCTCCGATTCCTTGCTGCACCCCGCTAATGAATTTGTAGGCAGCCACAAGATCACCTCTCAGCCTTCTCTTGCGGAGGCTGAAGAGGTCCAGGTCCCTTAGTCTCTCCTCATAGGGCTTGGCCTGCGAACCCATAACCATACAAGTGGCCCTCCTCTGGACCCTCTTGAGGTTATCCACATCCTTCTTGAAGTACAGCACCCAAAACAGGATGCAGTACTCCAGCTGTAGTCTGACCAATGCCGCATAGAGGGTAAGTAACACCTTCTTGGTCTATTAGTCATGCATTTCC
>NW_017729022.1:26412876-26423237 GCF_001723915.1 Gavialis gangeticus | reverse complement strand
GCTGGTTCTTCCTCCCAAGGTGCATCACCTTGCACTTGTCAGTGTTGAATCCCATCCTATTCTCGTCCGCCCACCCCTGTATCCTGTCTAGGTCTGATTGTAGCCTGTTCCTTCCTTCTAACATACCCACATCCCCCCACATCTTAGTGTTGTCAGCAAATTTGAACAGGGTGTTTTTTACCGGCTCGTCCAAGTCATTGATGAAGATGTTGAACAGTGCGGGCCCGAGGACCGAGCCCTGCGGAACCCCACTGCCCACATCCTTCCAGATTGAAATTGACCCATCCACCACCACTCTCTGGGTGCAGCCCTCCAGCCAGTTGGCGACCCATTTGACTGTGTGGGTGTCGACACCCCAGTCCCCCAGTTTCTTAATGAGAACGGGGTGAGAGACAATGTTGAAGGCCTTCCGAAAGTCCAGGAAGACTATGTCCACTGCTACCCCTGCATCTAAGGATTTGGTGACCTGGTCGTAGAAGGCCACCAGGTTGGTCTGACAGGACTATGACTCCAAGATCCCTTTCCACTTCTGTGCTGCTGAGAGGGTAATTTCCCAGCCAGTAGGTGTGCTGGATATTTTTACGCCCTAGGTGCAGCACTCTGCATTTGTCCCCATTGAACTGCATCCTATTGTGCTCTTCCTACTTTTCCAACCTGTCCAGATCTACCTGCAATTGTTCCCTACCCTCTGGTGTGTTCACTTCACCCCACAATTTAGTATCATCTGCAGACTTGGACGGAGTACACTTCACTCTCACATGCAAGTCACTGATGAAGATGTTGAAGAGTACAGGTCTAAGGACTGAGCCTTGTGGGACCCTACTGCCCACATCCTTCCAGGTCGATATTGACCCGTCCACTACCATTCTCTGGGTGCAACCCCCAAACCAATTTGTCACTCACAGGACTTGTAATCATCTAAGTGACAGCCTCTTAATTTATTTATGAGAGTGTGATGAAATACCGTATCAAAGGCCTTCCTAAAATCCAAGTAAACAACATCCACCTCTATTCCTGCATCTAAGCGTTTTGTGACCTGGTCATAAAAAGAATCCAGATTAGTCAGGCATGATCTACCTGCTACAAATCCATGCTGGTTGCCCTGCTGCATTATTTTTCCCACTGGACTCACACTAATATGATTCTTAATCATTTTTTCAAAGACGTCCAAGGATAGAGGTGAGATGACCTCTCAAATACTCAGATCCTGCTTCCTCCCCTTCTTGAATATAGGGCCACCTTGGCCCTTTTCCAGTCCTCTGGAACCTGAACCGAGCACCACGAGCACTCATACAGCCATGCCAGTGGTTCTGCTATGACACCGGCCAATTTCTTCAGTACTGTTGGATGCAGCTCGTCCAGGCCTGCTGACTCAAACACATTCAGTCCGCCCAAGTGACTCTGTACTGAGTCAGCATCAACAGTTGGTAGGCTGGTGTCCCTCTGATGTCCATTTAAGAACCGATTAGGAGACTTATCTTGACCCTTGTTCAGGAGCACTGAAGCAAAAAACTCATTGAAGAGCTCAGCCTTGTCCCCCCTCTCTGTCACTAATTGCTCCGGCCTATTCAGTAGGAGTCCTATGCTGCCCTGCACCTTCCTTTTACTCTCTACATACCTAAAAAAAAGACTGTTTGTTGTCTTTAACTTGTGTTGCCAGCCTCAGCTCCATAGTTGCTTTGGCCTTTCTAACTGCCTCCCTGCAAGTACAACTGCCTCCCCGCCTCACTTATAACCTCACTTTTCTTGCCAAATCCCCCATTTAAACTTCATGGAATGCATAGTTAGCACTAAATTCAGCCCTTGTTTAAGTGGAAAAAATCCCATTAAAGACAACACATTTGACTGAATTGGCCCGTGGTTTCTTTCATGAGATGAAATAAGCCCAATATATAAGGCACCAGATGAGCAGGGCAATTAAGTCTGAGTAACTTTATGCACTTGAGTAGGCCCACAGAAGCCAGTGGGATAATTCACATGCTGATAATTAGGCTGAGGGTCTGATCTCTATGAAAGGCTGAGAAGCCTTAATGTCTATTTTCTTGAATAAGACATGGAGCTACTCAGCACTTAACAGGATCAGTCTCTATCTACTTAGTTAAATCAAGACCTGGAACTTTGGAATGACTAGATTGATTTCTGTTGTATTGCCTTCTTTTTTCTAGTATCTTCATTACCCAGATTTGTACATGTGATCTCCAGGAATGGCTATAGACATAAAAAGAGTAACTTCGTGAAAAAGTGGATTTTGAGGTGCTCAAAGAAAGTATAAAACTGTGTGATACCATCGGTGGACTTCTTCCAGCTAAGTTTTTCTTCTTTCCTTATTTGGGTAAATGTAAAAATTTCCACGCAAACTTCCACCTCCTTCTTCTCCCTGCCCCCTGCCCCGCACTCCCCGATTCTTATTTTATTTTCCAAGGAATTTTAGTTCCTACTTTTAATTTTCATTTTTCTATGCACTTTCCCATGATCTGTCATCACTCCCCCTTTAAAAACACAACACATGACTCCTCTCTTTCTATCACTGCTCTCCAACACTGGCCTCAAGTCAAAAAGCACTCTGGCCAAATGACAGTTCTCTGCCTTTTCCCCAGTTCCTCCAAATTTTGGAAACAGAAATATACTAAAGTATGAATGGTTTATATTTAATCCTTTATCACACTCCAGAATCTCCAACAGAAGAGTTCAAGAAGAATAGTTTTTACTTTACTCAAAATAATACCAACAGACTTGTTTCCAATCAAATCTTTCTGTGTGGAGTTTTTTTCCTACTGGAATACTGCAAAAGAGATCTTTATTAGCGTTGGCCAGAATGATGTCCATTGATATTAAATCCTATGAATATTCCAGCTAATAAACATAGCAAAAACATTTATGCTGTGCAGTCAGCAGCCTCAAGCAACAAAACTCCTATTTCACTGCCTTGCTTTAGGTGTGATTAAGTGCTGCTCACACATTCAAACAGAGCAGATGTTGTGACTATAAAAGTTTGTTTAATCTGTTTACAGAGTAACAGTTATTTTTACTAGAAATCATGAGATTACAAATTGTCCAGACGTCCTTTAATTTACAAAGCTGTAATGTTGTGTTTGTTCTTTAATTATTTTCTTATTATTGTATATATAAGAAATTTTGTTCATAAAATATCTCTGACACAAATTATTGGGAAAAATATATCTAAGAGGTAAGAGTAAAAGATCAAATTTGTGCAGAGCTCGCAAAATGTGCCCTCTGACATTATACAGCTTCTTTCAACATGGAAAAATCTTTTGTTCTATTAATCCAGGCAGTTATATTTCTGAAAATTCATTGTGGAATTTTTAACTTCCTTGACAAACCAATCATCTGGAGATGTTTTTTCCTGATTTTTTTAATTTTAATATTGTTACCTTCTGTGTTATCCCTGAAATACATTTGCAAATTAACACACAATTTAACCTTTTTCTTTTTTAATAGAAGAAACATTAGGCTCCAACTTCAGCTTGTGAATGAAATATTAACCATTCTACAATGTTAAAAGGAAAGTGATATAAAAACATCAGAACAGCTATGATGCCTTTTAGACCTATTAGAAAACAATAAACAGGTCACAGAAGCCTAGAGTCATAGCAAAGTGTGGCTAGTGGAGAAATCAAAAGCTATCCATACATGTGCTTCGAGGTAGGGGAGGAGGATGAGGGAGGTTAATTAAAGTGGTTCCCAGACAGCCACTCTAATTAAAATGGTTCACCGTCACATGCATTAAACACCCCCACATTTCAAAATGGCCTCATTAAATGAGGCTTAGTTAAAGCACCCCTGCAGCCATCTGAAACACAGGGGAGCTTAATACATGTGATAGGAGGCGATGCTGGACTGTTCTAAATAAAACATGGAACAGATTCAATTAATTGAGTCTGCTCCGATGCATTCTAATTAGAATGCAAATGAGCCAAACAGCACTGGATACAAAAAAGAATGGATTAAGATGGGAATCGCTCCCACAGTCTCTGGAAGGGGTGGGAGACAGCAGCACCTCAATCCTTAGGAAAGGTTGAACCATGGGGACATGCCCCGTGCTTTCCACAAACTAAGGTCATTGGTATATTGAACATGCAGGAGCAGCATACAGTCCTTCAGCGTAGCCCATAAGAAGAGAAAACTTCCTGGTTGGAAATACTCTCTCTTTTTCATGGAGAGCCAGTCCTCTTTTGGAAAAAAAAAAAAAAAGCTCATTGAACATCTGTATGCTCTCTTTGTTCTGGGAAAATAATGTTTCTCCCAGCACAAATGTAATACCTGTCCATGCCCTAAAAGTAGGCACAGGCATTCACTTCTAGCACTGCAAATTTCTGAGAAATTTGTAAAACTAGAAATCTAAGTGGAAGAGGAAGCATACAGGCCCTCCAGCCTGCAGCCACCCTATCTGCCCTGTGGACAAAAGGGCTGAGCTCTCAGCCCCAGTTGCTGTCCAGGGTCCATTATAGGCACAAGGAAATGCCCCCTGAATCATCCCTGTCAGCAGGTGCAATGTGTCCCGTACGTCTTCCTGAGATCTGTTGCCCACTTCTTTGTGCTCTCCTGCCATGCCTTGATGTAAAACAAACAAAGAGGAAGCTGAGTGTTGAAACAAAAAGGAACTTGCACTCTGTTACAGGGAGACTACAGAGAAAAGACTCCGAGGAGTCAAGGGGGAATACTGGGACCCAAAACACAACAGGGAAGGCGGGGGAAGGAAAAGAGAAACGGAGATTCCCTTACCTGCAGCTGACGCCGCGGCCAGACCAGAAGTGGCGGCGGGACCCGCGCGGCTGATTAGCTGCATCTTTTTGAAACTGTGGCCAGCTGCGGGGAGTAACGAGCGGAGCCGGCGCGGGAAAATAAAAGGCAGTCTGGATGAAGAAGAGGGGAGAGCTGGAGCGGAGCTGCCAGAGGAGGTGCCTTTGGAACCCCGATCAGGGGTGCGAAGGATCTGGACTACTCTCCATGAGGCAAGAGGCTGCATCCGAAGCTGTTGGAGGGAGGACACCAGCGGCGAGTCAGCAGATGTCCCTCTTCTCGGTGACGGAGTCAAGGGAGAAGATCCAAGGACTCCGAATGAAGAAGCCGACAGCAGAGATGGCCCCGAAGAGAGGGTGACGGAAGTTGACTCAGCAATCCAGGTGGGATTGGCACAGGTTTGGGAAGGCTCCCGGAGTCTACCCGAACAGGGACTAGAAAGCCTAAGCAGCAGGAGGGGCTGCAGGAAACAAACTCCTACCAGTCTGAGCTGCTCGGCAAGGGACAGAGTGGACTGAACTGGAGGGACCAGTAGTAGTCCCGTTTGGCACTCAGGAGTGATATCAGCTGGGCAGAGGGGTGCCTAGGACAGGGATAATTGGGAGAGGAATTCTCAGGGATAGGGAGCCCATTTTGCATGAGACCAGGGATTTTACTGGCAGTGTTTTCCTCAATTTCGTTGTTTAGTTTCCCACTTTTGGAGGGTTAGGAAGGAAGGCCGCAGTGGGTCTCATAATTGGCTCAATTCGGGGTCAGGCTAGATCTTTATATCTGTATCAGAGTGCCCATTACATCAAGAGGCGAGGGCTGGGCCTGGAGACGTTGGCAACTCAGCGAGGCTGGGTATCAGGGTGAGGTGTAGGGAAGGCTGGAGCCTCGCAGAAGACCACCGCCCCAGGACTCCCGACTCCGGATACGCCCTAGTAGTCGGCCCTCACCACTGAAGGAATGAACAAAGTTGTGGCAGGCAAGACTGGGAGTGAAGGCTACCCTGGGGCGATACATCTGGATTAGACAACCACAGGGACGGAGCGATGAGCAATCTTACACACCCAAAGCCAGGCAGCACGGGACCAGATGTTTGAAGCCTGCTGGGTGCGCACTCTCTCAAAGGGAAGTGTGTCCTCTTCACAGGGCTTCACTTCCCTACACTGTATCCTCGTGACACTTGCTGGGCTTATACCATGGTTTTTTTAGTATAGCCAAGTCTCTTGATGGGTAGCTCACCCAGTCACCAATAGTTATCACCACCTCCCCAGTGGGGGTTTTTCGGGGTTTAATTAATCTTGATTCATGCCCCTTTTATTGGTGTGCATGCTCCGCGAGTCCATCACCAGTCATGGGGTCCTCACATCCTTGGTGCAGAGGTTTTCCTCCTCAATCAATTACTACCTTACACAGGCCTTGTGGATTCTATCTTCATCATTGTTGGCCTTAGAAAAAACACCAGTCTTCCTCAGTGGTGCCCTTTGACTGGCCTTTCAGCTCCACCAACTGACTTCTCAGCTGCTCGCCACACCATGCAGCTTACCTGTATACCAATCTCTACACGGGAGGTTTGACTGCCCTGCTCTTTCCCACCAGTTATTCCTCACTGTATCCTGCTCCAGCTGCCCAAAGCTCATCTCAGACAGAGTACAAGTTTGTTGCCCTCCCAGGCTCTTTCTCTGTGCCTCCACAGAGAACTGCACTGCTCTCCCCTAGGAGACCATGCATTCCCCTCTCTGGAGGTATGTGCCTGTCACAGGGCACTAAGGTGTGCCTACTCCTTTAAGGGCAGAAGCAGCCTAGCCAGAGAGCCCTGGGAGCTAGGCAGAGCTCTACAGCTGCAGATTGCCTTGGCAACAGACTAATGAGGAAATTAGCTTGCACCTGCAGATGGTCAGCTGACCGGAAGAAGGCAAGGCCCTGGGCACATATAAGCCCCAGGGCTGGGGCTGGCAGGATTTAGTTCTTTGGCAGCTTCCAGGAAAGGAGCTCCCACATGAAAAAACTACTCAGAGGCACTTGGTTGCCTGATCTGTTGCCTGCAAGACCAATAGAATTCCAGGAGCTCATAAGATACCCAGGGCTAGATACATAACAGGGGCAGAGGCCGAGTAGGCTGAGACCCCAACAGAGGCAACAATATTCATGTACCATCTGCAAGGCATGGTAAAGAGGAGGATTTGGAGCCACGCATTTAGCCCACAAGGCTTAAAGTGTCCTGTGGGGCATTGACTTGAAATGGAACTCAGCAAGGGGTCCAAGAACCTGCAGGGTCTCGTGGGGGTCCAACAGGACTGCGACCAAACAGAAACTCATGGGCAGACTCCCTACTTATTATCTTTACCAACAAGGTGTTGCAGGAAAAATTAGAAGGCGTTTGCAGGGTGAAGCTGGTACAGAACCCATAGAGGCATCACAGCCATCCTTGAGGACCCCACACTGTGACAGTGCCCCCGCCATCTTGCCTTTGGGCCCACCAGGCCTCTCAGGGGCCAGTCACATTTGGCTCTCCAGCCATGTAGTCACCAGCAGCTGGGGCTTGCTGGAAGCTGGAGCTCACCAGCACTTTGGGGTTCATTCCCGGACAAACTTGCTGGCAGTGGTGGAAGCCTGGTGTGACGCCTGGATGGGTTAAGCAGTGACCCCAGTTGCACCTGGGGTCCCGCTCCCTGCTGGACTCAAATAGGCTTGCCACTGCTGATGGAATCCAAGGCAACTTCCAGGTAAGTTGAGCAGTGACCCAAGTCACACTCAAGATTCTGCTCATAACAGGGGCCAGGAAACAACTCCCTGGAAACAGGAAACAGTCCCCAAATGGGGGTGACCCCAGGCTGAGGAAGGCACAGAGGGCAATGGCTGCTCGACTTTTCCCAGTCTTCAGGATGAGTCAAGCCATGGGGAAATGCCTCTGCACCTTCCATAGACTAGGGTCACCCAGTCTGTGGAAGATGTGTGTTGAGGGTGGAGGTGGGGCATGGGATGGGACAGCAGCATTCAACTCCTCTCAGGATCCTCTGGAAACAACCAAATGAAGTGGCTAGCTGGTTCTAAAAATATTCTAAAAATAAAATGAAAATACTGTCAAGATTTGTTCCAAGTAGCAAAATGCACAAGACTCATACTCATTTAAAGTGTGCACAAATCCACATATTTGAATTCATCCAAAGCACTAATATGTAAAATTTTGTGCTATTGAAATGGAAGAGCTGAACACTAATGAGTTTGATGATCCTACAAGTGAGAATTTTTTTAATGTTACAATCAACATAAAAAAGCAGCTTCAGTGATATTGAAGTCCTCATTTCAGGACTTCCTTCAGTTTTCAAGTTCAGCTTCATCCAGATTCAGGCTGTTTCTCCTCTGTCTCCAGAAAAAGAGTAAAATAGAAGTCAGTAACTATACTATAAAGTTAGTGAACTGTGAAGATTAGAACTCTAAAAAAAATGGACTTTGGCAAACTCAGTGTAGCACAAGAAGATAATTTTTTTAAAAGTTTCCTTGGGTATAACTCCTTCTAAAACATTTTATCCCTCAGGTCCACAATTCAATGTTGCAAATGAAGAAAAAGGAAAAAATACAGGAAAAATGTTCATATATAGGTGTGACATGGATGAAAGCAGAAAGTTATTAAGGGAAAATTGGACTAATAAAGCTGGCCTTGGGTAGAGGTCAGCATTTCAGTATTATGTTAGAGGTAATAGGCAGGCCAGAGCTATGCCGTGAAAGGCCTTAAAGGGAAGTTATTTACTTTGTATTGCTGCAGGAGACTGGAGGTCTACAGCTATAATAGTTATATGTTGAAAATTGGAATGAGCAGGAAGATCAATTTGAACATGAGGCTACTTACATTTCACATAAAAGGGCTGAACAGAAAGACATCAGTCTTATAAATAAAACTGAAGTAGCTTTTGGAGGATCTGACAGATACCAAAGTAAAATATGCTACTATCAGCAGAAAGCTGGTTTAGTCTAAGAACTAGAAAAAAAGACAGCCCCCACCAAACAAATAACGTCCCCCCCCCGCAACAATTTAAAGCGTACTATAAACGTATTCCTTTACTTAGCATGAGTGACTGACTTGTATATAAAGGTTGATCCTGGAAGGTAAGAAAAGCCCCAAATCTGCCTAAAATTAAAGTTCCAGATTTCTGCAAGAAATCTGTGTTCATGGAGAAAGTGGAACCACAGTTTGTTGTACCAAAATGGCAGAATGGGATTCTCTGGACTTTCTATTGCTCCCAAGATTAAACCACATTAATAAGTTTTGGGTATCAGGCCATCCAGACTAGTGGACAAGTGAGGATTCCTGGCTATTACCATCAAACAGCAAGGACCTCAACCCAATAATGTAAGAACCTACTCTGTCTATTTTTCCCTGGTGTGTCACTTTCTGTTCCTAATATTATCTTTCTCCTGTACCAGCTTCTGACTTGATCCTGAAGACAACTGTACTGCAGAACACCAGCACAATAGAAAAATAAATCTTTCCAGCTTTGCCCAGAATGGGATGACCAGTGAAGGAGAGGGAGCTTACCAGCAGGGTTGCCAACTGTCCATAAGTGTACAGATAGTCAGGAAAAATTCAGGCTATAAATGTCTCTGTAAAATCCATTAAAAACTGAGCTGTCTATAAAAATTCTAAGCAGTCAGAGCTGATTGAAGATCTTTGGTTGGAAAGAAGCTGGGTTCAGCGCTGAAGAACAGACAGAGCACAGAAGTACCACTTGGTGTCCAAGCAGGAGTGCAGCACTCTGCAGGGAGCCTTCTCTGTGTTTTGTAGGTCCCTCCTCCCAGCCATGTGCTGCTGCTCTGCTGCATCCCATCAATTGCCTCTAGTACTGTTGAGCTGCAGGTAGGCTTCTTTGGGGATCCGTGCTGGGATGGAAGGAGCAGGGCCAGTAGGGATAAGGCAGGTAAGTGGGGTGCTGCAGGGTGCATTCAGGGGCATCAGGTGTGAGGGTGAGTAAGGAGACCCTTGGGGGGCAACATGGTGTTGCCCTGAGGGGTCAGGCCAACACTTAGGATCTCAGTATTGCACTGTTAGACAGGAAGACGTAGTGTACAACTGCACATGCACACATAAAAATCAGTTAAGCACACACTTACTAGGTGCATACACCCTATTAGGCATACACACTCACACTACTACACTATACACCCCAAAAGTTAGACACAGATCACTAATTCGTACATCATGCACACAATGCCATATATATACATATATATACGTGTGTATATATATACATGTGTATATATATATACACATGTATATATATACACATACACACACACACACACACACTCTCTCACACTAGCAACTCAGATACACACACATTCAAAATAATTAGTCTAGGTCCACGCACACTACACACATCAAATCTAGACAGAATCAGTTACCAGTTCCCATATCTACACATTCAATACACATATGCAAATTACTAATTCATATACCACACACAATATCTTTATATGTATATATATGTGTATTCACTAATTTATATACATGCCACCCACCTACGCATACACACAAGTGAGTTCCTAAGTTGGGTATTGTGATATGTATGTATGTATGTGCTTGGTATACTTGGGATACCTGGGGAAAGGCTAAGGTA
>NW_017729022.1:26401366-26412841 GCF_001723915.1 Gavialis gangeticus | reverse complement strand
GCTGGAAAGGGGTCCTTGTCCAGTAGATGTTGCCCAGAGGGGGTCACCAGCAGAGCCTCTGGGGTGGATAGGTGACATAAAGGTGGTCTGGTCCGGATGGAAATGGCGTTCCCACTGGGTCTGTTTTCACTGCCCCTCTTTATAGGGGCAAACTGTGTGTGACCCTAGTGACAGGAGGCATGCCCAGACAAGTGTCATCCCCTGGCATACTGAGCATGTGTGCTCTATGCAGGGATGTGCAGTGTTAGGTGTCTGTAATTGTGAGAGTTGCTGGTTCTGCAGGGTCTTTTGTTTTCCAAATGCTGGTCTTGTCTCTGTTCCTGGGTGAGGTCCATGGTTCCTGGATGAATCAATGCGAAGTGATGGCCCAGTCATTACAGGCCATTCAGTAGAGGCCTGCTACCATTGTATTTCAATCATGCCCAATCATTCTCATTCATCAGGGAACCAATTTACATGGGAGGGGTTAAATGAATCATATTGTTGCAACATAGGATGCCCAGGCAGAGGACAGAAGATGGAGGCTTGACATATAAAATGGAAACTTGACATGACTTTGCTTCACTTATAAACACAGGCCTAAACCATACAATATCCATATGAAACAATAAAAATCAATACAAAAATGATAATAATACAATATACAACAGTAAAAATCAATACAAACCTAATAATAATACAATATAAAACAGTGGATATCCAAAACCAAAAACTTGCTACCAAAATAAACTTATACTTATCTATAGGGAATAGAGAGGGAGGGAAAAAGTCAGAAATGGTTGGGAAAGGGGAGCGAATGTAATTAAAAAAAAAGAAAAAAACGGGATTTTGCTACAATGGTGCAAAACCTTTGCTTTAGTCAGACAGGTTTACCAATCTAAGCTTTTTTCTTTTCTTTTTTTACTGTAAATACTTTATTGACAACAAAACTTTTTTTACCTTTTCCCCTATGGACAGTATTAAACCACTAATTTTGAAACCAGCCCTTCTGGCTGGGGCCTGTCGGCAGGGCAGGGCTTGGCAGGAGAGTTGTATTCACATTATATAAAACTTATATCAGTAAAAACATTTGTTTGTAAAAAAAAAGTTTGATTGTCAGTAAAATGTTTGCAGATTGTCAGTAATTTTTTTTCTTGACATGGCAACCCTGCTCACCAGACCAGCCAGGAAGTCAATCAAAAGCCAGAACAACAGTTGTCATGACCTGTCTGCTAGCCCAGAGCACTGGTCAATAACTGTACCAAAAAGTATAGAAAGGGATAAGTATCTGAAATGTGCAAGTACATGAGTAAAAAATGGTCATTTAGGCACGCACAGTGAAACAGAATGTTATCCTTTGTGACTCCCCTCCAACCCCGCCCCCCGAAACTTCTTGCTTTGAAGCATAGAGATCAGTTGCAGGTTTTTCCTTAGGAGTTAGACAGTGTATTGGCAGGTAGATGTAAGTTAAGGAGTTTGACCATATTGCAGATGGAGCTAGAAAGAATACCACGGAAAAAAGAGGAGGAATATGACTCTCTTGAGGGGAATTCTGAAGGGCGCACAAGACGATTTGGTCAAAAGGGATTTTCAGTCTAATTACTACACTTGGCAAAAACAGTAAAAAAAAGAAAGAGAAACCTAAGCCTTTCAGAAAAAAAGGAATAAGAGTATCAGAATTTAATTCAAGGGCATGAGCAGTTGTTATGGGATGCAGCCATTTAAAAATAGGAGAAGGAGCCTTCAGACTCACGTTAACTGAGTTTGAGGGGGAAAATAAACAGGCAAACAAAGTTCAACAGAAAGCCCAGGACAAAGTTACTGAGAACTATTTGATAGGCAAAGAGCAGGATGGGTTAATTGGGAAAATAAAAAGGAGAAAGGGAATCATTTAATACTAAAAGAAAGTTGGAAAAATCTTTGTATACTCAAGCAGTTTTGAAAGGAGAATTAAGGAATTTGAGAATGTAGCTGAATCACTGAAAGAGCACAGTGTTACAGCACAAGAGACAATTGCTGAAGACCAGCAAGAATTTGTTTTTTCACCACTCCCCATGGAAGGAGCCAAAGAGGTCAAAGACACAGAGGGTCCTGTAGGGAGAAAGCAAGTTGTGAGTAACCTGAAGCTGGTTGGTTAAGAAATTCAGTTATCTGAATCACAGTACAAGAAAGAGTATCCAGGTGTATGTGCTGATTAACCTAGAGTGTACATCAGGATGGTATCAGGTACACTGATGTAGGAATATGTCTGAAAGAGAGAGGCTTCTCCAAAAAGCTTAAACAAGACTCTATCATAAGAAGGGCCCTACTGGATTCTCAGTGGGAGTGGGGTGTGCTGTGGCTCCTTTAATCTTGCAGGTTCCCACATATGCCCCCTGCCACTGATTGTTGGAGGGGCCCTGCTTGTGGCTTGCTCCTGATTGGCAGGGAAGAGAAAACCACAGTTTAAAATTTGGCAACAATTTTGTCTCCCTGCCAGTCAACAGCAAGCAGCAGGGCCGCTGGGGCAACCTCAGCCAATCGGCAGTGGGGAGACAAAAACGGCACCAAGTTTAAAACTGCAGTTTTCCACCAATCGGTGGTGTCAAGGGCTGGGGGTTGTGCACCAGGTAACCTGCAAGATTAAAGAAGCCACTACGCAGCCCACTTCTGCTGTAAATCTGGTAGGGTCCTAATCATAAGTCAGTATACTGATACTACCTCTGGCAACTGTGCCAACTTTGATTTAATGCACAAATTCCAGGGATGTGAGAAATAATTTCCTATTTTATCTTCTTCCCCAGCATAGCAGTGGGTTTCAAAATGCTATTGGTGAGCAGGTAAGTAAATGGTCAGTTATGTGTTTTAAAGACTGTCATTCCTACAATGCGTGGGGCCACTTGAATAATGCTGTGGTTGAGACACTAACCAAAGACATCTGCACTGAAGGGAGTTCCTGAGGACTTCACATCACCTGATCAGACACTCCTGGGCAGTTGCAGTGGGTGTACAGCTACAAGGTCAGGCCAAGAAAGAAGAGGCATACTCTATTGTGAGTACTGCTGCCTCCACATCTATCAGTCAAGCAAGAACTGCTGGCTTTTAAGAGCAAAGCTGGCAACATAATAGACAGCTGGTCCCAACTTTTTACTATGAAACTATGCTGTAGTGTAGGCATGATAAAGTATGAAGGGATCATCTGATCTTTGAAGCAGCAAGGACTCCAACCTGACACATGTACTTTGTCCTCTCCTCCCTGGTGTGCCATCTTTTGTTCCTACCACTATTTTTTTCCTGTTCTAGCTCTCCTTCTCTCTGCCTTTCACTTGATCCTGAGATCAGCTATATTAATGACAGCAGCACAAACAGAAAAGGACACTCATTAAATTCTGACTAGCCTGGGAGGACCAGTAAAGGTGATGGAGCTGACCATATTAGCCAGATGATGTCCCAGAAAGGGGCCAGAACAACAGCTGGCCATCCTGCCAGTGTAAAGCATTCAGTCATGACTGATCATTCACATTCTATCCTGAGAAAGTCAATGAAAGCTGTACAGGTTTACCTCGATTTATGAGGTGGATGTGTTCCCAGAAAACTGCGAATAAATCAAATTCACATAAAGGGAATCCAGTTTATAATGTAACAAATAGAAATATATTCCCATGGTGGTGACGGAGGGAGGGAGTGAGGCAGGGTCTAGGGAAGGGGCAGAGAGAGGGGCATGGCACAGCCCCGCTGCTGCAAGCAGGTGGTGTTGGCCACTCCTAGGGCTGCAGCAGGGGCGGCACTGGGCTCTTCCTGGAGTGGGCAGCAGCCTGCAGTGGGGCAAGAGCAGGCTGGGGCCAATGGCCACTGCAGACTAGGGCCGGCGGCAGCACCGGGCTCTTCCCACTGCTCAGTGGCAAGACTGGGAGGGCAAGTTGAGGGGGGCAAATTTGGGGGGGGCAGTAGCCCCCCTCCCATCACCATGGCCCACCCTGAGCACCAGGAAGAGCCTGGTGTCACTGCTGGCCCCAGCCTGCAGCAGCATGAGAACAGGCTGCTGCCAGCCCTGAGCACCAGAAAGAGCCCAGTGCCACTGCCGGCCCCAGCCAGTAGTGGCAGCCTGCTGTCACCGTGCATGCAAAGGCTGCAGAGCCTGGTGCAGCCCCCCCAGTCTGCAGCCCTCCCAGGTGCAGGCAGCTGGTGGCTGCTGCTCCTGGGGCCTCTGCAGCAGGGGTGAGTGGGGAGAAGTGGAGCCCCAGTGGGGTTCAGGGCACAGCACAGCCCAGCGGCTACAAGCTGCTGGCATTGGCTGCTCCCGGAGCAGCAGGGGCTGGGGCAAGTGGGTTTCTGGCCCCATGGCCCTTTCCCCTCCCCGCCCTTCCTCTCATGGTCCTTTCCCCTTCCCTCACAGATTTACCTGCTTGGGGGAGGGAGGAGTGTGCCTATGCTGATCACATAAGAGTGAATTTACCTCGCATATAATGAATTTGGGTTATAAAAAGGGTCATCTCATAAGAGCAAATTTGCATATACAGAACCCACATAAATCGAGGGAAACCTCTACTTTCTATTTCACCTACTATTGTATCTTCGTATCTCTCTGTTTTGTCAAAACAGGAATCAACTTGCAATTCAACAACAGAACTCTTCTTTACTAAGAGTTATTTGCCTGGCATAATGAGACTAACTGTGGGTATGTCAGAGGAAGTAGATAATATTAACGAGATGGTCCTCTCTACTCAGATGGACTGCTTAACAGAATAAGAACCTGACCAGATAGTAAAGGAACTTTTAATAGACTTCCATTAAGCTTGCCTTCCCTAACCACTATATATCAGCTTCAAAATGCTTCACATCTTACTTTTGACTGTATTTCTTTCTGTTGCGCATCTTAATCTAAACACTTTCAGACCTTGGCATAAATTTTCTTTTATGCCTGCCACAGAACTAAGTAGGCTGGGGTCTTTGTTTTAAAAAGTCTGAATCATTTTGTTATAATCATATGCAGTGACAGGTTATTAAGTCCTTTAACTCTCTAAGCTCATTTAGTCCATTTCAATTTACACCACAGAGACCTACAACTGCCCGATTTGCAAACACACTCCAACTGCTCATTTGTCTCACACTTAGTCACATTTCTAAACTAATTTCATTAAAACAGATGCACAAACAATATGAAGAACATCCCTCCAATATTATCTGATTTTATTTATGGTTTATAGAAACTATTTTTGCAAACACACATCTGATAGTAATGTAACAATGCTCAGCATAAAAACCTGGTTAAATAGTGTATTCCTCAAGTCTTAACATATAACTACACATTCAAATATTTAATTACAGCTACAGATATATTGGGTATAAGTCCTGAAATAAAAACAATGTGTTGCCACAAATAAATGTGTTATTAAAGTTCATTCAGCTAATAAGCATTGTCAGTGAAGCTTTTAAATATTTTACTGTCCCACTCAAAAAACCAAAACAAAGAAATATATGTACGGTTATGCCGTTCTTGGCATAGGAAGAAATAATTACAAACTATCGAGAATTTCTAGACTGAAAAAAGTCAGAGACTTACAAAAGAGCTGATCTGAGCCAAAACCAGAATGGTTTCTGGTCAATTGTTTACATGCATTGATGATCCTGCCACCACTCTAATCTAATGTGTAGAAGTTGAAGTTTAAAGTTCTGAATTATTGTGATTCATAGCCTATCTGTTGGTTACATGAATATCATGCTGTCAGTAGGTATCCTGGTTCTCTAGCTGAATGTGTTCTTGTTAAAAAGAACAAGATGAAATTGTATCATTGGGTGGCATTCCATGTACTATAGCGGTCGACTTTATACATCTAGGAGCCTACCATGACCTGATGATCTCCTTGGATATGCAGAAAGCATTTGACAGAACTGAATGAAGATAGTTGCTCACAGTACTCAAAAATCTGGGCTGCATCCAGAAATTATTGAATGGAGCTGATGTTCATCATCAAGAGCAGCAGTATGTACTAGTACTGCAGACACAAGGATAATCCTGTATTTTGCTAATTTTAGTTGAAGGTTGAGCATTTCTCTTCAAAGATGGCCACCAAAACAAACCCCATTTGAGAGAACATCTTATGAGACCTAAAGGAAGTCTTTCCATTGACGTTAGTGGGCTTTTCATTGGCCGCAAAGAGGTGTGAAGAATTGCTCCTTTGTCCCCACAGAAATTCTGAGCATTTTAGAAAAGCAAGATACAGTTACATAGAAGAAGTTAGTTTGTTGCAAAGAATCCCTTCAGTATGTGTGGATAACAATTTTCACATTATCTATTTAAAAAAACAGAGCTACAATAAATTCTTCATGTACTAGACTAGTGAGCCATTCTGGAAATGACAAATATACCCTAGTCAAGAGAAGTTTGGAAATTAAAATAATCCACTATATTAATGGAATAAGACAGCTCTGTGTTCTATGCAGAGATTTTTTAAAATAAAAGCCATCATTCAGCTTCAAATTCTAATAGGACCAGACCTATTCCTGTTGAGATCTTGCTTGTGACACATTCAATGTATCACACACCCCAAATACTTTCTCTTTTCATAAATGATTGCTGCTACACATTTTTCTAGCATTTGTTTCAGACTTTTTAATTCTGGGTTGTTATTTTATACTAAACATCTAATATTAGTGTAATTCTGTCTGCAAAAACATACACTCCTGTGTTTTGACATCAATACTCTTGTGAGTTGAGTTAAACCTCATTGAAACTGATGTGTGTAACAGCTGCCCTTCATCTGAAATAATATAAGTATTAATACTTCACTCACTCAAATATAAGACATGTTTTTTTCCCCAATCAGCCTGGGGAAAAATCTCCTTGTCTTACAATTGCAGACAAGGAAACCACATTAAATATGTTGTCTATTATTAAACTGCCAAAGCATCATGTGCTCAGTAAAGGAAATCAACTACAAAGCCGACTAAAATGCAGCCAACACTGAGCATGACTATAAAACATATGGCTCATAATAAACAAGCATACTGATGAGAACCTTTTTTTATTTACAAATGTTATTTAAAACACAGTTATCACTCTCCACTTACAAAACTTCATCCTTTTTTTACCAAGACTTCATATCACAAAAACCTATATATCAAAAACATGCAACTACATACGTTATGCTTCCTCTTTCCATAAAAAAAAGCCTTTACAGAACTCTATTTCTTCATACAGAACCCCATGAATATCAATTAACTTCTCTTTAAAATACACCAAAGAACCCGATTACCTCAGTAACCTCATGAAACTCTCTGCCCCTCCCATCAGTCTTCAAAGTTGGTTCAGTGAAAATAGTGTGTCCAGATCTTTTTCCTCCACGTCTTCTCCATCTCTTCTCCAATCTTTTCTTTGCCCTGAATGATACAGTATTTCAGTTCATGCAGCCCCAGCCCCAGCTTCAGTCACTCTTTTCAGTGGAAGCTCACTCCTTAAAAACCCAGAGGTTTCTTACTTTCGATATACTGGTTTTAACACTTGCTAACCGTACCCTTAAATATTGTTTCCTTAGGCCCCTTTGGTATGAGTTCATACAATACCATCTCTTATGTGAAGGACTGGCTTATTTTTGTGACACTCAAAAAAGGATGTACCCTTTCCCACACAAGCTTTGCATATGTACAGTCCCAAAACATGTCCCTTTCCTTTGGACACCTCTCCTTCGGACACTTTGCTGTTCTCACCAAGCTTCATCTATGCTGTACCTTGCTCACCAGCAAGATATTTTGTATGATCAGCCACATTAGATCAGCATGCTTCCCTTTCTGTTTGTCAGCCACCTCCCTCCCCACCTTTTTCGCATGTCCTTCTGTAAGATCCACCACTGATGCCATCCTGTCTCTCTTTCGCCGTTCTTGTCATCCTCTTGTGATCTTTCAGGACCTCCAGCCCCACTGCCCTACCTCTCCTATTTTTTACATCCTTATAAAACTGTCCATTATTATGTAATGAGCAGGGGGTTGCCCTGCCCATGTCTTCTTCCAAGATACATTCCCCATCATCTCAAGATCGTACCTGCCAAAGATCAGCTAAAGAATGCTGCTTTCCCTTCCCCCCCATTGCTGCTTTATACACTGCACTTACGTAGTTTGTGTAAATGAACAACCCTATGTCTCCAACCCCACCAATCCCCACCCCCACCATCTCCAACCCCACCACCTTTCTGTTCTGCCTAGCCTTTTTCTTTTTGCTTTCCAAAAGAATACACATATTTCCCTTTGCACTTTCACTGTTACCATGATGGTGGAAACACAGTTCTGGCAAAATGATTGGCAGTAGCAGTACCTTAACTTCTGCCACTTTTCCAGCAAAGGACAGTGTCCTTCTAATCCACAGCTATAATACTTATCATACCCCTGCCGTCACCATTTTTTATGGTTTATTTCCTTTCCCTTCTGCCTCAACTGTGATCCTTATAACTTTGATCTCTCCCTCCACTACTTGTAGTCCGAGCTTTTCTAGTTCCCTCCAGTTTCCCACTCCCATTACAACAGTCTGCATTTAGCAAGGTAATTGGCCTCCAGTTCTTCAGAAACCTTTTTCTCCCCTTTCCAAAATAATGGATGGGGTGTATGTTCTGCAAAACACAGATAAGCAGAAGATCATTCCTCAAATTGCTATCTAAAAATACATGGTTTGTGAGATAAGGAGCCACAGTTTCTAGGAATCTGTTTACAAAATAAATTACTAGAGAATTTGTACAACACAACACAAGGTTCAGTGTGAATCAAAAGAGAGGTCTATGTGAGATACAGTTCACAAAGGTGACAAGGGTATTAGACCCTGAATGGGGACCTGTAAAAGATGCCCTAAAGCTGCTCTTTGCGATGGAGTTGATGCCAAAACCCATAAAACTGCTACTCAGATGTTTGCATTTTGTAAACAAACATTGTTCACCTTTGTGGATAAGCCCTGTTTTTCTGAAACTTTAATGATCTTGCACAGCTTGCCTTCCTTGTACCTAAATATTGCTTTTGATTTGTTGCCTTTTATGGTTAGTTATATGAGTTGTTTTTAAGTACTATGAGAGGTATCACAGACACATATTCACACATATACACAAGACAAGACAGAATCAGAACATAAGAACTACCTCTTCTCAACAATTCCAGCTTACTTTGGAAGAAGTCTGGCCAGTTTTCTCCAGTTATAACAACTATATGTAGCACTGATATACCTGGGGGTGTGTGCCCTGTCCTCGGATGGTAGTGGTGGTGGTGGTCGGGCAGGGTGCTGAGGAAGGGATCAGCTACCAGAGCGGCTTCTTTCCCTCCCTATAGAGCTAGGCCAAAACCAAATACTTAACTATGTACAATTTGTTACAAAAATAAATACAGATACTTAACATAAAACATAGAATATTTACAGGGCTTAACATAGAATACTATATATAATATTCTACAGCTCACATATAATACCAAATATAAACCAAATAACTTACAACCTATACAACCCAATTAACACATAGGGGTATTAACCTATAAAACCCAAGTAACTTAACCATAATATTTCTTTAAACCCTCAAAAATAACAATACCAATATACACATAGAGACATTAAAATACATAAATCATATAAACCCCCTTAAAGAATACCCCTAGCTATATAGCCCTTAACACAACAACCTCAAAATAGGGAGTGTACCCAGCACCAAAAAGGTAAGCCTGGCTCCAGAAGCGGTGAGAGATGCATGGGTGAAAGCTCACTGTGTCCCCACTCCCCTGAAGCCCCCCCAGAGATCCCCCAGCAGCTGTGGAGCCCCCCGCTGACCCTCAGCACAGCCAGAGGTAAGTGGGGCCCGTGGTGGGAGAGGGTTAACCCTTAGAGAGTGGGAGGAGGCAGCTGAGTGGGAGCAGGCGGGGTCTTGCCTTGCCCAGGCCCCTACTTGGCCCAGCCCCCCAGGGAGAGAGAGAGGTAGGGGGAGGGTACTTACCAGTCCCTCTCCAGTGGGGCAGGGCCCCCCAAAATCCCAGGCAGGGCCCCCTCTAGCCTGAGAGCAGCTTCCCTGATGATGGACCCACTGCGCATGCACATAGTTTAAAAGGCCCACCAACAGCAAAAAAGCCTCAGTTAGGCTCCAGGAGCAGTGAGAGATGTGTGGGTGAAAGCCCGCTGTGCCCCCACTCCCTCGAAGCCCCCCAGAGACCCCCCAGCAGCTGTGGATTCCCCCACCAACCCCCAACACAGCCAGAGGAAAGTGGGGCCCATGGTGAGAGGGGTTAACCCTTAGAGAGTGGGAGGAGGTGGCTGAGTGGGAGCAGGGCCAGGTCTCACCCCGCCCAGGCCCCTACTGTGCCCAGCCCCCCCAGGGAGCCACGCTACCGGAGCCACGCGAACAGGCTGCGCAAACAGGCGTGCTTGTCTGCCGGCACATGAGTTAGCGCAGAGTTCACACAGGAGGGTGCGTGGGAGGACCTGAGGCCCTGCCTGCAAGCCCCCCCAGAGTAGACAGTCCCAGCTGTAGTCAGCCTACCAGTGGCATGACACGGATGGGCACATGCTGCACCCCTTGGGTCTCCTCGGGCTCTGCGGCCCCCCCGGCACCTCAGAGACAGCCACCCACAAGAAGCCCATGGTTCCAGGCTCCACACAGACGGAGCCCGTGGCTCTTGGCTGCGGGGACCGCCTGTCTCTTTTTCAGGCTCTGGGGCCCAGGAGTATGGCTATCTCCCCTTGTGGGGTCTGCTCCCTTTTGGGGTCTCTGGCATGCCAGCTGGAGGAGCTCCAGGCCACAGTTCAGAGACTGCATGCCATCAGGGACTGTGAGCAGGAGATTGACTCCTACTGCCAGCCCCTTCTCCCCTGGGAGCCGGACGGTAGACCACGGTCTCCCTCCAGGACAGGGGAGGACTCTGGGACCTCCCATTCTGTCCACTCAAGGGGATGGACCAAGGTGGTCAAGGGCCCTAAGGCCCACTGCACTAAGGCCCCTGCCCCACCGGAGCTTAGCAACAAGTATGAACCTCTTGCAGCCCCAGCAGAGCCTGCTGAGTTGCCAGCTCCCGCAGGCAAAACAGGCGCAACTGCAGCTACCGTCCCCGCTCTCCCCAAGACAAAACGTAAGGTGTTTGTTGTGGGAGACTCCATCCTGAGGGGAATGAGGAGGTAATCTGCTGCCCTGACCCCTTAGCCTGGGAAGGCTGTGGCTTCCTGGTGGCCTGCATCCGAGTCTTTGCAGAGAAGATTCCTAAGCTCCTCCAGCCCACAGACCACTATCCTATGCTCCTTATTCATATAGGTACCAATGACGTGGCTTGGAGCACTCCCAGCTGGGTCATGAGGCACTACAGAGATTTGGGAGTGGGGCTAAAGGGCCTGGGGCACAGGTAGTGTTCTCTTTGATCCTCCCAGTCTCGAGGTATGGGCTGAGGAGGGAGAGGAGGATCCACGTAGTTAACCAAAGACTGTAGCGCTGGTGTCATAGGGAAGGCTTTGGCCTTCCACAGCCCACTTTTTGGTGAGAGAGGCAGCAAGCTGCTGGGAAGAGATGGCCT
>NW_017729022.1:26395722-26396366 GCF_001723915.1 Gavialis gangeticus | reverse complement strand
GACTGGCTGACCTGCTCCACCAGGCTTTAAACTAAGCCCTCTGGGAGACAGGGGGACTACCGCCACTGCTGGCCTGCTGAGCAAACCTTGCAAAGCCAGCAAGCCAAGGCACTTAAGGGAGCCCACCCCTGCCCCAGCCCTGGTACAATCTGTGGGCAAAGAAAGAGCCCCCAAGGGGACACTTGCCTACCTGTACACAAATGCTAGGATCTTGGGGAATAAGCAGGAGGAACTCCTCCTGCTTAACACAAATAATTATGACATTATAGAGATAACGGAGACCTGGTGGGACTCCACCTATGACTGGACCACAGGTATAGATGGCTATACCCTGTACAGGAGGGATCGTTTTGATAAAAAGGGGCAGCAGTGTAGCTCTCTATGTTAAGGAAGGCCTTGCGTCCCTGCAAGCTGATGTTGGTGACCAGGGTGGATGACTGGAGAGCCTCTGGGTTAAAATCCATGGGGAACATGGCACAGGGGACACAACGGTAAAAGTCTACTACAGACCTCCCACCCAAAGTCAAGAGCTTGACCAGGAGTTCGCCCGGGAACTGGCTGAGGCCACATGCTCCAGGACCATGGTTGTCATAGGTGACTTCAACTACCCAGACAACTCGTGGGAGGATCACTCAGCAAAATCC
>NW_017729022.1:26390505-26390722 GCF_001723915.1 Gavialis gangeticus | reverse complement strand
TGGGAGGATCACTCAGCAAAATCCGAGCAGTTGCAAAGCTTCCTATCATGCGTGGATGACCTCTACCTGACTCAAGAAGTCTATGGGCTGGGCCAATGAGAGGAAAAGGGCTGCTTGACCTGGAACTGGCTACTGGGAATGACCTAATTGGCGACCTAGTGATTGATGGGCAGCTGGATGACAGCGACCATAAGCTGATCACCTTCACCATCCGCCG
>NW_017729022.1:26387731-26390494 GCF_001723915.1 Gavialis gangeticus | reverse complement strand
CTTCCAGCCCTAATGTCTATGAAATCTTTGAAATCTACTTATTTCTTGGGTTTTTTCTTTAAGTATTTAATAGTGTTTCAAAATGGGGTGTAACTGCTTTGCATAGTGTTAATTAGCTTTTTATCCAAATAAACCAGTGCCTCTTTGACCTGTGGTACTGAATGTGCCTGTCTTAATCCTTCACTTCTGCCCTAAAACTCTTTAGGTCAGTCTAATAACATTAATTGAATTAACACAGGGAAAGAATTGGAGCAGTGTGGGATCCCTTAAGAAAAAGCAGCATAGAGTAACGGAAGACTCCTGAGAACGGTACAGCCAGGGTCCTGATGATGACTGATACAGTTTATCTGTGTCCCAGGACTGGGTAATTCATTATTACACAGTTCTGCTCTCTTATCTATTATAAGCATGCAACTAAAAGGTGATAATGTATTTTTCTGACATCCAATTAAACAAAGCTGTTTTGATTAAGTACATTTTCTAACGGGGTTTGGACCAGACCCTTTACTTTATAATATGTATGAATGATGACGATAGGCACGTCTAAATGAGACGCCAGAAGCACAGTAGACTAATACGCCAATGCGCAGTAAAATCTGTCTACTGCACATTAGCATGACCTAAAATGAGTGTACTGGCACTACTGTGCAGTAGCACCAATTACTGAGCATTTACTTAGTACCTGTTATTACAGAGACTAAACTAAATGTACAGTAACCACTACATATTAATGCATGTGTAGACAAGCCCAGAGGCAGCTATATGCCTGAGACTTCTCTGTCCTGTTCTGTGACTGAGACTGAGAAGCTCAAGATGTGGGGAAGCCCACTTTGTTCTTCTCTGATCCTGGGACCACTCTAGCACCCTTCTGGTGCCTGATGTAGACCACAGGAGCCTTAAGCAGGTTCTAAGTCAGGGCTGTCCAATTTCCAGGCAGCCAGGTGCTCCAGACCTGAGGGCTGCATCCCAGAAGAGTGGGCAGACATCCCCCTGGCTCTCCCACTAGACTGCCCAGGCTGCCCAGTGCCCCCCTGCTGCAATGCAGATAGCCTGGCTTCCACCCTCTTGTGGTCATGTGCATAGATAAGGCTGCCCAGATCCACTACAGCCCAGCTGCATGAGCTCTGGGCTTACCTCTATGCAAGCAAAGGAAGCAAAACATCATACAAGACATTATGGCAGTTCTTTACCTGCCAAAGGCAAAAGTAATGGCCCAGTGGTTGGTTTTAGGACAGCAAAATGGCACAAAGCTTTCTGTACCTAAAAGAGATCTCAGTCCAATGTGATTATAATTGCTTAAGTGTTAACAGGGTGTTTAGAACTGCATGACATAATGGGCACATATAGAAGTGACAATTTTCACCTGATCTGGCCACAGAAAGTGGTCTACAGTTGTGACCAAACACAAGTGCATGGCTGAAGACCAGTTAAAAAATGGCCAATTGGGTAAAAATTTGAACCCTCATTGCATAAGGTTCAGATGAAAAACATTTCAAAACATAGCATCTTCACTAACTTTTAATTGCACTCCCTCCTGACCTGTTGCTGGTTTCAGAGTGGAAGGGGGAAAAGGGAGCAGAGGGAGTTTGTTCTGGGTTTTTTTCAGCCTCTGCTGAAGGGTGGGGCAGGTGTATTGGAACCCCTGCAAGATGGGGCTCCAATTCACCCACACTTCCATCCAGTGCAAGCTGGGGAACCCCTAAAACCAGCTCCCTCTGCCCCCTTTCCCCCCTCCCATTCTGAAAACAGTGGCTGCTGGCAAGGAGAAGGGGCCATTGCTAGGGGAAACTGGCTGCAGAGTGGCAGCCAGCAGCTAGATTTCCCTCCCCCCTGGAACCAACAGCGAAATTCTGTTTGATTCAAGGGGTCGTTGTAGCTCAGAACACTTCCTGCAAAGTGTTCTGAGTTACAGCTGTACTTCTGTCTGTGCCCAATACGAAGTCAGGCTTTCTCCCAAATCACAGGCTTTTTCTCACAGTAGATCTACCTATATCCCTTTCTAGCTGCTTCAAAACATTCTGCATGTGAAAAAGAAAAGTTTAGCTTAATCTTAACAAATAGTCAATGAAACAAGACAAAGTTTAGGCTTAAATTGGTTATACTCACTCATTGTTCCTGTGAACTGCTGAAGAAGTTTTCAAACTGCTTGATTCAGTGAAATCTGAACTGGAATATAGATGCTGGGACATTAACAATTAGCTTTTTCATCCTGCCTTTTGACATTTCCTGGTAGGGTACTCCATGACCTCCACTGAAATGTCACCAGAGGATATTCTTTGATGGTTCTTTTTTTAAAGTGATACCTCACTAAAGTCTGTTTACCTCCCAACCTAATTGGGTGCATAGAGGCAAGCCCGCATGTGCCCCTAGCAGCATCTCAAACCCCTTTGAGTCGCTGCAAGAGGCATGTGTGGGAACACGTGAAGGTTTCCTGCATTGCAAGTCTGCAGCACAACAGCAAAATTAGACCCCTGGACATCCAGGGGTCAAAAAAAAATGGAGTGAAAAAAAGGGCAGGGCAGGCAACCGTAGGCTGGGTCCTCCACAGAGGCACTCTGGCTGCCAAAGTGTCTTTATGGTTCACCCTCACCCTGGTGCTGAAGCACACTGCCTGCCCATGCAGGCTGCAGGGAGCTGGACCCAGGCTCTGTACTGGTAAGTAGGGGGTCAGGGAGGCTGGAGAAGGGGGGAAGAGGACCATGGGGGGACCCCCACTGGCCCCACCGACTCCCCCAGCTCCCCGAATCCCTGCTTTGCCTGGCC
>NW_017729022.1:26381227-26382731 GCF_001723915.1 Gavialis gangeticus | reverse complement strand
GGGTCCTCCACAGAGGCACTCTGGCTGCCAAAGTGTCTTTATGGTTCACCCTCACCCTGGTGCTGAAGCACACTGCCTGCCCATGCAGGCTGCAGGGAGCTGGACCCAGGCTCTGTACTGGTAAGTAGGGGGTCAGGGAGGCTGGAGAAGGGGGGAAGAGGACCATGGGGGGACCCCCACTGGCCCCACCGACTCCCCCAGCTCCCCGAATCCCTGCTTTGCCTGGCCCCACCTCCCACCTGTCCCCGAGCCCCCCGAGCCCTGCCCCACCCGGCCCCAGCAACACTATCAGGGGGCGTCCACACATACAGGCACGTGTGCTTGTGGCAAATCAAATAGAAGCAGTGAAAATTTCAGCTGGGGCTTTTTGCCTCAGTGCATGTGCCCAGACATGCACTTCGGTGTGGGGCAAATTGTGCCACTTGGGGGAAAATAACCCTGCCTAGTTCCTCCTGGATCTGCAACCAAGAGGAGCTAGAGCCTGGGGCCAGCACTTGTGCTGGCACCAGCAATATAAAAAGCAGTCCTGGCAAGCAGCTCAGGGCTACTCACTCTTAGGAGCTCCTGTGGCCCAGCCAGTGGGTACCTGGGGACACTACCCCTTCTGCCAGCTGGACAGCCTTGAGAGTTCCCTGCACCCTCTACCCACTGCAGCAGTCTCGCAGTGGGGGCTGCTGCCTGGCTGTGACCTGCTGCCACCTGTGACATCATGTGGTCCCAAGGCTGCACGCCTGCCAGACCTAGATGGGGGACTGCATAGACATTAGAGACATCTACAGTGGGCTATGACAGACCAGTTGGCCTTTGTGCAGCACTACTACTGTGTGTGCCACCGTCTGGCTATCTGAGCAGCTATCACCCGGAAGATGTTCTCAGGGTGGTGGCCTACTTTGAGCTGTCAAAGCATGCCCTTCTGGCCAGGAGGTCAGCAAGTAGCCAGAAGTTCAGTCACCTCCAGCTGGGTCCTGGGTGCCAGCTCTGAGCAGGTTCCTCTGCCTGGGTCCTGCCACTTGCCTCACTAGCAGGAATTATGGTGATGCCTATTTAAAAACTGAAAAATCCCTGATAAAAAATCCCAAGTCACTCTTTAAAATACCCCCAAATCCATGTTCTCACACAAGTAAAACAAAAGACCACTAGACATATATATATATATTTGCAGTGCAGGGAATGTACTTTCGTTCCCACACATGCCTCTTGCAGTGTCTCTAAGGGGTTTGAGATGCTGCAAGAGACGCGTGTGCGTTCATGTGGACGCACTCCCTGAGGTCATCAATGGAGTGTCCAGGAAAGTTAAAATGTTCAGTCACTGTCTTTTGTTTCTTTCTGAAGTTGATGTCAGATCAGCGTTCATTCATTCTTTCATATAGAGGTCACCCTGTCTGGTTGATATAGACAGTAGAGGGGCAGTGTAACCAAGTGATTGCATATATGTTGTTGGTAGAGGTGCAGGTGAAAGCCTTGGATGTTATAATCCATGTTTGTAACAGGGGACCCCAACCCC
>NW_017729022.1:26375979-26376227 GCF_001723915.1 Gavialis gangeticus | reverse complement strand
GGCCTGACCAGTGCCGCATAGAGGGGGAGGATCACCTCCTTGGACCTGTTCGAGATGCATCTGTGGATGCATGACAAGATGCGGTTCGCCTTCCAGACTGCCTTCCCACACTGCCGGCCCATGTTCATTTTGGAGTCAATGATGGCTCCAAGATCCTTTTCTACCTCTGTGCTGACAAGAGGGGAGTTCCCCAACCTGTAGGTATGGTGCCGGTTGTTCCTCCACAGGTGCATCACTTTGCACTTGTC
>NW_017729022.1:26373751-26374979 GCF_001723915.1 Gavialis gangeticus | reverse complement strand
TCCTGCAATGACCTCGGCCAATTCCTTTAGAACTCTAGGGTGGAGATCGTCCGGACTGGCTGACTTGAATACGTCCAGTCCCTCCAGAAGCTCCCTAACTAGTTCCTTGCTAACCCCTGGCCCAGCTGTGCCTCCCCTGGGGCCTGAGGGGGGCCCAGCAGGGAGGTGGCTGTTCTGGTCCCTACTTAGGAAGACGGAGGCAAAGAAATCATTAAACATGTTAGCTTTGTCGTCTGGTGTGACGACCAAATTTCCCAACGCGTCCTGCAGGGGCCCCACATTACCCAGGACCTTCTTTTAACCCCCTATGTATTTAAAGAAGGACTTCTTATTGTCCTTAATCTGGGAAGCTAGTCCTAGCTCAGCTCAGCGCACAAGAATTTCTAGCTTCTGAGCACAGAACATTAGCATAGGAACATAGAGCTACCAGCTTCCTTATTATATCTATCTATTACCTGGAACCAGAAGTTCCTGATATAATTGTCACAAGGCTCTCATTGCTGATATTTAGGGAAATGAAGACTGACACAGCTGCATGATTTAGTCAAAGAGAATCTAATATATCGAGAGAGAGAGATCAAATGAGTTAGGCAATGTTTTATTGATACATTTACAATTTTAAAGCAGTTTGGAAGCCTACCAGTGCCTCTATCATCATAATAAAATACATTCTAAATATCTATACAGTTTTGCATTGACTTTTGGCTTTTTAATCATAGAAAAATCAGAGCCGCCCCTACACCCTTAGCTCACCAGGATGTACAGCATGGAGCAGCACTGATATGCCAGTGCCCTGCCCCTGCCCCTCACTCTCAACCCACAGCCTGCCCCCCATCCCAGTCCCCTTACTCCTGACCCACAGGGTCAGGTATGTGGGTGAGGGTTTGTGGGGGTGGCTTAAGGGTGTGGGGCTTGTGGGTGGATTGTGGGGGGACTGTGAGTGTGGGGAGTATGGGGGGCTTCTCAGGAGGGGTGGGTCCTCTGGTCTCTGCAGGGCACAGTCCCCCTGCACAGCTCACAGACTGCTCCCCCCACAGGGCTAGAGCCCTTCAGCAGGGGCCAAAATCCCCCAACAGGGGCCCACAGACACTCAACAGGAGTCACATGCCCCCCCACAGGGGCTATTGCTCCCTCCTCCACATGGCCCACACCCCCACTCATTCCCCCTGCCTGGCCCCACCCCCACTCATTCCCTCAGTGCCCCCATCATTTTCCTGTATTTGTCTTA
>NW_017729022.1:26372940-26373740 GCF_001723915.1 Gavialis gangeticus | reverse complement strand
CACCCCCACTCATTCCCTCAGTGCCCCCATCATTTTCCCACCTGTTCGCAGCCCCCGATCACTGCCTTGCCCAGCCCCAGCATCCCCGCACTCACAGGCTGCAGTCGGGGTCACTAGGGCCTCATGGCACATCCCCCCACACAGTGGGGGCCAGGAGGGGGCAGCAGAGATTGGCCCCAGCTGCCTGGCATGAGCTACTGGTGTTGCATCTTGTGCAGGTGCAGCCTGGCTTGGCAGGGTGCTGCATGCTGTCTGGCAGTTGGGAGCAGCTGGAGCTGAGTGGCGCTGGCCTGTGTGGCAGCCAGAGCTTCCTGACAGTGTGCAGCACTGCACAATGCCCTGCTGAGCTGGGCTGCACACATGCAATAAGCCGAGGGGACAGCATGGGAGAGCAGGTGAAACAAGGGGACAGTAGGAGAGAGCAATGGAAATGAGGGGAGAGCAGGGGAAATGAGGGGAGAGCAGGGAAAATGAGCAGGGAGCTGGAGATGATCCCCTGGAAACAAGCTGGAGATGTTCCCCTGCTCGTTTCCAACCTCGGGAGGTTGGAGATGAGCAGGAGAATGAGCAGGGGGCTGGAGACGAGCAGGGAAACATCTCTAGCTCATCTCCAGGGGCTTGTCTCCATGGGGGGAGGGGGGAATGAACAGGGAGAAGGGGAATGAACAGGAAGTTGTGGGAAGAAATAGGGGGTGGGAGGAATGAATGGGGAATTGGGGGAACGAGCAGGAGTGGGGGGAACAAACGGGGAGTTGAGGAAATGAACGGGGGCGAGGGCAATGTACGGGGAGTTGAGGAAT
>NW_017729022.1:26354355-26372884 GCF_001723915.1 Gavialis gangeticus | reverse complement strand
GAGGGCAATGAACGGGGAGTTGAGGAATGCACAGAGGGTGAGGGGAATGAACGGGGAGTTGGTGGGGATGAACAGGGCCAGGGGGAATGAACGGGGGGCTGGGGGGACAACCAGAGGGCTGGGGCCAGGAAGACCCCCCCCATGGTCCCTCCCCCACTTCTCCAGCCCCCGCCCCAAGTCAATACTTACCTGCTACAAAGCTGGGTCCAGGTCCCTACAGCCTGCTTGCCCCACACAGGCAAGCTGAGCTAGCTACCAGAGCATCTCTGTGGAGAACCGAGCCTCTGGTTGCCTCAGGGCATGGTCCAGGACTGAGCCCTGCCCTGCTTTTTCCCCCTGGGGTATTTTTTGACTCCTGGATATCACAGGGAACATCTTTTTGTTCCCGTACATGCCACTTGCAGCATCTCAAAGGGGTTTGAGAGGCTGTAAGAGGCACGTGCGCACTCGCCTGGACGCACCCTCAGAGTATAAATGACAGAAGATTCTAGCTTTTCATCTCCTATAGATTCAGAAGCAACTATCCCTCGTAACTTGCAGGCATTGGGTAATATTACAAAATATTCTCACTGTATCACCATTTGTGCAGATGACTGAATTTGCAGATACCGGAAAACATTAATATGGCCACTTATAACCAGCTGCTTTGGAGGACTTATCTGATGTAGCTACAGAAGTTTTACGGTTTTCTCTTAACCCCAAACCCAACAACAAACCATTAAGAATGATACTTGGATTCTGTAACATTAATCTGGCAAAAGCCCTATTTATACAACAGTATCATCATTTATTAATATGGTAATCATTAACATTTAAACAACACGTCACTATTACAAAATTGCTTTATTAACATTAAAAATGCACTCAGAAAATAACCAAGAGATAGTTAGTTATTATTATCCCCATATTATTAATGAGAAAAAATAGAACCATAGCAGTTAAATGATTTGCCAAAATATGCAGAATGAATTAGGGACAGAGCTCAGCTCAGAGCACAAGAATTTCTGGCGTCTGAGCACAGAACATTAGCATAGGAACATGGAGCTACCAGCTTCCTTATTATATCTACCTATTACCTGGAACCAGAAGTTCCTGATATAATTGCCACAAGGCTCTCATTGCTGAGATTTAGGGAAATAAAGACTGACACAGCTGCATGATTTAGGCAAAGAGAATCTAATAGGTATACAGTGCAAACAAACTAATCAAGGAGCTTATCTATCAACCATTCCCTGTGAGGTGAAATAAAATCATGTACTGGTTTATCACAATGCTAAACATTCACGTCCAAAACTCTGACTGGTAAATAAAGAATATTTTTGTACTTTATTTCTCTCCCGAACTGATAGAGTTAAATTTATAACATTGTGCTAGAATGATGTATACTGCTCACTGACTGGAGGATCCTGACTGTACTGTTTACTTGGTTGCCATCATAAAGAGCTGTTATGCAGAGTTTAGTGGAATGCACCAAAATTGCTTTTATTTGGATTATACAAACTAAGAAAAAAAAGCCTTAATTTCTTGTTGGTTCAGGAAACAGCTTTGTTTACTTGAAATAAATATGTTGATTAAGGACATTAAGTGATATGAAGGAGTCAGCACTGAGTGCTGTAATCCCATTTTTATTGATTATGACATATATTTTTAAGTTAGGTATTGATGTTAAGATAATATGTAAGGAAAAGGAGCAAAATACTATTCAATAATCAACAGATTTCTCAAGTATTACTAAGATTAAATCAAATCCAATATAATATTTTTATAAAATATCCCTTAATATCAAACAGATATTAACTATAAAGCATCTCTGAAAATCCTTCTACATTAGTTGAAATATACTGATTATGCAAATACACAGTTCTACAATGCTGTGTAGTCACATCTTAAATTCCACAAATTCAGTGAACAGATGTTAACCAGATTCTCAATGCAACTTCATTAAAATACATTTTAGAATGCACATAAAATGATACAAAGACATAATTCTGATGGACTTAAAATTTCAATTTCTGGTGGTCAAGTGTCCACACTACAGGATTTGCAAACACATTTGGCACTCCCTGTTGAACATTTGTATGCATATTTTATATACTGAATTGCCTTTTCATTGCTAAAGGTGGCTCTCACTGCTACTGTTTATTATAAACTGTTTTTATATATACAGTAAAATGCCACACAGTCACACTAATTGGAACCAGCCCCCATGTGGCTATGAAAACATGCAGTTGATTGGTAATCTCTCAAAATATGATTGAAATTCCGTCTAACTAAAAGACATTGCATTGTAAAATACTTTCTTAAAAAGGTTGCTCTGCTGTAAACTGATGTCTGTTTTTTTCTTTTACTTCAGCATGGATGGGGGTGGGAAACAAGTAGGAAGAACTGGAAGTCCTTGTACCATCAATGAATTATGGCATGATTGAAATAACAGAGACTCGGTGGGATAGTTCAAATGACTGGAGTACTGCCATGGATAGGTACAAACTGTTTAGGAAGGAGAGGCATGGGAGATGAAGAGGAGGAATTGCACTGTATGTAAAAGAGCTGTATGATTGCTCAGAGCTTCAGTGTGAAACTGGATATAGGTCTGTTGAAAGTCTCTGGGTTAAAGTCAGAGGGGAGAGGAACAAAGATGATGTTGTGGTGGATGTGTGCTATGGACCACCAGACTGGAAAGATGAGGTAGAGGAGGTTTTCTTCAGACAACTAGTGGAAGTTTCCAGGTGACAGGCCCTGGTTCTCATGGGTGACATCAATCACCCTGACATCTGCTGGGAGGGCAATACAGCAGTGCACAGAGAATCCAGGAAGTTTTTGGAGAGAGTTGGAAACAACTTCCTGGTGCGAGTGCTGAAAGAGCCAACTAGGGGCCATGCTCTTCTTGACCTGCTGCTCACAAACAGGGAAGTATTGGTGGGGGATATAGAAGTGGATGGCAACTTGGGCAGCAGTGACCATGAGATGATAGAGTTCAGGACCTGACAAAAGGAAGAAAGGAGAGGAGCAGAGTATGGACCCTGGAGTTCAGAAAAGCAGACTTTGACCCCCTCAGGGAACTAATGGGCAGGAACCCGTGGGAGGCTAGTCTGAGGGGTAAAGGTATCCAGGAGAGCTGGTTATATTTGTAAAGAAGCCTTACTGAGGGCGCAGGAAAAAAACATCCCACTGTGCAAGAAGAACACGAAGTATGGCAGGCAACCAATTTGGCTTAGCAGAGAACTCTTCAGTGAGCTTAAACACAAAAAGGAAGCTTACAAGAAGTGGAAACTTGGACAGATGACTAGGAAGGAGTCTAAGAATATTGCTTGGGCATGCAGGGAAGAAGTCAGGAAGGCCAAAGCGCAATTGGAGTTGCAGCTAGCAAGGGATGTGAAGGGTAACAAGAAAGGTGTCTACAAATATACTAGCAACAAGAGGAAGGTCAGGTAAAGTGTGGGTCCCTTACTGAATGGGGGAGGCAACCTATTGACAGATGAGGTAGAGAAGACTGAAATAATGCCTTTTTTTATCTTAGTTTTCACAGGTCAGCTACCAGAATACTGCACCGGGCAGTACAGTTTGGGGAGGAGGTAAGCAGCCCTCAGTGGTGAAAGAACAGGTTAGAGCTATTTAGAAAACTAGATATGTACAAGTCCATGGGGCTGGATGCAATGCATCTGAGGGTGCTGATGTGATTGCAGAGTTGCTGGCCATTACCTTTGAAAACTTGTGGTGATCAGAGGAGGTCTCAGATGATTGGAAAAGGGCAAATACAGTATTCTCTTTAAGAAAGGGAAGAAGGAGGATCCAGGGAACTACAGACCAGTTAGCCTTACCTCAGTCCTCAGAAAAAACATTGAGCAGGTCCTCAAGGCATCTATTTCTAAGCAATTTGGAAGAAAAGAAAGTGATCAGGAACAGTCAAGGCCTGGATTGACAAAGCCCTTGCTGGGATGATCTAGTTGGAGATGGTCCTGCTTTGAGCAGGGGTTTGGACTAAATGACCTCCTGAGGTCTCTTCCAACCCTAATTTTCTATGGGTCTTTGATTTCTCTAATTTTCATTGGGAGATTGGGTGCCTAAATAGGAATCAAGTTTTTAAATACATTTACTGGAATTGGCCTTTAGCTACTAATCTACTATATGATGACATTTTTTATAAGATGGCCCGGCACTTACTGTCCATCGCAAATTAATGCTCTCCAAAGATAACAGTTGAAGATCCTGTGTGGATTCCTGCAACTAAATGTACTATGTAAATTGATTAGTTATCCACTTACTTACATTGTTCTAAATTTCCTTTAGTTAGTACCAGGGATGCAGACTTACTTTCAAGTCCATTTTGTAGATTCATACTTTCAGCATGTGTGATTATGAATTACTTAAAAGTTGTAACATAATGGATCAATTTTAACTGATGCTTTTGCCAAGAAAAACAAACTAAACTACTTGCATAGTATTCTCAAGTTCCATTAACTATTTAACTAAATTTAACAGAAAAGATAGCTGTATCACACTATGGTGTGTTGTTACAGAAGCTAGTTATTTTGCTTGCATTTTATATTTATATTAACTTCCATGGCATTTCAATCATAGAACCACAGAGAATTAGGACAGAAAGGGACATCAGGAGGTCATCTAGTCCAGTGGTTCTGAATCTTTTTCTGTACCACGACCCATTTGTAAACATCAGTGGCCAGTCCCAACCCAGTAAATAATTTAAGTGGAAAAGAGACTCCTGGCCCTGCTGGTGCCCCTCACTGACCCACAGCCTTACTAGTGCTGACCCAGAGCTGGTACTGATCTACAGCCCCCCATCCCCCAACTCTGCTGGTGCCCTTCACTCCTGCTCGCTGCCCCCCACCTCAAGGCCCCAGCCTCCTACTGTGTGGGGTGGGGGTGGGTGTGCAGGGTTGGGAGGGGTATGGAGGGACATGTTCCCCCCAGATTTTTGTGCCTACAGCAGACATGGGACTGCAGCCTGGCTGGACTGGCACAGGCAGGAGCCACCTCCGCAGCCCAGCAGGCAGGACCTGGAGTGGGAGGTAGGATATGGGCAACTGGTGTCACTTTAGTTGGAGAGGGGGCCACATGCCTCCCCAGTGACCAGTCAGTTACCGGGGAGTCCAATTTCACCGACTGGGGGTGGTCCCCCTGTGGCCAATCATGAAGTAGCCGTAGCACTTCCACTCCCTGGCCGGTGCTCACGGGGGGGCACTGGTGCTCCTGCCTGGCCCCCCCCCCCAAGTGGCAAGTGCGGCCTGTCAGGGGGGCATCAGTGCTCTCAGGGTGTGCACATGCATCCCATGCACCCCGTATGCATTGCCACTGAGGTAGGAGGTAGGAATGGGGCAACAAGACTCATTGCTGTGGCTGCCAGGACCCCTGTGCCAGCTCTGTTGCCAGCAGTACAAGGAGTAACAGACTGGGGGTGGGGATGGGAGGCCACAATGCCATCACCTCCTCTTGCTACCAGCTGCTCATGTGGCAGGTTATGAATCTACCCTGCTGCCATGGCCTGGCTGCCACCATCACCACCACTCCCCTCAGGCTGCCCATGCTGCCCACCACCCCACCTTCCCTCTGAGGTAGAGCTGCGGCCGTAAGGGAGTGGTAGTGAAAGTGGCAGCCAGGGCATGGCAGCAGGTTAGAGCCACAGTCTGATGTGTGAGCAGCTGGCAGCAGGAGGTGAGGACAGCACAGCCCCCACGTCCATTACTCCTCATGCTGCTGGCAGCGTGGACGATGTGGGGGTCCCAGCAGTGGCAGCAATAAATCTCACCACCCTGCTCCACCCAGAGCTGACCTGAGCAGGGTGCGGGGCCCCAGGCAAATCAGCCCATGTGGGACCCCACCCCCACTCTGATCCCGGGCCTCGGACCCAAAGAAGCATCGGTGGCAGGGGGGAGGATAGTGAGCGGCTTCATGTGGAGCCACCATTCCTCCCTGCTCCATGCCACCACTGCTCCACCCCACTCCACAGGGCCCCCCAAAGCATGGGGCCTGGGGCAGTTGCCCTGATTTGCCCCCCTAGGGACAGCCCTCGCTCCACCCTCCCACACCAGGTCCTGCCTGCTGGGCTTCAGAGGCAGCTCCTGCCCATGCTGGTCTGGCCAGGCTGCAGTCCCATGCCCACTGTGGGCAGACAAATCTAGGGAAGCATGTGCCCCCTCATGCCCCCAGATTCATCACCTGTGCCCCCCAGCCTCCCTGATGTGTTGTCTGTGTTCCCTCACATAGATTTACCTGCTGGGAACTGCAAAAGGTGCTCTTCACGCTGCCTGACTGCCACATGCACGTGTGCACATGCACGTGGTGCCCCCTGCCTGATCACTTTCCTGTTGCTACCCCCAGCCTCAAGCAGCCTCTTGCAGGCTGCAACTCTGCCAGCCTGCAAGGGAGAAACCCATAGTTTACTATGTTTTTCTCCTTTAAAGGAGAAGATCTGCATTTTTCTGCATTTTTCCATGGCAAACGGAAAACCCAGGTCCCTGTTTATTGGCATGCGCAGCATTAACATACGGTGAAGCACAAGTAGCATCTATTTTTTTTAAAATGTATGCAAAATATGATCCATTTTTAAAGTTTGTGCATGACCCTTTCATATATTGTTGCAACCCACTTTTGGGTCACAACCCACAGGTTTTAGAAACACTGATCTAGTCCAAACTCCTACTCAAAACAGGACTACCCCCACCTAGATCATCCCAGCCAAGGCTTCGTCTTAAACACCTCAAAGAATAGAATATATCAACAAATTTGGCTATTAAAGAAAGATGGCTGGTTTTCTTTTCAATTCTGTAAATAGTAAATCAAATTATCATGCTCCAAAAATGCCAAATGCAATTCAGTCCTCTAGTTACCACTTACAAAAGCATTTTCTCACACCTATGTGGCTGAAAAAGTTATAAAAACTGATTATAGGTTGATAGCTACTTAAAAAGTGTCAAAACTGAAATTATTCAAGGGACCAAGTGTATAAATATTTGAATTGTCAACACTGTGCGATAAGAAGAAAATTGAACAATATTACTAGACTTTTTATAATATTATTCAAATGAATCCTTACTGTAAAATTTAAACCAAAAATTATTTTGAAGTGATTTTCTCAAAATTCCATTTTCAAATATAGAGAATACTTCTAGTATTTGATAATGCTTCTAACTAGCAAAAAGAATGTACAATCAAATGAGTCATTGAGGATTTCAAGATTTTTTAGCATATCAATAAAGTTGAATATTTAATGCAGTTGAATACTGATAGACAAAGGAAACAGTATATTTATCAGTATGGAGGTATGCATCAATTTAATAGAAAATAGAAAACTAAATTATTGTGTAATTCTATTAATGCAACCAGCATACTACATTAAAACATTTTTAAGAATCACCAGAACATATTCTGTCAAGCTCAATACTTAAATATGAAGTAATGCCTCAATCCACTGCAGAGAACAAAACCCACTATTCATAAATTGTAAGAAAGCCTTGTCCTATACAGGTCCTTATTTTCTATTTGAAAAGTTTTTTGCTGCCCATAAGATTAGATCAGGGGTTGGCAAAATACAGCCTGCAGGCTGCATCTGGCCCACGAGGCCATTCTATCTGGCCCACACGACCCCTAAAATATTTAGAAAATATTTATCTGCTCCTGACTGTCTGTCAAAGACAACAGAAGCCAGGGACAGTAGGACCCAGGGGGAGCCGGCAGCAGGAGGCACGAGCCCAGATCCTCCCACCCCCAGCCATTTCCCTGCTTCTTGCCCCTGCCCCTGCCCTCTCCAGTACCACATGGCTCCTCGCTGCATGGCTGGACCGGGAAGCATAGGGCTGCACCGGTACAGGGGGTGGTGTGCGCATGGTGTGCATATGCAAGCAGGGGCAGAGAGTGTGTGCGTGTAGACAGGGGCAAAGTGTGTTTGTGTAGGTGGGGCAGAGTATGTGTATGTGTAGATGGGGCAGAGTGTGTGTGTGTACAGGCAGGGGAGAGTGTGTGCGTGCGTGCGTGCGTGCGTGTTTCATAGTTTCATAGTTTATAGGGTCAGAAGGGACCTGAGAAGATCATCTAGTCCAACCCCCTGCCATGGCAGGAAAGAGTACTGGGGTCAAACGACCCCAGCAAGGTGTTCATCTAACCTCTTCTTAAAAACCCCCAGGGTAGGAGCCTGCACCACCTCTCTTGGAAGTTGGTTCCAGACCCTAGCTGCCCTGACCGTGAAATAGCGCCTTCTGATGTCTAACCTAAATCTACCCTCTGCTAGCTTGTGACCGTTGTTCCTGGTCACTCCTGGCAGTGCTCGGGGGAACAGTGACTCCCCCAATGCCTTCTGATCCCCCCTGACCAGTTTGTAACAGGCCACAAGATCCCCCCTCAGCCTTCTCTTCTGGAGGCTGAACAGGTTCAGGTCCCATAGTCTCTCCTCATAGGGCCTGCCCTGCAGTCCCCTGATCATGCGAGTGGCCCTCCTCTGGACCCTCTCTATGCTGTCCACATCCCTCTTGAAGTGCGGCGCCCAGAACTGGACGCAGTACTCAAACTGCGGGCTGACCAGTGCCGCATAAAGGGGGAGTGTGTGTGTGTGTTCATAGGGTGAGTCCCATATGCACACCCCAGCATACAAATGCACCCACAGCCCCCCTTGCACAGCCATACATGCAGACCCCCACACCCCCTCACACACCCTAGCCACCCTCTCACTACACACAGCCCCCCACAAGCCCCATACACACCTACATAGCCACACATACACCCACATGCTCTCTCACCCCACTTACCCACACACCCACAGCCCCTCAAAAACCTATACCCACCCACAATATACAAGCCTAAGACTTTTAAACTTTTTAAGCTATTGTGCAATCACCTCTACATACACTACACAAACATGTGTAAATCAGGACAAAAATATTTTTTGAAATCAAATTAATGAATGTTTTAGACATTCACTTTTTAGAATATAATTTGGTATTTTTCTGGTTCTGAGATGGAAAAACCCTTTGCTGAAAGTAGTACTTCCTGGGGCAAGGGGAGGGACTTCTGGTGGCAAAGGTCAGGAGTTAGGGGGTGGGACTTATGGTCCCAAGATGGCGACCAGGGGGTGGGGCTCCTTTCAAGGGGTGGGACTACCCAGGCAGCCCTCAACAGCTTGCCAAAACTCGGTAAGCATCCCTCCACCCAAAATAATTGCCTGCTCATGGATTATATGGAGAAGAGGTTTGTCAGATGGCTGATTATTGTTATAATTCTTAGACTGATTCAATGGCAGCACTAATTGCTTTACAGTGCCAAAGGTGCTCAATCCCCCACCTGCAGGTCAGATCCAGGCTGCAATGCCATATTATCCAGCCCATGGAACTCCATCCCGGTCCAAAAATTTGGCAGTAGAGGAGAGGGAGAAGCTAATTGCAGCTCCCCTCCTGTCTAGGACAAGGCCCTGCACTCTAAATTGAATGTGCAGGGCCAATCAGGATAGTGCAAAGCTGACTGGGGCAACGCTGAGCAGTTCAGGGCCGACTGGGCATCACAGAGTGGTATGGATCCAATTGGGGCAGTGTGGAGCAGCAGGGAACAGAATGCAGTGCAAATGGCACCAGGCATTATGGAGCACCACGGGACTGGTAAGCTAAAAACAGACAACTGGTTTGATGCAGCCCTGGTTAGACTGGGATATAACTCACACCAAAATAGATATGACTTCATTATTTACACACTAGGCCTAAATGGCAATTAAGTTGAATTAGCCACCATTGTCCCTAGGCAAAGTGTTTAAATAATTCACAAGTACTTAATGCGGGGCAATGGGTTTATCCATCTGTAAGGTCTGGGTCTTGGTGTGAGACAGGACACTCAAATACGAGTGTCCCAGGAAGGGACGTGCAATGGATAACAATAAGCACTTACCTACAACAGGAGACACAGCACAGCAGGGGCAGAAAGAAGAGCCCACGTGGTTCATCAGCCGCTTGTTTATTCAATTAAGGCCAGCCAGTGAGGTCAACCACAAGCACCGGCCGCTGAAAATAAAAATGGTGACCAACGCCGCGAAGTGGGGAAAGAGAGAGAGGGAGAAAGGTGGGGAAAAGGACCACAGTTGGCCCTGGGAAGGGGAGGGACCTCTACCTCAGAACCTGGCGAACCGGGAGTGGACGGGAGCAGTGTGGGGCAGGGCAAACCACTACGAGCCAGAGATGGGAGGCTGTCAGGCAGCAGGGACCCCGGACCCGAACGAGGACCCTGGGATGAACCGGAGACTCGGCAGGACCCCAGGTGGGAGTGTCAGAGCGGCCAGGGCAAGCGGGGAACCATGCCCGAGGGAAGGACCCTGAGATGAGCCCTGGGGTGGTTACAATCGGGGCGAGTATCGCCACCATCTTCATCCAGGTCAACAGTGGAGCGGAAAGAGATCCCAGGGACAACAGATGACAGGAAGGGCACCCCGAGTTAGAATAGGGGGAGAGAAGTGAAGAAGCGGGGTGTAGTCGTGCCAAGTGGCAGCCCTACATTTAAGGTTCCTCTGGTGATTTGTTTTTCTGTTTCCCCAGGTGAAGGGGTCTAGGGGTGATGATCTTTTGAGTTCCCCCCAAGTGTCGGGGCTGAGGGGAGAGCCTTGGAGATTTTCTTTATGTTTCCCTGAGAGAAGGGGCTGGAGGGAAGGCGGAAGACGGGGTAGGGACAGAGCTGAGAGAACAGGTCCTGCGTGGGTGAACAGTCGTAGCAGGTGGCCGGCAGAAGGGCACAGCTCCACAGAGGAGGCCGAGGGCGAGGGGGAACAGCGCACACGAGGTGGAGTGAGGCCAGGATGTAGGGATGGCGGAGCCCCGTGAATGACCACTGGGCAAACCACGGGCCACTGAGTGAACCAGACGATTGACCCCGTCCACTGAGGAGCCAATAAATTGTGGCAGGCGAGAGCGGGGAAGGTGAGTCATGGAGGAGACACCTGCTTGGCCAAAGACGTGAGCCCGGAGAACGCCCAACGTCCACCACCTGGGTGAAGGCCACTCGAGAATGGATACTCGAAGCACAACAGTCACAGAGAGACAAGCCCGTTGTCTGTTTTTAGCCACTGGGTTGGCATGAATGAGCACGGGGAAGCATGGAGCAGCAGGAGACAAGCAGAGTGGGGCAGAGGGGCACAGGGCTGATCAGGTGCGGGGCCTGGGGCAAATCAGCCTGTGCAGGGCCCCGCTCCCAGATGTAAGGAAGCTGGTGGTGGATTCGGTGGCAGGGGTGGGTGGCAAGCAGCCGGATCCGAAGCTGGCAGCAGTATAGAGTCACTGTGGCTGCTTCACCCAGCTCCGTGTGGCCCCCCAAAGCATTGGGCCTGGGGTGGTCACCCCGCTTCGCACCCCACTAGGGTCAGCCCTGCTGAACACTGTATGTGGTCATCCACCGCCATTTCATAGTAGCAGGATTTCTCTTTCTCTCTTTACCTGTAGGAACCATTGTCCATTGCAGTTCTGAGAACAATGTTAACATCAGTTCCAAACTAATACATTTCTAGTACAGTTCCAAACTAATCAGTTCCAAAATAACTAATACGTTTAGGCCATGATCCTACACCACTGACTGGTGTAGGATCAGCTTTGCCATTGACTTTAACAGATACAAGATATGGCCCTTAATAATGGATTGTCCCAGAGGTGTGACTGGAAAAGACATTAGAACATTGTAATTTTACCAAACTGTATCAAATCGGCTTTTAGAATCTAACTTGGAAACAAAATATGTCTTAAGTTTGAAACTTTCCTCTGCTCCATTGCTAGTTGAGAATAACTTGTTATATTTTCTTGCACGCAACTCAAATAATTTAACTTGTCTGAACTTGTAATTACCTGGAATGGCAGCAGTTCACCACCTTGAACATTTTTTTAACATTCTTAAAATACAATTATGGTCTGATTTCTCCACAACTATGATGGCCGTAGTAAAGACTGCATAGTTGCAAAAGTGATAATGCTGTAATTACATATCAAAGATGTTTTAAACTGTTTAACTGAAGTTAACTATTACAGTGACCCATAATTTTGTCATTCTGTTTGTAACTTCCTCCTCTGCCTGAGAATCAAATGTTTCTCTGACTTCTTAGGATTATCCCTGAAGGATTTCCAAATACGATCTAGACTTCCTGCTTTTCTCTCCCACTCATTTGAACTGTGCCATTATGATAGTATTTCAAGCAGCCCTTAGAAACATAGACGTCTTACACACATCATTGTTTTAAATGCAAATATTTGGTTACAGAAATTAGATTGCACAATACAAATATTTACATTTAAAATACCACTTGTTTTTTAAACTTTTTTGTATAAGATTTGAATAGTTCTGATTTAATCAAAGCAGAGAATTTTCTTCTGTAGGAATAGCTCTTTTAGATCACAACAATGGTCCATTTAGTCCATATCCTATCTTTGATGTTGACCACTAGAAAATGTTTCAGAGAAAGGTGCAAGAACCTGCAGCAAGTAATTATGAAAAAGAAGTCAATGACACTGGCAGTTTACTGTTCTTACAAGACTGACTTGTTCAGAACCTAAAAAGATGTCATATCTTAACAGCTTAATTGTCCATTAAGCATATTTTAAAAGAAATGTTAATACCATATTTTTCTTTGATTCATAGATTCATAAATTGTTAGGGGCTGGAAGGGACCTTACAAATCATCGGGTCCTGCCCCTCACTCTAGACAGGAAGACAACTGGGGTCAGGTGGCCCCAGTGAGGTGACTGTCCGGTCTCCTCTTGAAATCCTCCAGGGTAGATGACTGTACCACCTCTGGAAGGAGTTTATTCCACAGTCTGGACACCCTGGCTGTGAAGGAGTTTTTCCTGGTATTATGCCTGAAGCAGCTTTTCAGGAGTTTATATCCATTGGTCCTGGTCTTCCCCAGGGATGCCCTAGTGAACAGTTGTTCACCGAACTCCTGATGCACTCCTTTGACATAGAGGTGAGCAGCTATCAAGTTCCCTCTCAGCCTTCTCTGCTTTAGGCTGAAGAGGCCCAGGTCCCTCTGCCTTTCCTCGTATGGCTTGCCTTGCAAGTCCCTGATCATATGGGTGGCTCTTTTCTGGACCCTCTCAAGTTTTTCCAAGTCTTTACTGAAGTGTGGTGCCCCGAACTGGATGCAGTACTCCAACTGCAGTCTCACCAGTGCTGAGTACAGCAGGAGTATCACTTCCTTAGTTTTACAAAAGATGCATCGGTTGATGCATGCCAGCATGTTATTTGCCCTGCTGGTCACCCCATCGCACTGATGGCTCATGTTCATGTGATGGTCATTTATTACCCCTAGGTCCCTTTCGACCGTGGTGCAAGTCAAGCTGTCACGTCTGAGCCTGCAGGTATGCTGAAGGTTATTTGCCCCGAGATGGAGCATCTTACACTTGGAAGTGTTAAACTTCATCTGGTTCAAGTCTGCCCAACTCTCAAGCCTGTCTAGGTCTGCCTGTATCTGCAACCTATCTTCTGCGTGGCCACACTGCCCCATAACTTGGTGTCATCCGTGAACTTGGCCAGTGAGCTTTTCACTTCCCCATCCAAATCATTGATAAATCCAGTCGTTGCTGAAAAGGAGGCTTCTTTGGCATTCCTGTGCTGGGTGCTTTTAATACTGGGTGCTGGGTGCTTTCATACTTTCAAAATTGTGATTAAAGGCGCTGAAAAGGTATTGGATATGGATCTTAAGTCATACATGCCCAAAGTAATGAAATTACCTTTCGTCCACAACAACAGACCCATTTAATTCTATAAAAATAATACAGACCAAAATCTGTTAGTGCCATCTATAGGTAAATTTTCTGCCTTCTATTACAATTACTTTAAGTTGGTTGTAAATTTACTAGGAGGATAAATTCAGCAGGAGGGTGTCACCCTAATGTCAGAATTAGACCTTAGAAAAGTTGACCCAAATTTGGCTAGGTTATGAGTGGGCCTTGCACTTTTCAGTGTTTATTCATTTAATTTGGGGAATGAGAGAGGAGCATTTCCAGTTCTATGCACATGTCCTAACACTGGGATTTGGAGAATTATAATTTTGTATATACTGCTGTATGAAGCTGTTTTGAGGGTAATTTCCCAAATTCTGTTCTAAATAGGATCAACTTTAATTTCATTGCATGTATAAAAATGGCTTAATTGTTATGTTAAATGTGTATTCTTGCTTTTGAACCCCTGGGTTACCATGTGTAGCAGGGCACTAAGGTGCCTGCTACTTGGAAAGCCGGAGTAGTGGCTCAGGTGCTGGTTGCTAGGGGCAACCAGGAGGAGCTAAGGGCCCACAACTGGTGAGTCAGCTGACTGGAAGGGGCAGAGCTGACTACTATAAAACACAGACTGGAGGCTGTGAGTGCTCTCTGTCAGCTGGTAGCCAGGAAGAAGGAGTACTACCTGACTAAGGAAAAGGGTTCGGCCCTGAATGTGGGAAAGGGAAAGGGCTGGATGTACAAGCTGCTAGTCACATGGGTGAGAGATGTGGTATGGTTTGGAGAACGTTTAGCTAGAAGGCTTAGATTTGTGTTATAGCTGACTGGTTTGTGTTATTGTTTTTGTTGTTGTTGTTACACTGGAAGACCGGGTGAGGCTATTAGGGGTTGGAGGAGGCCTCACAGGGGCTCCACAGTAGTGTGGGGACCCCAGTGCCAGAGAGGGCACAACATTCAGGGGTGCACTGACCCCAGCCCTGAGAAGGGGAGCAGAGGATTGGGGGGGGCCAGGTAAGTCCAAGGCCACCTGAGCCCTACAGGAGGTTTAAGACCCAAGGAGGAGATTTGGGGGCCAGGCACGGCTATGGCCACCTCAGCCCCAAGGCGAGAAGCCCCAGAGCGGGCAGTTGCGAGAAGCCTCAGAGCAGGGCCAGAGATTGCTGACGAGTGCCAGGGAGCAGGGTTGTGAGGCAAGCCAGAAGTGCTGGTGGGGCGCAGGAGAGTGAAATCGACTAAACAATGTCCGGTACATCTGCGAGGCTTGGGGCGTGGTACCGGGGTGGTTGGAGCCACACGTAGCCCATAAGGCTGGGGTGCCTGGAACCCCATTATAGAACTGAGCCACAGGGGAACCAGTGGAACCGTAGCCAAGGGAACGAAGGGCAGCCTCCCTACATAACTACAGAACATCAAAGACGTGGCAGGCGAGATTGTGAGGGTGCTTTAACACCAACTTGGCATGGTAGAGGGTGCTAGGGGAGAGCACAGCAACCCTAGGACTCCGCCCTGTCACACAATGCAGTATCTTTTGTATAGTCCTCATTTGCAGTAAGCCTTCATTTTCTACAACAGATATATTTGCTATAAGAAGCAATTAATATTTAATAATAAAAAGATAATTTAATTAAAGTGCACTGACCACTAAAAAACAGTGTTCTGACATGCTGGGTGCATCTATACGTGCAGCTATGGCGATGTTGTTACTGCACCATCATTTAGTATACTTCCTTTTGGAAGAACTAAAAGATGGCACAATTACACCCTGTACTGTGTTGCATGCACTGCGCATGGTTATTTTTAGGCAGTACATTACCATAGGTCTTAGCAACACACTATAATGGGGGAACGTGTCACTATAGCAATGTAGCTGCAGCATCACGGTTCTTGCTCATGGACGCTATGTCACTGCAGTACATTGCTACAGCAACGTAGCATCATGTGTAGACATGCCCTGTATGTATTGTAATCCCATAGTGCTTTCACATCTTCTTTCACTCATGTTCTTGCAATGAACTGTTGATGAACACACACGTTTTCTTCTATGGTTCTTGCACAAGGAAACATTTTTTAAAATTGCATCCACAGTTTGTAATACATGGTTGTTGTAAGTGTACAATCCTTCCTGTCTATGGTCCAATAGACATGCAGGAATTTGCTGCCACGTATCAATTATGATAGGTTTAATGTGCCCAACATGAATTAATATTAGGTACTAGCCCAGAGGTAGGGTTATCTCTAATAAACAAATTGCATAAGAACAAGATGAAGTCAACTTGAACTGAGTAACCATTTCTGGTAAAATGAAAAGCTCTCAGTTGTAAGAATATTAAAAACCATTATTTTGAATCTAAATAACTTTGTAAGGCCTGTGACTTAAAAATAAGGAGACTTAGAATATAGTAGTACTTTCATGGCACTTTTTATATCTCAGAGTGCTCACTGCTTTCCAGTGAAAGTAACCACCCTTATCACCATTTTACAGAAGGGGAAGTAGGGGCATAGAGAGATTAAGTGCCTTGTTTACAATTACAGAACCAGGAAGAGCCCTGGGACTCTCTGTTTAGCTCAGTGCTCTATTACCTTGACCACACTGACATGAGGAATCCAAATGTATACCCTCAAATTATAAACAGGGGAATATTCAAAAGGAATATGTACTAAATGTCATCAACAGCAATAAACATTTACAACAAACTATACTGAACTGCAAGGGTGCCCCTAATCTTTGCCATTCCAGCAGTTTCAGATACACTAATGGGCCACACTCACATGAACAGGAATGTGTGTTCGCAGCACAAATAGTAGCAGCACAAATTGTGCTGCAGTGCAGACCCCTGCTTGTGCAGTTTACGCTGGGGCAGCAGGCAGCCCCTGCACTGAGGTACCCTGTGCCCCAGCCACTGCGGAGAGGCATGTGGAGAGAGGAGCAGGCAGCCTATGGAGCCCCTGCACTGAGGCACTTGGAAACAAGTCCCCCATCTTGAGGCAGTCTACACCCCAGCCAGCCAGGGATCAGCTACCTGGGGTGCAGGGTGCCTCAAGACAGGGGCTCTGCAGTGCTTACAGACAGGGGAGCAGGCAGTCCTGAGTTGCCTGTTGACCTGTCTCCCTGTTTATTCCAGCACATTGCACTTTAGCGTGCTTTGCAATGCCTTTTTTCTGGTTTTTTGCTACCAGGAAACCCTGGTAGCAAAGTTTGCCCCAGTGCTGCAAATTAGCAGTGCAGGGCACAGTTTAATATGCAACACATGCAGTTTGTGGCACCACAAACCATACGTGCCTGTATGTCTGGATCTGGCCATGAAGTGCTGATGGAGTTGCTGGGAAGCAGCAGGGATAAATTCAGTTTCAGTTGGAAACCTTAACTTTAGAGAAGAAGATCTTGCTTCTGACTTCGGATAACATCAGTCCCTGATTGCATGATTCAAAGCAGGAGAAGAAAAATAAGACTAAATGTGTTAGTGTTAATGGGTACATCTACACAAGACACGTTATTGTGCAGCAGATCAATTTTTTGTGCAGTACAGCATCACTGTCTACACATGCATGGGAATTAGGGCACAATGGACTAATTTACTGTGCTGCCTGATAATCCTGTCAGATACAGGTGGTATCCAGAAGCACAGTAAATAATTACACTTAAACACACATGCAGACGGTGACATCAGGATTACTGTATTTTGGCTCAAATTGAGCCAGATTACATTCAGTCACATTAATTGTACATGTAGATGTGCCCATTGAATATGAATTCTTTTCTTTTTTTTTCTTTCTTTTCTTTTTGCTAATAAAAGTTTTGGCCCATGGATTTCACCCAGCTCTTGTAAGAAACAGAGTATTAAAATTAGGTGTATTATGAAATTTCTATTGCTTGGCAACAAAAAACTGGCAATAAGAACTTGTACTGCTTTGTGTTTTCTGTCATATATCTTGCTATCTTCTTGATGGCATAAGACTAGCTGAATCACAGATGCATACTTGATAGCCTGCTCTCTGCATATCTTTTCACGGCATCTGATGAACTGAAATCTTATTCACAAAAGCTTATGCATCTCTGATTCAATTATTCTATAAGTGCATCTCCACTCATCCTTCTGTTTGACTTCAGACTAACATAGCTTACTACCTCTCTATGCCATCCAGCGCAGGGTGTCAAAGGCCTGCAGCAAGGCAGTAACCCTTGACTTCAGGAGGGCCTATTTCAATGAGTTAAGAAGATTAGTCTGGGAGGCACTGAGGTCCGGGAGCGGAGGGGAGTTTGGAGTCCAAGATCAGTGGTTGTTCCTTAAAGAGACGATCCTCCGAGCCCAAAGGGTGACAGTCCCAATGCGAATCAAAGGGGGCAAGAGTGCTCAAAAGCCCCCATGGCTCACCAAAGGCATTCAGGAATGTCTGAAAGCTAAAAAGGACACCATTTTTAAAGGGCTAATTGCGTACACCCAATGGAAGGGAGGGGCCATCACCAAGGAGGATTATACCTCTGTTGCTCGAGATTGTAGCGGGGCTGTTAGGAAGGCTAAGGCGGAGACACAACTAGGACATGCGACCTGGATCAAAGATAACAAGAAGTCCTTGTTTAAATACATAGGGAGTAAAAAGAAGGCACCGGATAACGTGGAGCCCCTGCAGGACACATTTAGTAATCTGGTGGTTACACCAGACGATAAAGCTGACCTCTTTAACAAATTCTTTGCCTCCATTTTTCTACGGAGGGACTGGGACACCCCCCACCCCCAACCAGGTTTCCAGCTGACTCAGGAGAGGCACAGCCAGGCCTAGGGTCAGAGAGGACCTAGTTAGGGAACTTCTGGTGGGGCTGGACGTGTTTAAATCAGCAGGTCCAGATG
>NW_017729022.1:26345843-26349355 GCF_001723915.1 Gavialis gangeticus | reverse complement strand
CGTGTTCAAATCAGCAGGTCCAGATGATCTCCACACCAGGGTACTGAGGGACTTGGCAGAGGTCATTGCAGGACCCCTGGCATGGCTTTACAAGCACTCGTGGTGCTCTGGTGAGGTGCCACAGGACTGGAAAAGGGCCAACATAGTCCCCATTTTCAAAAAAAGGAGGAAGGAGGACCCGGGAAACTATAGGCCTCTTATTCTTACCTTGGCCCTGTGGAAGCTCTTCGAGAAAATTATCCAGGAGCACATCTGCGAGGGACTAGCAGGGAAGGATTATGCTTAGGGGCAACCAACATGGGTTCATTAGAGGCAGGTCCTGTCAGACCAACCTGGTGGCCTTCTACAGACAGGTCACAAGATCCTTAGATGCAGGTGTCACAGTGGACATAGTCTTTCTGTACTTTAGGAAGGCCTTTGACACTGTCTCCCACCCCATTCTCATTAAAAAGTTAGGTGACTGTGGCATAAATGCCTACACAGTCAGATGGGTCACAAATTGGCTGGAGGGCCACACCCAGACAGTGGTGGTGGACGGGTCATTTTCAACCCAGAGGGATGTGGGCAGTGGGGTCCAACAGGGCTCGGTCCTTGGGCCTGCACTGTTCAACATCTTCATCAGTGACTTGGATGAGGGGGTGAAAAACACTGTGTTAAAATTTGCGGATGACACTAAGATGTGGGGAGAAGTGGGCATGATAGAAGGGAGGGACAGGCTACAGCTAGACCTGAACAGGTTATAGGGGTGGTAGGATGAGAATAAGATGGGATTCAGTACTGACAAGTGCAGGGTACTGCACCTAGGGAGGAAGAACCATCAGCATACCTACAGGCTGGGGAACTCCCTTCTTGTCAGCACAGAGGCAGAACAGGATCTTGGAGTCATTATTGATTCCAAGATGAACATGGGCTGCCAATGTGGGTACGCAGTCAGGAAGGCTAACCACACCTTGTCATGCATCCATAGATGCATCATGAGCAAGTCCAAGGAGGTGATCCTCCTCCTCTATGTGACACTGGTCAGGCTGCAGTTGGAATACTGCATCCAGTTCTGGGTGCCACACTTCAGGAGGGATGTGGACAGCATGGAGAGGGTCCAGAGGAGGGCCACTCGCATCATCAGAGGGCAGCAGGGCAGGCCCTATGAGGAGAGGCTACGGGACCTGAACCTGTTCAGCCTCCACAAGAGAAGGCTGAGAGGGGATCTGGTGGCCATCGATAAACTCACCAAGGAGGACCAGTGGGGAATGGGAGAGTCCCTGATCACCCGAGCACCACCAGGAGTAGCTAGGAATAACTGCCATAAGTTGACCGAGAGTAGATTCAGGCTAGACATCAGGAAGCACTACTTCACAGTTAGGGCAGCTGGGACCTGGAACCAACTTCCAAGGGAAGTGGTGCTCACTCCTACCCTGGGGGTCTGCAAAAGGAGGCTGGATAATCACCTAGCCGGGGTCATTTGTTCCCAGCATTCTTTCTTGCCCATGGCAGGGGGTCGGACTTGAGGATCTGCTCAGGTCCCTTCCGACCCTACCAACTATGAAACTATGAAGTTTTGTAGACTAGCTGGGTAATCTGAACTTTGTGCATATACAGAGCATTCAACCTGGCCCATATGCAGATATTATATATGTGTTCCCTTGTGACTAAGGTTAGTGAGAATAAGCCTTCTGATGCCTTCTGGGGGGCAGGAAATCTGCCAGGCTAGTAGGAACTGTGAATGCTTTTTAAAGTCTTTCCCTGCTCCATGCCACTGGGGAAGAAGAAATGGGAATGTAGTGCTCCATCCTCTGTTCTTTCTTTCTCTCTCATGCTTCAGGATTATAAATGCTTTGGACACTTACAGCATGGAATAAGTGACCCTACTTAAATTCCTTACTGAGGATAAGTGTATGTCCATACCAAGTTGTATATTTCACACTCCAACCATTCCTACTGCAGCCCTGTTTTGAAAAGCCTAGGGTATTTACACAGTGAAAGATGTTTATATCTATTTATACTCTGCTAATTCAGAAACAGGGAAATAGAAGTTACTCAATTTGAAACAAAACAACAAATCACCTAAAGATAGAGAACAAGTACGGACATGGACACATTCAACCCAAAAAGTACTTGTTCTGGAATGCCGTAAGTTTGTAAGACCAGGTAAATTAATGGAAAATGTCTTGCCATCATAACTTTGCAGATTTACATATGGGTTTAATTGTATGCTTCGTGACTAATCCCACTAAGGAGTAAGACTAGTCACAGTGTTTCAAGCTAAATATGTGGAAGTTGTGCAGTCATAGATGTTAAGATTTTATTTCAGATACGTACGTGGTACCTTTTATAACATTAAACATACCAAATGAAAAAGCTTCTTGTAAAGGAGGGAGCAGAAAAGGAGAGAGGAAAACTTGCCATCGTATCACACAGATGACGACTCAAGGACATTTTGTAAATGTATGCAGTAATAGTTTAAGGTGCATGTCTGCCAGCAGGAGAGTGGTCAGATGTCCTCCTCTTTTTAGACTTCGTAGCTGTAACTTGGATAATAATAAAACTCTGTACTTTAAAAAACAAAAACAAAAGAGGATGTGATTAAAAAAATGCAGCAGTCTATCTTGCCGGCTCTTATACATCCATGTAACTTTGGGTGAGAAATTAGTCTCACTGACTTTCAGAGAACTGCTCACATGGGCCAGGCTCAGACTTGTAGGTTTGGAGCCAAAATGATCCTATAAGAGATGCACTCCTTGTGAATTCACATCCATGCCCTCCTCCATTTTTTTTAAATAAAACACCTTAATATGTAAAACATCTTTAAACAAAACATTTTAACATGATGCCATTTGTTGGCACATGTGTTGCCTTTTGTTTTCTCTTTCCAGCCCTTTCCACTGAGAGCTTTCAATTCAGTGTGCTGGTTGAAAGCTCCTTGCCTTGCTCCTAGCCAAACAGCTGCTTTGCCAAGGTGGGTGTTAGCTGTGTTTGGCTGATGGGGAAAGTGGAGGTATTGCCCACCCCCAGTGGCAGCTTGCCTTGTTCAGCCTCTTCTCTTTCTCCCCTCCTCAGATAGACTCTGCACCAGCTTTTCCTTCAAAGAAGGCAAAGCTGGTTCAGGGAGTTAGGAGTTCTTGTAGGGGCATCTGACCAATTGGCTGTCACTGTCCTAGGGAAAGCTGGTGCCTCTCTAAACCAGTTGGTCTTAAGGGTTTCCACCCTGCCCTGCCTTCTGCCTAGAGAAGAGGGCTTTGGTGGGATGCCCTGGTTGAGCTGCTTGTTCTCAGAAAGCTGCCAGCAGCACGGTGCCTCCAAGACAGGCATGAGCCTGTCCCTCATCAGGGCTCCAGCTAGGGAGGCTGTGACCCAACTTCTTACCTCCCCTCCTGTATCTACATCTACACACACACACACAGCTCCAGGTGAGACCTGCCCCCCTCATCCCCACAACACTGCCCCTCACACCCCCATGCCTCTCCACACACACATACACACAAGCCTGTCCATGCACAGCCCCCCCAACGGCCCCA
>NW_017729022.1:26322361-26345414 GCF_001723915.1 Gavialis gangeticus | reverse complement strand
TGCGGCCACTTCGGCGCGGGGCCATGCGGGCGGTAGGCGCTGCCGGGCGGGGGGACGAGGGCGCTGGAGCCCGGGCCGCGCCGCCCCTCACCTGCTGTCGCCTCTCTTTGCAGGTCGCAGCCATGCTCCGCCTGGCGCTGCTGGTCCCGTGGGCGGCCGGGCTGAACTTCACGTACCACCACCAGCCGGAGATGGAAACTTTCCTGCGGGGCGTGCAGGCGGAGCACCCCGACATCGCGCACCTGTACAGTGTGGGGCGCTCCGTGCAAGGTAGGCGCGCGGGTGCCCCTCAGAGAGCGGGAAGGGGGATGACTCTGAAATGGCTGTTTTCTTTCTAAAGAAACGCCACTCTGTGCAGCTTCTTCGTCCCCGCCTCGCCAACCTGCACAGGACCCCGGGGCCCCTCGAGCGGAGGAAAAGCTCCTTCCTGTAACGCCCCGGGATCGAGGACTCCTGCGCGCTGGCATGCGGTCGCTCAGCCCTCGGGGTGCGCTTTAGTCACCACTCAAGCGCTGTATTGCCCTGACTTCACCGAAGTGCATGGCTTTCCGCCCCTTGAAAAATGGGCACAGCGCTTCAGTTAACCCTTGTTAAGTGGAGGTATTAAATTTGGAGCGCTGTATTTTAACAACTGCATTTCTAAACCTGGGAGCTGCGACCCAAAAGTGGGTGGCAAGAATATATGAAAGGGTCGTGAACAAACTTCAGAAATGGATTCTCCTTTAAAAGAGAAAAACATGGGAACCCGTGGGTTTTCCCATGTGGACTGGCAGAGCTCCAGCCTGCAAGGGGGTGCTTGGGGCCCCTCATGCCCCACACACCCACCTCCTTCCCCACACATGCCCTTTGTCCCACACTGGTGGGCTGGGGGCAGCAGGTCAGGAGTGAGGGGCACTGAGTTGGGACTGGTCATTGATGTTTACAAATGGATCCTGGAACTAAAAAGATTGAGCACCGTTGTTTTGCAGCACTTTAAATAACTTCTGTATGCTGATCAAGTTCTACCCAGTGGGGAAACCCCAGGAGGCTGTGGAGTGCCCCCTACCGTCTAGCCTAGAAAATGCAGGGAGACTCATAAACTCCCTTCGACCTCCCCTCATTAAACATTGCACTTCTGTCATGTTTTAAGGTATAGCGCTGTACCTTTATAGCACTATAAAAAAGTTTTCTGATGCCTGAGAGCAGATGCTTTTACTGGCTTAAGTAGGGGGTTGCAATGGAACAGGGTTGGCAGCTTGCTCAAATGTGGTAGTTCCTAGAATTGTCTGCTTAAATCTGCCTGGCCAAAAACATCTTTTTTTTATTCCGGGAACATCTGCTAGCTGTTGTTCTTGCCACCCCAATAAACGTTGCTGGACTCAGTGCATTTCAGGTAACGTCTGTTGCAGTGAGTCATAACTTCTCCAATGTTCACTCCAATGAAACCTCTGATCTGGGGCCATACCATGAAACTAGATGTTTTTGGTTGCTGACTTCAAAAACCAAAGGGATTAAAAGGAGATTCTTATTGTTCAGGGCTATAATGATGGTATTGCAGCACATGTGTGTGTAGGTTTTGTTTTGTTTTGTTTCCCCCCCCCAACTTAGAATCATAGAAAATTAGGGTTGGAAGGGACCTCAGGAGGTCATCTAGTCCAACCTCCTGCTCAAAGCAGGACCATCCTCAACTAGATCATCCCAGCCAAGGCTGTATCTACCTGGGTCTTAGAAACTTCTAATGATGGAGATTGTACCTACAACCTCTCTGGGCAGCCTTATAACTTGCAGATAAGTTTGAAAAATGTTTTATTCCTGGATTTGTTCATTATTCTAACATACTAGACTAATTACAAAAAATACTCTGTATGACATGCTGAAAACCTGCCTTTCATTCCCTTCCTTTTTTGGCACCAAGTCTCAAACTCAGCAGGAGAGTATGCCTCTAGCTATAACTGGTTTTCTGTCTGTGTGTATTTTAGTTTGCTCTATCTCCATTCAATTTCAGCATTTACTAGGAATTCTATTAGAGCATTGACACATTCATGTCTTTTGAAATGGGATGTTAGCAACAGGAGCTCTCACTTGATCAGAAGAAATGAAATTAAGATGTAAGCTATAGAATTAGAGATGAAGAGATCTTCAGTTTCTTGAGAAATGTCATATATAAGTATAGTCTTCGCAACAATTAAATCTGTGACTTTTTTTTCCAGTAGATCCATACCACTCTACCACAGTTCAGGTAGATCGGTATGAAGAAATGGATTATCTAGAACAGTGGTTTTCAAACTTTCATTTACAGACCTCTTTGGAAATTTTGAAGGGAGGTACAGACCTCTTTGAATAGTAAGTGTGGGTATTCACTTACTTTTGATTGGTCCACGTCATCTTCCACAGACCCCTTAGACCTAGTCTGCAGACCTGCAATGGTCCGTGGACCACAGCTTGAAAACCACAGATCTAGAACGTCTCTGCCAATTAGAGCAGAAAATAAAATAAGGCTAAATATGTGTTTTCAGATTTTCTCAGGGGCCCTTTTCAGGGAAAGCATTTTTGTTTCTAAGAGTCTTGACTTTTCTGGTTCCTTCCAAACACTGTTTGTGTCATCTGTGGAACCAGTTGCCATACCAATGCTAGTATGCACAAACTCAGTTATGCTCTCTTTCACTTTAAGAAAAGAACCAAATAGTAACAAGGAAGAATTAAACTAGTTAGAGAACTGAACATTTTAGAAATAGAATGAATACATTAAGTTGTTTGCTCCATTCATGACAATGGAGATTTGCTCCCAAATGTTAATATTTTACTATGAGGGATCTTAACAAATAATAGGTCCAAATTTTGTCCTCATTGGAAATAATGAACCCCAGGGGTTTCATCCTGTATAGTCAGTGGTTGTCTTTGGACTGCATTTAATCACAACCTTTTTCAGTCTGAGAACTTAAATGTTGGCTCCAATTTATTAAGCAACTCCACAACTGCCATTCAAAAAAACCCAAAAACTACCTCTCTAAGTTGAATCAGTTCAGGAATGTAGCCCTCCACTCCTTGCTCTGCTTATGCATGTAGGAGGGCAGAAAGCATGCTATCAAGTGAACATCATACCTGCATCATTCAAAGTGGGAAGGGAAATACTTTCTTCCTTGCTCATCCTCATGTGGTGATTAGTTTAAAAGAAAATACAGGTAGAACAATTGCAGCAAGAGGGACTGAATCTGTCCACTTCTAGATTATTGGGGCAATTGCCCAATAAGTTGGAGACCTTAGTTTTAAGTCAAGTCAAGCCCAGTAGATTTGCATGTGGAGGATCTACATTCATAATGTGGGTCCTAACTACTAGGACAGGGGTGGACAATTATTTGGACCAGTGGGCCACATAGGTAGTTTTGGGGAGCTGTTCCAGGCCAGTCACCACCCCCCACACACCCACCCACAACAACCTGGAGCCCACACGCCCTGTGGCTCCTCCTCGCCACTGCCGCTACGACCAGTGCCCAGGAACAGCTGAGTACACAGCTTACCCCACCCCAATCCATGCTCAACTTGCCCTGCCTGGGGTGGACCAGCTCTAGACCAGCCAGAACCCATGCATACAGCCCCAAACTTGGCCCTGGCCTGCCCCGTGCCTGCTCTGGACTCCCCCCCGCCCCCCGGATATATATACAGCACCATATGTTTTCTATGTATACAACACTTAAATAATATAGGCCTTTTTCTCATTCAATGTGCTCCACCCATCTCTTGTCTATACTTAATTCCTTATTTCTAAGCATACAGTGAGTCTTTGTTACAGTTTAGTTGTGGCCTAGCAATGTGGGGTCTGGTACATGACTGGGGCTTCTAGGTGCTACTGCAATTTAAATAATGTTTCACAGTATTATTCTAAAATGATGAAAATAATCACAGCTTGGGTGGATCCAAAGGGTTGCAATGGTGCAAATGCACTGCAGATGACTGCACTACAGGAGAAGGACCTGGGGACATTTTTTTAAGTCCCCAAAGCAAATAACAATTTCTCCCTCCCTTCCTCTCTATGCTTAGCGGCATGGCCTCCCCTACCCACTGCTGTCACTGCCTCTGGCAGCCCTTGGGGGGAGGGACTGGGGCTGGAGGGAGAGGGAGCTTCAGAGCCACTCCATCTGGGCTCTGCTTGGAGCTGGGCTCATCTAGGGATCCCGGCAGCAGCAGCAGGTGGGTCTCTCCTTCCCTTCTCCCTGCCTGGTTTCTACCTCTCTTACTTCCTTCCCCACTCTTCCCTCCTGCCCCCCATCCCTCTGTTTCCTACCAGACTAGGAGCAGGTACAGAGGATGGGAGCCCATTTGCTGCTGCTACTGCCTCTAGCCAAGCATGGTTCCATGTGCAACCTGGATGCAGCAGGGCAGGAGTGGCTCTGGAGTACCCCCTGCCCCTGCTTCAGCTGGGGACAGCAGCATAAGTGGGCAGTGGAGTGGAAGGAGTGTGCTGCTGATCGTGGAGGCAGGAGGAGGAGGGAGGGAAGATCCTTACCTGCTTGAGAGACTTTAAACATACCTGGCTGCTGCTTCCACAGCATGGTCTGTCCACACTGGTGTGTGGGGTGGAGGGAGGCTGGGAGCCAGCATGCAGCCACCCCTGCAGCACAAGTTGCTGCTCTGCACCCCGCTTTCTGAAATCCTACATCCACCCATGATTGCAGCTATATTTACCTCCATAAAGAACACAAAGGGTAACTTATTAAAACCAGACTTATAGCCGAACTCTACATTATTTTTTCACTCCCCACCCAGCATTGGCACTTTCATACTAGGCCGCATTAAATGGAGGCTTTGGAGAGAGCCAGTTAGTGCCCAGACTGAAGAAATAAGAGCAGCCAAGATTGTGATTTGTATTATAAACATGTACAACCTCCTTGAACAAAGCCAGGGCCAGAGCTGTCTATTACAACAGTGTATATCTTTGATTTCAACATTTACTATGAATTTATGCTGAGGTAACTGACAGTTTGGGCTTACCCAAGTGTAACTGAGGCCCTGAGTACCTTTATTTGAAACTTTTAATTGTTTTAAATAAGTAACACCTGAAATGTGTTTCTGGCCTTGCAGTTTTTACAAGCAGAGTTCCAGTCCTGTCAGCCTAAACAATGGCAGATAAGAGGATATTGCAATGTCCTAATAATTGGTTAATCTTTCTATGAATAGAGCAAAGCCTGGCACATTTAAATGGTCAGCAAGTTTTATTGTGGTTCTACATTTCAGCAAAATCTTGTGTCACCAAAGGCAAAAATACTCTGCCTTTGTCCTGAATCCCGTGAGAAGTCAACTGAAAACAAATTCTTCTTTTAGTTTTGGACACATTTGTAGACTGGGGCTTGGAAACATTTTCTTGCAGTAGAACAATTGCCCAGCATGGGTGAAAGGAGGGCTTCCACTTCTCTCTACCACCGCTTCTCTCTGCTTAACTGTGGCATGGCAGGTACAAAGCACCCAGCCATGGTGCAGTGCGGACAAAGCTCTGTGCTGCCAAAGCTCCTGCTCCATGGAGTGGATCCAATGGCTGTAGAAAGTCTAAGTCCAAGGCACGTAGCTGGGATGGTAGTAAATCATCTTTATCTTTCATCTTTATCTAGTCAAATACATTTCTACTCATTGGTGAACCTGTGGATCAAGCACTTTTAATTATTCTCAATATTGAGCTTCCCAGTTCTAGATATTTCTCAGTAGCTCAGTCTGTTCCTCTATTCCTATTTCCTATTCCTTTGTCAGATCTAACTTTTTTCTGCTCTTAATTCTGAGGTGATCAAACCATAAGTATCAATAATACTTTACTAGGTTACTGATTTTTTTTCTCCAAGCCTTAATCCAAAATGTTCAGAAGTGCCTCTAATATAGGAATTTGTTACAGGACACTGAAAAAGACACTGAAGTCAAAGGAAAAGCTCCCACTGACTTCACTGGGCTCTGAACTGGGCTTCAGAGCTTCATTGAAGTGGAACATGTAAGGATATTGTGTATTAGTGAAACTCTGCCCCTCACTTTTGCGGAATAGCTGTTGTCCTGATTCCTTCCTTCTCTTTTCATGACTTTTACCTGTTAGCTTTGTCATCTTTCTTGGCCAGCATTGATCTGGTTTTTGTCAGCAGCTAGAGCATTTTAGATAATGAATTTTAGGTAAGGAATTAATGTCCGTTTTATAACCAAATGGATGGTTGGGTTTGACTTAATAATAGTCTCGTAAAATCTGTTCACAAGGCATTCTGTGCATAGTGGGAATGGAAAGTGGGGAAAGATTGTCTGTCTTTTGGGCTTGTCTAGCTTACCCTAAAACATGTATTTTTAAAATGCATTAGCTCATAAATTTTGATCTTTGGTTCCCCGCTCTTCAAGTGGTGTGTTAAAATACAACTTTCTTGTTGACGCTACAGTTAATGTTGTAGTTAACACATTTCAAAACCCATGTATTAGCCTAAGCTAGACAAGCCCTTATTGAGGCTGTTGTTTACAGGGATGGAAGAATCTATGTTTTAAATACATCCTATATCTAATTGTAGGAGGAAATACAGTACTTATTCTTACATCAGCAGCTTAAGTGGCTAGTATAATTACATGGCTATTATAGTTTGACCCAGATACTTATTGCAGATTTGTATGTGTATTAAGAACAGGGTGTTGTCTGGTGGTAACAATTATTTCACCAGACTTTCCTGTGAAGCCTGTGTGGTCAGTATGATAGCAGGATTTGTTTGGTTTTGCTTGACTTATTAATGTCTTTTATTTTTTGTTTGTATTCTGTGTTTGTGTATGATAGACACTGCTGAAAGGTATCAAATTTACCTGAATCTGAGATGACTCCAGGGGGCAGGTGGCAGTGAGGCAATCAGCAAGAGAGTCAAGTGGTCTGATCCTGCCTTTAGCCATTTGTTCCCCCCTCACCTCCTCACTTGTTCCTCTTCATCTCTGGTGCCTGCCTCTGCTACTTGCTCCTCCTGCCTGCCTGGTCCTGCAATGCCTGCCTCCTTGGGCACCTGTCCCCATTCTTTCCACTCTGTTGCCTCCCACCCTCTGCCTGCTGCCAGTTTCTTTGCCCTCCCACTTCTCCTTACCTCCCCCTTGCAAGTTTGGCTTCTGCTGGGGATCAGCTCTGGACTGGGGCAGGGAGAATGGAGCACATGCTACATCTTGCTTCAGCCTGGCCAGCACCAGCTTTTGTGGCAACAGCAGTTTCAGCCCCAGCCTGGGAGCCAGTGCCAGAGTTGTTAGGCTTGGGCTGGAGATCGCTTGTGCTCCATGCGTCCTGCCTCCCACCAAAGCATGGCTCTAGTGGGAGCCAGAGCTGCAAAGGGAAGACAAGCAGCAGCAGGAAGCAAAGGCAGAGAGGAAGAGAGGCTGTGAGGGGCAGGTCAGGGGGCAGCTACTGGGGGCCCTGCCCCTCCCTCCCTTGCCTTGAAATCTAAGACCCACATTGAAGGAGGGGGGTACAGATCTTGGATTCAGGTAAATCCAGTAATATTTGTGCTGTCAGCATGATACTTAACTTGCATTACAAATAAATTTTCTTTATATGCCATAATTAATTATCAAAATAACCACTTTTTAAAATGTTCTCTCATAGGAAAAAATACTAGATAAGATGTCCTCTTGACAATTTGATATCAAGTGGAACATGGTGAATGTTGCTTGTGTGTTTATGTACAGGCCAAAATTAAAAAAAAGCGGGAACCTGCAAAGTTGCATTAAAGTACATGGTGTCGTTTTCATGAAGTTGGTAACTTCCCTTTTGGATCGGAAATGCAATGCCCCTGAACTGCTTTAAGAATTATTTCGGTTTCAACTTCTGCAAAAGAGACCATTTGCAGCTGAAGTTGTCTTTGGGTCCCTGTTTCATAAAAGTACTTTGAAAATGAATACAAAATGTTCTTTGGTATAATTTAATCCATTGTGACTTCTTTTTAAAGACTATCAGGTTCAAGCACAAAGAGCAGAGAGATTTAAAAACTACAGTCTATATGTTCTATAAGTAGAACATTTGTTTTCATTATCTATTCTATAGTAAGCAGGAATCTAAGATTGTCCCACTGAGAAATACTTTAGTAACTTGTCTGAAACCTAATGGCTGCTGCTAATTTCTATGCGCCAAAGTAAATTGTAACTCCTCCCTCTCAATAAGGAGGTGCAATTTGTATAAATTAGTCTTGGCATGCTGTGCCTTATCCAAATAAATCTGTCTCCCTGGGTCACCCCTCCGTATTCAAGATGATGGTGATTTGTAGATCATATAATCTAAATTATATGATCCACGTATGATATAGATCATATAATCTAAATGTAGATCATATAATCTAAATATAATCTAGTGTTTAGTCTTGTAAGCAGAAGGAAGTGAAGGAACTAATTTACCAAACTTACAAACAAACGTCCTTCTAATTGTGTTGAAACTGATGACTACTTTAGTCATCCTAAATTATACATCTTTTGAATGATCAAAATTGAACACGCTTACTTTTTCAAAATATCTTGGCCTAATGATAAAAATCATCTGCAGGTAGCAGGTCTGAGGAGTGATAGCTATTTTGGGTTCGTTTCTAACACAAAAATATTTCAGGTTGCGGCCTCCTTTTTTTTTCTGTGCTTTCAGCAAAAAGATCTTAAAGAGCTTATACAAATACCCTATTTTCCATCAGAGAGATACAGGGGTGACACGTAGGGGGTGCACACGGGTGCATGTGCACCCCCTGAGTGTGACTGTGCACCCCTTGCAAAAAAGTGGCACTGACACTGTCGGTGGTGCCTGCGGGCAGTCACCGCTTGCCACCCTGCCACCAATGGTGGCATCTGCGTGTGGTCTGTGATTCCCGCTGGCTGTTGCTGCCCCCCTCGCCAACAGTGCCAGTGGCATCTGCAGGAGCTCCCCCACTTACTGCTGCTGTGTTCCCGCTGCTGCTGCTGCTGCTGCTGCTGCTGTGGCGCTCCCGCAGCCGCCAGAGGCATACACTGTTCATGGTGAGATATTTGTGCATTTCAGAGTTTGGCTTGAAATAGGCAGGCAAAGCAAACGGATGGTAGAATTTTTTGCCTGTGAACCTAAACAAAGTGGGTTAATTTAATACTGCCAGAATCTGTGTGAGGACCAGAAGCAGTAAATTCTATTGATCCATGCATTTGTGCCTACCTGTCGCTGGCAGGTGTCATATGGCTTTGGCCTTCTCTTACTGGGCTCCTTGCCCCTAAGCGACATCAGGGTGAGGTTGGAGCTTGGATGCCACCTGGTGGTATGGGTGCTTCCCTTACTCACCTGCCACCACTTCAGTGTTCTTGTTGGGGAGGCAGTTCCCTTCAGGTGCCCCCCCCCCCGAGGATGAAGACGCCTCAATCCCTGTTCTTGCTTCGTGGGGCTCCAAACCTCCCCTTTACCCCACTGTTACCACATCCATGGCCAGGATGGATACTATCCTTTCCCTCTTCGCGTGGCTTGCCCACCTCCCAGTGGGTCAAGCCTTTCCGGTCAGTTTGCCCTTCACCGTAGCTGGTTCCTTGACTTCCGGCTGATTAGTGCCTATAAGCCGGCCCTGTCTTCGGGCTAGTTAGGGCTTCCAACAAAAATCAACACCCAGATTTCCATCAGAGGGTTCCCCCTGGGATCTCGTCTCCTAGTACCCCTTTTATGATCCAAAGTAAAGAAGAAACTTGAAGGTACAGATGAGGGACCCACTTGTCCCTGTGCCCCGGGTGACTATGGGGATGGGCTGCCATTCTGTGCCCCACCCTGGTCCAGCTCCTCAGTTTGGCCAGCACTGGCCCCTAGCTAACCTGGAGTTGCTCCTGGTCTTCCCCGGCTTGGAAGAGTGTGTGGTTCCCATGCTGGGTTGCTCATGCCCTGCCCCGCTGTGCCCCCCGTGTCAGGTAACTGCTCCTGCTGGTGCCTCCCACCTCCTGTGCCAGGGCCTTCTGCTCCCCCTCTCTTGCCTGCAGCTGGGAAATGTTCCTTCTCGTTGCCTGCATGTCTGGATTGACATCCTTTCTCCTCTCCGCTGGTGTCTCTGAACCGGTGCTTTCGTTTTCCTCCAGCGTCTCTGGGTCAGCATCCTCTTTTTTCCCCGCCGGCACCTCTGGGTCGGCTTCCTTCTCTTCCTCCCCCAGCGTCTCTGAGTCAGTGTCCTCTTCTCCCACTGTTCGCTGCCCCTCAGTTGTTTTCCCACCTGCTATTTGAGCAGCCTGCGGTTTGCAGAGGCTCCGCCCACGTCCCTCACCGATCTGCAGCTGTTGGCAGCTCCGGAATCATGGGGCCGCTGCCTGCGCTTCCTCCGAGCTGCCACTCTTCAGGATCCCTAGGCTGAGTACTGGGGTGCATGGGGTGGGGGTCTGGGATCCCTTAGAGGGGCTTTAACTGCCCCTCTCACACTACCTCCTAGATCCCTAACTCACACTAGGAAAGTAAATATGGGACGTGTCTACATGTGCAAATGCTGGGGGTGGGTTTACTCTAGAGAGCTCCTAGCTCCAGCTCCCTGATTGGGGCAGGGGGTTTGGAAAGAGCTGCAGGGGAGGGGAAGATCCCAGCCCCTTGCCCCAGTCAACCAGTGGGGCAGCTCACTGCTGGCTGCCCCACCGGCAGGTCAGGGCAGGGGCTGGGATTTGCCCTTCCCTGCGGTTCTTTCCAATTATGTCATAAGTCCGAGGACTGCCTGTACTGAAATCAGTGTACTGGCACTTCCCAGGAGAGTGACAATACCACCAGGCTATAAAGCAGGCTGGATGGGACATCCTCCCCCTCTCCTGTTGAAGAACCTGGCCAACTTTGCAGCCAAGAAGACTACAGTCAGGGCCAGAGGACAAAAAAACAAGGGGGAATGTGACACTGGGAAGATGAAGTGTTCTTATTGCCAGACTGAGTCCTGGATTCTTGTTTTTGTTGCAAAATGGGGTTAACATCAGCGAAAAAAAATCTTGGGGACATGGAATGGAACCCAGGCTTCCTTCCCAGCTGAGTGCCTTAATGACCAAGGTACAAAGTCAGGTTCCTTTTTGCTTTCATACATGTTCACTTGCTTTTAGTATCTCTTTCTGTCTCCCACCTTATGAGTGTTGCATTCTTTGCCTACACAATGGGCCCTGCAGGCCATTTCCAAAAGTCTATACCTGACATCTGTATCACCTTGTTACACATTAATTTTAAGAAGCTCCTGGAGCTCTCAACTCTTGGATTGTCTACACATTAACACCTGAAACTGTTTTTAAGCACACTTTAGTCAATAAAGTTACGCCACTCCAGGGCAGGTTTCTCTCTGGTCTGTGTTACTCAGCTTGTGTTCTGTGAATCTGTGGCCAGTCCCCAAAGATGAGATGCACAAGTTACAGTCCTCCAGGTTCCCAGGGTGCAGTGTTCCCTCCCCCACCATCCTGTGTAGACAGACTTTCCACCTTCTGAACTCTACTGTCCTGGGAGCAGTTCTGGCACCAAGCCAACTCCCCTTCCTACCTTGGGGTGTGACCCTCCCACCCCCGGAGTCCAACCTTAATGCAAACAGCCTGTAGGGCACCAATGGGTCCTGTGGGGGGGAGTGTGGGGGGGTGCAAAATCAAGGTAGGAGGCTGCATTGGATTCCCATGATCTGGTGCTTCTTTCCTGTAGGAGAGGCAGTAGCTCCCCCAAAAGAGCCTTCTCTCACCACTCCTACCTCCCAGGCACGCTGGGAAGCATGACCAGCACCCTCACATCCCAATCCCAAATCCCAGTTTATTACATGAGCCCTTCTTTAAATTTACTTCCTCTTTATTTACTTATTTTTATTTCATCCTTCAGTGGCTGACTTCCTTCATTTCACCACCCCTCCCCTATCTCCATTTCCTTCCACCTCCCACTTCATTACCTCCCCCATCCCATTATGTCTCTGTCTTCACGTTCTCACCCCTTGCTCTCAACAATTCATCTCTCACTTCCACCTAGAGCAGAGACAGAAGGCTGTCTTGGCTTACCAGCCCTATAGCGGCAATTTACAGCTGTAGCTCCCAGTTGTACTTTTTGCTTCTAAAATGTTAATTGGTGTCAGTGCTAGGTTGAGTTTGGAGAAGTTGTACCTCAGTTGTACCTAAAAACCTTCTCCAGCTGCCAACCACCTGCACAGCTGAAGCCTGACTAGGAGGTACACCTGTGAGTTGCCACTACAGGGCTGGTGTGAGACGGGGTGGGGTGGAGGGACATAAGAAGTAGCTTAAAAATAATACAGTAAAAGCTGCACTATCTGGCATCTTACAAGCCGGCATGCTCTACTAACTGGCATGCCAGCTTGTAAGATAAAGTGAAACTGAAAGTGCCCACCACGGTACTTCCAGTTTCTCCGAGCCCCCACACCTGGGGGCAAAGCAGCCTGTGCTGCTGAGCCCTCATGGCCTGGGGGCATAACAAGCTGCTTAGGCTGTGCGGTGCCTGCCTTCCTGTCCTGTGTGCGGGATGGGCGGCGATGTGGTGGGAGGGATGGTGATGCCACAGGAGGGGCGGAGGGACGCCCCAGACACAGCGGGAGAAGTGGTGGCCGGGGCTGCTCAATTAACCAGCATATTTTGTTATCTGGCATTCCCCATTCCCAGGGGATGCTGGATAACAGAGATTTTACTGTAAAAATAAATAAATAAATAAAGAAGATCTCATTTTAATAAATTGGGATTGGGGTGTGGGAGATGCTAGTTGTGCTTCCCAGGGTGGCTAGGAGGTGGGAACAACTGCCCCTGGTCTTCTGTGGAACCCCATTTTCCCCTCTACATCTCCCCCACTTCCTTCCCCCCCGTACTCCTGGACCCATCTGTGCCTTGCAAATGGGTTGTGCTAGGAGGGGGATGGGGGGGCTATTGCCACCCCAAAATTTGCTTTAGCCCTCCCACCATAGCCACCCCTCTGAGCGCTGCCGCTTTCCCCAGGCCACTACCACCTGCCCCATGCAGCTGAGCCTGCCCTGCTCTCACCCACAGCACAGCCCCCCAGTTTTCTCTGTAGTCCATCTCACCCCCCCACACTGGGAGGAGACTGGTGCTGCCCCTGCTTGCAACCTAGCTAGCTGGTATGTGCTCTGCAAGCTATTTGCATGGGGTTGCACCCCAGGGAGTGGGAGGGAGAGTTGCCTTGGTGCCAGAACTGTCCCATGAGCAGTAGAGTTCAGGGGGTGGAAAGTTTGTCCATGCAGAATAGGAGGGAGGGAGAGGGAGTACTGTATCTTGGGATTCTGGAAGACTGTAAATTGGGCACCTTATCTGTGGAGAGAGGCTACACATTCACGGAACCAGGAGCTGGTAATATGGATCATAGATAAACCTGCCTTGGAGTGGAGTAACTTTAAGCCACCTAAAGTATGCTTAACATTAGTTTTAGGTGCCAATGGGTGCCAATCCAGGGATTAAGAGCTTCAGGTGCTACCTAAAATTAATGTGCAACAAGGCCCTAAAATCCCTTAGAAACCATAAGGGGCTTCTCTCTCAGTAGAACACTGGTAATTGGGATTTTATTGACTCACCAGGGTTCCCTCATTAAAACCCCAGTTGTGTATTTAAGGTCTGTATTTAGATGCATCTGTTTCAGAGTTTTGGAGGCTGTTTTCAAGGCAAAGCTGTATGCTTTTTCCTTGGCTCTGTAGCCTCCAAATCAAGCTGAGATACAGAGATGGTATCAGAAGTAATTCTTGCGTCTGCTAGAGGACTAAGGATGGGGTGGGGAGGGGCATCCTTAAATCTTAATGACTTTCCATTTGAATAGGAACACCCTTAGATGAATAACAAACCTCACTTTGTGATGGGGTTGGGAACCAAGCAGCGCATCATTTGATAGGGTTTGATGCTGTCAACCTGACAGGAGATTGTAAAATTTTAGAGAAATAACTGGCTAGATCCATAAAAGGACTAGAATTTTTTGCCTAACCTTTGGGTGTCTTGCTGCTTAGTAGAATCTAAAGCAGTAAGTTAAGCATTGAAATAATGTAAGTGCATGGGGGAAATTATGTATGTAAAGAGTGGGTTCCATAGAAAGTAGCATGCTGAATGGAAAGCTACCTAAGCCAGTTAATAGGAAATGGCGAGAAGAAGTATACATCTTTGGTACCAAAGCCAAGCGAGCCTTAAGCACTTAGCCCTTCCGTGTATTCCAGAGTTTTCCACTGGTTTTGGATTCAAAGCTCTGAAGCCTCTCCAGAAGGCAAGAAATTAAGGTGGTTGTTACTGATGCAACTGGAAGAGAAAGTGGTGCCTTTTTCAGTGGATACAGCACTCGTTGACAATATTTGAGGGACAAATCCCAGAATTTTGTCATCACTGGGTTATAAAGCATTCTGGGGTTTTCCTCAGTCCTTCTCATTGAAGCAGCTCCACTTTGCATGGCAGAATTAAATACTCATTAGCCCAAGAGAGAGAACACAAAGGGGATGACAATCGCCAACCAATTGTCAAATGACTTGTGAGCTGGTGAGGAAACTGAAGCAGATTTGTGTGCAGGTTTTGTTGGTTTTTCCCATAAATCTCTAAATGTTTTGTGCTGTCTTTGAGTAAAATATGATCCCTTTAGAATTCCCTGCTTTTTTTTTTAAGCAGTAACAAAAGCAACCCCTCCCCTTCTGTTTTTGCTTCAATTAGCATGGAACCTGAATAGTTAATCTATATGGGTATATGCTGATATAAAGTTTGGGTAAATCTCACACCAGGGAGGAATGCAGAGACATAGGGCACCTGTACACATGACAGAGCTCTGCTAATTAGCATGCGTCAGAACAGACTTGATTAATTGAGTCTGCTAGAGCATGTTAATTAGCATGCTGCAGGAGCCTCCTCATCATGTGTATTCAGTGTCCCTGCATTTCAAAATGGCAGCTTTAGTTAAAGTGCTCATGGAAAAAGCTTTAGTTAAAGTGCCCCCATCGCCATTTTGAAGTGTGGAATGCTGAATACACATGATGCTGCGGGCGTTTAAAGTGCCCCCTCCCCACCCCACCTCACCCCACCCAAGAGCACATGTATAGATGTCCTAAGGTTCTAGGCACCATAACTGACTTTTCTGGAACAGTTAGTCTGGAAACTCTCAGGAAGAAAAGGCTATTTTCGATTTAATCCTAAATGGTGCACTGGACTTGGTACAAGGAGTAACAACTGTTGCTGAGCTGCTAGCTTTTAACTTTAAAAAGGACAGCTTAGAAAAAAGTGAGGATGCTAGTTAGAAGCAAGAAAAGGAGCACTAAAGAAGGTTAAACATTTGCGGGCAGCAGGGGAAACGCCATATTGAAGACACAGAAGCTGTACCTACATAAGTGTTTACTGCAGTTGCCTACTTAGCTCCACACTATGTCTCAGCATCTACACATGTAGTGCTATTAGGACAGACTAAACTAATTAACTCTGCAGGAAGATAATACTTGTAAATACAAGTACTATCCTACTGCATTTTTTTTACTCTGCAGCAGCGCATGTATAGATGCCAACAGGGCTAGTGGAGCACAGGGATGCTTCTGTGTGGGGGCTGCCTCCACACCACGTTGAGCCAGATCAGAGCAGTCCTAGCCTGGCAGGCTGAGCCCCTGGGCCTCCTGCCAGGCAGGGATGCTCCAGCCCAGCTCAATCTGCTGTGGTCCTGGGCTCATGTTCAAATGGCACATCTGGGAGCAATAAACTCCAGCACAATATGTGCTAATATCATGTGTAGACATGCCCAGAGTGAATGCATGCTGCAAATAAAAAAAATTAAAAGTGCAGGGAGGGGTGGACTTGGACCAAAATGGAATGTATCATTAACCCTTTACATACGGTGTACCCAGACCTTGAATACTGCATCTGTTTTTTGTCCCCTCACTTCTAAAAGGATACAGAAAAACTAGAAAAGGTACAGAGAAAGGCAACAAGGATGATCAGAGGTAGAGGCAGGTTGCCACATGAGGAGAAACTAAATAGGCTAGGATATTTTTGCTTAAAAAGGAGATGCCTCGGTGGGGGCATGATAGATGTTTACAAAAATAATGATGAGAATATACATTTATAATGTACTATATCTTGAAATCCTAGAACTAAGGGACATAAAATGGAACTATTAGATAGTAGGCTTAAAACTAACAGAAGGGAGTTCTTGTTTCACATAGCATTTAACTAACTTGTGAAATTCATTGCCACAAGATGTTGTGCAGGCTGATAGTTGACCTCAGTTCAAAAGGGAATTCGGCTCAGCCTTGGTCTTGAGAGCTTGGGATGGAAGTACTCAAGGAGTCCATTCCTTGTAAATGGTGCCAGACAGCTTCTGTTACTACTGTCTACAAGGCCCAAGCCAGTGCTTTGTTGCTAAAGCCTTTCAAAGTCTGGGGGCATTTTTACACGTGCAAGTGCCACAGTGCCAGGCCCTTTGAAAAGTGCCCAGTACTGTAACGCTCGCAGTTGTATAAATGGCGAAATGTACATCAATGTGAAGAAAATGGCGGTGGTGTACTTTTGAACTAAAGCACCTTGGGGGTGCTTTAGTTTAAACGTGCACCTTGGTGACGCGTAGAGAGTGCACATGGGTGCATGTTTATCTCTTGAGCTTGGCAGTGCACCCCCTGGAAAAAGTGCCACCACCGCTGCCAGTGGTGCCTGCAGGCGGTTGCCCCTTGCTGCCCCTCCCACCACTGACACCACTGGCAGTGTCTGTGGGTGGTCCACAACTGCCACTGGCTGCTGCCAGGCTCACCCCCCCCCCCCACCAACATTGCTGCAGCTGCCTGTGGGAGCTCCCCACTCACTGCCGCTACACCACTGTTGCTGCCACCTGCGGGCAGTCACCATGCCCCCCAGCCTCTAGGGGCACGCAGCATTCATGAATGCGCACCACCATTTTCTCCACACTGACATACATTTTGTTGTTTATACAACTGCAAGCAGCGGAGTGCGGTGTATGTCGGCTCCCATGCAAAGCAGACTCGATTAATCGAGTCCGAAGTAGTGGATCTCCAGCGCATCCAAGAATTAAGAAGTATGTGTATAAATGCCCTGGGTGAACTCAGAACCAAGCAAAGCTGCCTGCTAAGTGTTCAGCAGGGGGAGCTCAACCACATACATGAAACTAATCTTTATGTCAGAAGCTTTTTTTTTAAAAACTAAAAAAAGAGAGGTTGGTCAGACTGGACCCATTTGGAAATCCAGGCTATTATGCTCAATAATTCTTGTATCAAGGCCACATACCTGCACATAGCACCATGAATTCAGTTAGCACTCATGACTTGATTTTACCTGTAAATTTTCCAGAGATAAATCCTATTTAAATAAGATTATCCTACTGGAACCCAGCTAGAAATACCATCCATAGTAAATGGATTCTCTCTCATGTGCTTCCACCTAGTCACAGGTGCATTTTTACTGAAAGCCAAAATTAAAATGGGAAAATCTTTTATAAGGGGTTAACTGGATGCATGTGTGGGGTTTTTTTGTCAGTTGTATATGATGGCCCAAAACTAGGTTAAAGTACAAAGCTTACTTTGATACAATTAAGCATCAGATTGAACTCAAAAAACCAAGTGAAAAACAAAAGACCCTAGACAGTATTTCTTTTATGGCAAAAGCTAAGTTATACCTTTCATTGCAGGCAGTTGTAATGCCTGGAATTCAGTTACCGTAGAATTTGTAAAGACTTTTCTTTGCCTGTCATTAGTACTTCCAAAGGATATATAGGATCTTGTTTCTTATTTTAAGGATAAAATCATGGAACAGCTAATGAAATTGAAATGCGTTAGTTTTACTAGCATCTGATAAGGTCAATATGGGTGTTTTAAACTGGAATTTTAAAACAAATTTGGTTTAGTGGACTGTTTACACAATTTTGCTAAATAAGGCTGAAAAGTGATTGAATTTATAGGTTTCAACATACTTTCTTTGCAGTATGTAACTTCTTTTAGAGCTTCTGGCTATAATAAATGGACATACTTTACATATAGGTGAGTACTGACAGTATTATGCGTAGGACACTAATAGTAAGTTTCTTCTCTATATAACTTACTCAAATTTCCATGTCCTCCTGTGCAGTTTTGGTATGGGTCTGAATTTTGAGATGTGTGTATTGAGTTAAGGAATCCATGATGCTTGGAGCATAGGTGCAGGACCTCTATTTCCTAGAAAGTGACAATATAAACTTCGTGTCAAACCACTTGTCACTTTTTTTTTTTAATGAAGCTCTGTGCCCAAACTGAGCCTGTTGTCCTGGCCAGACTACGTAGAAGCAAAATCTATATTTAAGATAATCAAAAGCTATCAAGCAAAATTTGCTTTTATTTTCCACGTATATAATTTAATAAAATAATCCAATTAAAACTGAATAGTTGGGGAAAAAAGTTGTTCTCAACTGAATAATTTTTCTGTAGTATCACACTTGTCTCCAAAAGAGGAACATGGATTAAAAATGTAACAAATCATATGTTTTTAGATATAATGTTTAAAAACTCTTTTTTACATAATTTTTCCTCAGCAACACTATTGCAGAAACAGAACAAAATGCGCAAATTTACTGAAGTAATAATATAAGCCTTTTTATTGTACATAACAAGGAAAGCCTGTTCAGTTTAACTGGCCTCTTACGTGATTGGCATTCAGTTCCTTCCAGTGACCAATGCTGAGCAAGAGCACTCAACATTGCAGTACAGTACAAAAATTATCTATAAAATTACAGCGTAGATGCTGTGCTGTATGTGGGCAATATTTTCTGTAGTTATGATTTTAAGAATGTACTTGGGTCAGTGGCAGTAAAGGGCACTTGTGCCGATGTTTATGTGACCTATGACTGTTTAGGAGAATGGCTACCAGTATCACTTCTGTGGCACAGGTCCCTTGGGAATATGCGAAGAAGTTGTGACCTTGTCAAGGTCCAGGGGGGATAATCATTAGGGAAAACATCTATGGACATAGACTGTTGTTTTAAGATCTGAGGTTCAACCCTACCTGCGTTCCTCCTCCAAATGCACAGTACCTTGTTTTTAAAAGGCTGTCTGCTCACTGGGAGTCAGTCACTGGTCAGAGATCCCAAGGAGCAGAACTGCAGGTACTGAACATAAACTCAGCCTGCTGAGTGAATTGTAGTTTGCACATGAAGCTCTGTCAGTGTGGAAGAATTACCAAAGGGCCAAGGTACTGGTTGGACAACTACAGCATCACTAAACTCCACAATCTTTCAGTTGTTGTAATGTTCTTTTGCTGGAAGATGGTTGAGTTGCCCTGGTATAACAGAAGATAACCTAAATAATTTTTTTTTAAACTAAAACTTAAAGCTTTTGTGGTACAATGCTAATTCTTGGAATTACTGGGCATCCTATATATCCATTATGGCAAGGGTGTCAAACATGTGGCCTGTCTGATGGGTCCTGCCTATGGAACCATGTGATCTAGCCCATGGGCACTGCACAGAGCACAGGAGGCCAGCACAGTGTGCACGGATGGTTCTGTATGCTGGCAGCGGTGCCAATCCAGGTTGGGCCCCTGGCCATCTGTGTACACTGGAGCCAGCACACAGGGCCAGTCTGGCAGGGTGCTTCATGCAGCGCAAACCCAATCCCAATCCCAGTCCCCTGTGCTGCTTATGCCACATGCAGCACCCTGGGGTGTCCCACTGGATCCTAGCTCTAGAATGTGCAGACAGCCTAAGGCCCAATCTGGACTTGTCCCAGAGTCGGCATGCAGGGGTGGTCTGGTGCATGTGCCACATAGTCTTTGCCCCGGACAAGGTGTGCCACATGTAGTCCACCCTGCATGCTGTATGCATGGAGTGGTGTTGGTGTGTGTGGCATATGGGCTGGACCCACAGACTGACCCAGCAACCCTCATCTGGCTCGTCTGACATGTCTGCACTACAGAAATGACTATATTAGTAGCTGCCTGTTCCAGGAATGCAACAAGTGTTTTTTATTTTGTTTTCCTAGAATAGCATATTTGGTTGATTTGTAATCCTAAAGGGACTTCTATAAAATCTGCTATAGCTTCCAGAGCTATTCAGATGTCCAGTTTTACCTGCTAGTGTACCCTTTTCTCATTAAATATTGGAAACATTTTCTCGCGTACTAGTAGGACAGTGCCTCACTGGTAAAGGAAATAATGCAGGCTACAATTAGCAATAGTGGAAGTGACATATTTAATGCTGCCTGCCTTCCTCCGTTAAAGTCAAATGACCGAGCCATTCTGTTAGATCAAAACATGTTTGTTTCTGTTTTTACTCAGAATTAGTAATGGCGTATGTAAGTCTGCTCAAGATAAGCAAAAGGTATCAGTCTCTATAACTATGTACCAACAATCAGTATTTTTGTCAGCATATACATGCTCCTTAACACAAACTACTATGTTAGCTCTCATACAACATACATCTTTTTTCCTTCTCAAAAACCAGCTGTTTAGGGTATCTGTAGTAAGTGGCGGAGACGGTTTGGTAGAAGCACCCTGCTCTGATTCCTGCTCCACTGTGCAACTGCTCGGCCATTACTATTCAGGCAGCAGAGGGACTGTGGCAAAGTGAGAACTCCCTGACTAGCCACAGTGCTAGCCTCCTCACCTGGCTCTGGGCATGCTGCTCGCCTTCCTCTCCTGCCATGCCTTGTTGTCTCTTAATTGGTTCTTAATAAAGCAGGAGGCTGTCTTTTGGATGCCCTATTCTCGTGGGCCTACGTATCCAGCTCCAACCACCCCTATACTCCATCCCAAGCCTCGCAAATGTTCCTAACAGCTGAGCTCTGCTCCGGTCTCAACTCATCCCAGTGTTAGGCCTCTTGTTTCTGCCCTATTATGGGCCACACTCCAACTACCTCCCTCTCACTGAGGCCTGTCCCACTCCACCGCCTCTCACACAGTCTCTCTCATACTGCCCCTTTGCAGGGCCACTCTCATATCGTGCCTCCTTTTCCTGGGGCCACACTCACCCTGCCCTCACCCGAAGGGTCCTGGGGCTTGTTTCCCTGCACTCCCTGGCCAGCAAGCGCGCGGCTTCTTGGGCCTCTCCCATGACCCTCATCCGAGTGAGCGCTGGGCGGTTTGCAGAACACTGGAGTGACTCTGCCACTCGTCCCTCACGAGGTCGTTCACCCAGCTGATCTGAATTAGGGGCTCCTGACTCGCCCTGTTGTTTACCCATGGCACTTCCTCAGCTGCTCCACCCAATTGGCCTCTGGCCCACCTGTGGCCTCAGGTGCCCAAAGGCTTGACTGGACCTAACTTGGCCCCCATATTAGCAGGGCCTACCCTCGAGCCCCCTGCTCACCAGGACCCACTTTGCACCCTTTTCCTCACAGGGCCTCATCTCAGGCCCCCTGTTCAGAGGGCCTCACTACTCGCCCCTCTAGGCATTCACATATTGTAACTATATCCCAGCCCCTAACTTTGGCCTCTCTCCTTGGGCTCTGAGCCCCTCACTCTCCCTGGGCTCCTTCCCCCTCCCCACATGCACAGTTGGGGCTCCTAACCTCTGGGCTTCTTGCCTCTTCATGCCTCTAAACTGCCACTCGGGTGCAGGCTGTCTGGTGCCCCACTACACCTGGCTCTACACCTTTAACTCCACTGAGGCCCATACTCTGCCCCCTTACACTGGGGCCTGGGGTCACTCACACACCCCACAGACTCAGGTGGTTGTAGCTGTACCTGGCCTCACTCTCTGGGGTCTTGCAGCCACATGGGCTCAGGTGGCTGCAGCCATGCCTGGCCTCCAACTACCTCTGACCTCAAGGTGGGGGCTGGGGTTTAGGCTCCCTTACTTGCCTTCCACTGGAGTGGCACCTGACCTGGCATTTCTGGGGGGCTGTTCCACCACAAACAGCCCCACCAGCCCAGCCATCCTCAGCAGGGTGCAGTTTTAGGTCTTGCCCAGGACCAAGAGCCTCCTAGCCATCCCCATGTGCTCTTGCCCTTACCACCTAGTGTTATTGGAGCAGCAGCTCCACCAGGAGATGTTGTTTCCTCGCTGCCAGGCAGCAGAGTGCTCCCTCCAGCTCTGCTGGCCTCAATCTTAAAATGGCCGCTCCTCAGAACTGGGCTGCACCTGCTGATTGCCTCTTCAGGCTCTTAAAGTGGCAGACACCAGAGATGCTCTGCCACACACCTCCCCTCCCCCCCTTAGAATAGTTCCTGGGGGAGGTTCCCCCTGCTGCCCCGCCCAAGCAGGCTCCACTCAGGGCCTGTGAAAGCCCTCAAGTGGCGAGCACCCCCAAAGGTGCTCTGCTACAGGGACTCTTTTGACTTAATGGCACATTATGCTTCACTCTGGGTAACCTTTTCTTAGGGCAGTTTTGCTGTCTGTTAGCTGCATTTCATCTCCCTCCTCCAATTTTACAGTTCCAGAGACTCTCTAGCTCTTTTCAAAATCATAGATCCACTCATGACAGTTTTTAGCAGCATCTAAGGTTTCAGCTTTAGTTAAGCAGAAAAGGAAGGGTGAGTCAGCTGAAGATTAAGCTCTGTCCCTGTCCTATGCAGCCATAACTCTGGAAACATCTTTTTTTAATTTTAATCTTTATTCTGCCTTTCAAGAACAAGATGTATGTTGTATGGAAGAAAATATATGCTATTGGATTTTCTTATATATGTGAGGTTATTCCTTTGAATGAAATTGTAGTTCTGTTACCTGTTGGTATAACTACTTAAAGCAACTTACATAACACCAATGTAGATGTTCCCATCTAATAATGGCTAGATAGTATTGAGTCTGGCTGAAGGGTTGTACATTGGCTAAAGGGTCGTACTCAGAGGGTGGTGGTGGACGGGTTGTATTCGACCTGGGGAGAAGTGGGCAGCGGAGTCACCCAGGGCTTGGTCCTTGGGCCCGTGCTGTTCAATTTCTTTATCAGCGATTTGGACAACGGGGTGAAAAGCAACCTGTTTAAATTTGCTGATGATACCAAAATTTGGGGTGAGATGAGCACGCTAGTAGGGAGGGAAAGACTGCAGCAAGGTCTGGATAGGTTACAGGGGTGGGCTAACAAAAACAGGATGCGTTTCAATACTGACAAGTGCAGGGTGTTGCACATGGGCAGTAGTAACCAGCTGCACACTTATAAGATGGGAAACTCCCTTCTTGAGAGCATGGAGGCAGAAATGGATCTTGGAGTCATTATTGACTCCAAGATGAACATGGGCCGACAATGCGAGGTCA
>NW_017729022.1:26315751-26317361 GCF_001723915.1 Gavialis gangeticus | reverse complement strand
TTTAGATTAGACATCCGTAAGAACTACTTCACAGTCAGGGCAACTAGGATCTGGAATCAATTTCCAAGGGAAGTGGTGCTGGCTCCTACCCTGGGGGTCTTTAAGAAGAGGCTTGATGCCTACCTGGCTGGAGTCATTTGAGCCCAGTTTTTCTCCTGCCCAGGCAGGGGGTCTGACTTGAAGATCTACAAGGTCCCTTCCGACCCTACTTCTATGATTCTGTGATTATGCATGCCATATTGTTTTGTTTTGCTTTTTTTTTCTCTGCCCTTCACCCTCACCTAAATGTTTGTCCCCTTCACCTATCTGTTAGCTCTCTTTAGATTCTAAGCTGGTGGTTCGCAGCCTTTTTAGAGTCAAAGCATGCCTTGGAAAATGCCTGCTCTGTTTTTTTCTGTTTTTGACAGAAAAATAATAGAACAGTTCTTCTGTTGTGGTCTTTCTGGGTGCTTTCCAACAGGTTCAAGTGGTGTGTGCATTTTTTGACACTATGGAATCCTGTTTGAAATCTATGGGTTTATCTTCTAAGGGCCTATATGTAATTCAAAAACCTACAAGTGCTAATATTTCATGGCACCCCACAACACCTTTAAAAGGATCTCATAGCACCCCTGGGTACTGCTGCACATTGGTTGAGAATCACTGTTCTAAGTTCTTTAGGTTAGGGAATTTCATTTACTGTGTGCATCTGGAGCAAATGGGGTAGCCTTCTAGTGCAGTCATAAGTAGTTAATAACTATCTGAAGAAGGGCAACTTAGTTTTTATGTTGCTTACATTTTAATAGTTAGTTTTACCACCCATTCTTTGTTATGCTACCACCCACATTCCCTAATTAAGATTAGGGCTCCTTTGTGGTAGGTCTGCTAGAAAAGACAGCATCCTTCTACTAAAGAGCTTATTACTAGGCCTGTGCAAATAAGGAAGTATTCGATTCAGATTCAGCCAATTCGGAGGCCAGTGATTTGGTTTGGAGATTCGGATTGCTGTTCTGAATCGATTTGGCCAAATCAGCTTCGGAAGATTCAGAGCCGATTTGGAGATTTGTCCATAGAGTATAATAGGAAATTACTGAAATACCTATCACTTTTTTATTTTTTGGCTGACTCAGATGAAATTTGCAAGGATGGTAGCCCCTTCTGAGGGCATAAAGCCTGCCAAGTTTTAAGGAGATAGGTGCAGGGGTTTCTGGGAAACTGCACTGCAAGCTGCTGACAAGCAAAACTTGTGACATGGGGAACACTGCGTGTGTGTTAAGGCACAGGGGGATGAAAACTTCAGGGATGGCAGCCCCTTGGCTTGAAGCCTGCCAGGTTTCAAAGAGAGAGGTGCAGGGAGTTCTGGGAAACTGTACCTCAAGCTACTGACAAGCAAAGCTCGTGGCATGGGTAACTGTTAAGGTGCAGTAGGGTGAAAACTGCAGACCTGTTAGGCACCACTGTGGCCATGAAGCCTGCCAACTGTCAAGGAGATAGGTGCAGGGGGTTCTGGCTTCTAGGACCCTGAACCTCAGCCTGCTGACAGGTAAAACCCATGACAGGTGGGTGACACTGTGTGTGTGTGTGTGTGTGTGTGTGTGTGTGTGTGTGTGTGTGTGTGTGTGTGTGTGTGT
>NW_017729022.1:26296008-26310751 GCF_001723915.1 Gavialis gangeticus | reverse complement strand
GTGTGTGTGTGTGTGTGTGTGTGTTAAGGTGCACCCTCACTGGTGCTGGGGCATCTACACAACACAGTAGTTTGCCCCAATGAGGCTGCCTCCTCCCCTACAGCCTCAGTCTGGTGCACCACTTTAAATAACAATAGGTATAAAATAACTTAGTGAGTGCTAGCACAGTAGCACCAGCAGCATCTCAGGAAGCCAAACTGTGACAGAGGCCTGCTTTCCTCTCCTGCAGGAGCTTCTTCTCCAGTGTGTGTGTTAAGGTGCATCCTCACTGTCTGACTGTGTGTCTGTGTTAAGGTGCGCCCTCTCTGGCACTGGGGTCTCTACATGATATGGCAGTGTGCCCCAATGAGGTTGCATCCTCCCCTACAGCCTCAGTCTGGTCCACCACTTTAAATAATAACAGGTAAGCACTGCAGCACAGTAGCACCAGCAGCATCTTAGGCAGCCAAACTGTCGCAGACTAGAGCTGCAGCAGCTTCTTGTCTAGCAGCTGCCAAAGAACTTTCCCTGCCAGCCCCAGCTCTGGGGCTTAAACGTGCCCACTGCCCAGGGCCCTGCATCCTTCCTGTCAGCTGACTGGGGACAGGTGCTAGGGGTGTTGGTCTAAGGATTTGGCACTAGCAGACAAAGTCCTTTGGGTCTATCTGGTGTCTTTTAGTAGACCAACTGAATAGCTAGAGAAATATATCTTAGCAAGCTTTCAGGTTGAAAAGCCCTTCCTCAGACTGAGGGAGCACCTGTATTTAGTCTGTGTGTGTGCTGGTCCTGGATGGAAGGAATAGTAATGTTACGAATTACGCTCTTAAAGCCACGTGCAGTTCGCTCTAGGCTGGGGCAATGATCACGCAGAGCAGACACTCAGAATCGGATATAGAGTCTTTATTCGCTGCAGCGAGGTGCCTCCAGAGAGGGACCCCGCCTACCAGATATAATACTATTTTATACCTTGTTAGATGTTCAGCATTAGTTTGTGATTAGCTCGTGCCCATAAGAATACTCAATCATTTACTAACTAAACTGCTACTCTATCCAATTAGGTGGCACTGCGCGTGAACACCGAAGTTTAACTCTCGTGACTGAGATGTTTTATATATTCTTGCCAAGTAGTCTGCTTGAAAAAAAAACAATCCTTGTACCTCTTTTAAGGTTCCTTGTTGACCAGATTCAGCTAGTTTCATATCTTATCAGTAGCTCTTACACAGCACTTCTCCTTTTACCCATCTAGTATGTGCTGTGTCTGCTTCTATGTATTGAGGTTAAAGGTAAAAAGAAATGGCTTTACTTCCATATTGCAAAATTCACACACAACAGTAAAGAAGCCAGAGGCTGGCCTGGCAAGGGATCCAGCCATCTCCTGATGCCCTCCTTCAGCTGCCTCACCAGTGCCTGTATGTCTGATGACAGCAGCTTGCCCCAGCCAGCAACACTGATCCTCTGGAACTTCTCCATTTGGTTCTCAAATTCCCTCACTATGGGGATCACCTGGCTAAGGAGGGCATTGCCAGTGCTGAGGGTCTCGGTGGCCTCGAGGAAGGGCTTGAGGACCACCAAGATCTGGGATATGGTATCCCACTCAGCTCTCTTAAGTGGACTGCTGATCCCAATCTCCCTAAGCAAGGCCATCTCATGGATGTTGCTCCACCAGCCTGTCCAGCATCAGGTATGTGGAGTTCCACCAAGTCTCCGTATCCTGCATGATTTTGTTCTGCGGGATGCTCAGCCCTGCCTGTTTCTCTCGCAGCATCTTGCCCCCCTGCATGCTACAGTAGAAGTAGCCCACCTCCTGCATTTGGAAATGAGCTGGGTGGTAGTGACGGCACCGTCACCGGCAGTCCTGTCCCCCTCTAAGGCATCCCTGACTATGAGATACAGCCTGTGTGCCCCACAGCGGATGCCAAGAAAATTGGCATCATGGATGGCCTTGACCATATTGGCCCCATTGTTGGTGACCAAGAACCCATGGGTGAGCTTGCCATGCCCTGCACCATGCAGTTCATGGTCACCATGATCTCCCTTGCCATGTGGGACTCATCCATCACCTCCACTTCAAGGACAGCCCACCAACACCCTGACTGATTGCACCAGTGCCCTGTGAGGGAGAGGTAGGTGTGATTACCATAACAGCTGCTCCAGATGTCAGAGGTGAAGTGCAAGGCTACCTGCAGCCCTGCCTTGCACAGCTCCTCCCTCAAGTACTCCCTGCATGCCTCATACAGGGAGGGTGCCACCGTACTGCTAAAGGTGGTGCATGTGGGCACTTGGTAAGATGGGACCACGAGTGCCATGAGCTGCCTGAACCCTGGCCGCTCAACTAAGGAGAAGGGATGGCTGTCCAGAGCAAGCATCTCCCCAATGCTCTGGATGATCTCCTTCACCCTTGCAAGACGCCCCTCTTTGTCTCTGGCTTTCCCCCACTGCCTCTGCTTTGTGGGGATAGGGGCTTTGGAGCAAACAGGGGACTTCCCTTTGGGCACACTTACACTGGTGCCAGGCTGAGGAGGAAGAAGGGCAAGGGGGTGCTGCCTCCTAAGATGCAGCAGCATCACTGTGGTGGTGAAGTGCTTCACCTCCTTGCCCTGGCTGATCTGCCTTTGGCAGTGCTGGCATATAGCAAACCTGGGATCATCCGCGACCTCAAAATGATCCCACACTACACTACTCCTCCGTTTCTGGGTTGAGGGTGGGGATCCTGCCTTATCCCCCTCCTCAGCAGGCTGGAGCTGACTCAGCTGAGCCACTTGCCTGAGCCTCCACAATCTCAACCTCAGCCTCCTCCAAGGAAAGAGACCTGGGTCTTGGGGAACTTTGAGGGGTGTGGAGCACAAAGTCAGATTCCTCCTTAGCCCCCGGAATTTCTTTAGCTAGGTTGCTCAGGTCCCCTGGTTCCAGTGCCTCTTCTGGCAATGCGAGACTCATGCTGGGAGATGAAACTGGGGTAAAGGACACTATTCCTGGAGTTAGGGGAGGTGGTGCAGGTGCAGGGACGTTAGGTACTGCTGCCACCTCTTTGCTTCCACTGGCAGCAGAAGCCTCATGGCTGCCAGGAAAGAGGATGCGTCTATGTTTGCATGTTGGGGGGAACTTGCAGCTACAGCTCCCCCCTACCTCCTCTAGCCCCTCTCCCTCCGCTGCCAGAAGACCTGGCACCTGTCTTTCCTGCATGCTTCATATTAATCTTTCCTGTGCTGGAAAATGTGTGTGTGTGTAAGTAGTAATAGAATATATGTCGTTGTCTTCGCTGATATATGACTGACTGTGTCTGACTTCTTCTGTGTTGTGTTTTGTTTACAGCTCTATATTGTTGTGTACAGTGTACCTAAAAATCTATTTTCTTCTTCTTCTACGACTCTGACTTACGTGAATCTGTATCTGAGTTCTGTGCTGTCCCTAGTGTGATTTGTACTAGGTATGACTGATGTTGTCTTCTGTGACTTTCTCCTTGACTTCTGTGATGTTAATATAAATCTGTGACTTCTTCTTCTGTGTTGTGTTTTATTTACTGTTCTGTGTTGTTTCATAGTGTATCTAAAATATCTATTTTCTCCTCCTCCTCCTCTTTTCTTTTTCTTCAGCTGAGTGTCTGACTTCTATGTTGTGTTAATTTGATTTCTTCTTCTGTGTTGTTTTTAATCTGTACATAACTAATAACTGTAATTAATATTATTAATAACTATATATAATATCCTTCTCCTATGAATGTGTGTCTTCTTCTATGTTGTAATAATATCTAACTACTTCTTCTATGATGTGTGTGTAACGTGTGCTTCCCTGCACAGTGATGGATCACACTGCCAGGGGAAAAACAGCTTTCTTTTTTAAAAGTTTTTTTGGGGAAAAAAATCCAAGAAGAAATATAAATTGAAAGAAATGGATAAGTAGAGGGATTCTAATTAGTAACCTAAGCTATATCCAATTCTTTCCAAGACCAAAAAGTAGTAAGAAACTGACTAGGAAGCCAAGCCAGTCCAGTACCTTTCAGACATTGTTGCTTAGGCAGAAACAGCTCACAAAAGGCACAGAAAGCCTGCAAACAGAGGCTTATATGCTGTTTCTGTGTCCCTCCCCAGGACACTGTGATTGGAAGGGGACTCAGGGAGAGATCACAGTCACTGGCCAGCTAGAAATGTCAGTCCTTCCCCTGCCCTGCTCCCCTTCGTTCTTCTCAGTTTCTGTTCTCCTGAAAGACCACCTCCAAATCTTTTCAGACCCCCTGAATCGATTCAGAAAGTTTTAAGCTGCTTCTGTTTTTTTTCGATTCAGATTTAGAGATTTGGCCTCTGAATCGGGCTGAATCTTCTCCGAATTGAATCATGGACTGAAGCTTTGCACAGCCCTACTTATTACTTAACATAAAACAAAACTCTGACAAATGAATCTGAAAATCAGTACTAGGGAGGATGAATTAAGTAACAGGCACAAGTTAATGTGACTGCAATAAACAAGTTTATTTGAGGGAGTTTGAGTTTTTTGCACTTGACCTATTCACCATGTTGAATTGTTGTCTGGTTTTTATGATGTTTTTTAAAAGAGCATGAATGGATCAACATAGATTCTTGCCTGGCTCTTAGCTGTTTTTTAGGATCCCTGAAACAAGGCCAGCTTTCCTAATTAGTGGGTGGGCAGAGCCACTTTGTCCAAATTTCATCAAAGAGAACTGAATTCGGGTCACCACACAGCTTCAGTTGTACTGTAAAGATATGGACAAATGTACACTTGGAGCCCTTTCCAAAAGGGAGCTCCTGAAATGTTCCAACAATTACGCGTGGACAAGCCAGAAGCAATACAAATGTAGTAAGAACAACTTGTTTCTGGCTTATCCACATGCAGCTGCTGGAAGGCATTAGCAGCTCCCTGAATACCTCTTCCCTTCCTGTAGGTAACTATTAGGACGTAACACCTGCTGTGTAATTCGGAGCAAGGGTTTCCCCCTCCCCTTTTGAGATGGCTCCAGATATACATTTGTGCATACACTGGGACAGGGTTGTCCAAGTTCTGCGTGGTCTGCAGCGTCCCTGGCTGTACACTGTGCAAGCTGCACTGCCCTAAGCTGCCAACTGTGCCCTATTGCGCTGCTCCCCCCTCCTCTCGCACCCCCAGCACTGTAGGCACACACTGTCAGCTGCACCATGTGTGTCCTTCCTGCTGTGCAGTGGATGACATGCTGCACAATGCTACTCCCTCATGCTGTGCTTCACAAGGTCCCTGGGTCTCCCCAAGCCACCTGACCATGGGCTTCCTCAGCCTTGTCTCCAAGGGAGGAGTGGGCTGCAGAAGCTGGAGAAGGGAGGGGGAGCTCCGAGACTCCAGTGGCAATCGGAGTGGTGGGGAGAGGAGCAGTGCCCAGACCAGGAACCCAGGGGCCATACATATATTAACCCCTCAGAAGCTACATGGCAGGCAACCAGTTGAACAGCCCTGCCCTAAGAGTCTTGGCTACTCCTGATTTCAACAAGAAAAAGACCTGTTGCTGTGCAGATTGAGATGATAGACATCAAATAGAGAAATGGGAGCTGGTGAGTGAAACGGACAAGACGGGAAATTGAAAAGGGACTCAAGTCCAACAGGGCTGACCAGAGCATGGATAGATGATTGAATTTCCTTCCTGTTGGATCTGGTGTCCTAATCCCCTTCCCTCTGCTTTGACTGATTTGCTTGGGATATTGGTATTTTATGCTAGTAAACCAAGAAATCTGATCACACTGCTAAGGGCTACATGATCTGACTTGTAGCAGCATTCACTTCAGAGTCTAAGTATCCTACACTCTGACATGGTTGCAGATGCAAGCTTGCTTGGTTAATTGAAATGCTATTAATGGATCAGCTGATGTCTGTTTTGGCCTGGTATGAGGAAAGGCTTTCTGGATCTATTTAGTAGATTTACTAGTTAGGAGGAGGGTATATAATTATTACTTCATGTGCAAGAATAAGAAGTAATCTTATTGTTGATTAAAGAAAGCTTTATTTTAGATGTGGAATTTATCCAATATAGCAGGGTTTTTCAACTGGGGGTATGTGTACCCCTGGGAGTACTTTGGAAGGCCCCGGGGGTATATGGCAGGGGTGCAGAGAAGCCAGCGGCACTTTTGGTTTTGCTGCTGTGTGCCATGCAGGCGACTTCCCCCCCCGCCCCTCCCCAGCTTGTCTACTGGCCACTGGGGGACTCCCTACTTCTTGACTGGCTGTCAGAGGTACCCCAACTAAAAAAGGTTGATAACCCCTGCAATATAGCAGTGATTCACTGAATGTAGAAATAAGTCGCACATCATCTATCCTGGAAATTCATTAAGTACTACAAGCTAAGCAATACAAAATACAAAAAAATTAATTTGAGTCTTTAATGATAAGGTTGATACTTAGAAGCTGGAAATGCCAGAAAATAATTAAAGGGCTCAGTTTATGGGAGCATATTTAGGTGAGCCTTATACAAACTATAATCCAGATGTCTAAATATAGGTGTTGGAAAGATTAACCCACATCTCTACTCAGTTATTATCTATGTGGAGCTTTTCCTTAAATTTCCCAGCAGTGCAACAACACCATGGTGATAGCAATAGTGGATCATAGGATCATAGGACAGTAGGACTGGAAGGGACCTCACAAGGTCATCTAGTCAGCCTCTTGCTCAAGGCAGGATCATCCCTGACTAAACCATCCCAGCCAAGTGTCTGTGCAACCCGCTCTTGAAAATTTCCAAGAATGGAAATCCCACAGCTTCTTTAAGAAGACTGTTCCAATGTCTGACTATCCTCATAGTCAGAAAGTTTCTCCTCATTTTCAACCTAAATGTCTTCTGCCTCAGTTTGAGGCCATTGCTGCTAGTTGCCCTATTGGTTTTTTTAGTTCTGTGTCAAGAAGCTACATTCTAGCGAAGGAAGAAATAAGGGATACTATGGAGATATAAAGGATACTATGGTGGCTTTCTCAGAGACCACCTCTAGATTGGCCCAGAAGTGATGATACAGCAGATAGTCCCAGGGACCTGGGATGATGAGCAGTAGCAGCAGTGAGCTGGGTACAACTGTGTAAAGCCCAAGCAAATGTAGAGAACAATTCTTTTCTTGGTTTTAAACCAAACATACTTTTTATTAAGCATTTAAACTGATCAAATGTTATGTGCTGTGCCCATGAAGCAAGCAAAGTGCTATGCAAACTGAGGGTGTGAGAATAATTCCGTTTGGTCTGGAGAAAGGGAAAAGGGGTGATGTGCAGTCCTTGAAAGTGGCCCAGAAACAATTTAGCTCTGGTCTTGTGAGTTTACGTGGGGAGAGGAGGGTGTTCTTGTGGGTTGAGTGACAGGATAGGATGCTGCTGCATTGTGCAGTGGAATTGAAGGGGCTGCAGTTCACACCATGCTGTCTTCCCTTGATGTTCTAACCCAGGACTGGGCAATTATTTCAGGCGGAGGGACACCTACTGAGTTTTGGCAAGCCATTGAGGTCCGCGTAACAGGCAGCTGGGCAGATAAATATTCATTTTCTAGATTTTTTTAGGAGTCCCGTGGGCCAGATAGAATGGCCTGACGAGCTGCATCCGGCTCATGGGGCCGCATTTTGCCCACTTTTGTGAATCTAACCACAGAGGTCAAGGATGTGGTTCTTAACCCCATGTTCCTGAGTCCTCACCATGACTTGAAAAAGTCTGTGCTAGGGGGACTGCATGCAATGGGCACTACCATGTGTTTTATTCAGATGGGCTTCACTAACCTATCCTTGTGATAGGTTCTCATCAGTATGTTTGCTCAATATGGGCCATGTGTTTTATAGTCATACTCAGTGTTGGCTGTGTTTAATCAACTTCATAGTTGGCTTCCATTGCTGAGCACATGCTGTTTTTGGCAGCAGTTTAATGATGGACAGCATATTATTTCATGAGATTTCCTTGTATGTGGATGTAAGACATGCCCCCCCATGCTGATTGGTGCGGGGGAGTTCATCTTGTATTCAAGCAAATATGGTAAATAGTTGAGTTTATGAACCTCCATGGGGGGAACTGGAGTGGCTCTTTGCCAAAGCAATTACCTTCCCCCTCCCAAAGCATTTATTGTGAAACTTATTTTTAAAAAAATCTGTTTTACTGAAGTGTTTTCATTCCAAATAATAGCAAATAATGTTTTTATACTCCTAAGAATGACTAGTGATGGGTGCAGCCTTAGCTACATTTCTATTTGAGTCATAGTGACAGGTGAACTGCAACAGTACAAATTGCAAACCGCTTGGTAATACTCTTGCTGGGGACAAAGGATCCTCCATCAAGGAAATCCTGCTATGGGGACAGTCTTCCAGAGGATATCAGGCAGTCCAGGGGCAGAGATCACACTTCTGAAAGATGCCTAATGTCTGTGAAGAGATAGGTAGTTAGCTGTGTTAGCCTGATGTCAGGCAGAAGACAGGGTAGGGTCGCCTATGAAAGCTTATGCCTTTCTGAACAAGTTAGTCTTTAAAGTGTCACCCTGCCCTGCTTATTTAAGAGGCTCCCTGCTTTGATTCTCACAGTTCAAAGGCCCTTTTTATTTTCTAATCCAGGGTTTCTCAACCTCTTGGCCCGTGGAGTCATTGCATCTGGCCCGTAGGGCTGGCCACAGGTTAGGAAATGTGGTGGCAAGGAAGCAGTGGCCATTAATACTGCCATCCTCCCCCACTGCCAAATTCCCAAACCCTGCATGGCAGGTCAGAGCTGGGCCATAACCCCCTCCCCCTGCACATCTGGAATGGGGCTTTCCACTCCCTTCTCCCTGCACAACTGAATCAGGGCCAGACCATGCTCTCTTCTCCTTCTGTGGTCAGGTTGGGGCCAGGTTACAGCCCCTTCCCTCCTCTTTGGGGACAGGTTGAAGCCCCTTTGCTCTGTATGGCTGGATTGGGGCTGTGCTGCCCTCCACCCCATTCCACGCAGTCAGATAGGGCTCCACTGCTCCTACTCCGGGTTCTGGATCGAGGCCACCAGCCAGATCCAGCCCAGAAACTGATTGGGCACTACCCATCTGGCCTGCCAAAGGGGAAGAAGGTTGAGAACCCCAGCCCTAATCCATCTTAACTCCCCATCAAAAATATACTTAAAGCATATTTTTGTGCCAAAAAGGGGAGAAGGGCCAGTGACTCCATGAAATTCATTAGGAACTTGCTATTGATGTGGGATGTTTTTATTGAAGATGCTCAGCTGCTGCAGTGATGGGCAGTAGCATAACACTCTTAAATACTTGGTTTCTTTTCCATCAGTTATTGTGTCTGGCCTTTGCTGTTGAGGGCTAGATTCTATCGGCTTTTTTTACATTAAATGGAAACTTAACTCTGCAGGTAGTTCTGATACCACTGTGATTATTTGTGCAGTAAAGTGTTACTAGATAGTAAGTGTTGGTTGTTGAGACCTGGTTGAATTGTATTCACTAAATAGGAAGTGAACTTTAGGGCTCTTTTGAGGTGGATGAGGAGGGGAGTGTGTGCTGTGCTTTATGAAGAATTCCCAGTCAGTCTAGCTCTTTGAAAATCAGCTTGTGTATCAAATAAATACCTTAAACATGTATCTTGCAAGGGGGGCTCCCAGTATTCAGTATCAAACTGATACCCAGGTATTTAGAATGGGGAACAGACATTAGGTATTCCATAGTACTTCTTCAAATGTCTTGTGTAGGCAAGTTTCTGAAGCTTCATGACTACAAGTGATCAAATAGTCAGACTGAAGCTCTAATGGTCACAAATATTTTCTGATTTGAATACATGCAACATTAAGTCTGATTTGGGCTAAAGTGTGTATATAATGCATCAACAAACAGCAATCAATTGCAAACAGTTCACTCTGAGGTACAACACATCTGATGATAAGTAGCTTAAAAATGCATGTTGATTGAAAACAGCAGGCACACAATTCCACCAAACAAAGCAGTGGTTTTGTTACTATGCACTTCCATGTTGATTCTTACTCTGAATATTACAGTTATGTACAATTAAATTTGTATGTTTAAATATGAATAATATGTACCTATCACTTAAAATGGCTTTTCCTTGTTGTTGTTTTTTTAAATTATAATTGAGATGCTGCATAACAGTAGGCTGTTAATAGGAACAACCATACAGGTATGATTGCACAATATGTATAGGACAGGTCTTATCTGAATTCACTCAGTGGTGCTCAGCCTCCTGGTCCTGCAGAGTCTGGAAGAATGGTGTGGAGCTAGTCTGTAGGCTAGATCCCATGGGTGGTGTCAGTCTGCAGGCCACATCTAGCTTGAGGTCAGTGTGCAGGGTGGTCCTGTGTGTTTAATCCAGCCATACAGTGGCCCCACACACCAGTGCAAATCAGTGTGGAGGCTGTTTCCTCCAGCCTACAGAACTCCCATTGGGTCTGGAAATTTGGCGAGTAGGGAATGGTGGTGGCGGCATTAATTGCCATGGCTTGGAAAGCCGCAACAATTAACGCTTCCACCTAAGCCCAAGAGAAATAGATAGTTTTTTCTGCCACCTAACTTGTATTCCCGAGCTGCCAAATTTCTAGATCCATGGGGGTACCCTGCAGGCCAGGTGACAAGGCCCTGTGGCCTGGAGGTGGACCACCACTGCAGTGTTTCTAGTTAAGTAATGTGTGCTCTGGTTGTATTTCAGGTAGGGTTCGCAGTTGACATAGTAAAATTAAATTTGCTGAAACTCAGGACTTTCTCAAGCTGATTGCTCTACTTCTTGTCCAAAGGTATTTTGCATGTTGGTTTCCATTTAAATTCTGCAGTTTCTGCAACTAGCATAGGGCTGCTCCACTGAGTAATTATTGTAAAACTTGACCTAGGCACCAGCAGCTCTTAAAGTGGTTCTCAGGCTAAGTACAGACATTCAAAAAGCCTGAGGCTGAATCGATTCAGTCTTTGCAGGTTAGTCTAAGCTGCACAGAGTAAATTGAAACAGAAGTGAACAGATATTTACCTTTTGATTCAGGAAATGCAGCCACGCACCTGCAGTGGCTTGGGGCAGAACCCCAGGGGGGGGCAGGACTAGAGCACAGCTCTCTGGTTGTGTGTTCACTTCTTCTCCTGCTGCCCCCAAGGTCTCTGGGATTTGCAGTCCAGAATTACAGCAGCAGGACTTGGCAGGGTTACTCACCACTTCCTCTTCCTGTTTCCAGGTGCCTCTGGGATTTGTAGTCCACAGTTGCAGTCAGCAGTAATTTTGAGTGGGGGAAGAGGTATTTAATGCTACTCCTTAGCTGCAGACCCCAGCTGGGGTTTGCCTGTTGTGGGGGTAGTCCTTCCCCACCCTGTAGACTGGGCTGCATCTCCAGCCAGGCTTGCACCACCCCCCTCGACCCCCATCCCCTTGTCAGCCAGACCTCCCTGCTCTAGCTAGGGAGCAGAGGGGTAGGGCCAGCCCTGCTCTCTGATGCAGACAGCACAGCACAGCCCAGCCCAGGGCTGGAAAGCATGCTGGGATGACTCTGATTTAACTTGAACCAGAAAAATAACAGTGAAATTCTTCTGTTGAAATCTCTGGTTTATCTTGTGAATTGTGTAGGTGTTTGTGTACCTAAGAGTGCTAATATGGTGCATCACCTTTAATAGGGTCTCACAGCACCTAGGGTATCACTGCACCCTAGTCAGAAATCAGTGAGCTATCAGTAGAGTGGGTTAGAAAAAAATCAGTGAAAAACTTCCCTTCTTCCCCCTTCCCCTATTTTTTTGTTTTTTATAATGTCTAGGTTTGTCAAAATTGACAAACATCTGACACACCAAACAAGCTTTCTTGCTAGCAGGAGTTTCAGGCTTCCAGTTTCCTTACAGCCCATCTGAAAGCGTGATTTGAGCCAGCACATCCAGGTGGAATTGTGCAGAAAATGGCTTGCCCATCTCATGAAAATTTAAGATTTGTTATTTATGTATTTTTCTGTATCAGGACAGAACAGCATTTTAAAAGGCAGTTTTGGACCCAAAATAACCAATGGACTGGTGGGTAGGGTAATCAGTTGCAATAAGGGAGGCCAAGGTTCAAAGTTCTTGTTCTTTCTGATTCAGATCAGGACTTGAGCCTCTTGTTTCCCATACCCTAAGTGAGTATCCTAACCATTAGGCATTGTATGTTCTAGTGTGTCTTCTGCATGCAAGAAACAACTCGCAACCCCCAGCCAAAGTTTCATTTAAATCAATTAATTCAAATTGATTCTGGATATTTTCTGCCAGAAGAGCTCTGCCCGGATGAATTCCGAAGGCTTCCTGGCTTCCTTTCCACATGACTAGGTGGGCTATTGAAAAGGTTTTCTAGACACCCAGGTTTCTGAGCTACCCATCAGGCTCTGGCTCTTGTTATGAGCCTGGTCCCATGTCATTGCTGCAGTTCTGTGGCAGACAGCTATGAAATAAACTTCATTCAAAACTGCCACTTTTTCTGCAGCCCACCAAAAAGCATTTTAATTTCAGAAAAAGGGTTTCTGAAACAAAATCTTGTGATTTTGAGACTTTCTGTGGTATGAAAAGATTCAGGCTTGTCTTGATTCATGAGTTTCCAAAACTATTTTTTTTCCTAACTGAAATCAGTGTTCTTAGTCATTCTAGTTCAGGTCTATTAATGGTAATTCTAATTAACTCATTTTTATGACTCATTCTTTATCCGTATTAATCTTAGAAAAATAAATTTGGTTACAATAATGTCTCCAGATGTCTAACTAACAATCCATGAACATTTTATTATGCAAGTTGATACTCTTGCTTTATATGGTGTTGAAATAGTTTACTTAAGGACAGGCCAAGTATTACCTAAAGTTGTGTTTTTAATTTTTTTGTTTGTAGCTGGTTCTTAGTGGTTATCTTCTGATCTATCTTGCTCAATAAGCATGAATGAAAAAAATGAATTTGTTTAAAGTATGGGTAAACACTTCAAAAAGTGCAGTTTTGGTAAACAAGAAAATAATCTCACACATATTTAACTTGGGCTTTGAAGGAAAAACAATATACAGTTCTGATATCTAACAATAAAGAGGTATTATTTTAGAGTTCTATTTTTGTAAGCTGTGTTGAGGGTAGACTGCCGGGTTTGTTCTATACTGGATAACCCTTAATTTATTTTTAATTTTGTATTGTTTGACACTTTTTGTAAAATGATTTTTTTTTCCCCTTCCCCTCTTAAAGGTAGAAACCTGTGGGTTCTTGTTCTGGGAAGGTGTCCAACCAAACATAGGATTGGCATACCAGAGTTCAAGTATATTGCTAACATGCATGGGGATGAGGTACGTCTACAATTTCAATTTCTGCAATGTCATTTATAGCAACATGCTTACCAGGGATGTTAGAAGGAAGTTTTTTCATGCACATACTACTTTTATCGGGTTCTACCCCAGTCTGTTAGCAGCTTCCACACTGTTAAAGATAACCTAAAAGATTTTTTTTTTCAATTGGACTTGTTCCCTTTTTATCACTTTAGGATGGACAAAGGTGGTTTTAAATACGTATTTCTGTTTTGTGGATTTTTGCTTAACCTCAGACATCTCCGGAATGTCAAATCTGGTATTCCCGTTTGGGTGGAAGGCCTTAGGGATGTTTGTTTTGAACTCCAGCACCTTCATTTGAGGGACTTTTTTAACAAAGGCTTCCTTTCTGCAAAATCTGCTGCAGAGTTATAGATGTATGTGAAATATGCAGAAAAAAAATTAGATGGACTAAGACGCTCCCTTTGTATAACTCGGTTCTGCTTAACTCAGGCCTGTGAAACTGCCAGTTTCACTAATCCAGTCTGTTTTGTAGCCCAGGAAAGACCTGCATTTTTTAAACTTTATAAAGCCTTATCTCTTACCTGTTACAGGTCCCTTCTAAAACCTCAGAGTGAGAACACTAGGAGTTAAATTCCAAGTGTTTCTTTAGGTGCCTGAACTCCACCAAAGTTCCACAGACAAATTCAAAATGGCCCTGGGCCAGCAGCCATAAAACTCTTCAGGTATCTAAATTCTAAACACATAGGTGTCCCCATTTGGGACTGCAAAGTGTCTTGGACATCCATGTATTCAGAAGCAATTTGTTCAATTGGGCATATCACGATATCTGAATATTGTTAGGAAGCATCTTAACTCTTCCACCTAAGCCCAAGAGAAATAGATATTTTTTCTGCCACCTAATTTGCATCAACAGCACTGAATTCAGGTCACAATTCTTGATGGAACTTGTACCTACATTTTGCCCAATAGCCTGGTCATTAGACCATTTGCCCAAAAGAGGAGCATATGACCTTTAGGCTTTTCCTTAACCTGAGAAGGTTTGGACCATCATTGCTCCCTTCCCAAGGAGTGCCATAACCACCAGGCTACAAAATAGGCATGCCACCCTTCTTGTTGAAGCTAGGCTACTCTGCAGTTAATAGTATGAGATTCAGGAGACCAAAAGGAGAGCCAGCAAGATTGGAGCCTGACTCTTAATATTGTGGTTATGACACTGCTATGGCAGAGTGAAATCCTAGAGCCTTTGTACAAACCACAGAATTGGCCTCTAAAGTGGCTTAAATGCCCTTTTGCGGTGCTTTAATGGAGTTGCTGTTTACACTATTGGTGGCATATTGCGCTTTAAATTACTTTGGTATGTAGCAAGGTAAAACACCTCCAAGGTGTTTTAGTTTGCTACCCTAACAAAGTACAACAGCCACGGGGGGAAGCACTGAGCCCTGCACAGCTCAGGCTGTGTGGCCCAGCAGCAGCCTGTGCAGGCAGGCTTCACTGAAGGGCAAAAACAAAAAAAAGCAGCGAGCCTGATCTTTTTTTTTTTTTTTTTTTTTTTTTTTTTTTTTTT
>NW_017729022.1:26262516-26291008 GCF_001723915.1 Gavialis gangeticus | reverse complement strand
CTTATTCTTCTTCCTGGAGTCTGCTTGCCTGAGCTGCGTGGGGGCCCAGTGCTTTCCTCTGTGGCTGTGGGGAGGCCAGTGCTTCCCTCCTCAGCTGCAGTGCCCCATAAAACTGCCTGGGTCAGGTGCCAGCAGGTGGGTCCTGCCTGGCGCGTGCTGCCACCGTGGAACAAATCATCCCCCCCTGCAGCTCAGGGACCGCTCAGCCCACTGGCAGCTCACTCCCCACTCCCCTGCCCCTACTGCCAGAGAGGCAGGTAAGGATCGGGCCCCCAACCTTGTGTACATACCATGGGGGTTTAGTTTGGTTTAATTCTCCCTAAATTGAAGCAGTAGTTTAAAAAACCCACTGTTTCAGTTGAGGGAGAATTAAACTGAATTAAACCCCCGTGGCATGTACAAGCACCCCTAGGTTCCAGTCTCTGCTTCCAGCACTGTTTTTATATTTTACATTTTAGTCATTAGTTGAAAGGCAGAAGCAACCTGCTGCCAGGTTTCTTGAGCCAAGTGCTTTAACAACTAGATAATTTGGCTTCTTTCCCCTCAGTGACTCTCTCTGTGGTGGGACTCCACAATGCAAATGGAGATGCTTAATGGACAGTTCGATATATGGGCCTACAAACACACATTACTGTGCATTAAGTGTTTCTATTGGCTACATCTTGGCAGCTCTGGGCTTTTTGAATAGCCCATTGAGGTGCCTACTGCTTCTTTGTTACACAGAGCACCAGGATGCTAAAATGTAAATCACTCTTAGGAGTCTCTGAAGACTCTTCATTGATTTGTAAATTATCCTAGGCACCTAACTGACTCATTTTGATTTACACATTCCCCCAATTAACTTCAAATACTACTCCAGTAAGGCAATTCAGTGAGACACATTGCCCCCAGCCTATTTTGAATCCCAGCCTAAATTTCCTATGTGGCATCTGGACCTAATGTCAAATATCTAGAGATTCTAACATGTAGGGCCAGGGTCCAGAACTCAATGGAGAGTGCATTGGACCTCTCTTTCATCAGCTAAAGCATAAAGGAAACTTTACAAATACTCTGTCTGGATAATATGCAGAGGCTCTAACCTTGCTGAAAAGAGTGCAATGTTCCAGACTGTCTGGGAAGGTGCTACAGTCTTGAATCATGCCTTATCACTAACAGAATATAGCCAAGCCATCCTAAAGATGAATGATAATTGCCCTGCCTAGCACTAAATGGCATATTCTAGGAATGCCAGATTCATTTTGGTAACCATCATGAAAAGAAAGGTATGACTGAGAAAGGAGATTATGAATACAAAGTAATGAATTTGCACACTTTGCATTGTGGAAAGACACACTTTGCATTGTGGAAAGAATGCCTTTTACTAAAGGCACAGTGATTATTGCGTGGTGAGAGGCAGTTTACCTCCTGATACTCATAAGTCACTCTAATCAAGAAACTCATCTAAATGTAAAAAATATAACATAAGAAAGAGGAGACTTTCTTTTATCCTTTAGCTACAAGAGTTTTCAATAGGCAGGCTTAAGGTTCTGTCAATATTACATCAAAAGAATACATTTCACTGTTATTCCAAAATCACAGGGAATTGGCAATAGTTCAGCAGCATGATATACTCGACAGTGTAAATTCTTGAAATCTAGAAAGCTACAGATTACATAGTATATGCTTCCTTCTTACAGCTATAATTTACAAATACTGAGCAGAGAGAGGTAAGTAGTTGTGTTAGTCTGAAGTCAGGCAGAAGGCAGGGTAGAGCTACACCTTTTTGGACTAAATAGACTAGATATAGTAAGTCTAACTAACTATAGTCTGTTTAATTAGTCTCTAAGGTGCATCTCTACCCTGCCTTCTTTCTCTCACTATTGTGCATTTGTACCCAGAGGCAAATGTGACAACAGTAAAGGATTTTATAGATTTCTAGAGTCAGAAGGGACCTGGTAGATCATTGGGTCCGACTCCCTGCTCCAGGCAGGAAAGAGCACTGGGGTTAAGTAACCCCAGCCAGATGCCTGTCTAATCTCCTCTTGAACACCTCCAGGGTAGGGGAAAGCACCACTTCCCTTGGACGCTCATTCCATATTTTGCCAATCCTTACTGTAAATAATTTCTTCCTTATGTCCAGTCTAAATCTGTTCTCCTTCAGTTTGTGGCCATTATTTCTGGTAACCTCAAGGGGCGCCCTGGTAAACAGAGTATCCCCTATTCCCTGCTGACCCCCTCCTCCCCCCCGATGAGTTCGTAGGCAGCCACAAGATTGCCTCTCAGCCTTCTCTTGTGGAGGCTGAAGGGATTCAGATCCCTCAGTCTGTCTTCATAGGGTCTTACCTGCAGGCCCTCAACCATATGAGTAGCCCTCCTCTGAACCCTCTCAAGGTTATCCACATCCCTCTTGAAGTGCAGCGCCCAAAACTGGACACAGTCCTCCAGCTGCGGTCTCACCAATGCTGCATAAAGGAGAATGATAACTTCCCTAGACCTGCTCATGATACTCCTGCTGATGCAAGAAAGAGTGCAGTTAGCTTTCCTTATTACCTCGTCACACTGGCGACTCATGTCCATTTTTGCATCAACCAGGACTCTGAGCTCTCTTTCCACTGTTGTGGTTCTCAGAATGGTCCGTCCCCCCCACAGTCTGTAGGTGTGTTGGAGTCTCTTTCCCCACAGCTGCAGCACCTTGCATTTATCCTTGTTGAATTGCATCCTATTCTGATCTGCCCACTTCTCCAGTCTGTCCAAATCTGCTTGAATTTGCTCCCTGCCCTCCAGTGTGTTTACTGTGCCCCATAGTTTAGTGTCATCTGTAAATTTGGACAAGGTGCTTGATGAAAGATTGCTGATGAAGATATTGAACAGAACTGGTCCAAGGACAGAGGGGACACCACTGCCCACATCCCTCCAGGAAGAAACCAACCCATCCACCACCACTTTCTGGGTGTGTCCCATAAGCCAGTTTTTTACCTACCTTACTGTGAAAAAATCCACATCACAGCTACTCGGTTTGCTCGTAAGAATTGGGTGAGACACTATGTCAAAAGCCTTTTTAAAATCCAGGTAAATAATATCTACTTCCTCCCCTGCATCTAAACACTTTGTGACCTAGTCATAAAAAGAAATTGGGTTAGTCAGGCAGGATCTGCCTGCTATAAACCCATGCTGGCTGCCCCTTAACATTGTGCTACCTGCTGGGCCCCTGCAAATGTGATCCTTTATGACTTTTTCTAAGGTCTTGCTGAGAACAGATTTCTCCAAATTAAACTGGCTTTACTTTGTTTTACTCAAGTGGCCAAGCTAAAAATATGACTGTGAAGCTATCCATGTACAGAGCCTCAACTGAAGTGGACCATGTTGTGTGACGGGCTTCTTATGGGAGGGAAAGCCATATACGTGCATTCATTACGTTTCTGCCACATTTCAGTACTTCAGCTGATCGAATTCTTTAAATGACCAGAGTCTTGAGGCTTAACTGAAACAAAGTAATCGCATGCACATTTGTATTTTTGAAAAAAAAGCAACAGTTGACTAGCTGAGACATGTTCCTGAAAAGCTTATTTCTGGGATCTGTAATCACCTTTGGCTTTTATTCTGCATATGGATTTAACATATTCACAGTGAGTATGTCTGCATGTTCATTAATGTGCAGGAGTTACTGTGCATTTAATTTAGTACTTGCTTAATGAAGTACTAACTAAATGCACAGTAACTAGAGTTACTGCGCAGTAGTGCCAGCAAATACCTTTTTAGTGATGCTACTGTGCAGTAGTGTAATAATACTGAACAGTAGCGTATTAGCACTGTCCGTGCTGTGACGTGCTACGGCACAGTGTTGTTAGGCTACTGCACATTAAGTACCTTGTGTAGGTGTGCCCAGTTAGTATTTGTTTTTCCTATTTGTCCAGCAATGGATTTCAGATTACAGGGAACAGTCTCAGAGTGCAAAGCATCAGAAAAGTTGAATATAAAATTCTGTTAGGCTAGTTCCTGTTGAGAGATTCAACTTCTCCTATAATCTGTTAAGCAGATTGTTGTTGCACTGAGTATGCATTGATTTGTTATGCACGGTCCTTCATAGCATACCATTGCAGGATCGGAGTTATATCAGTGAAACTAGTGTGTTTTAGAGAGACCTGGAATAAACTTACATTCTGTTTGGCTAAGATTTTCCCACTGCTGTATCTGAATTGGATTTGAAAACAATGTTAAAATTGTTGAACTTTCTATCATTTAACCAGACCAGATATCAACTGATGACCAGAGGTATGAATCACTTGTCAGCTAAATTAAATTGCATCCAAAATATGTTGTTTTGTCAAAATTACAGTGATTTGCAGAGATGTGAGGTGTGTTATTTCATCTGGTAGGAAGGTGAGGGGAGTGAATCATGTCATCTCCCATGTGAGAATCTCTGCTTGATTCAGAGTAAAGACTTCCATGCTATATCATTAAGAGTCAGGCAGAGGAGGACTTGAGTTGTGATCTAGTATGAGCTGGGTCAGTACCCTGCCCAGTCAGAGGCTGTGACCTCTCATCCCCTCCAGCACTCGCTCCTATTCACTACCGAACTGAAAAAAAAAGACATATTGACAATTTCCATTTTCACTAAAATATTTGGAAATAAAAATCTTTAATGCAAGCAAAACTTTTTGAACCTTCAGAGAAGGTCACAGAATGGAGCTATAGCCCTCCAAACAGTTGCAGTGATGATTTAGTCATCATCTTTACCACTGAAGACAATGAATCCACATGCAATACGATCTTCTGTCATGGCGAAAAAGGTGGAAGAGCAACTGCACATAAACTAAAGCCAGTAAATGTTACCTACCTGGATATTTTAGTTTCTTTCACCACTGGGCTACCTGAGCACATGGATTCTTTTTAACTTCAAGTCCTCTGTAATGAAAGCTCCAGTTCAGTATCTTATTACGAACCCCCCAAACCATCCCATTCACAGTATTCTCCTTTAATTACAACTATGTAATACTTTTTTCACTGCAAGAAATGGGGCACTGTAGTAAGGAGCAAGGAAAAAAATAAAGATGCTAAGCAAGGAGCTTGAAAAAGGGAAATGTTTAACTGTGTAGTGGGCTATTTTCCTTCCTGCTAAATTCCTAACTTTCAGTGCCAGCACAAAACCATTTTAAACCTGTTATAGGTTGTTCCAGAGTAAAACAAAAACAAAAAGCAAACACAATAGTGTATGTCTGAGCCATCTTTAATAGTTTTATACAAATATTAAACATAAGTCTAATATTAAAGACATATGTTGTTTATGCAAGTGTTCTAGAAGTAGCAGAGTCAACAGGGCCGGTTTAATCTCTGATGCAACTGCATTGCCCTAGATGGAGTTATGCTAGTGTTATGTCACCCTAGTTTTACAAAGTCAATACTCTCAGTAGCTGGAGTCAAAACATGTGAGTTTCTGGCACTCAGTCCCATGTCTAGTTCTGACTGTGCACATCCACTTCCATACTGACTTACTAACAAGAAGTGATTTTGTTATGCAGTGTGCTGAAACTGGCAGTATTTGTACACCTCAGCACCAAAAGGCTACACATGTCATTAGGTCAGCATGGGTGCTTGGAGATGCTAAGTATGCCTATACTACAGTCACACCATTGAACTGGGTTTAAGAAGGCTAACTCGGGTATTGATCATGGGGTAACCAGCAGTACAGAGGTCAACGTGGTCTAAACCAGTGGTTTTAAGCCTTTTTTCATTTGCAGACCCCTTTGGACATTTTGAATGGAGGTGCAGACCACTTTGAAGTGTAAGTGTGGATATTCACATACTTTTAATCATAGTCATCTTTTGCAGACCCCTTAAACATAGTCTGCAGATCCCCACAGGTCTGTGGATCACAGGTTGAAAACCACTGGTCTAAACACTTGAATATTTAGTTAGCTTTTCCAGTGGGTTTTTTGAAGCCCATGCTGAGCTCTATGATACTGCAGCTTACCAGCTACCCACGCCTGAGATAGCTAATATAAAGCTAGTTCAGGGATAGCCACCTGAGCCGCAGTCACACATTGTGAATGCAGGGTGGCCACAGTCGCTGATGCATATTTTGCAATTTCAAGACCCCTACTAAGTGCTACTGAAAGGATTTGCTTCTGCCTCTGCATTTTCCATTGTTTCTAGTATCTGGTGACATCTGAAAGCACCTAGGGAAACTTGATGGCCATCTTAACACTTGGGACCCAGGGGAAAGTTTTCCTGGGTTCTTATATAATGATTGTCATTTGCTATCTGAACTGCAGACATGCAATATGCCTGGGCATAAAGCTACCTTAAGATGTTCCAAATAGTATGGAATACTGTGGCCTGTCTCTTTAGCAAGACATACTACAGTGAGCACAACCTGATCTGCCCTGCTCCCCATGGTGGCTTTTTGCAGAATAACAACCAAATATCAAGTGTCAGTCCTGATCTTCAGAACACTCACTGACCAGGGCCCAGCATAGCTAAAAGACAACCAGGAGCTCAGGGATGACAACAAAAGTTGCCAAGTGTGTTCCTTAGGCTCACTGGGAACCCGTCCCCCAGGAGGGTAAGTTTCATCTCAGCAGGAGATGGAGTTTTAGAAGGGGCCTGTTCAAGACTGTGCAGTGTGTTCCCACAGGAACTAAGGCCCCTCTCAAGACTTGCCACCTTTTGCTTCTAGTTTAAAGTAAATTTCTTCAGCCTTGCCTTCTCTAATGAATGCAGTGCAGCATGTACATTGTAAACAAACACAATGAAAGCAAAAAACCCTACAACCCCACTGAAATAAAGTATTCCCTTAAACTCTTCCCTGGGGAATAAATGATGGGACTGATGGCACATGATGGACATCAGCCATGTTGCTGAGTGCACAACTGTAAGGACATTGAATATGACAGCAACAGCCATAAAACTAGGTGGTGTAAGCTTCAGTGTAATCATGTCTTGACCATAAGCATGCTTTTACTACTATGCATTTGGTAAGTACTAGTCCTGCGTGCCCATGAATGTCATTAGTAGAGCATGTAATCTGAGAAGTTTACATTTGAAGGGCTGCCTACCATTTATGAAGAAATAGGGAAAGAGGAAAATGGAGGAGACAAACAGGACAAGAATAGACACAGCAGCTGGGAACAGATCATTACAACCTTCCTTAGCTACTCTTGAACAGATTATGATATGGCACCATGGGACCATCGGACACATGCTTTTGTTACGTGTAAATGTTTATTCTTCCCTACCATCTCCTGCCTTCTCTGTTCCTTCCCTCTCTGTTCTGCTCTTGAGCCCCCACAAGCATTTAATGAACACATAGTTGGAGTGCAACAGAAACAAAAGAGGTTAATTTAATGTCCAGGGATTGGGGCAGTCCTCTCTGTGGGAAGGGGCTTTCATATATTTCTCCATGAACCAGCCTCCTCTCCCACTGGCAGGGCCATGACTTGGCCATCTCTTCTCCCTTCTCTTTTTTCTACTCTATTGTGTTTCCCATCTGAGCTGTTCCCCTGCTGAGCCCAATACTGCTTTTAAGAAACAAGCCCAGTTGCTTATACTCTGTAGGCTCTGGTCAGGTGTTGTTGCTTCCGTCCTTGTTAAGTTTTACATAAAATAAAATGAGCTAACTCCTGAAGCACTCTTCCCCTGGTAACAGAACAGGTTTTTTTCCCCCCACAAGAAGTTAAATTCCATGGAAACTAGGATAAATATGCAGAGTTAGTGAGGTAGCATACAGTTTTTTAAAAACTTTTCCCTGGCAGGCTGCTCTGAGTGGCTTCCTAGAATCCATTCACAGAAGAGAAAGACAGAAGTCAAGCATTTCAGCTGCAAATCTGGCATGGGGGGTAAAGGAACCCTGTCCCTTTACCCACACAAACAGTAGAGGGAGGTCCTGTGAGTGCCTGTGCAGGGACAACTAACATGAAAATCCAAATATAACCTCTCTAGGAGGGTATCATTGTAGGTGAAGGGTCCTAGACTTGGCTACTGCACATGTGATTCCAAGTCAGTTATGGTCAGGGCACGTGTTGCTTGTAACCGGAAGAACAACAGAGTGTGTGTGCTAACCTTTCCCAATCCCCCCCAGTGTGGGGGGATGTGGGCACGCTAGAAGGAAGGAATAGGCTACAATCAGACCTAGACAGGTTACAGGGGTGGGCAGACAAGAATAGGATGGGATTTAACACTGACAAGTGCAAGGTGATGCACCTGGGGAGGAAGAACCAGCACCATACCTACAGGCTGGGGAACTCCCTTCTTGTCAGTGCAGAGGCAGAAAAGGATCTTAGAGTCATCATTGATGCCAAGATGAACATGGGCCGGCAGTGTGGGGATGCAGTCAGGAAGGCCAACCATACCTTGTCAGGCATCCACAGATGCATCTCAAGCAGGTCCAAGGAGGTGATCCTCCCCCTCTGTGTGGCACTGGTCAGGCCGCAGCTGGAGTACTGTGTCCAGTTCTGGGTGCCGCACTTCAGGAGAGATGTGGACAACATGGAGAGGGTCCAGAAGAGGGCCACTCACATGATCGGGGGCAGCAGGGCAGGCCCTATGAGGAGAGGCTACAGGACCTGAACCTGTTCAGCCTCCACAAGAGAAGGCTGAGGGGGGATCTAGTGGCCTGTTACAAACTAGTCAGAGGGGACCAGCAGGCAATGGGGGAGTCCCTGTTCCCCCGAGGACTGCCACGAGTGACTAGAAATAACAGTCACAAGCTGGCAGAGGGTAGATTCAAACTAAACATCAGGAGGCGCTCCTTCACTGTCAGGGCGGCTAGGATCTGGAACCAATTTCAAAGCGAAGTGGTGCTGGCTCCTACCCTGGGGGTCTTGAAGACAAGGCTAGACAATCACCTTGCTGGGGTTGTTTGACCCCAGTACTCTTTCCTGCCATGGCAGGGGGTCAGACTTGATGATCTGCTCCGGTTCTTTCCGACCCTACTAACCATGACACTATGAAACTATGAGTCTGGTTCCTGAAGCAGAGTTCTTGCTAGACAGCATGTCTGCTCCCTGTTTGCTGCACGAGCCAGAGTAGGAAATATTTGAGAGCAAACAGTTGTAGAGAATTACTTTCCCCTTTCTCCTGTACTGTTTCTTCCTGTGCTGTAACCTGTGCCCACTCTCAAGCAGGGAGATGCTTATCTATAGAGAGCACTGGCTTCATCCAATATAACTATGGTATGCTTCTTGGTCTTGATATTTTTTTTTATTATACAAATATCTTAGTGATGAAATGCTATTCTAAAAAAGCATTGAAATGCCATGGCACTAAAAGGGAACCCATGCATAAGCTTGCTATAACTTGCAAGACTGTTCTGATAGTGTCAATGAATATGCTGGAGCATATATACTCACAAGTCTTGGCCTATTCCCACCCCAGCTATGGAGCTACAATCATTCAGAACCATCAGAAGGACATCCCTGGGAAATAAAAGCATCCTTTGGACAAGTGATGTTAGCCAGAGAGGGGAGTGTATTCTCTGTCCTGGCCAAAGCAGGAGTTAATTGTAAGAAGTGAGGAGTAGGTCTTCTGCCTAGATGTGATTTCATGACAGCTCTGTTACAAGTCCCCATGCTGTCAGAGTGGTTCACCTCGTTGTCAGAGTGGTTCTGCTGAGTCGCTTTCAAGCATTAAGCCCCATGGTGATTCTGCCATAATCTTTCTTTACATCTTTCTTAATTAGCGTGGATAAGAAAACTCCTAACAGAAGAGACCCCTGCTCCAATTTTGAATTGGTATCATTTTTGTTTTTCAGTTTAAAGATTTATGTCTGTAGCTTTACCTTAACTTTGACTGCTTGTACCCAGTCTTTTTGTGAAGCAACTTCATCTGTTTTAACTGCCAGATTTTTTTTAAGTGGGGTCTGTCTTGCACAACCAGACCATGCAGCTTTATATCTTATCACTGGCATCCCTGAAGGAAATAAAATCCTGCAGAATAAACATTCTTAAACCCGAAGTTTTGCTTGGCAGAGAGATCAGTAGTGTAAATGTTGCATATTGTGCGAGTGTCAAGGATTTGAGAGGGAACAACACTTGTTCAGCTACAACTGTGTTTGAACATTGTGGTTGATGGCAGGTTTTTAATAAGATTTCCCTAACCTCTGTGGATGTGTCTTTTTTCTCCTGAGGATTACATTAATCAAAGTTTGCTTTAAGTTATTTGCAAGAGCCTTGCCTAATGTTTCTTCAACTGGCACACATATATATAACCTTTTGGGGAGTGCAGCAGGTGCTTACAGAGTACATGAGAGGAAGGAATGAGGAAGGAGAAATAAAAAGGGAGGGAAAGGAAAAAAAGGAAAAAATGAAGAATGCCTCTAAAATATCTCTAAGCATTTTGGAGAAGCTCCAGTTTAGTTGTAATGACATCAGGTGTTACACACATATGAATACATCCCTCTTATGCACGGTTCCGAGTAGCTGTGAGAGCAGATGAGGCCATAGTCTCAGAATTTCCTGTAGTCTTTGTTCCAAATCTTAAAGACAGAATTCTGTAAACAATTATTTAACTTTCTTTTAGTTTTTCAAGACTTCACAAGCCTTTGTATTGTGCTGAACTCTAAAACACTGGTTTAAAACTTTGATTTATGTACCCACACATTATATTTAATCCTAGCAATTGGTCTACACTAAAAAACACAGCCATTCTGTAGAGAGAGTTTAAGTGTGTGTGTGTGCGTGTGGATGCACATGTGTACACACACATACAGAGAAGTCTAGGAGCACTCTTACCTCCCTGGAAGATAGAACTGGCACTTACTGGGGCAGTTGTCTTGGTTGAATTCTAGGCCCTGAAAGAGTGAAAACAAAATAGAGACATTGGTAATTGCATGCAGATGCCCAAGGTTATGTCCACAGAGAGAGCGAGAGAAAGAGAGAGAGAAATGCAGCTTTCTGTCTGCCCATGCCTCTCTCTGACCCAGCAGCTCAGTAGTTTTTTTCCTCATCCGAAATGAATTGCATGTGCCCTGATGAACTCAATTCATGTCAAACACTACATGAAATGTGATGACGGACATGGGGGTAGATTGTGCTACATCACGTTCCTCTCAAACTGGGGTTGGACCTTTCCTGTCTTTGCATCCCAAACAGATACCAAAATACAAGCTTAAAAACAAAAACAACAAACCACATAATCTAAATACATGTAATTATATAGAGGCTGAGAACTGTGACAAAGCAATGCTGACCATAACATTTTTTATTTTGGATTGATTGCTAGAATTTTTTTTATATTGTGCAGTATTATCTTTGCCAGATCCTACAAGCATTGTGTTGAATTCATCCTTTTCTTCATCACTGACTTAAAAAACCTTAAACCTGTGCTTCTTATCACAGACAGTCGGGAGGGAATTGCTGCTTCATTTAATACAATTCCTGGTGGACAAGGATCAGCAAGACCCAGTCATCACAAAGCTACTCAATAACACCCGGATTCATATCATGCCATCAATGAATCCAGATGGATTTGAAGCTACAAAAATACCTAATTGTTTTTTCTCAAAAGGAAGGTAAGGTGTGTGTGGAAGTGGGCAGAGGAGGTGGGTGTGAATTTTTTTTTAATAGTTAGAGGGGGTATGTCATAACAGGTGAGTAATTATCAATGCAGCCTAAGCTGACTTAGAGATAAATTTGGCCTGTGGTGTTCTGATGACATAATGCATGAAGCTTGGCAGAGGACTGATCCAAGCCTCTGCTTGTGAGTGTGTGTTCTTTGAGAGAATTGATCGCAGTTTAAAGTGGTTTAAACTTTAAGCTACATATATCTGATTTCTAAATAGAAATACAACATCACTGGATCCTTAGGGTGCCAAAAATGAAAATAGTCACAGAATTAATGGCAGGCAAAAGGACCTTTTCCTCATTTTCAGATTAGGTAGAGCATGGCTGTTTTCAGTTTGCTGGACAAAAAGAAGAAAATGTTTAACACTACAGATGTTCAAACCCAGCTTGTTATCTCTCTCATCAACAAAGAAAACAATATAACAATTCTTAAACAAATTTGTCAATTTTTTTTATTAAATAAAAGCATAGGTTCCCAGCACTGCCATAAACCTACTGTAAAACGCTTTCTGCAGCTCAGATGATTTGTGTTCTGCATCAGTTGTAGGCAGAATGGACCACTAGAGAGGGCTCTGTCCCCGAGGAGATGCTGTGTAGTGGCTTCTACCAAAACAGTATTGCTCAGATAATTTAAGGCACTTCTTCAGCTGTCCACCCCAAAGCTTGAAGCCTTTTCAGTTCCAGATCTGACTTTCAGCAAATTGAGATAGAAGCTGCTGATAAGTCTGCCATTCTTCCACGATGGCTGAGCTGATGCTAGGTCAACAACAGGAAAATTACGTGAAGCCTCCAAAGACTAGGCTTTGGTTACACTGGCAAAATATCCATAGTGACAAAAAAAAGTTTAAGAAGTTCATCCCATTGCAGGCAGTCTTGGTAACAGGGATAAGTGCAACCTGTGCTGAACTCATGGTAGCTATCAGGGGTGGAACCAGAGGCACAGCAGCAGAGCTTCTGTTGGGAGCTCTATGAGCTCACTGGCTGGTCAGCGTGGGGTTTGCCTAGAGTCCCTGCTCACATGCCACTGTGGAACCCAGGGGGTAAATGCTGTTACTGTTCACTTTGCCCTTCCCTTGCTCCCCTCCACCCCAATTACCCTTGATTTCAGCAGCAAGGAAAAGAAGGGACAGAGGGAGCCCAGGGGCTGTGCACTACTGCTGCCCATCCCCTCCCCTCTGTTTTCCTGTTGCTGATAGGGAAGGAAGAGAAGGGAAGAGCAAAATGCAGTGGTACTAATTCCCTGGGCTCCAGAGCTGCTTGAAAGCAGGGTCTCTGGGCAGATGAGCATTCTTCACTGCTCATGTAGCTCACTGCTGAAGGGGACAGGGCTATATCCCTGTCAGTGCAACCCTGGATCTGCCCCATGGTAGCTGTGTAAGGAATTTGTTGTAGAAGGAGTGTTTGTGTAACACTGCCCTGTCTGCAGTCCTTGCATGTTCTAATTTAAATTGCTACAGAGATCAAAACAGGGAAGAAAATTTAAAAACCTAGAAAAAGGAGAACAAAGAGAGAGCACAGACAAAGACAAAGAAGAAATGACAGGAAGAAGGAGACCAGAGGAACAAATTTGGGAAGATACAGAAACGCAGAAAGTGGCCAACACAACTCTTACTAATACAATAGGAGTACTTGTGTAGCTAAGGACCAAGATCTTTTGAATCTTTTACTTTAGCTGCCATAGCAGCATTAGGGGGAACCAGTGTGTCATGTAGATGCACATACTACTTGGCACACTGCACAACTAAAGTAGGCCCTGTTTAAAATAACTTACTCCTGAAACAAGTAGGTGGTTCTTTTGTGGGGGGTTCCAGTGGCTGAAGCATCCTGGGGATTGACACTAAAAAAATGAGATTGTTTAAAAGGAACAAATCCCTAGCTAAATGCTAATCACAGTGACTTTGCAGTAGAGGAGAAAGGAAGAAGTATGGGATTGGTGGAACAGTTTGGCACTCCCAAGTACTCTCAGAGATGAAAAGGGCACCCTTTTGGTAGGTGCATTGTTTATATTGCTTCACACTGAGGATGATGGCATTACAAGTGGCTCAGCCATAGGAAAGACGTGTGCGTTCCCAAACAAGTAGAAAAAACACGCTGTGCATTCTCTAATTGACTTATGCCACAATATTGTTTTTTCTGAGAGACAGAAAAGGAATCAGTGTTTCCATTTGAAATACTCTTGTCATGGTAGAATAATTATTCTATTGTATGCAGAGGCCAATAACTTCTACAATGGGGAATTATGTCAGTTTATTTGATGGTTAAGTGAGAACAGGTTCATGCTCATTTACCTATGCACTGTTTAAATAATCCTGTTTCCTCCAGCCACTAGCACATCACAGAACCAAAGCACTGTAAATCATTTAAGGTTGATCAAGTTGTTGGAAATGTCTACATGCAAGCAAATAGGATTTTGTTTTTTCTGTAAGATACAATATGAATCAGAAAGATCTGAATAGGAATTTCCCTGATGTCTTCAAAAGTAACCTGGTCCAAACTCAACCAGAGACTGAAGCAGTGATGAAATGGATACAAAACGAAACATTTGTTCTTTCAGCTAACTTGCATGGTGGGGCACTTGTTGCCAGTTTCCCATTTGATAACAGTTACTCAGGTAAGCTAATACCTGTGTTTCTCCTTTAAGAGCTTTAGTCACAAAAAAATAAAATCCCTGAAGTTTTGAACAGGGCCTTGCAAACTTAGAGCTGAGGGAGCGGGGTGGAGAAAAATGATTGATCAGGAGGAAGAAAATCTTTTAGAGGTCAAAAAGGTAGAAAAATAAAGTAAGAATTGACAAAGGCTTAAGTGAATTGGACTTTGCAAAGAAAATTAAAACAAACAGCAAGTGCTTCTTCAGCCATTTAAACAGGTATGGCAGGGCACAGTTGGGGTGCTTGCCACGTAGTAGGGACTGCAGTAGACTGGGACAAAGCCGGTGGAGAAGGCAGCCAAGTGAAGCCCCTGAATGTCACGATTAAGGGGGAGAGGTGTGTGGTGGAGCACTGTTGGGGGTGCTTGCCACTCGAGGACTTTCACAGGCTCTGAGGGAACCCTGCTTTGGCAAAGCAGCAGGGGGAACCTCCCCCAGGAACTATTCTAAGCGGGGAGGTGTGTGGCAGAACAGCCCCCAGGAAATGCCAGGCCAGTTACCACCCCGGTGGAAGGTGAGTAGGGGAGCCTAAACCCCAGCCCCTGCCTTCGGGTGAGTTATTTAACATCGGAGGCAGTTGGGGCCAGGCACAGCTGTGGCCACCTGAGCCCATGTGGGGTGCAAGACCCCAAGGAGTGAGAGTGGTGGGCCAGACACATCGGTGAGTGGCACCTGAGCCTGCGGTGGGGGCGGGGGGGTGTTTGACCCTGGGCCCCAGCATAAGGGGCTGAGTATGTGCCTCAGTGGAGGCAGAGGTGTAGAGCAGGGTGCAGTGGGGCATCTAATGGCCTTCACTAGAGCGGCAGTTGGGAGGCGTGGAGAGCCTAGCAAAGGGCATGGAGCCTAGCGAAGAGGCAAGGAGCCCAGAGGTTAGGAGCCCCAACTGTGTGTGGGGGGGGAAGGAGCCCAGGGAGAGTGAGGGGCTCAGAGCCCAAGGAGAGAGGCCAAAGTTAGGGGCTGGGATATAGTTACAACATGTGAATGCCGAGAGGGGTGAGTAGTGAGGCCTTCTGAACAGGGGCCCTGAGATGAGGCCCTGTGAGGAAAGGGTGTGAAGTGGACCCCGGTGAGCAGGGGCCTCGAGGGTAGGCCCTGCTAACATGGAGGCCAGGTTAGGTCCAGGTAAGCCTTCGGGAGCCTGAGGCCACAGGTGGGCCAGAGGCCAATTGGGTGGGGCGGCTGAGAAAGTGCCACAGGAAAACAACGGGGCGAGTCAGGAGCCCCTAATTCAGAGCAGCTGGGTGAGGGATGAGAGGTAGAGTCGCTCCAGTGTTCTGCAAACTGCCCAGTGCTCGCTCGGATGAGAGGCCCAAGAGGCCGTGCGCTTGCTGGCAGGGGAGTGCAGGGAAACAAGCCCCAGGACCCTTCGGGTGAGGGCAGGGTGAGTGTGGCCCCAGGAAAAGGAGGGGCGGTATGAGAGTGGCCCTGCAAAGGGGCAGTATGAGAGAGACTGGGTGAGAGGTGGTGGAGTGAGAGAGGCCTTGGTGAGAGGGAGGCAGTATGAGTATGGACCGTGATAGGGAAGAAAGCAAGGCCTAACACTGGGATGAGTTGAGCCCAGCCTGAGGCTGGAGCAGAGCTGTTAGGAACATCTGCAAGGCTTGGGATGCAGTATAGGGGTGGTTGGAGCTGCATGCATAGGCCCAGGAGAACATAGGCTTCCCGCCTAATTAAGACCTTAATTTTTGAACAACAAGGCATGGCAGGAGAGAAAGGCGGGCAGCATGCCCAGAGGCAGGTGGGAGACTAGCACTGTGGCTAGTCTGGGACTTCCCACTTTGCCACGTAAGAAAGAACCAGAAGGCTGTTGAGGTTGCTTGGATTGCTGGGGGAGCGACAGGGGGGTTAAGGAGGGGGCTGGATTTCCTCTATAACATGAGGCATTGTGCTCTTCCTAGGATCATCAGAGCATGTGTTTATTTAACTAATTTCCTACCATTACAGACCTACCAAGCCCTTTTTCTGTCCTTTTTTCCTGTGGGATATGTTGGGACACAAGAAACTGATAGGCAGGTTTGAGGGCTTCATATCTTTTTGTGAAATACAGAGCTATTCATTGTAATATTGATCAGGGTCATACCATCACCATCTTCATTGCACAGATGCGATAACTACAGAGCGCTATAGTGCAACCAAAGATGATGATGTTTTCAAATACCTTGCAAAATCCTATGCTTCCCACCATGCCACCATGTCGAGAGGGATTTCATGTAGCACTCCAAATGTGGAAACCTTTCCAGATGGTATTACAAATGGATATTCATGGTACCCATTGAAAGGTAAGAGTGTCAAAGTTTTCCTCTTCTCTCCGTTGCTTTTATTGTATGCTTGGACACAGGTTTCTTCCTGAACTCCATAACAGCTGTGGCTTTACCTGCAATAGAATTTTTTGAAGTCTGAACTGACTGCCAGTGAAGTTGGTAGGTGCAAACATGTTGCACCTGTTACTGTGAACAGTGTAAAGCACAAGCATTTGCAGAGTCTCTGAACTAGCACATACGTGAACATTGCCCTGAGCCTTTCTGGATAGGGATCCAAATCTAAACAACAGCCAGCTTCCACTGACTGGGTCTTCAGCTCCTCCCTGTCCTTAGGCCCATGTCTTTTGCTGTTGCTGTAGCAAAAATGCAGCTAGCTGGAGAGCCCTTCCTTAATCAGCTTGCACGGGTCACTGCTGATTGACAAGCTACTGCTAAGGCTTCCCCTTTCCCTTCTGCTGTCAACCTGTTTTTGTGCATTAACATAGGTGCACAAATATATTGAGCCTCTTGGGCCAAAATCCTACTACCTTTACTTAGTCAATCAAGTGTAGGGCCACTACTGGCAACACGTTTCATCAAATCTGCCACTTTCTTTTAGAAAGGAGACAACTAATACCACTATCATGTAACAGCTTTCTACCTGGCTAATTACTGAAATGAATGCACTGATTTATTTCTGTATGTAGTTAACTGTATACAGGCTCGTGGTTAACCACGCTCTGTGGCTTCGTATTGTTATGGGAAGTGACACTGTACAAGTTTAGAAGGCTATTTTGGTCATCAACTGGTATTTTTTTCACCAAGCTTGATGAAGCCTTCATACTTCCCAAAAGTCTCCTTATTACTGACCATGACAGACCTTGTTTCAAATGTGGATTTGTCTGTCCCTGAATGGTTACAAACATTTTCACAAGAGTTTTGGAGAAGGGCTGACTAAACTGAAGCTAGCATTGCTCTAGGAAGAGCACCACATATTATAGCTGGAGGTGTTTGGGTTTTGTTAAAACAACAAGCTGGCTTTCCATAGGGGATTGTAAAACTAAGTGACTGCAGAATTGAAAAGTAGTTGCACTTTTCAGCTGGTAGTAGTTTGTCTGACTGACTTATACTTGCCTTCCCGAAATACTTCCTTAGATTGCCATGTAGCAGGTTAGGGAAGATTTGACATTTCCTCACCCCCTTCTTACCGACTGCTGCTCTCAACAGTAATCATTAACGCTTACTTTTAGGTGGGATGCAGGATTATAACTATGTCTGGGGACAGTGTTTTGAAATTACATTGGAGCTGTCATGCTGTAAATATCCACCAGAAGGAAAACTGAAGCAGTTCTGGAATGACAACAGGGCTTCTTTGATTGAATACATTAAACAAGTTCATCTAGGTGAGTAGGCTTTGTTATTTTAACAGGTAGTAAAGCTGAGCTGCTCTGACCTGGGAATAGAAATACAACCTGCTCTCCAGTGGCCGGCTAGAACTGAGAGCTGCTGCTATCAGGTTTTCTTGGTTCTTGTTGAATTAACAAAGTAGATAGCAGAGCTGTGTGTGCCCTTCTCATTTTAGAAACCAGATAATGAGCATGGGAATCATTGATCAGAAACCTCACAAGCCACTGACCATGCAGAGGGTCAATTTCTGCAGCCCTTCTTTGCATAAATACAAATCTAGAGACCTTGCAGCTGCTTGATGAAAGGGATGTGTTGTCACTTCCACTGCAAGGCAGCAGTGGACAGGAGGGTTCTTTTTACTGAGTGCCACAGGGAGCTCGCAGGGTTCCCAGCCAGATCTGCCAGGTAGGTCTGCCTTTGGAGTGCTGCTTTGGCTGCAGGAAGAGTTTGCTGAATCAGAGGGGTTTTGAATGAAGTATTGTGGGCCCAATGAACCAGAATTTTTAATCAAAACTTTGCTCCATCAGAAAATTTCCAGCAGTCTCTCTCATGCAGATCTACCGCACAGCTGAACTCACTAAAAATAATGTCTTGCATTCACCTGGAGATTCGGGGAAATTGAGTACAAACACACCATGACAAATCCCGTGGGCACTCTGAGTAGTCACACAAATATTTCAGCCTCTAGCAGTCAGTAATGGGGATGTGCCTTGCTTTCCAGCTCTGCCCTCCAACACTACAGATTTGGGAGGGAAAAGAAGAGGCACAAAGACTTTAGGATTAGGAGCTACAGGGGATTTGGCATTGACAGATGTGCCAAGCAACTCCTGTGCCTGGGAAAAACTGAGACCCGGTAGCCCCTGCCCTGGCTACCCTATCCCTGATGGTGCTAAGCAACAGGGACAGGGCATCTTGGAAGTGTCCCCGATGGCTCCTGCTGGGTGGGCTGTCAGGGATCCAGTTTCTGTCCTTTCCTCCCTCCCTCCCTCTGCCTTGGAGGTGGAAGGGAGGCAGAGCAGAGCACTGTGAGATTGTGGAGGGTTAGAGACCTGGCTAGGTGTCAAATTAGTCTTGGTACAACAAAGGAGTTGCTGTTTGAATTGGCAATTTCTTGTGGGACTGCCATGTTTGTGTGGCAAATTAACCATTATTCTCTTGGGACAAATCCCTTCAATATTTGGCATGCTACCGTGCATTGTGAGAGAGATGCATACACCCTGCAACAATGCAGCATCCTGAGGGGGCAGCGGCTATTGTGCCAGCTCCAAAGGTTCAAAATGTGTTAATCATTCATACCAAAAGATTTAAAATACTGGTCTAAAGCTGAGGCTAAAAAGAAAACGCCCTGGATTCTCATTACTTGTGCTTTCTGGTCCTTTAGCATCTACTTGGGATGTACTTTTTCAAGTGTTTTTCCATGGCGTTGAGGTCTGAAATTGTACTTTGTTCACTAAGATTCTCATACCACAGCTTGAAAAAAACAAAATGCTGCAAGATTTGGTAACACTAACCATCATGCTCATCTCTTGTAATACTGGCCCTTGTGGAAACAACCTAAGCACCTCATCTTGATCTGCACAAGGAGGAGGAATATTTGCCCATGTTCCCATAAACAGGGTCTAAATAGAAACCTTGCCTGTCAGCTCAGGATGGTGACTCATGTCACCGCAGAGGAGCCCTTCCAGCCGCACCCCCCCAGCATCAGGGAAGCACCAAGCCCTAAACTACCTTTTTTAAACCTGTGGTTTGAGATTGAATGGTCTTTAATTTTCTGTGCAATGCAGTACACCTAAAATGGTAACTGTCACACTTCAGAGGGTCTAAGGGCTCTGAACAATTAAATGGCTGGAGCAGGGGGTAGATGGGAGAGTTTTTGTATTGGGATGTTCGCTAATTAAAGACTAGAGCTTTGGTTTCCTTTCACAGAGAAGCAGCCTGAGTTAAGGAATTAGGTTTTTTATCAGTGATGCGTAGCAATGCTGCCCCCACGTGGTCAAAAACTGTACAAGTGGGCAGCAAGGAACAGAGGAGCATGGGTGATTTTAAGTGAGACCAACTATATATAAACACGGTTTATGCTCCCGTATAAGCTGCCTTTCCATTCTGGGCCCTGTACAGTAGCTTGTTTCTAGTTTCCATGTGAATTCCTCATGAATCCATAAGGCCATTCAGTGCTTAAAGACAGACCTGCTTGCATGTGCTCTAATTCCTTGTCCTAGAAAGAAAAGAAAGGAGCAGATTTCTGTTTAACAGAGCTCTGGTATTTTATAGTGAACTAGAGAGTCACAGGGTCTGTAGAAATGTAGCATTTGTTTTTTTAAAAAACATGAGTGTAGAAACTGGTTTGGACACCAGCAGGCAGGATGACACCATGCTTTAATTGTTGTAGTGCCTTAGGTTTCCAGGCAACAAGTAAAGACCATGCTCTGCCGGAACTGGGCAAGTAAAGCAGAGAAGTCTCGGGCCTCAGAGAGTGCATAGTTCATGGGATCTCCTTGGAACTGGTTGGGGGTAGAAGCAAGGAAGCTATCAAATACAGGTTTCCCTCTATTTATGCAAGTTCTTTATATGCGAATTTGCTCTTATGCAGTGAGCATATTTAGACCCATAATTTGTTATATGCGAGGTAAATTCACTCCTATGTGCTCAGCATAGATGCCCCCACTGCCCAAGCAGGTAAGCCTGTGGGGGGAGGGGAAAGGGCCGTGGCCCCACTCACCCCAGCCCCAGCTGCAGTGGCCCTGGGAATGGCCTGCAGCCACTGGGCTCCACTGTGCTCTCCCTGTCCCCCCACACCTGGGCTCACCCCACCTCTTTAGCCCCAGGTGTAGCCGATGTCAGCTGCCTGTACCAGGTGTAGCCCAGGAGCAGAGGTGAGTGGGGACAGGCGGAGCACGTTGCAGCCCAGTGGCTGCAGGCAGCTGGTGCTGGCCACTCTTGGGGCCGCTGCAGCCAGGGCTGGGGTGAGTGCCACTCTGTTCCCTCTGCTTTGCTGCCTTGTGCAGCCCCGGGAGTGGCACTTCTCCCCCTACCCCTTCCCTAGTCCCAGCCTCACTCCCTCCCTCACTGCCATGGGAACCTGTCCCTATTTGTTACGTTGTAAAGTGGATGCGCTTTATGCAAATTCGATTTATGTGCCGTCCTCTGGGAACTCATGTGCAGCATAAATTGACGGAAAACTTGTAACTTCCTTTCAAGGGAAAAAAAGATCTTTCTTGACAGGATCTGTCATTGGAGTGTGACTAATCTTTCACATGCTAGCACACCTAGAGGTCCTACCTCAAGTTTTACTTGAGATCAGTTATTCCATGAAAGTTTACATGTAAAAGTGTTCTGAAACACCCTCTCTTGGTGGTAGAACAGCCTTTGAGGTGAATGGCACATGGCATGCCAGGATGTGCAGTCACCATTCACCGTGCTTCTCAGTTTAACAGCCAGGGTGCTGCGGCCCTTCCTGGTGTGGCTATTCAGCTGAGCCAATCTGGACTGGACTGCAGCTTTCTCTGCAGCGTGACTCCAAAGAGATTGTGTAGTGACCTGGCTGTTTCTATTAAGGAGCAGTGTCTGGATGGTTTTTTGGAGTACCTTTTTGGCAGGGGGGATAAAAATCAACTACTTTTTTCTTTAAATAAAAAAATTGGATGTAATTATATTTATTTTTTGTTAAGATGCTTTTTAAAAAAAATAAACTGATATCAAGAGAGATAGTTTTAATTTAAGATATGTTAAAAGATCAAAGATATATCATTTTGGAATAGGGATTATAACTTCTAATTATATACTATTTGAGACGATATATTCATGTAATCTTTTTAAAACTTTTATAAAATAGGTCACAACAGGCCATGGACTATTAGGGGCCCATTCTTATGGGTTTCCCAGAGGCTCCTCTACAAATTAGTAAATATTAAAAGAAAACCACTCTACCCAGTAGGACCGCTTTACCCAGTACTCAGTCTGGAAAATCCCATTAAACATCTCCGTGTTGCTTAGTTTCAGTTACCAATGGATTTGTGTCTCCAGAGAGAACATCCTTGTTAACAGCAGTATATGGAGATGAGAACTAACAGACCTGATTATCTACCCCTCATCCCTCTTGTCTCTCTACAAGTTTGTGTACACAGTTAAGCCCTTACCTCTAAAAGTGCAAAGTTTCAAGAAGTTAAATGAATAAAGGACATCAAACAACAAGAAAGCACTTTTTGTAGAAAACAATGATTAAATCAAGGCTTCCTGACTAATGATTCCAATCATGATTTAAATCCCTGCTTTTTGGAGTATAGCTTTTCCTCTTTGCTATGTAGGGAATGGAGAGGATTATTCCTGCTGCAGCCAGGAATAACATTTCATAGACATTAGGGCTGGAAAGGACCTTGAAGATCAAAAAGGCATAACCTGAATAAGCCAGTCCTCTTACAGCCCACTTGGGGCACAGCTATACCACAAACTTCCTATGCAGGGCAGCAGTAGCCTTAAAAAGTCTGGCTGGCTCCATGCTGACTGCCTCCCAAACTGGGAGCTGTGTGGCTTCCTTCATGTAGTGCTGCAGATAGATCTGGTACTATTGCTCAGCAATGCTCTTTAACCTGCCAGCTGCAGTGCCAACAGCTATACCACAGCCTACATGAAGGAGCACAGTTAAAGGCATTGCTGCCTGACCTGGCCACCTTGGTGATGTAGACGTGTCCCGAGTACTAACTCTTTCACCTAGTAGTGGAGGAAATAAATAGAACTGGCACACAGTGCATTCAACTTTGAAAGGACTTGCTCTGCCAGGCCAGAAACTGAACCTGACCCTTTGTCATATTTGCACCCTCACTCTCTTTCACCCTTGCTCCTAGGTGTTAAAGGTCAAGTTTTTGATGGGTCTGGAAAACCCATACCGAATGCAATTGTGGAAGCTGAAGGAAGGCAACATGTGTGTCCTTACAAAACCAACAAACATGGAGAATATTATCTTCTTCTCCTGCCTGGAAAATACAAAATTAATGTAAGACTCTTGCTTTACTTAAATCTTGGTTCCTAATTATGTTCAGAGAGTTTTGGAAACCACAAGACAGTAAATACTATGAAATTTAGGACTTTTTTCATAAACATGCAGTATCTGCACAAGCAGAAATTCCACCTAAGTGCCGGTTTACCTTTTGATAGCAACATCAACCAATGCTGATCAAGTTGGCATTTAGGAAATGAGCAGTTTAAGGGTTCAAGAGGCCTAATGTGGGCACAGATCAAAGGTGAGGTAGCAGCAGAGACTAGCATGACAGAACAAAACTGCTGCCTGTCAGTAAGATGCTTAAACAGATTGTGCTTTTGCATATTTTGAATGTTTTTTCTACTGGTGCTTTCAGTTAAAATGAGGTGGTAATGAGGAAAACGGGTTGTGAGAAAAATGGCACCTTTTCACTGTGTATCCAGAGCTGTTTGCCAATATTAGCTACCAAAAATGTTTCTTAGAAAACTCTTCAGGATTTTCTGAAGATTGCATAGTTGGACAAACCTTAGCACCTAGGTGCTGAACCAACCAGCTAAAGACTTATGTGACCTCAGTATTGGTGACAAATTAAGTTACTCACTACAGAAAGTAGAGCACATTGTTCTGTTTGCCTTAACAGGGCTGGCACAACACACGTGATCTACAGTGTGTGTGTAAAGGGCACTTCATGCTCCCTCTCAATTCAGCCACAAACTCCCAGAGTGCCATGGGGCTCTGTATAAGAGGATAGGATCTAGAACATGTATATGGAGAAGACATCTCAAACCTCCCTACTTTCTGTATTAAATGATTTCTTTCTCCTTTGAGCTGTTGCCCATAGGGCCATCCCAGTGTAGGTGATCCCATACCTCCATGGGAGGTAGTCTCTTGCAGCCCTAGGCAAAAACAAATTGCAGGACTGCATTCTCTAACAGAGTCTGATCTGGAAGCTTCAATGGTGACAGCACTCAGTGACAATAAACTAGAGGCACATGTGGCAACCTTGTGTCTGTCCTACACATCTGCATTCTTGAGAAGTCACAGATGATAGCTGAGCCCTGGTGGAGCATGTGCTCTGACCACTGCTGAAGGCTCCATCTTTCCCATCTTGCAATACACCGCAAAATCAGATTTACTTTTACAGCATGTAGATGGAGATTGCCCTGTGCCCTTTGACCTTTCCACTATGGCAGCACAGAGCCACAGGAGTGATCTAAAAGTCATCTGTAGCTAGAAGACCAGGTCTGCCTGACATCTCAAGTATGAAGTGATGCCTCTGCCTTTGAGAAGTGCTATTTTATAAAGAACACTGTCAGACAGGTCTGCTGGCTGGGGAAACTTTAATAGCTTTGGGCAGGAACTTGGAACATATCTCCAAGGAGACCTCATCTAGAAGGAACATAGTGCCTTGATGATTTGCCATTAGCAGATGGGTCTTGCTTATTCTTGTTGAAGTGATGGTAAGTAAAAGCTTGTCTGCTGACCAGGAAGAAAAGAGGTTAGGGTGACCAAGTTATAGCTGACCTGCACCTGGTTCTGAAAAGTCCTTGTGCTCCAGAGACAGGGGAGCTGCTGGTGGAGAAGCAGCAGCAAGCAAGGCCAAAAGATCAAGACCTTGATCTATGTGGTCTTTAAAAATCAACCTTTAAATGGTTTCAATACTGAAGACCAGTCCATTTACATGGACATAAAAGGAGACTATAGACTCTGGGAAGGGTGTCTCACAGGCCACTTCTCTCTCTGGAAAGGTTTCTGGATTCTTAGCAAGAGGCAAAGGAATAGGAAGGAGATAGCCTTGCAGGGGAAGGGGGCACAGGCATGACCGGTCAGAGTCCAGGTCATTTCCAGAATGATCAATGAGCAGCCTCTCAGATAAGAAGCCCGGGAGCAGCAGTTCAAAGGCTGACACAGAGGGCCCTCATGCCAATGCGGGCTCCAGCATGGAGTCTGATGCTGACAGTTCAGACTGGCCTGGCACCTTTCTTAGCAAGACATCACAGAGCAATGTTGACACAGAAGGTGCCCTGATGCCATGAAGGGTGGCAGCACCACAGGTAATGGATGCTGGCAGCTGGAGTGAATGCGAGAGCTGCCTTTAGTTGCTGTATGCCAGTGGATCAGATGGTGCCAGTTAGAGATATATCAGTCCGATATTGGATCGGTACTGAGATAAAGAAAACTGGTTGGATCAGATATCAGCACAACGGGGCCAGTAATTTGGCTGATAAATACCTGTGCTGTGCACAGCTGCAGCACACCACTCGGGCAGCAAGGAACACAGCTGGCAGCTGGAGAGCTGCCTCCAGCTGGTAAGTCTGGTATGGTGGAAGGGGTGGGGGTGGGGGGGCAGATCCACACCCCCTGCAGTGAGGGAGGGGGCAGGGGCATGTACCGCCCAGGCAGCGGGAGGAGGGGGAAGACTGTTCCTGCCACTGCCTGCACCCCGAGAGGGGTGTGCCCCCCAAATCTGTGCAAGGCAGGGCAGGCTGCAGCTGGGGCTCTTCTCAGGAGAAGCTGGGCTTTCAGCGAGCACCAGCTGTACTGGGAGGATGCTGCATCGACCTGATTTCACCGCCGCTCCACTCCCAGTGCAGCCACCACTGCCAGCCACCCAGCGCAGCCCCAGCTCTTCCCAGCATGTGGCTGGAGAAGGGGCATTGGAGCCAGGGCTGTGCTGGCGGCAGCGGCAGCACTGAGAGCAAAGCTGTGGCCAAATCTAGGATGGATACAGCATTGTCCCAGTGCCACCAGTGCCTGCTCCAAACCCAGCCACCACTGAGAAGAGCCCCACGCAGCCCTGGCTGCAGCCCGCCCCACACAGATCCAGGGGGGGCACAAGCCCCCTGCCCCTTGCCCTCCTGGGATGCAAGCAGCAGTAGGAGCCACGTTCCCTCTCCCCTCCCTGGCCAGCGCCTGCCCCTGCAACCTCCCTCACCGTGGGGGTATTGATCTGCCTCCCCCCACACACCACTTCCCTTCCTCCTCCCCTGCCACCATACTACTTACCAGCTGTATCAGAAATTGGATTGCATCAGCCCCAATAATAAATAATCAGCCTTACCCAGAGAGGCTCAGGGAGAAAAGATGTTTTTAAAAATAACAGATGTGACTGCACCCAGGGAAAGGATTGGTTAAGCAAGAGACTGCTATTTTTATATGGTTATTCTTCATGGTAGAAACCTGTTTTAAAAACAAAGAAAACAGTGACATCTGACATCTGTCACAAGACTGACATCTGACTAGTGTGGTTGCTTTATGCATGTCCTGATAAGCCTCTTCAGACTGAATTTTCATTTCTATTACCTGATGCAGACTTCATTTCTTTCCTCTGATAGGTGACCACAAGTTTAGTCATCCAATAGTTTTCCCCTCCGAAGGGTTTCTAAATCGCATTGATGACCAAGTTAACCATTCATTCTTTTAATCAACACATAAAATAAAGCAAAGTTAACTAAATCCTAACTGAAAAGGAAAATCAACTAATCATCACTGAAAAAGATTGCCAAATGAGACCGTATCCCCACATTATCTGTATTTTTCATTGTAGATAGGCTAAAATATTTGTAAAAGATGTCATACTCTTCTCATTTAAATGGCTAATTCAGTAACTTTAACATGTTTGGACAACCACCTAGGCTATGCAAAGAAGCACTCAACAATGTTTGCAATGGAAACTATACAACTAAAAATGACTCGAATGAGCAAACCAGACTAGTGTGAACCCTCTTCTATTTGTCCTTAGGCTACAGTACCAGGAGTTCCATCAGAACTGAAGCAACTGGACGTACCAGATGGGACTGCTAACTTAAGTGCTTTCAGACTTGACTTCACTTTCCCGGATTTCATTCAGACACCAAAGGAGCTTTTGTGTCCTACAGAACCTCTTTATCAGTTCAGTTCTTCGACAGCTTTCAGACCTACTCTGCTGCTCTTGCCTTTAACAACGCTTTTGCATGCAGTTTTCAAATAAAGCCAAGAAAGAATAAAGGAAGAAGTGAGGCCGTGAAGCTTTGCAGATTAACATACAAGTGTGTTTTTAAAGCAAAGAATTATATTTGCAAAAGAATGTATATTGTACAATTGAATTCTGCAGATTTTTAATCAAGTTTACTATATTTTTATAAAATATTGGCAGGACAATCCAAATAGTTTTGATAACGTGGCTATACCAGACTGTCCTATTTTTATATATTTTTAATCAAAACTAATTATTGTGTAGTTTATACAAGATAGGACTTTACAGAATGTGAATACAGAAACTGGGAACTTATTTGTTAAAACTTTTGTACAGTTTGAGCTATAGAGAGTACAAAAAGAAATGAATTGTAAGTATTTTTATGTACACCTCACACATACTGACTGAAACAGAAATGTGTGCCTGAAAAATATTAGTAGGCCCAGCTCTGGTCTTGCACCAGTAAAAAAACAAAACAAAACAAAACAGTGCTAAGTTCACTGAAGTCATGGGGAGTTACATGAATAAGAGATCTAAATCAGACTCATGGGGCAGGTTTACATCCATCATTATAGCAAAGTTACAACTGTGCTATGATTTAGTACTTCCTTCTGGCATGCTTCCTTCTGGTATGTGCGGCACATGCTTATTTAGCAGCTACTTTCTTATAGTGATGCGCTGTATTGGGGGAATGCATCGCTATGGCTAAGTAGCTGCTGGTCTGTGTGTGTATATAATAGTCTCTAAGGAGACTATTATATACACACACAGACAGGGCTGGCTACAGCTTTTAAATTAAAAAAAAAAAAAGTATGAATAGCAGAAAGGTGAGTTTTATGGGGAAAGTGGGAAAGAAACTCTCAAGCCCTTTCTTTAGCCACCTTTATTTCAGCACCCTCTCTTAATCTACCTGCACTGATAAAGGACAATACTCAGATCCTGCTGAACATGTAGAGTTCCACATTCTGTTTTTACCAATTTTTTTTTTTTGAAGTCATTCAGTTTTTACTGATTTACACCTTTTTTCAGTTCAAATCCCTGTTAACCAGTATGAGTGGGGAATAGCCCATTCCCCACTTGTGCTGGTTAACAGGGATTTGAACCAAAAAACAGGTGGTGCTGGTAAACTAAAAGTGCTGCTGTCCCTGTTACTTGAGGCACAGGTTTCTGGCTGGTTGTGGTGGGGGGGAAAAGATGACAGTGGCTGCATGGGGGCTGGGGGAGGGTGGCTGGAGGCATGGGGCTCTTGGCTCAGACCCCAGGCAGGGCAGCCTGGGCCGTGGGAATCTCTCCCAGGGCAGGTGGGTCTGAGCTGCACCCTGGCAGCTCCAGCTTCAGCCCTGCCCCAGGTGCTGGGAGCTGCAGGCCCCCCCCAGGGTGGGGCAGACAGGAGAGCCTGGCTCCACTCCTTGCAGCAGGTGCTGCACTCAGCTGCTCTGCATGGGCCCCTGAGGCTGGAGCTGCTGCCTGGGGGCACAGGGCTCCTGGCTCTGACCCCAGGCAGGGCAGGAAGTGCAGGGGCTGGGTTCCCCCCTCCCCTCCCTCACATCCGGCTGCACGCCACTCCCTTCTCCCCAAATACCAGGGCAGCCCAGCAGGGGAGGGGCACAAAAGCAGCCAGGGAAGAAAGGCAGGGTGCAACGCCAGGTGCTTCCTGCCGCTGATCCGGGAGCATGGGCCCCCTGAGAAGAGCCTCGCACAACCCCCCCCCCCCCGAACGCACAATCCCAC
>NW_017729022.1:26244864-26257516 GCF_001723915.1 Gavialis gangeticus | reverse complement strand
ACAGCCCTCCCAGGGGGTGTGCAACAGCAAGAGCCACGCCCCCTTGACCCTGCAGCCACCTACAGCTCCCCCGGCTTTGCTCCCTGCTGCAGCCCCAGGAATGGCTGATGTGCTGCGCTGCACCCCTCCCCCCACCCCTTCCCTAGTCCCAGCCTTATCTCCCTCCCCACTAATTTTTCCCCAATTTAAAATGATTTTTTTACTTTTCTTCTTTTTATCCTGATTTCATCCAGGTTTTTATGTTTTGAAGATAAATCAGGGAATTTTTCAGGGTTTTGTTGTTGTTTTTAAAATAAAAACTGAGAAGATGGAATACTACGAACATGCAATACCATGGACTTTAATTTTTATTTTTCGGTGGGAAGGAGGTCACTACAGTTCTATAAAGTTGATTTAGTTAACTGAATTGGCTAACTTTATCTTGCCAATTTTGTACACTGATACTAGTGCTTACATCAAACTTTTTCAAGTTGAGCAATTAGTTTAGCTGTCTTTTTCTTACATTACTTCTGACCATGTTTCACAACCTTACTGCTTTTAACACAGTTGTCTAGTTGGCTCTTTTTCTGATCCTACTTTAAAAGCATAGAAGTCTACTGGTATCTCATTATATAATTCACACCTGTGACACTCCATTTTATAACAGGGCCTTTGACAAGTTTCTTATGAAATATACACTATTTACCACACTGTTCACTAACAGTGACATTGTATTTGGGATTGCCTGTGCAATTAATGTGTGTTCACAGCAAACCAAGACCTGTAGCATTAATTACTTATGTACCTATTTTCTGGTAGTCTACTTCACATAATCCTATTTCAGGCCAAATAAACTCCAAACCAAAGCCTGAAGTTTGTTACCATATTAAAAATTCTGGGAAACAATGCCATTTTTCGCTATAGCTTGGCATTTTTCTGTGCTGGATGGAAAAAATTTAGATCAGTCCAGTTTCCTCTGATGGCATCAGCAAATCAGAATGAACAGATTTATATACAAGTCCAGTAAACATTTAACTGCGTAGTGTTTATGTTCCAACTGAAACAGTCCCATACCTGTAATTAGTCCTACTAAAATAGCTGTATGTTCTTAAATAGGACTTAGCTGCTCTTTTACTTGCATAGTTACTTTACAGATTGCATATCCACATACTGAAATTTAGTTCACTTACTATGTTTGATACAATTTGTTATTGGTTGTAATTACCAGGGATCAAGGTTTTCCATTTGCTGCAGGAAAAAACCACACATTTCTCTGTTAAAGGAGAAAAAAAAAAAATCTGCGTTTCTCCAGTGAACGGAAACCCAGATCCCTGGTAATTACGGGTTTCTCCTTTAAAAGAAGAAAAATGTGAGAAATGTTTTACTGATATGCTTACAATTTTAAAGCAATTTGGAAGCCTATTAGTGCCTCAATCAAGCATATGGGGTGGGAGGTATACACACAAAATCCATATAAGTGGCCTTTCATTTTAATCACAGAAAATCATGGATTTGGGTCTTTTTAAATTAGAGGATTTGGGATTTTTTAAAGAGAAAACCAGGATCCCTGGTAATTACCAAAGGTACTTACGTATATGTAGTTAGTAGTATTTTAAGAATGCAGTTTTATTGATGGACAAAATAACCAGCCATGTCCAAAGTAACAGACTTCTGCTCCCTCTCACCGTAAGAATTTTCCTCTGTTGTTAATCCGTTCTTGAGGAGGGAGCCAAGGATCATTATTTAACTTTTGTTAGGGTTTAAAGATGAGCTCCTCACTAGTCAATGCAGTCCAAAAGAATACCATGGACGGCCCTACAAACCTGTGGCATAGGAGAGCTCAGAACATTCCTGCTGGCAGTACTCACACACGGTTCAGATTGTGTCTCAGTGACCCCGGCCATACATCTTCAAAAAGCACCATCCAAAACCTGCTGAAGGCATTGAGAAGAATTACTTCTATTTAAAAAGACGCTTAAGAAGCGTCTTTTTTTTTTTTTTTACTGATTCTTTGGATCAGGCTGTGACAGAGATAGATATAGCTATAGATATTTTTAAAAAAAAAAGAGGGAAATATTAGCTGGCAACAAGAATTTGTTCAGCATTAAGATCTCAGTTCTACCAGGAAAAATAAGGACTCTGAACTTGCAAATCTTTTGAATTAAATTGCTTTGATTACCTATAAAAATTAAAGAGACAAGCGTAGCAGGAATATATTAAAAAAGGTCTTTATTCAGTCTGCACTATTTTTAAACAGAAAATAAAATCTAAAATTCATCAAGAAAGTTGCTTATTTCAAACAAGAACAAGATGCAAATAGGCAGCCAATAATAATATTCTTCCCTCCATCCCCTTCCCCCAAGAAATGAAATGACTTCTCTTAAAAAGTGCACATGTGAGCGAGTTCACTTGAAGTCCATTTCATTTTAATGGAAAGTTGAAAACAAAGTTGAGTACAGTAAAAGCTCCGTTTTCCAGCATGAGTGGGGAGCAGGGGGTGCTGGGTATCTAAAAACACCGGTTACCTGAGGCACAAGGGTTTCCGGCCGCATGCAGAGCAGTGGGTGACACAGTCGCATGCAGAGCGGCAGAAGCACAAGGTGGTAGCTGCTGCGTGGGAGCTTTCCCCGCTGTGTCCAACCAGAAATGCCAATTAGTAAAATACTGGATAACAGGGCTTTTACTGTATTTGTTATTGCAAATCCTTTCTAGAATACTTAATAACATAAGCCATTAAAATCATCTGCACCTCAGCTCCATGTGTAGTGGCCTCATTGTATAAGTATTTGAAATTGCTACAAAACAGTCTTATGTCAAGCATTAAGGGCCCAATCCTGCAATGCTTCTGTATTTAAGAGCAACAAGATATTTTAGGTGAAAAAAGCCCTGCAGGATTGAGCCTATATATTTACCTTTTCTTACTCTTATCACAGTAGTGCTTATCCATACTACCTGAAACATTTGAATCTTCAGCCAAAAAAACTGATGCCCTTTTAAAGTCAGCCTTCTTAAAAGTAATATACCGATAAAATCAGGAGACGCCATTCCTATACTACTGCTAATAAAAATCTAGCATAAAATTTATTACAAAGATTTGTTCACTTGGAACTTTCAAGGTGCCTGTGTTATTAGAGTATAACAACATACAGTACTTAGAAGCAATAACATAGGCTTTTCTTCATTTTTTTAAAACATTTTTACTGGACTGTAAGGAGGTTGTTGCATAATTTTTTTTTTAAATCCTATTGCAAATACCCTATCTGCACCAAAACTTTAATTTATTTTAGAACTGTGTAAATGTGGAGTTTGGTTTTACCTCTATATAAGATGTGCACAGAGGACTCCACTTCCGTTGGAACTGCTTAGGCAATCTTGGGTACAAGTTTCCACGAGGAAAATTGCCGAGTTTTTCTTCCAAAACAATGAAGTGAACACAAAGGCATATGCATTTACAGGAACACCCTCTCCCTACCCAAGACCCTCACACACTCAAAACCAGCACATTTCCAATACGAAGTTTTATCTTACTCAAGCACAGAAACATCCTGAGCCTAAGCAACACTACAGGAACAACTTGAAACATTAATAGAAAAGACACAAGGACCATCTTTTTTGGGGGTACTCTTAAGAGAAACATTTCAAAGCGTTGTACCTTTTGTAAAAGTTCAGGCAGGCAGCAGTTAAATACAAAGTCAAGTCTATGGACGAACAAGATCCTTGTTCAATGGTTTTAAAGATTTTGCTGAGAGATCTTCCAGGTTTTTCCTGCTTTGCTGGTCATTTATTTGTAGCCAAGCAGAACTCATTATCAAACAAGGTTTCCTTCCATAGTCTTTGAGCTTGTGTTAGTTTTCCACTGAATGAAATACAATATGAAAAGCACACGGAACCAGTCTTCAACCTCTCAGTTGCAGCCAGGGATGTCGTGGATCTGTGGAAAGCGGGTGGGTGCTGAAGAATTCTTGCTACAATAGCACCAGTCAGGACCTGTTGCATTTTCAGAGGACTCCAGCTGCTACATTTTTTTTTTTTTTTTAAATATTAATTTCGCAGTTTTAACTCCGCAGTTTCATTAACAGAAAACTCTGTTAATGAAGTACATAGGACCCTTGGAAAGATGATGGAAGAAGCAAGCCCACTCCGTATTATTGAATATTTACTCTCATAAATTTTCAGCTCCATAAAAAAAAAAAAACAAACAAAAACAGAAAGCAAGCTTATTTGATCTCAAATAAAAAAGGCCTGCTTTTAGGTTTATGTACACAATAAATTATATCCATGTAAATAATAAATTAAAGCTAGCAAGCACTGCTAAAAACATACCTGACCACTTAGAGGCAATAATAAATGAACACAACTGAATTACAACATTTAAGTGTGTTGAATTTTAGAACTATGCAAGTACAGAGCCTGTGACGTTTCTTTAGCATTGTTTTTCTACTCCTGTTCTATTATACCCAGTCCATTAATTTACCTACCAATAATTTAAACATTAAGAAATGGAGATGGTCTGAAGATTGGTCACCATCAACCGGCCTTGATTTCGTTTAATGTGCCCAGTTTTATAGAAACTGGAACAGAACTCTCAGTGAACTCTTGGGGCCCACCTCCACAAAGGTATTTAGGCATTTAACTCCCATTGACTTCAAGAGGAATCAGGCATTTAAATACATTTGTGGATCAGGGCTGTGGTCCTCAACACTTATGTCAGACTTAAGAAAAAAAAATTTTGAGCAAGTCTGACCCTGATGCCAACTGCATGCAGATATGCTAACGTGCATTTGATTGGATTAGTTTGGACTTCCTCCTCATTTTAAGCCTTCAAAAACGTGTCTTCTCCAACTGTGGTTTAAAACAAAGTAATTACTTTTCTTTCTCTCTTTTTTTTTTTTTAATTGGCCAAATGGGATTGTCTTTATTTTCTTTCTAATCTTTGAATTCAGAAAGAATTCACAAGACTAGAGAAAAGAATGGGATTGAACACCTGTAACAAATAATGTGGTTTGTTGTGCCAACTGACACTGTTTTTTTCTTTTAGGTAAAAGCACATAAAAGTTTTTGGACTATGTTTTAAACCCTACTGAAGAAAAGTTCATAATCATTTTTTTAATGAAATAAGCTGTGCACAGAGTTTCCCAGAAAAGACCTAATCTGCCCAAGAACATGGAAGCCATGAAATCCATTTCTACAATACTGTGTGGAATGCAAAAACATGTTAGTGGTTCGTTTCCACAATCTGCATGCAAGAATTGTCCAACCTTTTCTTATGAGTACGTTTCCCTGTTACACTGCTCAAACCACGTGGCCATGTACAGGCATCTAGCACTCCAAAGGTTCTACACACAGCAAGGAGGGGGAAACCATATTTGTGGCCTGCTTTTTTCTTGCTAATGCAGATAGTGACCTGAAAGAGTATTATACTGTGGGGAAAGACATGCTTTCCAAAAAGAAATACCACTGACATCTTGCAAAACTATGAGGATTAGGGACCCAATGTAGTGGCTAAACCTGCTGGGTTTTCTTAGAATAAAGCTGCAACTTTTGTTATAATTCAGATGCCATGGGGTGAAGGAGAAAGGACGTAAAGGATAAACATGCAATGTCACAGCAACTGTTTCCAACTGAAATTAATGAGAAAAAAAGACCTTTGGCTTCAAAAAGTTTCGAATTTGGAATACTGGACTAATCCTTTTGCCTTGTCCTGCGACTTCCCCTGCAGCCACTATAAAACTCTTACACTGAAGCACAGGATTGGGATGGCATCAAGGAGACGGTCAAAAATAAGTTCTACTACATTTTCTCATGTACAACGTTCCACTGAATAGAGTATGCACCTTGTTTTTGAATGGCAGAATGATGGGTGGGGAACTATTTCCTTGAAACCCCCCCCAGGGGGAGTAGGAAGGGAGGTGTAGAGAAAGCCTGTGTCCACAACCAGTAGCTAGGGTGCCCTACATGCAGCATTGGTACAGCTTTACTTTCACTTTCCAGGGCTGAGGCTTAAGTAGAAGAAACTGCCATATTTCATCAATTATAAATGTGCACCCCAATTTCCAGCAGCTGAATTTTTGATGGGAATCATGATTGTTGTATACAAAAATACAGTATTTGATACGATCAATGTGGCTGCTTAATCATGTCCCTTAAACTACATGCAACTCTGCATTTATCTTCCCTTACTGCCTACAACCCCCAACCTCTTGGTTTTCTCTACAGAAGCTGCTTAAAGTTTCATCACCTTTATTTCTTAACACAGCATAGAAAAAATAGGAAGAAGCTGTGCTTTTTAAGAGCTCTTAAAAGCTGAACATATACTTTAACCCTTAGAAAACATCACTTGATGAAGATCAAAAGATGCTCATCTATTACAAAAGAATGAGTTTGGAGCTACTGTTGTGGCCTGAATAAATTTCCTCCATGCCACTAAAGTTTGGTGGGCTCTTTTCAACATATGCAAATGAGAAAAAGAGACATGCATCAGACACCACAAATATTTCTAAGAAAGGGGAACAAGCTGTTTTCTTGTAGGAGTGTTTATGATTCGTTCCTTGGGTGACTAATATGTCGAATTGCCAAAAGGAACTATACACATCAGATATATGTGGGCTGTGTTAACCCACATTTTAGTAACTGGCACACACTACTAACTGGAATTACTGGCCAACTGGCCAGATGCAAGGGGGGTGGACAGGGGGGGAGCTTGCATGCCACTGCTGCCACCCACCACCCTGTGCTGCTGCTGCTCCACATCCAGCCGCTGCCTCCCCCCCGTTAGATATCTGGCATGAGTGGGGAATGGGGGGATGCCGGTAAACATCTTTTACTGTAATGAGAAACATCAGCTTTAAAAAACACTCTGACCAGAAGAATAAAGTTGTTAAGAAGGGAAACACCTCTTGCCAAAACTCAGGAGGAAAAGGTTACTATTGACCAATATGAAGAGCCTCCAACTAATGACAAAAATTGCATTGCAATGCTGAAAAGTAAGGATTTACAAATGAGCAAAACTGAAAAAATATCCAAGCTGTCTTTTGATAAACAGTAGCAAGGAAACACTGAATCACAGTTATGCCCCAACTTCAAAAAAAAAAAAACATACTAGACAAACATTCTGAGTTGTATTTTGCAAAAATAAACAAAAACCTTACTACCATTCTAGGCAATTCAGTCTCTGTTAAAAACTGAAGCAAGAAAAAATTCTTTATGTGCAAATTAAAATCAACAACATCAGTAAGATTCTACTGTGTAGTTTCTGACTCGTCATTCCTTCGTCATCTACTTGCCCACTTCCTGGTCATCTGTGCATCTTGGACTTGGTCTACACAGATTCTGTATGACTACTAGTCATAGGTGCTATTTTTTTAAAAACCTAAATAGTATCTACAGTGACACCCCCTTCCCATACAAGAATAATTTATAATGAACACGCATTTTTAGACCAGTTTTGGAGCTTCCAAGCTAAGACAGCTGTAGTACAAGCAAGCAATACAATCTTTGTAATCACAGAAGATCTCAGTATCTGAAGTCAAAAACATTTATATTTTCACCATTCTTTATTTGGTGGACTATATGGGAACACTGCCTCTCAAAGTTAGATAGACCCCAAAAATCTGCTCTTCTAATCTTACTTTCTTCAGGAGCACCACATCAGGCAATAGAAAGAATAAACTCCCAATAAGGATATTATACAGAAGTAGCTTATTCAAAGCAAACCGAATTACTTCATTGCATAAAAATCGTTTAGTATATGATTTAGTAGCACTTTTGCTACCTCTAGGAATTCACCACAAAAATATGCAACAAGTTCAGTTTGTAAATATCCTACAGAAATTATGCAATGCTTCCTAGATATTTCATAAGGTGTAGTTAGTTTTATTTCTCCCTTTTTGGTAAAGTATACTGATTTTTTTTTTTTAAATTGTAACTAACAAGATTGTAAGAGTTAAAAAATTGTAACTCTGTTTTAAACACATTACAATTTTCCCTATAATGTCATAACAAAATGGTTTTTAAAATCTTACTTCAGTAAGTAACTGGCTGGTCTAGTACCTCAAAACCCTTCAATTATCAGAAATAAGCCAAGAAAAATACAACCACCTTACAGCATAGGCATAAACAACAGGAAAATTACTGACTTTAAAAACGCTTATGCCTTTAAAAACCTTAACTCCTATTTTGATTTGGCTGACTTTGAAGTTAGGCTCATTAGCACTCTAATGAATGCATTTTAGTTATGCTCATTAGAAAAACTAACTTTGAAGTTAGGCTCAAGAAATGTACTATTTTCAACAATGGATGGTGTCAAAACCACAAGTTATATAGTGACTAAAATGTAGCTTTGTTTTTGTAAAGATAACGGCCCCCGCATCCCAAACTCACTCCTTTCCATTCCTTTTTTTTTAATTGAAACAGATGACTATTAGAAATCCTTTATTAATTTTCATATTTTTGAGGTTACTTCAAGTCAGCAGAAGTACTTCCCCTTAATCTACCTATCCATATCAATTTACATTTTAAGGATGAACGAGTCAAACCGTTATTTTTCCAAAAAGTTATTTCTCTGGAGTTCTAAGCTTCTATTACGTCTTCGCTAAGAAATACACTAGAATTTATTGCTTTTACTTTCCCATTTCTTTACAAATGTTATATAGAGTGATTAAACAGAAGTAGGACTTCCAAGAATACAAACTTCTACAAGAAGTCTCTTCTGACAAGCCTTGAATTTCTGTTTTTACAACATGCATGTCACCCACTTACACAAGTGTCATTACTATTTGCATATGAGATGTGACTCTTGGTAGAAAATCTTGCTCCAAATCTTGAAACAAACTTATTTCCATTTTAGAGAACCTCCAAAATGACTAAAAGTAGAAGGCATTCAGCTATAAACCCAGTGCAAATATTATGTGTGTCAGGCTCAAACCTCCAAAATAAGTCTTCAAACATACAAAAATAGTTTGTGGCTTTTTTAAAATCATAAGTTTTAGTCCATGAAACCTTGCAATGTTTTTGCTTTACTGCACTTGTTCTGTTCAACATCCTCCTAACCAAAATAAGTTAACACAATCATTTCAATTGGCTGCCTACAGACAGGACAGGGCTTATTCCGCTTTTTTAGTTTCCGTGCACATGTAAAACATGACATGAGATGCCCCGTCTTACCATGTACTATGCAGCCATTTTTTGGTCTACTTTGACATATAACACAGGGCTCTATGCTGGTAATAGGTAGAGTGGATTCTGTATTCTCCTCTTTCTCTTGTGACTCTTTGTCCTCTTGACTGCTACAGAAGATATTGCTAGATGTAGATGGCTGAGAGTACTCGCTTTCCTGAGATTCAGAGGCTTGTACTGCAGTGTCATCACTTTCTTCAACATCTGGCCCTTTGCCTTCATCCATCTTCACCTTCTTACAGTCTGGAACATCAAAACCTTCTTCAGGTTCAAGCTGAGTGGAACTTTTTAATTCGCTCTTTTCCAATATGAGGTTCTTTTCATCAGGAAGCCAGTCCTCACGAAGAGCCCAGCATCTGTGACAATGCCGTGGGAGAGGTGGGTTCATTTCACTACACTTAGGGCACTTCCAATAATCCTTCAGTGAATTGAAAGGAAAAAATAGTTAAGTCTTTTGGCATTCCTACCATTAGAACACTTCTAGATTAGAGAAACTGCTACTGAGAAAATATTTATTCATAACTGTTGTAAACACAAAGGTTACTCACTAACTGCTTTGAAATATCTGGCAAGAGCTTTGGATAGATCAAAGTTTAAATAAATTATACCGGGATTCTATTTTTAAAGGCAGAAATAGGCAAGAAATCATCTTTACTTCCAATTTGCCATGTGGGAGGAAAGAGACAAAAAAGTCACCCCCTTTTAAAACTAAATGGGAATAACAACACTGAAAAATACCATTATGCAGGCAGTGTGCCAAAAATAACTATCATAGACACAAGACTCAAATCTATCCTATATACTTAAAAAGCTCCAAAAACCTGATCTTTTACCACTCAAATGCAAATTTGCACACTGGTCAAAAACTCTCATGTGTGTCTATATTTCCAAAGGGGACTGGAGCATGAGCGTGTTGGGAGGGAAACTATTCACAAATGGAATTAGAAGCTGCAAGCATTTCTGAGGAAGTTAAAATTATGATATAATTATGCTAAGACCAAGCATACACAAGTGTTGGTTACACTTGAAAAAAAAAAATTAATACACATTAAGGTAAGAAAATACACAAGGTATCCAACCAACGTCAGCTGTCTTTTAATGATTCTATTTAACTAGCTTAACAACAGATTGTGGCTCCATTTCAGCTGGTAGGCTGCAGTAGGCAAGACTGGAACCCTTTTCCTATTCTTCAAATTCACCGCATCTGGTTACCTTTAAAAAAAGAAGTCTCTGGCTGGTAGAATTACTGAGATGGGTTTACACTTTCAAAGCTAATGTAACTGATGCAGTGATGACCATCTATATTCTAAACACCCAAAACAACAACTAAGGGCGTGAACTGACTCACTCCTCTTAGTACATGCCAATTCACTCATTCAGCTGTAGCATTAAAAATGTCAACTTTGTTCTGAGTACACGAAGAGTATTTTTACTTATTCTGGTAAAGTTGTTAGACAATACCAGCAGAGTTTTGCTAGTGCAGATTTGGCTTACACTAGCAAAGCTAGACTTTTTACTGATACAGCTTATTCTGCCAACATACAGACCAAGCAAAACAAGCTATACCAGTACAAGCAGTTTTGCAGTGTAACTGTTCCTCTCCATGGAAAACTTTAGTAAAAGGCAAAACATGTATGCAATCTCAAGATATTACACTGTGGTTTTTTACAGGACAGCTGTCAGCCAAAAATGGTATATTTTAAATGCTATGGATGTCACTGTGCCGTAAGTCTGTAGCAAAGACATGGCTTTACTGTTGAAACTAGTGGGGGGTCATACTTTTTGGAAGGTGTGCCATAATTTAGCCTTCAAGAGAAGGTAAGCCCAACCCAGCAGGGTATAGGAGTTCTCAAACTTAGAGAAGGCAAGCGTGCCTCTCAGAACGGGACTGAGGCCAGAAGCATGTAAGATCCTATTCTGAACATCTGCACAACTGGCAGCAAGTGCTGCATCAGGCAGGTGCTTGCACTTAGCAATAAATCACCACTATTTTTATGAGTTGATTTAACCCCATTTTCTAATGAATTCATTTTAGTGTTTGTGGCTCAGACTAATCTAGCAAGCTTTTATTTCTCCCTCCTAACAGTATTAATAAATATTTGGGATTAACATGTATTTTCTACCATTATTTTTTTAATTGACAGTTTATCTACAAAAATAAATTAATACAAAAAAACAAATACCCTCCTTAGAGAAATTTGTGAATGCCTACATAACAGCTGCTCTCTCTATTATTCCCAATGGACACATGGTCCTAAACCAGCAGCTGATGTCTCCCACTGTTCCCAAGCACAGAGAGAACAAGTTAACATCTCTGTATTGTCACGAGATGGAGAACACTGGTTACTCAAGACGAGTGGTGCTCAACCTCTGGCCCATGGGCTGAATCTGCCCGGGGGCTCCCCACATTTCCAGAAATTTGGCAGCAGGAGAACAGTGGCAGTATTAATTGCTACAGCTTCCAGAGCTGGGCTGGCGCATCAGACTGCACCCATGGACTGACAGCACGCTGGACTGGATCGGACCTATGGACTCTCATCATGGACTGGCCCCATCAGGCTGGAAGGTTAACGCCGCTGCTCAAGACTATGGAATATAGATGCTCTTCTCCGAAATGACCAGCAGAGGGCAGTCTGTGACTTCAGTGCCACTGCAAACCAGCGACAGCAGCCATTTTAAGAGTGTAGTTTTCTGTAGCACTCTGTTGTAAAACCTTATTCTTTAGTCTGAAGGAGAGGCTCTTGCATTTTCAAGAAAACCTGAAAGTGACCTTTAATGTTGTAAGAAATTTTTCAAAGAAGTGACCCAACACAGAGGACGAATAACTAAGTCCTGTGGGATGGCTATTATTCAGGACCCAACACAAAATAGCCCGACACCAAATGCTAGCATTTCCTAAAAGGACCCACTTCAACTAATATACATATTGATAAAAATACTTCTCTCTATAGTCCAAGAGAAAGTATTGTCATTGTAGAGAGGGGTTTGCCCTGCACTTTGCATACATAACGAAGGCTGAAACTTCCCTTATGTTCAAAGCTCACCCTCAGACTCATAGAGCTGCAAGTGGCTACAACATAATGAGAAGGCTTCAAACTATTTTGGATGTTACCTCTTACTCAGATTTGAGCTGTGGAGAGGAATTATAAAGTACATTTGTTTTTTCATTCTAAAATAACTTAAATATTTTAAGTCTCACATTTAAAAAGAATCCTTAAACTCTAGGCAGGGAACTTACACAAAAATGAGAAAGATGGAAAGAAGTTAAAAGGTGCAGTTAAAAATGTAAAACACCTGCCAACAACCTGGAAGCTGTTTAAAAAAAAAATCTGTATTAGAGGCTCAGGAAAAAAAGTGTACGCTGTAATTCAAAACAGGTACCACGCAGTCCAATTAAACTCTTGAATGGTTTAACAGCAGAGTTAGGAGGCCATCCAAGGCAAAAAGGTATCCTTAAAAAAAAAAAAAAAAAAAAACTAGCTCAGTGTCTAGCTGGCAG
>NW_017729022.1:26242915-26244746 GCF_001723915.1 Gavialis gangeticus | reverse complement strand
CTAGCTCAGTGTCTAGCTGGCAGCCAGTATCAAGTGGAGTGTCCAAGCATTGACTGCACCCTCAGCAAGTTAGCAGATGACACTTGAATTAATGGCTATTTGACAGAATCTATGAAGAATAAAAAATCAGCAGTCACATGGACAAATACAAGCTGCCAGGGAAAAAGTCAACGTGGCTTTCGTAAAAGGAAACCCTGCCCCACACAATCTGCTGAGAGTTTTTTGAGCGTGTTAGTAAGCAGATGGACAAAGGGCTTCCAGTTCACATACTATATCTGGGTTTTCAAAAAGCTTTCAAAAAAAGGTTCCCTGCCAAAGGCTTCAAAAACAAAAAATTCATAAACATTTTTGGACCTGGTCTTTTAACTCCCAAGATTTGCGATGCTTTCTAAATTAAGACTTTACTTACAGCTAGTGAAATTTCAGGATCTTCATCAAATGAATCGGCATCACTCTCTTCAGTCTGATATATAGTTACTTGATACACCTGATGAAAGAATGAATATTTTAGCTTCATTTGGCTTGGTATTTTATTTCCCACTAAACTTAAAGCAGGCAGTTCAGCATACCTAGGACTATTTAAAATAAAAACATACTTTTAAGAAAAGAAAATTAAACTTGATATATACATGAGCAGATGCTGCACGTATTTCCTCTGTGAACTGAATTTAGGATAAGCACTGCTTTTTATGGTTAGAGACTAGTTAGTCCAAGTTTTGGAAGCTTTTGTTCTCAAATGTAAACTATCTGAGAGGTGTGCAATGCACACACATCCTCAAATGGTCCGTGTCCACTGTGAATGACATTTTTAGCAATAAGAAAACATTTCACTCATTACTACAGCAGGAATGAAAAAGATTGCTGTAATCTAGTGCATATTTTGAACGTTAAAAATACAAAATCTAGATGTCTGTAAAGGTCTGTATTCCTAATTTTAAGGCTACCTTCATGGAGTTAAAAACTATTTTAAAATAAAGCATAAATCAAAAAACTCATTTCTATCAACCCATTTCTCCTCTCAAACTTTTGGGCAGGATATCAGTGGGCTCCTGTTCACATTGCAGCTTCACACAGAATCAGAACCTAATCTCATACACAAAAAATTCTTAGTTCTGAAAGACAACTATGCAAAGAGAATTATGCAAATGCTCTGGGGTGAGATTTAAAACAAAATTACATTTCTGTTTTTTTCCCCCAAATAAAAACAATACATGCCTCATCATCTTCGTCTGTGAGCTCCTGTCCTTCTTCATTGTGGCTATAATCTTCTGAATAAATAGACTCTACTTCAAACTCAACACTGAATTGGTCCGAGACAGAACTATGATCAAGCCAATCAGAGTTTTCACTTACTGAACGAGCATCAAGATCCTGAACAGAAAGACAGAGAAAATAAATTTAACTTCATGAATTTATTCTGATAACTACAACTGCTTAACGTGTACATAGAGAAATAATAATGAAGTGAAACTTCAGCTGCTGCATTGACAGCAATTTGAATTATTGCAGTCAAATGCTTTCAGGGATCTTGGATGCAACCACACAATTCTATGACAAAATAACTGGCTCTGTGGACGCTGGGAAAGCAGTGGACACGATATAGTTGACTTTAGCAAGGATTTGGATACAATCCCCACAGCATTCTTGCAAGCAAGCTGAGGAAGGACAGGCTGGATGAATGGACTAGAACAGGGGTAGGCAACGTTTTTTGGCCGGAGTGCTGAAAAACACCACAATGCCTACCTTGGAAGGTGCCGGAGTGCCAGCATGGCAGAAAAACAAAATTGAGGGCAAGGGGTACATGGCAGCATGCCCTGCTTGTGCCCCTTGC
>NW_017729022.1:26241847-26242711 GCF_001723915.1 Gavialis gangeticus | reverse complement strand
AGCATGCCCTGCTTGTGCCCCTTGCCCCCCAACCAAAGCCCCTACCCCCCAGCCAAAGCCCCTGCCCTCCAGTCTGGGCTCTGTGGCTGTCAGCAGCTACCCCAGCTCTGGGGGGCCGCTGGAACCTGGGCTCCTCCCAGCAGGGCTTGCAGTGTCCCAGCTGTCTGCTGGGAGCAGCCCGGGATCCTGGTGGGCAGCACCTCCCCAGAGCCGGAAGGCTCCAAACAGCTGTGCCGGGCTCCAGTATCAGCTCCACACCGGCTCGTGCACCTGCATGTGGGAGCAGGCGGTGGGGGAGGGGCCCAAGGCAGTGCAGCCCCCGTCTCTCCCAGGCTTCCGGCACCGAGGCGATAGCAGGGTTGTGGAGCCCAGCACAGCTGTTTGTAGCCAGCCCAGGCTCTGGGCAGCTGCAGCAAGCAGGGTGCAAACAGCTGCACTGGGCTCCACAGCTCTGGCATCAGCTCTGTGCTGGCAGCGACTGCATGGGCACCTCAGGGCGGACAGCAGGGCAGCGCAGCCCACACCAAGGTGCCCGTGCAGTCGCCGTCAGCACAAAGCTGGTGCCAGAGCTGTGGAGCCCAGACTGCTCCCAGCAGGCAGCTGGGATGCTGCAAGCCCTGCTGGGAGCAGCCTGGCCTCCGTCACTGGCAGCAGCCACCCAGAGCTGTGGCGTGCCAAGCAAAATGGCCTTGCATGCCATGCTTAGCACACGTGCCAGTGGTTGCTGACCCCTGGACTATAACATGGATAGAAAAAACTGGCTGGATGGTCAGGCTCAATGTATAGTAATCAGTGGCTCAATGACTACCTGGCAGCCAGTATCAAGTGGAGTGTCCAAGCATTGACTGCACCCTCAGCAAGTTG
>NW_017729022.1:26236286-26236847 GCF_001723915.1 Gavialis gangeticus | reverse complement strand
TGGGGGGGCCAATACCGAGAGCCGATATTTCAGGAGGCATATCGGCCGATACCAATCCAATATCCGATACAGCTGCCATCAGCTGGCAAGTCCATTATAGCGGAAGGGGAAGGGAGAGGGAAGGGGCATTGGGGGGGCAGAAGGGGGCCAAAAACCAACGCTCCCTGTGGTGAGGGAGGGGGCAAGGGCAGGTGCTGCTCACTGGGGACAGGGGGGGCTGTAGGATGGAGACGTGACTCGTGGGGTGGGGGCAGTTCCCACTGCTGCTTGCACCCTGGGAGGGTTGGGGGGAAAAGCATGTGCCCCCAGATTTGCACAGCATGGAGCCAGCTGCAGCTGTGGTGTGGAGCCAGTGCTGCACAGGGCTTTTCTCAGTGGGGACTGGGCTCAGAGCGGGCTCTAGCAGCGCTGGGAGGAGGCTGCAGCTACCCCAAATTTTGCCATAGCTTCACTCCCAGCCCTATGCCACCGTAGCTCCAGTTTTTCCCAGTGCTTGGGTGGAGGTGGGGCATTCAGCCCAGGCTGCATTGGGTGGTGGCACAGGGCTGGGAGCAGAGCTGT
>NW_017729022.1:26230173-26231286 GCF_001723915.1 Gavialis gangeticus | reverse complement strand
GGGTGCAAACAGCTGCACTGGGCTCCACAGCTCTGGCATCAGCTCTGTGCTGGCAGCGACTGCATGGGCACCTCAGGGCGGACAGCAGGGCAGCGCAGCCCACACCAAGGTGCCCGTGCAGTCGCCGTCAGCACAAAGCTGGTGCCAGAGCTGTGGAGCCCAGACTGCTCCCAGCAGGCAGCTGGGATGCTGCAAGCCCTGCTGGGAGCAGCCTGGCCTCCGTCACTGGCAGCAGCCACCCAGAGCTGTGGCGTGCCAAGCAAAATGGCCTTGCATGCCATGCTTAGCACACGTGCCAGTGGTTGCTGACCCCTGGACTATAACATGGATAGAAAAAACTGGCTGGATGGTCAGGCTCAATGTATAGTAATCAGTGGCTCAATGACTACCTGGCAGCCAGTATCAAGTGGAGTGTCCAAGCATTGACTGCACCCTCAGCAAGTTGGCAGATGACACCAAGCTGGGGGATGTAGTAGATATAATGGAGGGTAGGGCTAGGATCCAGAGTGACCTAGACAACTTGGAGGATTGGGCCAAAAGAAATCTCATGAGGTTGAACAGGGACAGGTACAAAATTCTGCACTTAGGATAGAACAATCCCTCGCACTGCTACAGGCTTTGGACCAACTGGCTGAGCAGCAGCTCTGCAAAAAAGGACCTGCAGGTTACAGAGGACAAAACAATGGATATGATTCAGCAGTGTGCCCTTGTTGCCAAGATGGCTAAGCTGCTTTAGCAAGAGCGCTTCTAGCAGACTGAGGGAAGTAATTATTCCCCTCTATTCTGCACTGGAGAGGCCACATATGGAGTAATGTATCCAGTTTTGGGCCCCCCACTATAGAAAGGACATGAACAAGTTGCAAAGCATCCAGTGGAGGGCAATGAAAATGGTTAGAGGTAGGGCTGCACCAAGAGATTTTCATAGTTTCTAGGGTCGGAAGGGACCTGAGCAGATCATCTAGTCTGACCCCCTGCCATGGCAGGAAGAGCACTGGGATCAAATGACCCCAGTAAGGTGGTCATCCAACTTCCTCTTAAAAACCCCCAGGGTGGGAGCCTGCACCACCTCACTTGGAAGCTGGTTCCAGACCCTAGCCGCCCTGACTGTGAAGT
>NW_017729022.1:26228252-26228859 GCF_001723915.1 Gavialis gangeticus | reverse complement strand
TGGGAGGGTTGGGGGGAAAAGCATGTGCCCCCAGATTTGCACAGCATGGAGCCAGCTGCAGCTGTGGTGTGGAGCCAGTGCTGCACAGGGCTTTTCTCAGTGGGGACTGGGCTCAGAGCGGGCTCTAGCAGCGCTGGGAGGAGGCTGCAGCTACCCCAAATTTTGCCATAGCTTCACTCCCAGCCCTATGCCACCGTAGCTCCAGTTTTTCCCAGTGCTTGGGTGGAGGTGGGGCATTCAGCCCAGGCTGCATTGGGTGGTGGCACAGGGCTGGGAGCAGAGCTGTGGCAAAATCTGGGGTGGGTACAGCCTCCTCCCAGCACTGCCGGAGCCTGCTCTGAGCCCAGCCTCTGGTGAGAAAAGCCCCGCACAGTGCCAGCTCCACCCTGCAGCTGCAGCAGGCCCCATACCATGAAGATCTGGGGGCACAAAACCCCCAACCCTCTGGGTGCCAGCAGCAGCAGGAGCTGTCCCCACCCCATGAGCCGCACCTCTGTCTTGTGGCCCCACCCCCAGCTGGGCAGTGCCTGCCCCTGCCCCCTCTTCACTGTGGGGGGCACTGATCTGCCCCCCCCCCCCCCCCCCTCTGGCTTACCCGCAGGGGGGG
>NW_017729022.1:26225649-26227215 GCF_001723915.1 Gavialis gangeticus | reverse complement strand
CCCGCCCACCCCTTCTGACTTACCGGCAGGAGGCAGCTCTCCATCCTGCCAACTCTGCTCTGTGCAGCATTTATCAGCCAAATTATCAGCCTAATTGGGCCAATATCAGATCTACAAAATCTTCTTTATATCGGTACCGATCTGATATCAGACCGATATCAGTGCACCTTTAGTTAAGGGGCTGAGGCGCACAACTTCTGAGAAGAGGCTGAGGGAACTGGGCTTATTTAGTCCGCAGAAAAGAAGAGTGGGAGGATCTGATAGCAACCTTTAACTACCCAAAGTTGTAGCAAGGGAGGTTTGGGTTGGATATTAGGAAAAATTCACTAGAAGAGTGGTGAAGCACTGGAAGGGGTTACCTACAGAGGTGGTGGAATCTCTATCCTTGGAGGTTTTAAAGGCCTGCCTCGACAAAGCCCTAGCTGGAATGACCTAGTTGGTGATGGTCCTACTTTGAGCAGGGGGCTGGACTAGATCACCTCCTGAGGTCCCTTCCAACCCTCATTTTCTATGATTCTATGAATTCAGAAATATTATCCTTAAATAATGTTTAATTTTTAATATTCAAATTATTCTTCAGAACCAGGAAGTCAGAATGAGACAAGTGAAATGTAAACATATATTTCAAAATATAAAATATTAAAGAAAAATACAAGTAAATTAAACAAAAATATTTCTCATCCACCTACTAACTAGACAACTGGTGCTCAACCTTTTGTCCCCATAGGCAAGATGAATGAGGCAGGGCTGGTCTGTGGGCCAGATCAAGCCCCCTATGCTGGAACTGGCCGGGGGGTGGGGGGTGGGAATCATGCCTGTGCATTGGGATAGGCCTCTGGGGGCTCAGCATCACTCCAGTGTGCCCCTGCATACCATATTTGATCCCTGGGGCCCCAGCACTGCCTCCCTCCCACTGGGACTGGTCCTTGGAGGCCTGGTACCACTGCCTGCTGTCCCAGAGCACTAAGACTGGGCCTTCAGGCCCAGTGCTACCCCCTGCCAGTTCCTTATTTGCTGGGACTGGACCTTGAAGCCTGTGTCAGTGCTGTATGCTAGAATCAGGTGCAAGGCCTGGGGCTCCCCACAGGTCCAGAAATTTGGTGAGATGAGCCCCCCCACCCTGTGCTAGACTGTAAAACCATGGGGGGAGAAAAAGCCGAGTCTTGAATTTGAGCACCAGCCTGGGACCAGGGCAGGAGTTGCTACCTGGGTAGCTCAAAGGTGGCTTGCGGGGGGGTAGCGAAACTGCAGGAGGTGCAGGGGAGCTGCTCTGGTTCTGATCCTGCCCCAGACCAGAACTGCTGCAGGCACATTGGGTAACTAGGGGGAGGGGTAGGGAAGAAGCAGGCATCGGGAGGAGGCAAGTGGCAGGGTTCTAGCTGCCTGCCCCCCTGCCACTGTTTTTCCGGTTGCAGTGGTGGGGCAGATTAATTTAAAAGGAACCCCCACAATAATTAGATTCTATACATACAAAATTATAACTAATTTCTAATTTTCCATGTATTAGAATCCAATCCAAATAATTAATTTTAAGAGGAGGTTGGATGACCATCTTACTGGGGTCGT
>NW_017729022.1:26222599-26225638 GCF_001723915.1 Gavialis gangeticus | reverse complement strand
CTGCTCAGGTTCCTTCCGACCCTAGAAACTATGAAACTACTGAGGGGGAAAGGAGGGTTGCCTTAAATGCGAAGTTTTCTTGGATTTGGGTAATACTTCTCTGCTATAGACACTTAAAGTTATGTAAACATTAACTCACATGTTATAGATCAGAAACTAGGAATAAGAGAGGTTAAGCTTAGTCTAATCTTAAAGTGCTGTCCATCTTGAAGTACACACACAAGACCATGGGTCTTTGCCTTAAATTAAACAAGGAGATGGCTGTTAAAAGGGAGACAAGTATACAATAGAAAAAAGTCCGATTGCTATAATTGTTTCAAAATAGCCACGAACTTGAAAACACCACAGCCGATGTAACATTTGATTAGAGAGGCAGCAACTCCAGGTATTTAACATTCAGCGTGATACCCAGTAATCAATTTGGCATTCAGTGAAAATAGAGCACCAGCAGAGGCCAGGTCAGTGATGGGGTAATATGCACCAACTGAATAACAGGAAATTGAAAGGAACTTAAAATGAAAGCTGAGACCAAACTAACTATTTGTGATTTTGCTTCTATCAATCTCATAACACACGGATAGTCAGATCCAGCACTTGCTTGATCCTGTACCAAGAAGTAAAAATGCATTTATTTTCTTTCTGAATACATGTAAAGAAGATACAACACTAGAATTACTGAAGTCCTCAAATACTACTGGTTAATGTGCATATTTCAAATTATAAATGCATGCCAAATTATGAAATTTGAAAACTTAATATCATTGCAACAAATCTCTACTTACAGGAATTGAAGGAGAGTCTGTTGAATCGCTGCTGTTGCTTCTTTCTCTGCATAGCCCACTTACTACACACCATGACAGGCTTTCATCAAAAGTCAGCGAAATGCTGTCTGACTTGTGCCGTTTTCTTCTTTCACTAGGCCATTCATCCGAGGAATCATCTTCTGCATGTGTGTGATACAGGAAGTGTAGTAAGACAAAGGCATATAATGTAGTCTACCATTTGCATGCAGTTGAGTCAGTTAAAATGAAATTACTTATGAAATTCAATGTGAAAAGTCATTTAGCATTTTACAATAGGCAGGGGGAGGGAATCAAAGGAATGTAACATTTCAGAGAGAGAAGGGAATACTTCTAAAACAGAAACAATATGAAAAATGCCTGGGACAGATGTTTCTGCTGCCCCATCATTAAAACATGTAAACAGTAATTTCTACAGGCAGTAGAAATAATTCAAGAATCTTATATGCTTTCACTATTTTCAGGCACCTGTGAAAGCTCTGCATTTTATAAGTACACGGCATAACCGTACATTTTTGGATGGCAGGTTTTCTGCTATAATCCCCCATTTGTAAGAGTTAATAATTCCATGCTTAACACTCCTTTGGGGTAATGCATGATGTACAAAATATCAACCATAGGTCACTGTTTTAAACTGGACCCAGAAAAATGTTTAATTTGAAGGAAGCAAACCAATGCTTTTTGGGCGTTTCACATGTTTCAAATGCTTTCCAGTAGCATAAAGAAGGAGATGGGGAACAGCATTTGGGGACAGGGTAAATGAGTCAAAGTTCAACTCCACCGACTTCAAGAAGTGGCGCTTAAGTGTCTGTCAAAATCCCTCATAAGATCAACTGTGAAGTCAATGTGTAACTGTGGAGTGAAATTCTCAACCAGCATTGTGTAATTGGCTTAATAACCCTTCAAAAGAGCTTGCTGTCCCCTACTGGTGCCTACTGCACACACCCTCTATTACCCAGGGCTTATTTTGCACTGTAAAAAAAGTTGAAAACTCCACAGATTTCTAAAACTAGCTTCTTTAACTTTAAAAGAAAAAGAGAACAGAACACTTGTACATACTTTGTGACTCCTCTTACTTTCCCTTGGTCCTTCTTGGCTCAGTCCCTTTCTTTTCTTTTCTTGCCCTGAGAGCCCCAACATTCAAAATTAGGTGCCCCCAGGCCCAACCGTTGCTCCTGTCCATCGTTGTCCGCATTAAAGTTGTCATCTCTCCGTGATGTACTGATAGCATACCACACCACAAGGGTTCTAAACACTACAGGGAAATATCAGTGGCTCCAAAGGAGCCACTACCATCCCATTGTAACAAGTATAGTGGTTTAAGGGGAAGGTTTCCTATAAAATTAAAAAAAAAATTGTACATAAACACACTATATTAAAAGACCTTTTAAGGCTGTAACAAACTAACAAATGGATGCAAAAACAGAGTTAATGATCAAGCCTGCAATAAGTAGCACCTTATTGCGAAGCTGTGCTAAATATCACCAATCATGATCTTTAACTGTGAAATTCCATCCTTTTACTAGTTTGAATTACAACATTAAGATGTTCTTTTAATTTAGTGTGAAATGCTTATCAATGCGGTATAGTTTTAGAATAGGCTAATAAGTGCCTACAAACTAAAAAACAAACATGATACCTTAGAGATCTAGCAACCAAACAGTGTTCCTGAGCAACAGAGAAAAAAAATAAAACACCATGCAGTGATTTTAGGCTACTATTAGTCAGTTAATTACAATTATCAATAGTCAGCAGGTAAGTGATGGAAGGTAGTTTGGTGGGAAGGATTCTAAAACATTGTCAGTTATAACAAGAAGTTTGGTGGTGGTGCTCCATAAAGGTTGCAAATTATACCCAACTCCAAACATACCAGCTAGTCAGCCATTAAATATTAGATATAACATCACATTTTCAGGATGCATTTGCCGATACATGTCAAGCTGTCATGCTAGTGATGAAAGGGAACGAAGAGACTCAAAGGACCAGATTTTCAAAGTATCTGTGAAGATACTGTGAAAATGTGCCCCTTCATAACTAGATACAATAAAGCTTTTCACCTCTATGTCACTGACTTAAACTGAATACATAGCAGCTTACAAGCAACATAATTTATCTCCTGGTCGCTGCTTACAAAGTTATATGAAATGAGCATAATGGTGTCAGCCTCTGCGCAAAAAGATGTTCATATCAGGCTATAACTGCTACACAACTGGTAGTGGCATTAGAAAAAAAAAAAAAA
>NW_017729022.1:26217880-26222588 GCF_001723915.1 Gavialis gangeticus | reverse complement strand
AACTGGTAGTGGCATTAAAAAAAAAAAAAAAAAAAAGGTGGATTAAATGGGCACTAAGACTGAGTTACTCTCTGACCCTAAGGGTACTTCTTAAAGATGAAGATTGTAGCATTCTGGTTGGGTGGCTTGTGGTGCCATCTTGTACCTATTTTGCAGACGAGCAAAGGAACTTAGTTTCTAGGGCTATCAATCAATACCTTTTACAGCCATGAATTTAACATGAAAAAGGGCATTTCCATACAAGAAAAAAAAACAACAGCCAGTGACATGCAGAGGTATGCCCCAAGTTAAATGTTATTACAGATATAAAGTATTGAAAATCCAGTGTTAAACATCTGTACATACCAGATTCACTGCGGGTTCTTCTAGAAGAGGTAGTGGGTCTAACACTCGAATACGTGGAGGTCTGTTTCTCTTCTAAGTCCTGCATGCCTTCCTATTAAAAAAAAAAAAGGAAGAACAAATAACAAAAGTGTTAACTAAAACAGCACAAGATACTACTGTTAATCTTCCAATTGCATCCAAATCTCAGTGCCAAAGCTAATAAGATTATTAACTTAAAAATCACGGTGTTAAAAAACACATCAAGCAGCTAGATCACCTTTAGAACATTTCCTTTTTCAAGAGCAGAGCTGGCATCAGTCTCCGATGCGTAAGAAGCTGTAGATTCTGAAAAAGAAAAATACATAATGCAGTGCATACTTTAGGCTCAAAGTACAAGCTGAAAAGTGAAATAAAACAAAATAATTGTAGGCACTGATGCAGCAAATACTTAAATTTCACAAATGTATAATTTTGAAACAATGGAAAAATAAATCAGTTTATACTTTTAAGTGTTTAAGGCTTTTCTGTAACATTACAAATGAGAAAGATAAAAATCTCGTTTTAAAGGTCACACCCTTATTATGAGCTTTTTAATGTGCTCAGAATTATAGTCCTGTCTGGTTTGTGTTTTGGGGATTTTCCACAGATGAAAAAAATATTGTGAGAAGTAAAAGTATTACACAATAATGTATAAATAACTGGTGCAATATTAATGCTGAATATTAAAAATAAAACATAATTTTAAACTTATATCAACATAACTGTACTATTCTACTCATTAGGAATCATACTGAATTACAAAGGCTTTAAACCACGGGTGTTCAAACAAAAAACTCTCCATCCAAAAACAGAAGTTAACTGAATACTGTCTGTTCTGCAAGGCATGGCAATAAAAGACTACAACCAACCATTCTAAACGATCTTACCTTGTGGACTGACAGCTACCAAGTTTCTGGAAATCATTGAATATACTTTCCTTGGAGGGGAACAAGACAAACAATTTGTAAATCAGAAGTATAGTACACCAGCTCATATATAATGTTTTAAATTTATCTATGCTGAAACGTTTTTTGTGACTGATGATCAAAGCTGGTCAAAAAGGGGGGGGGTTCTGTGAATACATACAATAGAAAATGGAAAAGTTCTCTCTTGCTTGATTATTTTTTAATGTTTGGAAGCTAGCTGTTTCATTTTTTTGGTGAAAACAAACCTCACTTTTTAACCTTTGCCTTCCCCACTTTTTTAAAGAATAGGAAAAGGCAAAGCAGTAGCAAAATTTACTCACCAAAACAAAAGGTTTGTTTTGAAATTTAAAAATATATATATTATGGGAACTATTTTGTAAGAGTTTTGGTTTTCCCTAGAAATGCCCTCTCACCAAATCATTAGTTTGATGAACCTAGTCATGGTTCAAATTATTTTTAATGGACAGTTTAGTGTCTGTATGCTGTAATTATGTTGCTGTTACTCAATGGTTGAGTGGGCAAAATAAAAATTCTTCAGAACAGAGAGCAGCCTAAACCTACTGCACAATTCTGAAGTTTGTAAATCTTCTGAGGTGTGGCAACTATGGAAATAAACCTAGGATGAGATGGGTCTTCAGAGGAAGACCTGGACAAGGTGGTATGCAATTATAAAAATGGTTTCATGAAAATAAAAAAAAAAATGCAACAAATTACAGAACACAGCATAAAGTTCACTTCACATTACTTTAACTTCAGTATTGATCATTCATGAGGAATACAAAAATGTTACCTGTGCTCTTTTACTGAAAAGCTTGGTACTCCAAAGAGATCCCCAAGATGATCGTTTTCACAGTGGACAATATGCTGCTCTCTTTCATCATACAATTGTTTGGTCATAATATATTGGCCAAGATAGAACATTACCTATAATACAAGTCAAACATATTGACATTAAGTATGTTTAACCTTGTAGCACAGAACTAACCAAAATCCCCTATTATCAAACCCACTGAGAAGTCTGCAACTTCCCTTACACAGCAATTTTCATCCACAGGTCTCAGTTCTGTACAGTTCCCCATTTTGCAGGTGAGCAAGCTGTAGTTTACATGTTAAGTGACTTGTTCAAGGTTACAAAGCAAGTCAACTGCAGTCAGGAACAGAACTGTTTCCCGATTTCCTATGCCCAATCCAGTGAGTGAACTATACTACTACACTTGTTCACTCATAAATAAAGGAGAACGAACTTGTAAGAAGGCAATTTACTGTTATCCATCTTTATTCATGGGATGTTTTGCTTACTTACCTCCTTCATAGTAAAAGTATCCTTTTCTGCCCCAGCAAACTTCAACAACTTCAGCAACAAAGGTTTTGGTCTAACCTGAATAAATAAATGAAAACAACACATTTAATTTAGAAAGTTATAAATGCTTCCTAAAGCATCTAAAGCACTTTAAAAAACTGTATGACACGTGTACAAAGCTATGTTGAAAGGAAAGTTATTCAGGTTGCAAAGTCAAACATTTGAAAATTACCACATAAAAAATTAATTCTTTTCTTTAAAAAAAAGTAAATAAAAGCCCCCTATGACATGCAACTGTAACCATCCCTCCATGAACCCTGAACGGCACAGACTGCTTCCATTGGAGCTACAGGAACAGCTACAGTAGCTGGTTGCAGTAGAAGGCTATCATCCCATAGGTATACAGGGATACTGTGTTAAGAGAGTTCAGACTACCTTTCTGACCCCCTCCCAGAAACGCAAGAATTTCTGTAGCAGATAATGTCCAAAGAGGAGCACAAGACATGCCATTATGGCTATCCTAATCCTCAGTCTTTCTACTGGTATCACAACCAGGTGTGTAACAGTTACAGTCTGCTTGATGTTAGATGATAAACTTGGGCACTGATGGAGATAAACCCAGTCAGCCTCCTCCCTCCATCCCTCCACCAAGTACACCTGTTCTGACCTGCCTCTAAGTACTCCCAACGCCAGTGGTAGCACTGCTGCCTCAGTGGCAGCACACATCTAGTTTTAAAACTTTATGTACACTTATGTGTACACAGCCAACATTTTTTTCTGAAGTTCTCAAGTGACAGAAGGAAAAACAGTAATTTTCAATAGGCTCTCTCAGCAAAGCCTAAGAAGAATTGCACAGGCCTCAAAACCCCAGATACTTGGAATCATAGAAACCCCAGATACTTGGAATCATAAAATTAGGTTTGGAAGGAACCTCAGGGAGGTCATCTAGTTCAACCCCTTGCTCAAAGCAAGATCATTCCCAACTAGATCATCCCAGTCAAGGCTCTGCCTAGCCAGTAACAACCTCCACAGACGGAGATTCCACAACCTTTTTAGCTCAGTGCCTCCACCTGTACCCACATTTCAAATGCCTGCTGTAAACAGCAAAACGTATCTGAGCTTCTTCAAAATAGCTAAAAGAACCTTTTTACATAGAAAAGAATTAACCTAAATACTGGGTTGCTACTAGACATCCCAATACACACATATTTTCACCGATTACTTTCATGCAAGAGCTGTATGCAACACGCAAGTTCTGTAAAAAGTGAACATCCCACCAAGAGGAAAAAGCATACCACGTGTACACAGGAGTTTACAAAGCCCTGCAACTAGGCCTATGCTTGAAGATTCCTGAGTATACCTATAGACATGCTGCACTAATGTCTGAATTAGCAGCAGCATGGCCACATTACAGCCACACTGACCAAAACCCTCTGCAACATGCTTCAGCATGGCACTGCCTGGTGCCACACAGCTATACCCTCTGTGTCCGCAAGGAGCCTGCCAATCTTGGGGCTCTAACACCAGAGTCCAGTCTTTCAGGCATGATTGCAGACTGGGCTTCACACTGATGATCGGTTCCATGAGAAAGCCTAAAAGTCTCTATTTCCCCATCTTTTTAAAAAGTAGCTTTTATATCCTACTGCACTTGCAAGAGAGTAGAAAAACATGCATGAGAGAACAGCATCTTCCTAACACTTTACCACCAAAGCCTGCCACAACTGAAAGCTGGCTTGTGCCTGTATCAATCATGCTGTAGCTCCAATAAGAGCTAGAACTATAAAAAGTTAGGGTTGGAAAGGACCTCAGGAGGTTGCCTACAGCGGAAAAAAAAAAAAAAAAAAATCATGAGACTCCTGATTTCCAAGTCAAATTAACTCTGACGCATGATTTCCTGATAGACAAATCAAGCCTTGGGATTTTTTTCTTCTGGCATGTTTAGAAAGTGCCACGCTAGTAAGTCTGTGGAGGGGAAGAGACAGGGGGACAGAGAAAGGGCTACATCCCCCCCAGCCCTACTGCTGCCCCTCACTCCTGACCCACAGTACCCCACATCCTGCCAGGGTGTACGGGGACCTCCCTCTCCAGGCTCCAAACCCCACACACCTTCACAAATAAC
>NW_017729022.1:26216686-26217763 GCF_001723915.1 Gavialis gangeticus | reverse complement strand
CCCCTCACTCCTGACCCACAGTACCCCACATCCTGCCAGGGTGTACGGGGACCTCCCTCTCCAGGCTCCAAACCCCACACACCTTCACAAATAACACTCCCCCCCCCCACATGCACACTTCAAAAACAGCATCTTATGATTTACATTCTAAATTACTTGAATTTTAAGAGTTTGCCTCATGATTTTTGACACAGTGGGATTAGCAATACTGCAGAGTCCAACCCCCTGGTCAAAACAGGACCAGCCCCAACCAGATCATCCCAGCCGGGGCTTTGTCCAGGTGGGTCTTAAAAACCTCAAAGGATGGAGCTTCTCCCACCTCTTGGGGTAGCCCATTCCAGTGTTTTACTTCCCTCTTTGTGAGAGTTTGTCCCACTATCTAACCTAACTTCACTTGCTGCGACTTGAGACATTGCTGCTTCAGTGTTGCCAACTTGTGATTTTTGGCATTGTTCCTAAAGTCAATGCTTCGGGAATGTGAAAAAAAAACTTAGCTCTTTCTTTTATATAGGTATATAAGAGAGCCAAGTTTTTCACATTCCCAATGCGCAGGCTTTAAGAACAACGCCAACAATCACAAGAGCTGGCAATACTGCTCCTTGTAGTAAATACCGGGCAAAGCGGGAGAGCTCAGCAGCGCTCCAGCCTTTCAGACTCAGGCAGCCTGGGGAAAACAGTGCGGCTTGACCCCTTTTTTTGTTGCTTTTTGTTATCTGGTGGCTCCGAAAGCAACCGAGGCAGAAGGCTCTTCCACTGCAGGGGCCTGTGCGAGACCCCGGGTTTGTCCCGGGAAGCAGGTGGGGGACGGGGAGGTAGTTGGCAGGCAGGGGACAAGCGGGGATCTCCATTCTTCCCAGCTGTCAAGAGCAGGTGGAGGCTGCTCAGCTGTGTGGTGCAGCCGCGGGATCCTGATCCTGCCCTGAGCAGGGCACGGGCTAGGCGGCCTCGCCAGGTCCCCAGGCCCGCCCCAGGCAGTGCGGGGCAGGAGGGGGGCGCGGGCCCGGAGCCAGGCCGCCAGCCCCGCGCCTGGCACAAGCCCCCCGCTCCCTTCGCCCCGGGGACCCCCAGCGCCCCGGC
>NW_017729022.1:26203273-26216287 GCF_001723915.1 Gavialis gangeticus | reverse complement strand
TGCTCCCGCCACCTCCGCACCAGCCCGTGGGCCCGGAGGGGAGAGGCGGGGGCTGGGGACCTCTTCCCCCTCCCCGGCCTTCATCCATCGCTGCCAGGCGGCGCCATGTCAGCACCAGCCGCTTGCCCTAGCGGTGATATGGCTCAGAGCCCCGCCGTGAAGCCTGCCCCGGCCACAAGATGGGGCAGAGCATCGGTCCGTCTTGCGAAGGCCCCGGGCCGCCTGGTCCCCCGGCCCGGCTCTGCTCGAACTGTGTGTGACCAGGGACGCGGCTCTGGCCGGGAGGCCCCAGGGCACTGCGAAAACGTTTCCCGTCCTTGTCCGATCACGTCTCCACGCAGTTTCACTGGGCAACGTCCGGGGGCTCCTTGGACTTGTCTGAGGGGCCGTGGGTGCCCTGCTCCTTGTCTCCCGCAGCACGCTCGTGAACCCACGACTTTTGCTCCCATCCCCACCTCCTTCTTTTGGTGCCCGAGTAATCAGTGGGCTCCAAGGAAGGCTGCAGCGCGCTTGCCCAGGTTCCCCCTCTATTAACGGAGGGACTAACTTGCTCCATGGGGCTAAGGCCCATGACACCACTTTGTGTATCCACAAGGCCTGTGTCAGGAGCAGAGAGCAGATGCTGCAGGGCAGAGTGAACGGTGCATGGTCAGGTCTCCCCCTTCCTCTTGCAGCCTCCAGCATTTAAGGTCAAGGCAGTTCTGATTCAGAGGCTACATCCCTAACCCCCATGCTCCATTGCTACTGGTACCCCTTTTCAGAGCCATCCCTTGGTGGGGGGGGGTGAATTGGGGCAATGCTTTGGGGGGCCCTGTGGACAGCGCCACTGGCACATGACGAGGGTGCCACCACTCACAAGACTCCTTCCACACAGGCTGATATGCCTCAGGCCTTGCACACCCCTAGGGTCGGCTCTCCCGGCTTTTCTCCAAGAATTTGTCCAGTCTCATTTTGAATCTGGCTAAACTGTCAACTTGCGCTACATCTGGTGGCAATGAGTATCACACTTTAATGGCTCGCTGTGTGAAAAACAACTTCCTTGCGTTTGTTTTAAATTTACTATCTACCAGTTTCATTTTGTGACTCCTAATTCTTGAGAAAGAGAGAGTAAAAAATAAATTCCTCTTTACTCTCTTTTTGCCATATAATATTTTGTAAACCCTTTTTCATGCATGTCCCCTCCCCCCAAACATCTTTTCTAAACTGAATAGGCCTAGACTCTTAAGGTTTTCCTCATACAGAAGCCCCTCCATACCACTAATCTTCCTTATTGCCCTTCTCTAGTTCTTCTTTACCCTTTTTGAGGTGTGGGGATCAGCACTGGGCACAATATTCAAGGTGGAAACCTGCCATGGATTTAACGGGGCATAATGACATTTTCCATTTTGATCACAATTCACTCCTTAATAATCCCTAACATTTTGTTTGCCTTTTTGGCAGCTGGTGAGCACCGACCTGATGTTTTTACTGAACTGTCCACAATGACTCCCAGATCTCTTTCTCGTGCGGTAACAGCTAATGCGGAGCCCATCAGAGAGCAAGTGTAGTTTGGGTAATTTTTGCCCAGGTGCATCACTTTATATCACTTTGCATCACCTACTCTGAAGGATAGAGGCAAGTATCTCTCCTAATGTTGGAGCCACAATTTAAAACTTGGGGAGAAGGGGAGGAGAGGGGAGACAGAGGGTGGAGAGGAGGCTTCATTGAAAAAGACTTCCAAAATTATTTCAGTTCAATGCTGTAAAATAGAAACAACTGAGAGGTTTTTCCCATTTTTTTTTGTTTTCAATCAATGTTCATTCTCTGCCACTGTGTGACAGCCCTTTTTGCCATGGCATGGGGAATGTAGGCCAATGCCCAACCAGTAAGTAGAAGCTTCCCTTAAAAAGGGTGACCACTAAAGACATAGTGACAAGTTTCTTGGGACAGATCACAAGAAAACAGAAAGGAGTGAGGGTCACGGATTAATAAGGCATCCGAAGGGGATATCAAGCAGAGCACACTAGCCAGCACCCATTGCCCTCTGAACAAGGCAAGGGAGCTTGTAGATGCTGACCAGTAAAACTCTGCCTGAAGATGTGAGTGGAGGAGTGAGAAGAGGAGGAAGAGTGAGGAAGACCCACCCTCACTTGGGTCCCCACAGTCAGAGCCTCCCTTTTGGTCCTGATGCTAGGCAAGATGGATATATGGTCTGATCCAGTAAATGGCAATTATGTTCATGTCCACTCTAACCTGCTGATGGTCTCAGGAAGAAGGCTGAACATGCATGGGCATGTAAACTCTTCCATCCTCTTATTCCTGGAAACTGACATTTCAGGTCAGGTTTGAGCTGTCTCATCAGGGTAGCTACCTCTAATTAATCTGCTTTATGGATAAATGAGATTATCACTTTTCATGACTATTTAAAAAAAAAAAAAAAAATCAATAAAACTATAACTCTTTAATTGATACAGTTTTTTTCCACTGAAGGGTGAGCTTTTTATTCTGTAAATATAAAAGTTAACAATCTGAGCAGAAACAAAGGCATCAGGCAACAATACAACTGGCAATACTGTATTTAAATCAAAAGTAAATATATGCAACTGGAGCAGAATTTCAATGCAAGAATCTGAAACATGTCTCAGGACCTCAGGCTTGTTCTGTGCTTTGGTGATGCTGCATGTTACAATGCAGTACTGACTTTAGGAGGCAGGGGTTTAAAATAAATTATGGACCTGTAACAAACACAATAACAGGGAGTTAGAAGAACGATAGCAAATTCTTCAGAGAATTCTGAAAAGTTGGAAGAACTAAAGATTTTTGTAAGAAATCATTAGTAAGACCTATAAGGAACCAAAAGGCATACCTGATTTGTATGGGAGTGAGTAGGGATTAAAGGTAAGAACTGCAAGTTTTTAATGTTATTAATTTGAATGGACATAGTATATGGTAAAACCTTGAACACCATGGAAACCAGAGAGTCAGTCTTATGCTCTGAGGTTTTGGATAGTGAAAATTTTCATTATAGGACACAAATCTCTTTCAGTTAGAGTTTAAATATGTACTGTATTAGAATAAGCAATAATCACAAGAACTAATTGTCTGTGACAATTAGCTTATACACGCAAGGGGCAGGCAGCTGTCCGGACTTGTCCTCTGGATAAACTGTGTTTCAACAACAAGATGATCTTGTAAAGATTCCAGTGATAATTAAATCTGGGCAGTTTGTGCAACCACTTAGATTTTCAAGACAAGCTTGTTATCCTTCCAAAGCAGGTAGATCAAGGTTCAGGTGCTTACACAGAGAATGGCATTTGAACAATTGTCAGAATTTTTTAAATGTATTTACATTTCATTAACTCCAGAATTTCAAGGCATAGAAAGGTTGTTTGTATGATGGTTGAATGTCTTGTCCTATAGCTAACAGAGCACGATCCCTTGGGTCATGACCTCTACAGCCTCCTTACCCAAGTTTAGCCAAAGTCTGAGGTAATCATTACTTGAACAATACTTGTATAAAAAGTACAACAAAGGGAATTGCCAGATTTTCTACTATTGGATTAACACAGAACAGCAGTGATTTTAGTGGTCATTCAACCAATTTCTAGCACAAAGTAAACACTACCTCTCTCCTAGGTGGAAGATGATACAAAAGCAAAGCAAATAAAAAAAAAGAAAAACAAAAATAAACCACTCAGCCTTCATTTAGCCTTTACAAATCCATGTCAAATTATTGAATCTTGCAGAAGTGTTGATGGCATCAGTTTGCTCAGGAAGTTAAGAAAAGGCTTTTAAATCACTAGTAAGCTTTTTCTGTTCTTAATATCGTCCAAAGCCTCCTGAAACAGGCATGTCTGTCTGTCTTTTTCCACTTCTCAGCCAGCTATTAGCTCACTGTGACTAATAATAAGCATGTGATTAACTTCGCATTCTTCAAAGAATAACAACCCTTCCCAGGAGATCTAACAATAGGAAAAAAAGTTTCAATCCATGATTTTTATTAATTTTTTAGGGCAAATCATGCCTTGCTTCTCAGGACTGATTAGTATAAAGAATTAAATATTAGAATTAGTATTAAGTCAACAGGGGCTGTGCCTGAAATAACATTTACTGTAGATGTGCACTGATATATCGGTTGCATATTGGATTGGCACCATATAAGAGGAAAATAAACGTTATCAGCTATCAACTTTTCTTGGCCGGTGTTGCCGATAATGTCACCAATAAATATAATAAGGCTTCTGACCAGGGCCCCTGAATGTAGGGCTGTCCCTGGTGGGGGGAAGGGGGCGGGGGGCAAATCGGGGCAACTGCCCCAGGCCCTGCACTTTGGGGGGCCCCATGGAGCTGGGCAGAGCAGCGGCTCCGCATCCAGCTGCTCGTTACCCCTCCCCTCACTACCACCGGTGCCAACAGTGGCGGCAGCTTCTTCAGGTCTGGGGCCCATGGGATTGGAGCAGGGGCGGGGCCCTGCATGGGCTCATTTGCCCCAGGCCTCACACCCTGCTTGGGTCTCCTCTGCCTGGATGTTGTGTGCACGCACACAGCAGGACACATGCATGTGGCCGGGAATGCTGTAGCATGAACTGAACTAATGTAGTCAGACAGTGTGGAGAGCAGTGCCCTGCAGGTAAGTCTGTGGAGGGGAAGGGGTGTAGGGGAGGCATATCGAAGCATCCACAGTGATGGAGGGAGGGGGGCAGGAGCAGGGGGTGCTGCCCAGTCAGGGCAGCGAATAGAACCCAGGGGCAGGGAGTGGGACAGAGCCATAGGCAGCTTGTCCAGGGAGTGTGGGTTGGATGGGTGGCTCCCACCGCTGTGCGCACCTCTGAGGGAAGCACAGTGGGCATATGACCCCTCCCAATTTTTGCATAGAGTGGAGGCAGGCTGCCCACTGTGGGCTCAGGGCTCCCTGCTCTGCTGCTTTTGCCCCAGGAGCCACACGCTGGCCACGAATCCCCTGCCTGCCTTGCAAGCTATGCCACCCACCCTGCAAGCTTTGCCTCCTGCTGTCAGGCAGGCAGGGGGCATGCAATCAGCGCACAGCTCCCAAAGTAAAGGCAGCAGAGTGGAGAGCCCCAAGCCCACAGTGGGCAACCCATCTCTGCCCTTGCCCTGATCATCTCCACTTCTAAAAGCGTCCCTGCACTTAAAAATGGTGCTGGCAGTGCTTGAACTAGAACTCATTTGATGAGCTTTAGTTCAAGAGGCTGCCACCATTTTTAAGCACCAGAACACTGATTTCCTCAGCTGGGCCCCAGGGTCCCATTCACTGCCCCGGGCTGGCCAATGCCCCCAGCCCATGTCCCCCTCCCTATGGGGGGGCCTCATTCTACACCCCCCCCACATCCCTTCCCCACCACACACACACTTACCTGCAGGGAGTTGCTCTCCAAGCTGTTTGGCTGTAAATTGGTTGTTGGATCAGTATGGGCTGATATACCTGGTGAATAATCAGCTATCAGTATCAGCCAAGAAAATCTTTATCAGTGCACCTCTAATTTACTGGTGTCCCTCTAATAAAACTGGAGACAAAGTCTTTCAGAAACATTTTCTTACCTATGCATTGCACATTGACCCAGCACAGCAAGTGCAAAATAATTTGGGCGTTGATCAAAGGCCTGTTGATTCTAGGAAGGCGTTACAAAAAATGCCCTTTGAAACTAAAAATTGTAGGTCATACTGAGTGACTGACTAAGCTCCATAATGAACACAGTAGATCAGTGGTGGCTCAGCCTTCCAGCCCTGTGGGCTAGATGAGTGGTATAGGGCCAGTCTATGCGTCAGATCCAGTGTGTCATGTCAGTCCATGGGTTCAAACTGGCATGCTGGGCTGGCCACGTGCATCAGCCTGACTCTATGCACCTGCCCTGAACTGCCACTGCTCCCCTGCTGCCAAATTTTTGGATCTGTGTGGAGACACATGGGCCAGAGATGTTAAATATCTCTTCAGTAGATCAGATTGTAAATGTTCAGCTTTACTGAAAGCAGCATTCAGTTTAGTCCAGAAGAGGCATGGATCATTTATGCAGTGAGTATTTCTTTTTATTGACAGTTTGACTTTTCACAAAATGTGAAAGTATACAAGACCAAATAGCTACTACCCAGGGTTAATATTCAGTGCTTTGAAATAGCTTTTCAGTAAAGGTCTTTCTCTCTCAAACAGTGTGTATTGGCTTTAATAACATGGGCTACATGCAACTTGGTTGATAGATATACCCAGTATGTGTAAAGCTGGCCAAATATCTGAGAAAAGAGTCTCTACCCTCTTGATTTTCCTTGAGGGTGGGTTTCCCTGTACAGTTTGCGAGGTGCTGGGGTTACCTCAATATCAGATCTTGGGTAGCGTCTTCTGCATTGGAGGGAGTGAGTTGTGTCTGAGCCTTTCCTTTGGCATGGGCAGCAGCTGCCCTTTGGAGGCCAGCACCCCACTCATTATGGGGGTGGGCTGGGGATTAGTCAGCCCCTGGGTGAGGGGTTGATGCTGGGATGGGATAGTGGGGGCAGGAGTTGGTCAGGGTTAGTCAAGGTTGCCTCCTTGAGGTGCAGTGTGTGACACAGTTGGAGGGGCTGTGGAAAGTGGAAGTGGGCCGGTGTGTGTGTTCAAGTGTTCCAGGCTACCTTCAGGCTAGCTGGCATCATGATCACAGGACTGCCTTCTGGTAGGCATTGTGGAAAGCAAGAAGCTTCCTTCTGGCAGGAGTTTGCCAGTTGATTCCTGAGTCTGGCATGAAAGCATGCTGTGAGCCCTGGTAGCAGACTCAGCTAACCTGGACCTTTTCTTAGTAGAGTGAGACTCACAGGGAAGAGTGAACCTAGTCAGTCACCAACACATCTGCTTATCTCCTGTCCAAATAAGTGCCAGACTCAAACATGCTTAATTGTTACAGCCTCTGATGAGACTATGACCTGAGATGCTACTGAAATGCAAACCTAAGCCAGGGAAAAAATTAAGGGGGGGAAACAAACTAATCATGTGTTCTTACTTCCCTCTTAAAAATATTCAGTTCAACTGCAGCCCTGATGTTTAGAGCAGTAAGTACAAGCTGTTCCCCAAACACTTGAAACTGGAACAGCATCAGATGAAAACAGAAACTTCCTTTGCTTTGTTTTTCCCATCATGCATTTCTAGTCAGTTGCTGCTTGCTCAGATCAGATCTGATTCATGCTGCCTCTTGGTAACAGCTCAATTCGCTACAAGCAGAACTCTCGGCACTAATTTTGTCCGTCTGCCACAGAGACTTCAATTGTCACAAACAGAAAAATAAATAAAATCCTTTGTGTGTAGAAGTCCCAGCATCTAGCATGTAAATGAAGTATTATAATTTAAACCTTATCTACCCTACAAGAATTGTTTTTAAAACAAAAGTTAAAGAACTTCTGCAAATACAGTTCTGCTGGTGTGAACAGGGCCTGGCCCACATTTATTCAAACTATTTGTAAATAACTTTTGGTTGCAAGGTAATTGAGGCATATTTTTATGGTGTAAAAGAAACTGGAAGAAGGTCCTTAGAAATTCATGGTAGCTTTCACTAAAACATTACAGAGTGGGAAAGCAACATGTCAATTGCTAATGAAGAGCCATGAGGTCAGTGTGTGACTACCCAGCTCTACTTATCACCAGTTGTGGAAAGAGAATTGTCTAGTGATGATCACTCTGGTTTCTGGCAGTGATCACTTTAAATCTTATGACAGAAACCCCAGCTCAACCTAGAATAGTTTATCAGTTTGATTCAAAACAAACCAGGGTAACAAAATTTGCTATTTGGGACTCTTTTATTCAGGTTACCATTGTCACTTTAATGCACCAGTTAGTTGCATACAAAGCAAATGTCTGTGGTGAGTAAGTGGCCAAAGACGACCTGATAATCACTGGCTAATAAGATAAATGCTAAAGGCAACAACCACAGAGCAATCTAAAAAGAGCTTGACTTGAAATTTAAAAAATGCACACGCCCTCTCAGCCTAAAGAACCATTAGCCCTCTCTCTCCAAGAGCCTCTGTGAAGTCACTGGCAGAATTCTAGTACCTTATACAGTCAAAGTAATGGTTGATAGGTGAGGTTCAAGAGGTTAATATGGTCAGGCTGCCATTCAGAGGAGTGGGTAAGCAGATAAAAGGTGAAAGATAAGAAATTGCCTTCCACTAACTGGCTGGACTCTGGATTGGCTGACTTTTGGTTGAGTTTAAAGTTTAAACTTAAACCGAGACTTCATGACTTGTCATTTCCTTCTCAACTCAGCTGCACCCTACTTGGTGCTATATTTGCATACATCACTTCTCGGCCTCTTGTGGGCTAAGATCAAGTGTAGTTGAGCTCTTGGGTGTCTGGTGCCTCTCAAGTCAGGGGGAGCATGTGTCCACCGACACCAGTCAGCAACCGAGGTTGGGGTCCCCAGGCAGCCAATCCTGCCTCACTCACCGTAAAAGTGGCCGTGCCGCTTCCAGAACTCCCATGGCCACTTCTGGAAGCAGCATGGCTGCTTTTGCTGGCAGCCCCGCTCCGCGGACGGCACTTGCAGCGGGGGCACTGGTGCTCTTGCCTGCCCCCCTGCCCACCAGCTAAACAGGGAGCACAGCCTGACAAGGGGGTGCACTCTTAGGGGGTGTACATTCACCCCTGCGCACCGCCTCCGCATCACCCCTGCTTGAGCTAAAACGCAGTTAAAATGGCAGTGTGTAGTGTAGGGTGCACCCGTGTCTGCATGTGGACAGGACTTGGTACAAGAGCCCCATAGGCAGCTTCTCATTGGCTAGTGGGAGGATTTTGGCTACATGCTGATTTTATGGAAATGGGAGACTCCTCCCTAGCTTGCTCCTGCAGCCATACGGCTGAGGGCAAGCGAAACTCAGGGGCATCCAAACCCCAGGCCTATGGGCTTGGGCTTGCACGTAGGATGCCTGCCAAAGGTTTTGGAAGTATCTGAAGCCCCAGGCTGAAAAGTCTGGGGTGCAGGATACTTGCCAGTTGTAGGGCCACATAAGGTTTTTGGGCGATTAAAGGATTTGGAACTGATCTGGCTAATTTGACCTGGTACACGAAAATTTTTTCCAAAATATATGTTTAAAAAACTGCATACATCTGTCCTGTTTTTATCCCTTTCTTCCATTTTGCCCCTTATGTATGGACTTCTGTCCTTCAACTTGTCCACAGAGCCACTACACTACCCTCCTTTCAGGACTTTAATTGTGGCCTTTTTTTACACTTAAAAATTTTGCTGCCACAGCTGTATAGATCAGGAGGCTGATTTTTTTGTCACCTATGGCAGCTGTGCCAGCATAATGCTTAACATAGTTGCAGTTTCACTGGCAAAACAATCTGATCCCATAAATGGAACTTGTACATGCAAAGCCAGCAAGATCTCTTTTTACCAGTGTAAGCTATTTCTTGACTGGGGGAGTTCCTGTTAGGGTTTGACTGACAAGCCCTTTTCAGTGCAAACCAGACCTGTCCTGCTGGCTCTGGCCCAGACCCAGTTCCTCCTCCTGTCTTGGCTCTGGCCCCCCGTCTTCCTCATTGGAGGCCCTCAGGCCCACTCCTGCTCCATCTCAACCTGGATCTGTCCCCAGAGGCCTTCAAGGCAACTCCTGCTCCTGGCTCCATCCTTCCAGCCCCTCAGGCCTCTCCCTATTCTTTCTGGAAAGCTACAGAAATTTTCTATGCCCTGCCTACTGAAGCTTACAGAAGGAAAAGATAGTGTCATGTCCCACAGAAAGACAGCAAAATATCTGGAGTATGCGAAGTACGAAGCCAGCTGAAACAGTCCCATTGCGGGGAGGGGGATGGAGATACTCACGGGGACTCTACCAGGCAGCCCAGCCTAGACTCATTGCCTAGTTTGCCAAATCTGCCAGAGGCAGTCCCACTGTGGCTGATGATGGCCACTCTTAGGACCTCTTAATTGGCTGCTGGGGAGAGTAGCCTCTTCCTTTCAGTCCATCTGCAGCAGCATACTGCAAGTGAGCCAATAGCTCTCTGCCTGAAGGATTGCTGGGGTAAATCTTTCTGGATCCTGGGCTTTTTTGGTTTTCTGGATTCTGGCCCTGCTCAGCTCTGCTTCTGGGAGCTCCACTTTGGTGCCTTGGTCCCTGACTTGACCTATGACTTGGGCTCTGCACCCCTTCAGGTTCCCAACTCCTGTCTCTAGCTCTCCCCTGGTGAGAGCTAGGCCAGATCACCTATGACCTGGCCCCTTACACTATCTTTTCTCTATGAATAAGCAAACATAGAAACAACTTGCGAGTGGTGACCACAGTGGCAGGGTTAACTAGAAGACTGTTTCAAGCATAGGTAATTTGGTCACAACACAAGCAGTAAGTCCTGCTTCTAATAACACCGCAAAGCCACTGGAGGTGCTCCATGCAATGAGTGCTGCTGCTGCGCTACTCTCTTCAGATGAATTCCCATACCCCTCACCAGCCACAGCCCACCTGAAACCAATTCCCCATTCTCTCTCTCTTCCCCCCCCACCCATAGCAGAAGAGCCACATACTCTGAGGGGAAGGGTCCTTCATGAATTTTTAAAACATCTTTTTCCTCTATTGCCAGCATAAAGAGGTGGAGAGAAAGGGGATGATGGGGAGGCAAACTACCTCCTAGGGGCCTGTGGCCTTGAAACCATCTGTGTTTACTGAATTATAAATACTCCACCACTTCTCTCTCTCTTTTCAACACAAACATCAGCCTTGGTATATTACTGTGTATCAGCTAGTCAAGGATTAGAAGCCTTTTTTTTTTTCGGTATTCATAGGTCTGAGTCTTGGATTAACTTCCTATTTGTGCAGTGTCACTGTTATAACATCCACATGGGCACAGCAGCATTACACCGAACACTAAATTACAAGTGCCATATCATGTCAAGTTCAGTAGCATCCACACTTAAACATAGTTACTTCTACATAGCAATGTATTTCCACAAGACAATATATGTAGTAATCCTAACGAAATAACTTATGTAAAAGCTGTATACATTTTTTACTACTTGTTTTTGGATAAACAGTCTAATCACAAAGCATCTCTTGCCTGATGCCCCCAAGTGCCACGTCATTCTGTAGAGTTCTCTTCTCTTGCTGTTAAGAGAAAACTCACAGGCATACGCATATCCTGCTCCCACCTATCAGTAATATTATCTCCCTTGCTCTCACAAGGGTTATGCAAAACTAGCAGCTATCCTAAGAGGAGGATGTTCCTTATCAGGGTCTGGCTTTAACTTCAGGGATTCTTGATTCCAATGCACATTCCAACCATTCTGCAATGATAGAATAAGGGTACATTCCTCCTTTTCACACAAGTGTCCAGCAAAAGCTTTCATAAGCCAGAAGAGTAGAGGGTCTCTGATGCATCTCAGAATGAACAGAGGAATGATAACACTATTCATGTCCACAGAGACTAAGAGTGCAAATAATTCATTTTGTTGAAAAAAGTAAGCTTAAGTTTCTAAAGATCCTTATGTCTAGAGTGCTCCACTTATTGATGAACCCCAACCATGCAAAACCATTAATCAATTAATCATCAATTAAACACTGCCCAGTCTTGAAAGTGTGAGGCAGAATGCCTTCTTGATAGCAGCACACATTTCCATTACCACAGTCCCAACAGATGATCCAATATCAATGCATATCGCTAAAAAGCCCCAAATGGCATACAAGACAGTAAAACAGCAATGCACTACGGGATGTCCAACTAAGCTACAGAGCACTTCTCTCTCAACTTCTACTGTTCTTTGTAGAGACAAAATGAGGCAAAAGGGCCTAGATTTCAAGAAAAACACTACTAGGTGTGTGCACTATTGGTATAAGTCTCACTGCAGATGTCTTACCCCATCTACAACAAAATGCATGGAAAGTTTCAAATGTACACATGTACACTAAATTTATACTTTAAACAATCTGACTCAAACACAGATACTAGCAGATAAAGTGTGATAGAACAGTTATATTGTATAGTTTATATACACTGAATAACTGTAACCAGAGTTCCCTCTTGCAGCACGTGCAGCCACGCAGGCGTACCCATGCCACGCTGCCAGGTGTGCCTGCACGGCCACGCATGCCACACAGCTTAGAGGGAACACCGACTGTAACCCTTTTTAATACATTAAATAACTATAGAGAGAGCAGAGAAAGGAAAAGGAGAGAAATCCAAGCCTACAGCCTACTCTTCCCTGTGGAAAGACCTGGAACTTCTCTGGATGGATCCGTGACTCAAGCATTGGACTCTCAAGTCATCTCAAGACCCATCAATAGTGGCAGAGATCATCCATGAATTGAGGGATTACCAATGATAGAAACAAATCAGATTCCACACAGATAAGCACGGGTACCCTAATTTGCTACTTGGCCCAGTTAGTTATCTCCTCATAGTTAAACCTCACCATCTTCTCATGTATCTTTCAGGTATAATCTGCAAGGGCCTTGGCACTTCCTGCACATTATACTTGTGGCCATAGGCAACACATAGTGGAGGTACCAGGGGGCACGTGTCCCCCTTCCCTACTGACAGGGCTACCGCCACCTGTGGGAGCTTGCTAGCTCCTTCCCCCCCGCCAAAGGTGGTGCCTGTGGATGCCCCACCAGACTCAGGAGGCACCAGTCACCCATGCTTGTGGCAGCCCAACCAAACCTGATTCTGTCTTATCTTGGTATTTAACCTCCCTGTAGGGCAGAGCTGTACTGCTAGCCAGTGTGTTCACAGGTGGTGGATAGTGGAATGACCTTCAGGGAAGGTTAGCTGTGAAATAAGCAGGGGACACTCGGATGAATAAGCACTCATGGTGAGGACAGCGGACAGCACACAGCAATGGTTTCCCTCTTGAAAAGCCATATGTATCCTTTGACGGTGCTATGACATGGTGAGTACAGGTTGCCACTATAATAAGCCTGCCCAGCCTCCAGCTATGGGTATTCAAGTCCTCAACAACAAAGCAGGTGGAAAAAGATGTTAGAAGCTCAAAAACTGGGAAGGCCGACGAAGGCTGCAGCAGAATGAGATTCCCAGTTTTCATAGATTCATAGATTAAGGGTCGGAAGGGACCT
>NW_017729022.1:26201134-26203262 GCF_001723915.1 Gavialis gangeticus | reverse complement strand
GACCACTACATCCCTTGATTTTAGTGCCTCTGCAAGCTTTTGGTTTCCTTGCCATTGGATCAAGTTCCCGTTCTGTCAAGAGCAGTGTGGAAGCTGATATGCAGCAGTTTCTCCACAATAAAAGAAGTCATGCACAGGCATATTCCACGCCACCACATTCCTCAAGCCCTTTGGCAACCAGCTAATGGTGATGGGAGCCAGATTGTGAGGTCTGTAAGCTCCTAGTCATGAACTGGCACAAAGGCAGCATTACAAGTAGGTCGTCTAGCATTTGGATGAAACAGAAGTGTGATCCAGCAGCTATAGCTGTGACTGAGCAGCCCTCTCCAGGATCCTCTGCCCTGACTCGTGATGCCGCTGATGAAACCAAGAAGAAATTCTACACCAACCTTGACAAAGTCCTTTCTGACATTGCAGAGGGAGATAGACTTATTCTTCTCAGTGATTTCAATGCCAGAGTTGGATGGGACTTTAACCTCTGGAATGGAACCATCAGCAAGGAAGGAGTAGGAAAGGTCAACTCCAGTAGCATCCTACCCTTAACCAGATGTGTGGAACATTGACTCACCATCACTAACACCCTGTTCTGCTACAAGAACAAGCACAAGACATTGTGGCAACATCCACAATCTAAGCGCTGGCACCTGATTATGCCATCATCTGTGCCCGGGATCACAAAGACGTCCACATGACCCAAGCTATGCTAGGTGCTGATGATTACTGGACTGATCACCAACTCATCCTCTTGGTCAAACTGGCTCCCAAATGACAGCTGCAGCAGAAGAAATACTGATAGAGCATCAACACTGAAGGACTCAAGGACCCAAGCAATTGAGACCTCTTCCACCAGTGCCTCAATGAAAAACTGGTGAATTCCACCCACCAACAATGGGAGAATGTCAGCAGCATGTGGGGTGCCCTCAAGGCCACCATAATGAGCACCGGTGAAGAGACACTTGAATTCTCTATCCGGAAACATCAAGACTGGTTTGATGACAATGACCAGGAGATCCAAGTGTTGATCCATCTCAAGTGCAGGGTCTTTTGTGCTTGGCAAAATGACACCAACTCCAAGCTTATTGGAAATTGAATCTCCAGTAAGCCAAGGCAGAGGTCCAAAGATGGACATGTGATTTGAAGAACAAATGGTGGGAAGACAACGCAAAGGAGATTCAACATCTGGCTGACATCCATGATTTATGCGGCTTCTTTTGTGCCATTAAAGCCATCTATGGACTGAGCACTCAGGGACCAACCCCCTTGAGACCTAAGGGTGGAGGAGACCTGATCAAGCAAAGGGGAGTGATTAATGTTGGAAGGAGAATTTTGAAGACCTTCCCAAATGCTGTTGATGAGAGTGTTCTTAACTTCATCCCACAACCCAGTCAGAGATGATCTCAGAATCCCTCTAATCCTTGAAGAGGTGAAGAAAGTCATCAAGCAGATGAAAAACAACAAGGTACCTGGAGTGGATAGAATCCCCACTGAAATCTTAAAACAGGGAGGAGAGGAGCTCACATCACAGCTTCATGCCCTCATCTTAAGGATCTGGAATGAGAAGGAAATCCCAAATGACCTCAGGGACATCATGACTGTGACAATCTTCAAGAAAGGAGACAAGTCCAACTATGGAAACTACAGAGGGATCACCTTGCTGTCCATGACATGAATGATCAATGTGAAAACCCTTCTGAACTACCTCCTTCCACTTGCTGCAGAGCTCCTCCCAGAATCAGTGTGGGCTTTGGGCATCAAGAGGCACAACTGACATGATCTTCACAGCTCATCAGCTGCAGGAGAAATGTCAGGAACAACATAAGTATCTCTACATTGTCTTCTTTGACCTCACAAAAGCTTTTGATATGGTCAGCCAAGAAATCTTGTGGAGGATCCTTCTGAAGCATGGAAGCTCACTGTTCAGAAAGGACAGGCAGGGGAGAAGAGGAGGAGTTGCACTTTATGTAAAAGAGCCATATGATTGCTCAGAGCTCCAGTATGGAACTGAAGATAGGTTGGTTGAAAGTCTCTGGGTTAAGATTGGAGGGGAAAGCAATGAGGGTGATGTTTCATAGTTTCATAGTTTCTAAGGTTGGAAGGGACCTGAGCAGATCATCTAGTCCGACCCCCC
>NW_017729022.1:26180318-26200669 GCF_001723915.1 Gavialis gangeticus | reverse complement strand
ACTCATGTTCATCTTGGAGTCAATAATGACTCCCAGATCCTTTTCCACCTCTGTGCTGACAAGAGGGGAGTTCCCCAGCCTGTATGTATGGTGCCGATTGTTCCTCCCCAGGTGCATCACCTTACACTTGTCTGTGTAGTGGGGGTCTGCGATACACTACCAAACCAGGAGGAAGTGGTGGATGAGGCTTTCTTCAAACAGCTAGTGGAATTTTCTGGATCATAGGTCCTGGTTCTCATGGGAGACTTCAATCACCCTGACATCTGCTGGGAGGGCAATACAGCAGTGTGCAGGAAATTTAGGTAGTTTCTGAAGAGTGTTAGAGACAACTTCCTGGTGCAAGTGCTGGAGCGGCCAACTAGGGAGTGTGCTCTTCTTGACCTGCTGCTCATAAACAGGAAAGAATTGGTGGTGGATGTAGTAGTGGATACAACTTGGGCAGCAGTGACCACGAGATGATTGAGTTCAGATTCCTGAGGAAAGGAAGGATGGAGAGCAGCAGAGTAAGGACCCTGGACTTCAGAAAGGCAGGCTTCGACTCACTCAGGGAACTCATGGGCAGGATCCCCTAGGAAGGCAGTTTGAGAGGGAGAGGAGTCCAGGAGAGCTGGTTGCACTGTAAAGAAACCTTACAGAGAATGCAGGAACAAACCATCCTGATGTGCAGGAAGACTAGCAAGTATGGCAGAAGACCAGCTTGGCTTAGCAGGGAACTTTTCAGTAACCTAAAACACAACAAGAAAGCTTATAAGAAGTGGAAACCTAGACAAACAACAAGGGAGGAGTATAAGAGCATTGTGCTTGGGCATTCAGGGATGAAATCAGGAAGGCCAAAGCACAACTGGAGTTGCAGCTAGCAAGGAATGCGAAGAGTAACAAGAAGGGTTTCTACAAGGATGTTGGTAGCAAAAGGAGGATCAGAGAAAGTGTGGGTCCATTACTGAATGGGGGATGCAACCTTGTGACAGAGGATCCATGAATGCCTTTTTTGCCTCAGTCTTCATGGGCAAGGTTAGCTCCCAAGCTACTACACCAGGCAGCCCAGTTTGGGGAGGAGGTGAGCAACCAACAGTGGCAAAAGAACAGGTTAGGGACTGTTCAGAAAAGCTGGATATGTACAAGTCCATGGGGCCGGATGGGATGCACCCAAGAGTGCTAAGGGAGTTGGCTGACATTGCAGAACCATTGGCCATCATCTTTGAAAACTCATGGTGATCTGGAGAGGTCCTGGATTACTCAAAAAAGGGCAAACATAGTGCCCATTTTTAAGAAAGGAAAAAAAAGAGGATCACAGAACTACAATCAGCTTCACCTCAGTCCCTGGAAAAATCATGGAGCAGATCCTCAATTAATCTGTTTGTAAGCACAGGAGGAGAAGAAGGTGATTAGGAACAGTTGGCATGGATTCACCAAGGGCAAAACATGCCTGACCAACCTGATCACCTTCTATGATGAAATTACTGGCTCTGTGGATGTGGGGAGACTGGTGTATATGGTGTACCTTGATTTTAGCAAGGCTTTTGATATGGTCTCCCACAACATTCTTGCAGGCAGGCTAAGGAAGTATGGGCTGGATGAATGGACTGTAAGGTGGATACAAAACTGGCTGAAGCATCAGGCTCAGAGGGTAGTAATGAATGGCTTGATGTCTAGTTGGCCACTGGTATCAAGTGAGAGTCCCAGGGGTCGATCTTGGGTCCAGTTTTGTTTAATGTCTTCATCAATGACATGGAAGATGGCATAGAGTGCACCCTCAGCAAGTTTGCAGATGACACCAAGCTGGGGGCAGTAGTAGATAGGCTGGAGGGTAGGGCTAGGATTCAGAGTGACCTAGACAAATAGGAGCATTGGGCCAAAAGAAATTTCAGAGGTTCAACAGGGACAAGTGCAAAGTCCTGCACTTAGGACGGAACAATCCCATGCACCAGTACAGGTTGGGGGCTGACTTGCTGGGCAGCAGCTGTGCAGAAAAGGACCTGGCGTTTACAGACAATAAGCTGAATATGAGCCAACAGTATGCCCTTGTTGCCAAGAAGGCTAATGGCATACAGGGCTGCACTGGTAGAAGTGTTGCCAGCAGCTCAAGGGAAGCTATTATTCCCTTCTATTCAGCACTGGTGAGGCTACATCTGGAGTACTGTGTTTAATTTTGGACCCCTCAGTACAGAAAGGATGTGGACGAATTGGAGAGAGTTCAGTGGAGGACAATAAAAATGGTTTGGGCACTGGGGGACATGACTTCTGAGGACAGGCTGATGAAACTGGGCTTATTTAATCTAGAGAAGAGAAGACTGAAAGGGGATTTAATAGCAGCCTTCAACTACCTGAAGGGACGTTCAAAAAAGAATAGAGCTAGACCACGGTGGGCAAAACGTGGCCTGCCAGGCCATTCCATCTGGCCCACAGAACACCTAAAAAAATTTAGAAAATTCATATTTATCTGCCCCTGACTGCCTGTCATGTGGCCCTTGATGGCTTGCCAAAACTCAGTAAGTGGCCCTCCATCCAAAATAATTGCCCGCCCCTGAGCTAGACTGTTCTCAGTGGTGGCAGATGACAGAACAAGGAGCAATAGCCTCAAGTTGCAGCAAGGGAAGTTTAGGTTAGATATTAGGAAGAATTTTCTCACTAGGAGGGTAGTAAACCACTGGAACAGGCTACCCATAGAGAGATTGTGGAATCTCCATCCTTGGAGGTTAAGACCCAGCTAGACAAAGCTTTGGCTGGGATGATCTAGTTGGGAATGGTGCTGCTTTGGGTTGGACTAGATGACCTCCCGAGGTCCCTTCCAGCCCTAGTTTTCTATGATAGGACCTATATACAAAGAGATCATAATCTAAGGCTGAAATTCTGAAAACACTTACTATATCCTTAATTTTTCTGCAAACTTGTACATCATTTTTTGTAGGATTCGAGGAAGAGAGGCAAAACAAGATAGTAGGAGGCTTTATAGCATCATAGCCTTCTTTCTTCTCCTTAGCAGGTCTAAAGTTATGGGAGGAAAGATTACATGAAATCAGGTGCTCTGAAATGAACCTGGAACCCCAGGAAGACCTTCCAAGAAGGGCGGATCTAGATTAGCTAACGTGGTGATGCCCGATTTGCCTGTGCATGCAAACTTGAAGATCAAAACCAAACATGATCAAATGGGGCTACTCTAATGACACAAATAGATGCAAGCGCAGTGAAATGCAAACTATGGAGCACATGCTTGTTTGCTGACTCCTTGGTGAGACCTGTATGAAGGAGGTCCTCGTCACAGCAGTGGAAAGTCATTGCTTGTGCATGGTTCTGGAAAAAAACATCTAGTTTATGACAAGGACACAAAACGAAGAAGAAGTAGCAGCTTTCTTTCTATGTTCTTTCTGAAAAAATAACAAATATACCCATGAAGCAACTTTGTATCTTGATTCAATACACCTCATTTTCCAAGACAGTGACAAAAGTCAAATGATGCCACATCATGGAAGTAAGCAAGTCCCAGAAATGCTGGGACTTTGCTGCCTAAAATAAATATATAGCTGGCTCTGCTCATAGGATGGAGAACTGATCATCAATCACTCAGTTAAGAACATGAATCTGTGTAGACATATGTAGTTGCTTACTGGGCCCAGCTGGACAGGATGAGTAACATTCTTGTAAATGAATTGTTTTTATTCTTAAAATAAATTATTTCCATTAACTGTGGAACAAAGAAAACATAAGGGGGTTCCCCCACTGCTAGCCACATAGGTCTAAATGCTCAAGACAGCCTTGGGAGTTAAAGCAGATAAAAGAACAGGGGCATCAAACTCACTTGGCCGAGTGGTGCAGGACCCGCCCTATGAGCTAGATCCAGCACTCCAACCGGTCAAGGACTGGGTGGGAAGAGACCTGGCATCCTGGACACGGCTGCTGCTGCAGGAACAGGTTGCAGTGCTGGGTTGCTTCCACAGTGCTTCCGGGGTTCCAGCACTGGTGCTTTCACGTGGGTGCTTGGCAGCCAAGGCAGCAAGAGCCACGGTTTTGGCCCCTCAGCAGCACCATGCTTCTTCCCCATGATGGCAGTCAACCTGCAGTGCCAGGCTTATTCCTGCAGCGCAGCTGGGGAGCTCCAGCACTGCGCGTCTCTCCCAGGTGCTTGGCTGCCACCAGGGGAAGGTGTCTTATCACGGGCTGGGTGACCCAACTCTACGGGCCAGATGTTTGGCATGCCTGAATTACAAGAACTGGTGCATGTTTTATGAAGGAGACAAGGTTAGGGAAAAAGAAATAAAATTTCTGGAAAAAGGACATCTGTAAAGGAAGAGGTGAGGAGGAGAGGGGGCAGGGAAACTGCAAACTGAGAAGCTTCATGGTCAGTCAAAAAGGGCATTGTACTTCCTCTGCTAAGTGATTCCTTCAAGGTAAAATTTATTTTAAGAATCACTCAAGAGACCTTTGTTTTAGGATCAGAATTAAATCCATGTTCTTTACAAGGGCAGGCAAAGTTATTTGAGTAGATGTGATATTTTTTATTAGACCAACTGAGTAGTTGGAAAAAAGGTCTTTGCAAGCTTTCGGGTGCAATTGCCCTTCTTCAGGCATAGGAAGCCTCTGCTGTCTGAGACTCCAAGGAATGAAAGAAGCTAAAAGTGAGAATGTAAATAGGTGGAAATTAGAAAAACCAAAAAGGTAGCGGTGCAGGGAAGAGAGGGGGGAAAAAGCCAAAGGTAAGTAAGGGAGACTCTACTGTAGTAGTTTTCCAAGGTAGGAAAGAAGCTGTCTGTGAAAAAAGGAAATAGCTGGAAATTAGGAAGACAAAAAGTAGAAAAGGAGGGGAAGGGCAGAAGTGGGGGGATGGAAAGAAAAGTATAAAAGGTCAGGTCTGGCAAGTAGCTGGTGAATCAGATGTTATGCAGGTTGTAATGCATCATAAATCCAATGTCTATATCGAGTCCATGATTTTTTGTATCCAGTAGATTTACAAGGGATCATCACAGGAATGTCCTAGTAACAGTGCCATCTAGGGGCAACAAAAGTCAGCTTTATAAAAAAAACTCTTGACATCAGGATCTTGGAAGTTAATGAAAAATGCTGCAGGTAATTTAGTCTTGTGGGGGCCAATCTTTTTGGCAGGCATGCCACAAAGTAAGCCCCACACCCTCTAAGTGCCTCTCCAATCCCGTTCCTGATATGTTGCTCTGATTTCTGCTCCCTGCCCTATCTGCCAGTGTGTTTCTTCCTCACCAATGCATCACGTGCCACACACACAGGCTGCCTGCTCTGCTTATGGCATGAATTCATAGATTGTAGAGTTGGAAGGGACCACAATGGATCATCATGTCTGACTCCCTGCTCCTAGCAGGAAAGAGGGCTGAGGTCAGATGACCCCAGCCAGGCGACTGTCAAGCCTCCTCTTGAAGACCTCCAAGTTAGGTGATAGTACCACCTCTCTTGGCAGCCCGTTCCAGATTCTGGCCACCCTTACTGTGAAATATCTCATCCTAATGTCTAACCCTGAATCTGCTCTCCACTAGTTTGCACCCATTATTCCTAGTTACTCCCTGGGGTGCTCTGGTAGATCACGCATCTTCAATTCTCTGTTATCCTCCCTTGATAAACTTATAGGTGGCTACAAGGTCTCCCCTCAGATGTCTCTTGTGAAGGCTGAAGAGATCCAGATCCCTCAACCTCTCCTTGTAGGGTCTTTCATGGAGGCCACTAATCATGCGAGTGGCCCTCCTCTGAACCCTCTCCACATTCTCCGTGTCCCTCTTGAAATGCGGCACCCAAAACTGGACACAGCACAGTACTCCAGCTGTGGCCTGACCAATGCCACATTGAGGGGGAGCATCACCTCCCTCAATCTGTTGGTCATACACCTGGTAATGTAATGCACGATAAGGTGTGATTGGCTTTGTTGACGGCCTTGTTACACTGCTGGCTCATGTTCATCTTGCAGTCAACTGTGACTCCAAGATCCCGCTGCGCTGCTGAGGAGGTCATTCCCCAACCTATAGGTGTGTTGGGGATTCCTCCTCCATAGGTGGAGTACCTTGCATTTATCTTTATTGAATTGCATCCTATTTCGTTCTGCCCATTGACCCAACCTGTCCAGATCCAGCCTGTATCTGCTCCCTGCCCTCCAGTGTGTTAACTTTGCGCCATAACTTGGTATCATCTGTGAAGTTGGAGAGGGTGCTCTCCACACCCTCGTCCAAATTGCCGATGAAGATGTTAAATAACACCGGTCCAAGGACCAAACCCTGTGGGACCCCACTGCCCACCTCCTTCCAGGCCAAGAATGACCTGTCCACCACCACACTCTGGGTGTGGTCCCCAAGCCAGTTGCCACCCACATGCCATAGGTGGGCAACCCCTGCCACAGACCATCTAGAGTCAATTCCTCTACAAAACCAGGGAAGTATGAACATCAGATCATTTCTACTTTTGATCACAGAAGGCTGCACTCACTTTTCTGTATGTTCTGCCCCATATTTTACTTGATTCCATTCAAATTTGTCACATAATATAGCCTATCTTTTGCCTCCAGAGTTTAAGCCAAAGAGTTTCAGCTTAAGCACCTTCCTTACAGTTCATCACAGGCACAAATAAAACTGGACAAAACAGATGCTGCAGCTCAGGAGGAGTACACCAATAAAAGAAAGAAATGACTGGGACATGCCCAGCATCACTCTAAAGCAACTGCATTGCTTCCATTGAAGGAGGAAGCACGTGTGACATGCCTCACTGATACATTCCTGAGCCAGGTACTGAGGTGATGTAAACATCACCTGATGTAAAACAGAAACCCAAAGCAGCTGACTGAGCCTTCTGCCTCTGTTATTTGACTTTCATTTACCTGGGCTGGCTTGTCTCACAGTTTGTGTCCCAGCACATTCACACCAGAGACATGTTAGGGTGCAGACACACAACACATAGCTCTTTTAAACTGCAGTTTAAACTGCTAGTGTCCAGATGCACAAGCCAGTATAGAATGGTTTAAAACTTCCTGGAACATTTCAAAAACATACCTGGATGATCAAGTCCTCTGTGAAAAATGTTTGGTGTCATGTATGGACACCAAGCTTTCCATGACTAGTATCTGGTCAGTCTTTCAGGCATCCCACAATGCATACCCTGCTTCCCTACTCCAACTTCCACAGGACAACTGTCTGTTTTGGTAATGCTCATTGCTCAGGGGGTGGGGAGAGATGAATTGGAATGAATTGAGCAGCTTTCTAGGAAAAAATGTTTTTAAAGCTGCAGGCTTAGACGCAGAAACGTTGTGCAGCCCCCAGAATACCCCATCCCCTGGCAATGCACAAGCAGGGGTCCAGGCAGCTGTAACCAACCCCATGCAGGCAATTGGGGTCTTCCGCCTGGCTAGATTCCTGGGGTAGCTCCAGGCACTGGGAGGCATGCTGGGCTGGGTACTCACCCCCACCCCCTGGTGACAGTGTGTCAGCACTGCAATGCCTTAAGGCAATTTCTTTGATCCAGCCTTGGTTGTGTATATGCAGATACCTCCGATTCATGAACCAGTTCCAAATTAGTGACATTCTTGAAACAGTTCACTTGTTATGTGTCTGCACCCTTGTTTTTTACAATGAGTTGGGTCTAATCTCCAACAATTTTCTTCTACCAATAATTACTCGCAATTATTGTGTCTAGGAGAATTAAAAGGTGTATATATTACCTCTGATGCTTGCTTTAGCTTGCTCTATCCCACGTTTCCTGCAGTGCAATGTTACAGAGTCATTTCCTCTGCAGCACTTGGTCCAAGATACTGATTATAATCATTTTCAGGGCAGCTGCTGTTCCCTTTCCCCTAGTTCCTGGATGTGTACCTCAAGCTGAACCTGCTTTATGGAAACTTTTTCAGCTAAAGGGCTTCTTCTCAGCTATAAAGTTACACCTCGGTGTTTTGGAATCCTTCTGTACCTTGGCTTATAGGAATTACTTATTTATGATGTCAAGAGAAGCTGAAACTTGCATCTTTTCAGCTTCATCTTAATTCCAAAGCTAAACCTATCCAGTAACTCCAGTCAGAGAAAAATAAAAATACAAAGTATGTGAAAAGCATTGCTCCCCCCCCCAAAATAGTGTAAGACAACAGAAATCTTGAGGGACTCACCTAAGGTAAACAGGACAGAGGCTCTTTTTGTTAGAATGTATCACAGATACAATGTTTAAGGCCAGATATGTCACATATAGGTTCCCAAAATAAGATCTCTAACTCCAAAGTAATGCATCTAAAAGAAAGCAGCCTCCTTTTCAGGATGCAAGAATCTGACATTCTCTATTTACTGCCATGGAAGTAGAGGAAAGTTGCCTGTTCATCTCTGAAAAGTCTGATCAATTTATCCCAATACCTAACAATGAAGTTTAATGCCCACATTTAGGTACCATATTGAAAATCATGGGACATAAGTTCCTGTGTACATTTTTCAGTTTATTCCCTTATCCCATTATCTGATACTTTGTTTTTTCAGCCTAGTACTCTCTTCCGGAGGTTCCAAGCCTCTAATGGACATGCGGGTTCTACATGAACTTTCCCATTTGAACATAGGCAGAGGTGGAGAAACTAACCCACTTAAAAACTTAAAAGCTGTCTTTCCCAAGGTCATTAGAAATTGCAATTCTTTTTTACGCTTCATCCAGGGAAGACTGGCCAATTCAGGTCCTCTATCCGCTCTGAAGGTAACAGAGCCATCTTTTTACTATTAATGGTTATCAAAATAAGTCTGTCTCATCTGTGACACATTTCTTGTGAATCCTGTTGGAGTTAGTTAACTAGCTAGTTTTTTTGGCATATTTGTGTGCTTTGATATGGAACACACATTCTCAGTCCAAAAAAGTTACTGATATTTTTATGAGTTTTCCTCAAGCCTCCCTTAATTGCCCACTTCAAACAAAATAATTTATTCCTCATTGCTGCTGCAGTTAGTTTGCCAACTAGACTGTCATGGTTCTTGCTTTACACATAATAGCAAACATGCCCATTCACTGCTTAACTACAGGAACTATGTAGGGACACACAAGCACCATATCAGCAAATTACGTATTATCTTAGGTTACATGACTCCCTACACATTTCTTGGAAAAGTTGACTTTTTACTACGTTGGAGGGCATATCCAGGGTGCACACTCTGTGCAACAGGTAAGGGACCCAGGTGAGAAGGGAAAAGGTCGAGGTCTTGGGTAATAATGTAAATATTCAGGCATATTTTCTCTGATTTCCAGAACTAGTTGAAACATATAAACATATATATTTAAATCATGGGTTTAAAACACTCTGAAACAGGAAAGAGATCTTTTTTTCTTGCTTCAGCCAAGGAGAACAGGGCAGGGTTTTGTGCTTGCCCAAGGCTGCAGAAGGTGGGGGACCTGCTCTGCACTCTTTCTTACCATAGGCCTAGTACAGAGCGGATCATAACCACCAGCCCAAAGCCTTGGCTGGGTCCACAGCACAGCTGATCTGGTGCAAGGGTGATGGGTATAACAGAATCCTTTTAGTTCCTGGAGTATTACAACATAAGAACTTTAAAAAAGCAAACTAGACAAAAAGGACTTCATAATTTAAGTTCCACAATGTGAACCGGAGGCGAGGCAAAAGCTCTCTCCTTCTCTCAAGAAGTGTACAGCCTCTAAGAGAGCACTCTGGTAAAATCTCCATGAGATGCAGTTTTACAATTACTGCAGCCAATTGTTTATTATTCACATGGGATTCATATTTCCAAACATTACTGAAAGCTATTCTAAACCAAGTGTGCAGTATTATGGTGTAGTGAAAGTTCACATGCAATTCTGATCTTTGATTCTTTGAAGAAAATCACCTGGAGATAAACTAAGAGCCTCTTCTGCACTGTATTTCTTAGCCTGCGGGGGTTTCTCATGATGTTTATTTGTCTGAAACTAGAAACTCCATAGCTCAAGAAGTCATCAGCTCCTGCTGCTTATTCCTCCCTTCCTTAAGGTAATAATTTTCTGCAAGTGACACCACAGTCTCCATAGTAATTAACTGTGATGTCAAATACAAAGGCTGGAACATTGGTGGGGGGGATAAAGGAAGCAGCAAAAGGAAAATGATTTTTTAAGGAATGGAGTTCAGTGGCCCAGGAAGAGGTACTTAGTGATAACTGAGTGTAGACAAGTGTTTGAAAAGAAGACAGAACTGCCTCATTAGAAATTATGAGAGTGAAACATGTTTTCAAGATCTTTTACCAGCCTTCACTGTTTACTTACCATCACTATATATGTTTTGTTTTTGCTAAAAGGAGGTACTATTCTATAACTAAGCTACTCCAGTGCATGATAGCTTCAGTTCTGCTGTATTTAAAATGCAGGTAAAGCACCCACTAATCAAATGGGATGAGCACAGGGTGACTGGGGAACAAAACATTTTCCAAGCAGACTGGCTTTTCAACCTCCTGCCTAGTTAAACTTTCCATCAGTTTCTGAAAACTGCAGCCAAAGGGTTCTCTTGCCCATCATCTATTGAGTCCCTGTTGCCTCTGCCTCTTTCCTGCTTTTCCAAGTATGCTGGCAATCATCACTAGCAGGGCACTACCACATGGCCTATAACTATATCATTGTCAAATGTATTACTACTATCTGTATAGCAACAAATTTGTATTCCCTCACAGGTGTTAAGCAAGAGCAAAATCCCTGAGCATTTACAACCCAAGTGCATAAACAGACAAAAACCAGATGGTGCAGGGGGGTGTATTTCAGTGAGTTTCACAGAGCAGATGTGCTAAATCCGCAGTTGGTTAGAACCAAGTTATATATCCAAACGCTTTAAATGTTTCTGCAGCTACTGCTGTGTGTGAAGTCATTTGGAAATCAGTCATTTTTATCTTCAGAGCTTCACAAATATTTTTTTCCTAGCCTTATCTACAGAATAAGCCCTTTATCAAAAGTGATCTACCTGCTGGTATGTCTCAGAGAAACTTAATCAACTGACAGGCAGACTGAATAAGGCTTTAATGTTCCTTTGGCCCCTGCTACAACCATGCATTCATTCAGCACAAGCAGACAGAGCCAGCATATATTTCTGCTGAACTGGAGCTCTGTCCTGAAGGCAGACTTGCAGGAAGACAAGCTCCCTTTTCACCGAGAAGCTGCACAACACATTCCTTCTACCTCAAGTCTAAGAATGCAGCTGTTTTCCCATCAGCAAAAACTCCCCTGGAACAGTACACTGAACCCCTACCCTAACTTATCAAGTCATAGAAGATCAGCAGATACAAAATGCTGCCAAACGCACAAGGTTATCAACGTTACAGAAAATAGTGAGCCTTGAAATAGTGAACAGTCCTAATGCGAGCCAAATTAAAAAAAAAAAAAATAAAAAAAATCAAGGCTTAATCTTTACTTTTTTAGGGGTAAAAAAACCCATCAGAGGACAGTGACCTCAGACTTTTTCCCCTTAGAATTTCCCAGCAATATCTCTGACAGCAACAGTGCCAGTAAAGACAAGATGCCACAAGCCACTGGTGTTTTAACCAGAGTCAGTCTGCTTTGAGTATGCTCAGATAACACGGTGGTTGAAGTGCCAGCAGCATGTCAAGCCAAGCACTCCAACTTGGAACTGCTGTGGTGGTAGCAATATCGAGAAAATTTAGAAAGAACTGCTAATACAGGGGATGCTTTGCATTTTCATCATAGGATAGAACCATGGCCTAGCTCCTTAACACAGCTCAGTCACCTTTGGAAAATGAAGTCCAACAACAAGCAACACATATTTACTACTCATTGCAGTCTTCCTGCAAACCTAGAGCTGGTTTTAGTAGAGAACCCCTTGATTCGTTTCTCCCCAAACCTCAAAGACCTTTAAATAAAGAATATAACAATATTTTAGTGTACTGCTGCTGCCCCTTCACTTAAGGAAGCATAAAAGCGTAGTGAGTACACTGGAGAACAAATATAATAAGCCTACAAATGCATTCCAGGTATATTTCTAATGCATTATTTCAGTAGCTGCTCATTGGATATATAGTTATGGTTGTTAAAATATCATATACAGTGCAATTCTACTGGTAAGGTCAGGTAAAAGATAGGAACCACACATACTAAAGATGTTAATTGTGTTTTTCCTCTTCATGCAAACAAAAGTAACTGAAATAGAGACGTCAGAATAATATTAAAATAACATTTTGTGTATTAGAACCAGTTTTTCCCCCCCATTGAACAAACAACTTCAGACAGATTATTGATTTGTATATATAAAAAAACCCCAAACCCAAAAACAAACACCCCACCCCCCCTTCCAGTAAGCAGGATTACTTTTACCTCAGGTTTGCCAAGTTTGGCTGCATTTTCACTACATGACTTCTAGCACAGAGAACATTCGTAATAAAAATACAAAACACTCACAGAGCACCTAACGAGCAGATGTCCCAGGACCACCAAATCCAAATACTTGTTTCTACATGCAAGAACCAGTTGATGGCAACCATTTTCATTTTCCAGCCCCATCTCATTTCTGCCCAAGATCCCCCATACTGTTTAAAAGGTGGACAACCTGAAAGACTTCTTTCTTCATACACACAGAGCTCTGGCTCGTGGAGAAAGCAGGATCCCTGCCACCAGACAAGGGTTGATGGGTGGATATACAGGGACCCTAGTGCAGGGATAAAGGATGACTACAGAGTCCCCAGTTATGGGGAAAGGGTGGGGGGAATAATGCCACATATAAAAGCTATAGTGAAGATGGGGAACATACGCAGTCCCTTGCATGAGTGAAGAGACCAAATGAGTTTATAAGGAACCCCTGAAGTAGAGGAGGATGGCACACGAAGAGCCTGACAGGTAGAAGAGGGATGAAAAGAGCCTCCTGTGTGTACAATTAGCTTAACTAAACAAAAACTACAAAGGGTGCATCCACATATACAAGTTTAGCACCACTTGTAGCTTTGTGTCTTGTATTGCAGATGCTGTATTTAAGTAAAGAGCCAGCCAATTCAATCAATCCAGGAAACATATGCAGCAGCAATTCTTTCCCCACAAATATAACAAGTAACTAAAATTCTGTGCGTTCCCTAGGACACTGATGCTCAAGCTACGTAACTGTATCAAGGCAGCAATGTCATCCCAAGATTAGGTAAGTCTGGCTGTTAATGTCGTGAAACATTTGATAAAGAAAGAGACAAAAAGAAAAGTCCAAGAAATTATTTTATTCATTAGGCATAATGGGCAAAACCCAAAGTAAAACTTCAATATATGAAAAAAATCCAGTCAAGCACCCTATAGGACTTTCCAGCAACAGAGTGCATTTATTGTGTACCCTCTTAAATAGCCAGTGTTTAAATCACTCCCTTAATTTTCTCTTGCAGTTTTGAAGATCTGCTCCTGTCCCATTTTTAAGGAGCCATTTTTACTATCACACATTTTTGGCTAGTTTTCTCCCCATGTAATATATTCACATCAATCCCATCTTAGGTCTGGTCATACAGGCTTCTATATCAGTCATTTCATTTCTAACTCTAAAATGTAAATAAATCACAAGGACATTCTTAGAGGAGCTTGTGCACAGCACAAATTAGTGCAACCTGCTTTCTCAGTGCACAGACTGAAGAATGTGCACCTAGAGATCAGACAGTGCTAAACACACTTCTCAGCACTCCAGATTGGTTTTTAAGCTAACAAATTATAGGATTTATAAAAATGTTTATAAAAGAAATTTTCCTTGGACCTGTACAATGCCTAAGACACAGTTGGTAAAGACACAAAATTCTTTAGCTGTTCATAATACTGAAACAATACAGAGTAGTATGATGTAAACTTAGGCTACCCTACCCAAGAGAAATAGATTTTTTAAAAAATCAAGTACTCTGAAAATTGAATAAATAATTTACAAGCCTGAAAACAGGCTTCACTGTAAAAGGTGACTGAGATTGCTTCTTGCACATTAAAACAACATTAAGGTTTTTGATCATTTGCAATGTTAAAAAGCTTAGAGGACCCAGCTATCCAGTCATTTTTGTGGGTTACTGTAAAACCCAAACACCTGTTTCTGCTTATAACTTAAAACTACTGCAGATAGACATAAAAATGCAATGACTAAAGTAGTGCAAATAAATTTTAAGCACTTGCAGATCTGGTAAACACATTTAACAGATTTACTGAAAGCAGGAAAACTGGCATGTTAATGTTTTTTATAAGATGGTTCTTTAGCCTTTCCCAAATGGCTAAAAAACTAAGCCTGGCTTTGGCACAGAGCAGTCATTTATACACCACAAATTACTGCAGAACATGTGCCCACCACAAGCTCCTCATTGGTTGCTGCAGATTTCCTGAAGGGACCCCAACATAAGATTCCCAGCAATTCTTTGGGTTCTTATACTAACAGTGAACCTTTTCAGGGAAAGGTGTCTGCATGGGTGAGATGCAGAAGAGCAAAAACTAAAACAGTATGAGGTTCACATCACTTTCTACCCCAATGACAGTTTACACATACTTATTAAAAAGATCCCTTTGGGCCCTGTCTGGACAGTTTTTTAGCTGCCCCCAATATTTCCACGTGCCAGCCATAAAGCAATTTTCATTAATGTAAGAAAATTGTGAAGCAGAAACAGGAAATGTTCCAAATATCAGTGACTTTATCAAATACTGTTAGTTGTAAAGATTAACTCAAAGTGCATCTCCAGCATTGGGGGTAGGGGGGGAGCTGGTTCAAGTTGATCATTACAGCTGCTGTCTCCATTCATCATTTCACTAATAATTCTACTCAAACCATTCAGCTGAAAGTAATTCACATAGTTAACCAGGATCCATGCATATATATTTTGCTTTTCTCTGATTTAAAAAAATCCCTATTTTTTGGTTAAAAAGTAATTCCAAATCCACATTTTTCCATGTTTAAAATGAACCACCACTGTATGTATGCATGCATATATATATTAGTGGTGTTTCATTTAAATGACAGAAAAATGTGGATTTGGGGTTACTTTTTTTGTTTTTACTGGAAATTAGGGATTTTTTTTTAAATCAGAGAAGACCAGGATCCCTATACATAAGGAATCATGTTGAAATCAGAGTTCTGGTTGACAGCTTTTTTAACATAAACAGCAAAAAAGCAAGGTGCCCTTTCATTGTCTAAAAGTCAAAAAGGCAGCAAGTGTCCTTATATATTGGAATATCTGCATGTATAGGCCTCAAAGCTTCTTTACAATAATAATAATAACAATACCTGTCAGGATCACAGAGTCAGAATTCCTTCAATATTTACTGAAAGAGTAGCCACCATTAGTTCATTTGGTATGGATGTGAAAGTCACAGCAACTCTTACAGCATTTACCCCGATACGATGAATGCTTTTCCCAAGAAATGCTGGTTTATGGACACTGAACCAATTTACTCTTACTGCTTTCCTGTTCACCAAGTTTGAAGTGAGTATATGCTAAAATGCCTAACAATGTGCACAGAATCCCAAGACCTTGATTTACTGATAATGGATCCTTAAATAAGATGTACCCTCCTAGAAGAGTGATGCAGAACTTGAAATGTCCAAACATATTATACCTGCGTATCTGTTAAGGATAACAATTGTCAAAAAAACAAATCACCATCTAAACCAAAAATAACCTGTGGCATTTCACATAGATTTCTTTCCCCACAACTTTCCACTTTAATCTGTGCAATTATGATACGTGACAAATTGCATTCACATGAGATGTTTCATCCAATTTGCTGCACAAATCAACCAACACATAAACAACAATCACTTTATACACTTCTTACAGACAGCCACAAAGGTACATGCAAATGTTCTCAGAGACAAAAAGATCACATTACTGCATTAACGACCAGTGTCTAAATGAACCATAAGAAAACAGGCTAAAACTGGATTGAGCTCTTCCAATTGTAACATTCAGGATAAAGTTGGTAAATTACCAATTTGCCCAGGCTTTTATTTCCATTATAATATATAGCTGAGTTACCACAAATCCTATTCATCTGAAAATAGGAAGTGACAAACACAAAGGATACGTGACAGGAGAGGTATTTCCAATGATCCAGTAAATGGACAAGTTTACCATAAAGGCTATTATACCAGACAGCAGCACCATTATCTGTGGATTAACAGACATAGTCAGTAATCCAACATATTTCTCACTGTCTTCAGTTACACCTCAAGTTGTTTAAGTAAGTTTCTTTACTTTCAAATACAAATCAGGAAACATCACATAAGAGAACAAATAAAATTGAGAACAGAATAAAGCAAATATTATTTCAAATTCAGTGCAGACAACTTGAGTAAGAAGTTCAGAACATGTTTGTGAAAGGCAAACAGAACTACAACACGCATTGTTTCTTCTTTATTCCCTCTGTCTGAGGCAGCGGCCCCAGAAATTCAACTGAGCCCTCACACAACAATTTTATGCAGTAGGTATATTGAAGGTAATTTGCCATTTCCTTGATTTCTTGCAACTAAGACTCCTACATGCAAAGATGAATGGGCTGAAAAAGACAGTCAAATCCATTGACAAAGATGCCAAAGTGGCACAAAGTCACCTCTCTCACTTCCTTTACTGTCAAAAGTGATATTTGAACCTGTTGTACTAAGTGATGAAAGCACTGGTATCTAATTTAAAATAAAATAAAAAGAAGAAATAAATCTTACCACAGCAGAAAGCGTCCATGGTCCAAATATCCCCCCTTCTCCAAATACTGGCTCAAAGAAGGGTACAGTACAGAACAACATGGCACAGGACATTGGTGCCTGATAGTACAACAACTGCATAGAGTTCACCTGCAGCTCATGCTGCTTGGCTCCCACCCACTAAAACCAAAAGGAAAAATGGTGTTAAACATGAGAAAAATCAAACCCTAACATAAAAGCAAACTTGGTTACTGATGTGGAGGGAATTTAATATGGACAATATTGTTTTCCACCTCTCCTTATGTCTCAACCAGAGATGTACTGGTCTTCACTTTACTCTGGGTAGGCAGTGCTGAGCAGACTGACGAGGGAAAAAAAAAAAGAACATGAATAATTTCTTTCAACAAGCTATCTAATAGTTAGCTCTTGACTTTTTTTTCCCTTTGTTTCTCCTATATCTCTTCCCATATTTTATGAGAAAAGTCTTCTACCCGGGTACAGATAGAACAGTGGAAGGGTTGTAAAACTGCTGGCTTCTGTCTTTCTAATACTACACTCTGAACCAAGCATAAAAACATACTGAGTGCCTTCCACAAAAAGAGCAAACAAAATTGTGAGATCTACTAGTACTTGTAATATTCTGTATTGGGGGATGCCACAACATGATTATCAAAGTTGCAACAGACTACACCATGTTACTGGCATGCTATCAACATACAACTGTTAAAAATCTCACATATTTTAACAGAATATTTTATGTTGTTCTTCAAAGTATAACAACTTTGCAGTGTATCCTTATGACAGAGGTCCACAGGGAACCAATATTTCAAGTACTACATGGTATCATTACATTACAAATAAAGCTCCTACCATAATATGTATGTTACTTATCCTTATCTCCTCCTTTTTATTTTCCACTTCATTTATCATTAACCACTATATGAGCAAATATGCATGATGAATACCAATTTAGCTTTCAGTTATACTATGCATGAATTTATTTTGATATAGAAAACTCCAATTTAAACAATATGCATAATTCAGAATAATTGCTGCATGTTAGTTTCTATGATTACTAAGATGAATGTTATAAAAAGCTGGGAGACAAAGGATTTTTAATGCTTACTTTGGCATTTTACTGAAGAAATGCTCTACAGCTAACATTTAATAAAATTAATATAGTGAAATGATCACAGTTCTAAATTAAAACACATCAGAGCTTTCTGTGAAAGGACAAAACCTGATTTCACCTAAATAGCAACTAAGATTTCTGCAAGATACACACAGTCTGGCCATTCCAGGTAACGTTGCCTGTTTCTTGTTTCTTTTAATACATTTTAAGACTAAATGGAACCTTTATCTTCATGTAGTCCAGGGGTGGGCAATTATTTTGGGCGGAAGGTCACTTACTGAGTTTTGGCAAGCCATTGAGGGCCACATGACAGGCACCCCAGGGCAGATGAATATTAATTTTCTAAATTTTTTTTAGGGGTCCTGCAGCCAGGATAGAATGGCTTGGCAGGCCGCATCCAGCCCGCAGCCCACATTTTGCCACCCCTGATGTAGTCTGACCTCTTGAAATACAGGCCAACCAATTCACTCTACCCAGAGCTAATTTTTGTGCTACCACTTGTGAATCAGAAAGACATCTAGTCTAGGCATTTTGATCTAAAGATATCAAGTGATGAAGGATCCACCTCAACAGGATGAGAACTCTATCCTGGGAAAAAGGAATTCATAAAAGGACTTTGGGATCCTGGTGGATAATAGGCCAACTCTGAGCTTCCAGTGGGAGGCCAGGGCTAAATGTAGCCCTGGATGCATAAACAGGGGAATGTCAGACAGGAATGCTATACTACCTCTTTATTTATCATGGGTGCAACCACTACTGAAATACAGTGTCCCACTGTAGTATTCACAGTTCAAGAAGGATGTTGAAAAATTGGAGACGGTTTAGGGAAGAGCCAAGAGAATAATTAAAGGATTAGAAAACATGCCTTAAAGTGGGACACAAGGAGCTCAATCTGTTAAATTTAACAAAGAGAAGGTTAAGGGGTTACTAACAGGGAAAGAATTCTGATAATAGAGAGCTCTTCAATCTCAGACAAAAGTGTAAGAAGATCCAATAGCTGGAAGATGAAAGTAACCACAAAGTTTTGACTCTCAAGGATAATCAAAACTAGAACAACTCACCAAGCACTGTGGTAGATTGTCTGTGACTAGACATTTTTAAGTCAAGAATGGATGTTTGTCTTTTCTAAAAGATATATGCCAATTCAAGTAGATATCAACTCAGGTAAGCCCAATGTCTTGCATTAAGACAGGAGAGCAGCCTAGATGTCCACAATAATCCCCTATAATTTTATAATCTTAGAATCCTAAAATAAACTGTACCAATGGTCAGTCCCTTCTACTGTTAAAAATGTGCACATTTTCTGAAATAGCCCACAAGCATCTTAGTCACTGTATCTATATACCTTTTTCTGCTAGAACAAAGAGATGTCTATTAAATGAAATGTCTTTCCCATCTAGGTGCTGGTATAGTGTTGCAATAGCTTTAAAACATTTTTAGACCATTCAGCTCATTGACATTATGTTCCACTATTTGAAACAGTCAGTTCTGTTGCAACATTTGGTGAAAAATAAAAAAGAAAGAAAGAATAATAGTTACCAACCACTTGATACAGAGATGTAACCAGAACACCCAGGGTAGCAAACACAATTCCAAGGAAGTTAAACTTGACATCGTAATAGGAGTTTAAGAACACACCTAAAGTTATGGGAATCTGCAAGAAAAAACACAGAGCAGTTCATATTATTTACATTTACTGGAGGCGGAAGTCAAAAGCTTGAAACTTAGTCTACCCATGATGCTTTGGAAGTGCCTTCCCCCATCCATCCAGTAACCAGCTGACCCAGGATTCCCCAGGGCTTCCAGGAGTTACAGAACAAGAACCCCGGACATTCAGCATCCACACGCAACTTTGCAGATGTCCTCCTCTCACTGCTTCAGGCAGGCCTGCATTTTTGTCCCGGGCTGGCTCCTACCCAGGCTTGTCACAGATGAGACTCGAGCCACGTATCCCTCAACACGTGAAAAGCAGAAAACTGCCACAAACCCACCAAGCCTGAGCCAGACATTAGGGCTCTGCTGAGTGGCCTGTCAGGGCCCGTGGGGGGGCTGTGGTGTCAGTTCCAGGGGGTTTAAGGGACCAGGATGTGCCCAAGGCAGCGGCACCCCAGCACAGAGCAGCCCAGCCTGCCTTTCTTGCCCAGAGGCTTTGCCAAAGGGCTGAGCCTGGAAGAGGCAGAGCAAGTGAGGGAAAGGCCCCTGCCACACACCCTCGGCCATGGTCCACCCCAAGCTCTCTGAGCCCCGGTGGCAGAGGGCCCCCCTCACCAGAGTGAGCTTGATGCGCAGGGGGAAGGTCTTGCCGTAGGCCAGGGTCTGGATGGCCACGATGGCCGGGGTGGTCATGGCCTTGGCCAGCTGGTAGGTGCCGATGGTGTTGTTCTGCAGGGACAGGTTGGTGAAGACCACGAAGCCGCAGAAGCTGAGGGCCAGCGGCAGCACCTGGCCAGGCCGCAGGCTCTTGGGGGCGAAGACGCCCAGCGCCTGGCACAGCGACAGGCCGAGCCAGGTGGCGCCGAAGTGCACGAGCGTGAGGCTCAGGTTGGGGAAGCCCAGGTGCACGTACAGCCACTTGTTCAGGAACACGATGCAGATGGACGAGCCCAGGTTGGCCACCAGCGCCGCCGCCAGCCGGCCCCGCGCCGCCGC
>NW_017729022.1:26129899-26180174 GCF_001723915.1 Gavialis gangeticus | reverse complement strand
CACCCCCCCCACCCATCCCCTTGATACACCATAGCCCCCTCCCACCCCCCAGCTGGGGGGCAGTCCCTCCCACAGGTCAGCACTCATCATTTTTGGTCTTTGGCAAGAGAAAAAGCAGTTACCCAAAATCATTTTTTCATCCCTTCACACCTGTGCCCCCTTAGGTGTCGTAGGAAACCTCTGAATCCCCCTCTCTACACACACCCTTCTTCAGGCAAGCGGAGAGGCTACAGCTTCTCCCTCTGCCTGAAGAAGGGTTTTTGTACCCGAAAGTTTGCAAAGAACAATTTTTCCAAGTATTTTGTTTGTCTAATAAAAGATATCACATTTACCCCAAGAAATGGCTGCAACATTCCAGCTTCTTCATTCTGCAGTCCTTACAGCACAAGCACTTTTGAAGATTTATACACCTTGAAATTGAGTAAATTAAGTCGAGGTTTGAAGTCTAATTTTTAGTTCTTGAAATTCAACCTTGACTTATACATCGCATCACCCTGTGAGCGGTGCTGAGTCCACTCGCAGCAAACAGGGCCTGCTAGTGTGGCCCCATCCCCTGCAAGCCTGGCAGTGCTTGCAGGGGCAGGGATAGGGATGGGGCAGGGTCCGGGCTCAGTGCTTGGCTGGGGATACGCCGCTTGCAGCGGACAGGCTTGGTGCTCGGCTGGCGCAGGCCCATCCGGTGACTGGCCCAGGGCCTGCAAGGGATGGTGGCCCTGTCTGCTACGAGTGGCACTGCTGAGTGCGAAGTCCAGTGCTCAACAGTGCCTCTCGCACTGGATGGGGCTGGGAATTGGTACTTGGTTGGTGCAGCACAGGCAGCACCACTCGCTGGGGGTGGAGCCGCAACAGCCAAGTGCAGAGTCCAGCCCCGACTTATACATCATGCTTATGAAAATTCTCACTTTTCAAATCGGAAAGCTGGGAAGGGGTCAACCTAAACACCATTAAATACAGTAGGTCTGCAGAACTTATTACTAGTACCAAGGAAAGAATGAAGAGAAGCCAAGGTTTGACTTCGATCTGGGAAATTTGCACTTAAACTGAACTTACAAAGACACTAAGTTCTTATACACAACACAACTAGCATCCAAGCAAGACCAACAAGCTTGTTCTGGAAACTATTTTTTGTGGCTGTAATAGACTCCTTGTCAGGTGTGAAAATCAGCTGATATTAAGAAAACAAGTAGAAGACTGGCCTGATGGCCCTCATGATTAGCTCTCAGAACTTACTCAAAAGTCCTCACTTTCTGATCCCACCTTTGTTAGGCTCCATACTATTCCCAGCCCTTAAAAGCAGGGTGGATTTTTTTGTTGTTGTTGTTATTCTGTGCCCACTATAGAGAAAGCAATGACAATCTCAAACAGAGTAGTATTGCCCGATGCTTATTAATACAGCTTCTTCATATACATATAGTCTGCGTGAAACAACAGGAGTTTCCTCTTCTATTGCTGGACCAGAAATTTCTAAGTACGGACTACCTAAATTAAAAATCCTCATGCAAAATGCCCCTAGGCTCTTCATATTGTTTCAGAGATGACAAGAAATACAGCTTCAGGTCTCAGTTGAAATAAGAACTAAAACAGATTTGAACATGCACAGGGGAGTTTTGTTTTGTTTTTTTACAGGAAATAGCCATCAGTCATCCCTGTTTATGCATTCTCAAATTTGCATAATAGACAAACTACTTTTCCTTCCAGTTTGAGATCACAGCCCTGAAGCAGTTATGTTACTGTTTACAAGCAGCAGCAGCACACACACACACACACACATTTTTAACAACCTTGAAAGCAGTAGGTAGCCTTTCTTTTAGAGAAGTCTTACTAACTTCAAACTATTTTTTGCTTATCATTTAACGCCCTTCTTTCCGACTGTTGTCTTCTGTGCTCTCCAATAACTTTTTTTTGCAGCCTCATTTCCTTCTCCACTGCACTCCTAGACATTCTTCTTCTGTTCCAAATCACAGGTAGTTCCTGTGGAAGTTGCCTGGTTACACAGGTACTGGGGTTTGCTCACATGGAGCCACTTGCACATAGGCTAGAAAAAACCCACTAAGATTTGTGCCTGTCAGCAATTTTATTGGAAAAAGACATACTAGAAAATGCTGAATGGCCAATGTTATCCATGCAGCTTAAATCAGCATTTTTCCAATACAAAAATTCAAATCTCAATTATTTTATTTTACAAATGTCAAGACCTGATAAATATATTTACTTTTTCAAACAGAATATGATGTTCAAACTTCCTGTGCAGAAGTTCTGTCAGCATATTCTAGAGCTATGACTGAATTTCATATCCCAGAGGATCAAGACCCTGGTCCAAGAGCGTTACAGAAGATTCCCTTAGCTTCTGTAGTAGCTTCTTGAGTTCTTCCTTAGAAAACACCTATGAATAAAAATATGAAGACATGAGGTTATATTTTCTTTTGTACATGAGAATACATTTGAAAGTAAACAATGAATTAGCATGCCTAAAATAAGCTGAATAGGTGTCTCAACACTTAGATACAACAAAAATTAGAATAAAAAAGCCTGGTAATTGTCAATCAGCCCAGAAGAGTGGCAGTACTCCAACTCCACAGACAATCTTCAAAGTTGCTCACAAATCTCAAAACTGCTTAACATTTCTACTAGAAAGATAAGCAGGGAAACATTTAATAGTAACAAAGATGGTGACTGGAATTCAGACCCCCTTGTAGCAATAGAGAGATCACGGTTCTTAGAGTAGTTGGTTTACCTGCAAACCCTGCCTCACAGTCTGTTGTTAAAACGCAATTCCCTCCCTTCCCCCTGCTATTTTGCAGCCAGAAGGATTAAAACCAAGAATGCTTCTGCATCTTTGGAAGCGCTGGTAGGCCATTTCCAGACAAATATGGACGTTTGTTTCCCCGAGGACAAGGAGCAGCAGTAGCACACCTTGTGCCATAGCTCCTTGTCCCTGGGGAATTCCCATGGTACGCACACTCTGGAGTGCAGCAGGTTACCTTGGGTGGAGTAGGGGAGGCTGGGGCCAGCAACTGTGCTGGCCCAGCAGCCTTACATGGGGTCCTGGGGGCCTTGGTGAGCTGCAGCCAATGCTCCTGCAGCTGGGAGTGTGACTTTGGCTGGCCAGGCTAAGGTTTTGGGCAGCATGGCTTTTTTAGACCCTAGGACCTCCCAGGGTCAAAAAACCCCAAACCCGTGCTGCAAGGTAGCAGTGCAGGGAATGCCTGCATGTTCAGTGTGTGGTACCGCAAATAGGTCTGTGGCACCACATACCAAACATCCACGTTTGCCTGAATGTGGCCATACAGTGCATGAGGCTTGATTGCTAGCAGTGAAATGCAACAGCAGAACAATGAATCTTTATCTTATGATTTGGGAGGAAAATAAACACACGCACAAACATAGCACTATTTAGAGGAAATATTCAGATAACCAAATTTCTCAGGCCTACCTCTTACAGGCCTTAATGACTTTTAAAGAACACACAGCAAAAGGCCAAAGTTAATCCTTTATACCAGTGGTTATCAATCTTTTTAGATTGAAAGCACCACCCTCAGAAAATGCCAGCTCTTAGCTTTCACTTGTTTTTCAAATATGGAGAGCAATTTTTCTGCTGTAAAGACCTCAAAAATACCCCAATATCAGAATAGTTTTGACACTACAGATTCCTATTTAAAATGTCTGAGGTTATCTTGTGAATCACATGTAGATGTTTGCATGTTTAACAGTGGTAATACTACGTGATACCCTTAAAGGGTCTCAAGGCATCCCCACGATGCTGCAATGCCATGGCTGAAAATCACTGATGGGGAAGTCCTTTACTATTGCAACTAATGGGATAAAACAGGAAAGATTCCAGATTATACTAATCATAACTTTGTATCTTCTTTTATTAACAGCTATTTTCTAAGCCACTGTATGCTTCTTTAAATTAGTTTTAAAAGTAAAATCAAGAAGCTCTAACTCACCATGTACAGTTTATGCCGTTCTGAAGCAACAGTATCAGCCAGCCTCAGACATTCCTGATATTGCCCAGTACTGTGTAGAACTGTATGAAGTAAAAAGCACATCATGGGCAGGCACAGCTTTCTCAGCAAAATCATCTGATGTGTTCGTTCAGGATCATCTTCAGCATCCTTTTACCAGGAAAAGATGCATTAGTTTTAAATACATTTCCTTTACGCAGTTTTACAACAAAGATGGCCAATCTGCAGCATGCATGGCACAAGCAGCCTGTGCATGTGTGTGGCAGATCAGGGAGGGAGCAGGCAGCACAGCTACAGATATGGCAGGGAGCAGGAAGCAAAGCAGAAGATTGAGCAGGCAGCACAGGACAGGGAGCAAAAAACAGAGCAGCAGATTGGGCAGGGAAGAGGATTGGAGTAGCACTTGGACAGGGTACGGGGCTTATTTTGTGGCACGCCTGCCAAAAAGACTGCTTTACACCCCCACCCCTACCCCCACAAAGCAACAGTGTCAGAATCAAGACATTGGAACAGACAGACTACTGGTCTGATGGGTATGGCAACTGCTCATATTCCAAACTATGGAAAAAATCCATTCAAGCTAGTAAAGCCACGAGAGCAAATTATATAAGCAAACAGACAAGAGAAACAGAAATTTGAGAATGCCAAAAGATTCTTATTATTGAGTAAAGACAGCAACTTAAGATCTATTCCAGGGTACAAGAATCTGTTTACCTCTCTAACATCAACCATCCATCCTCCATCAACAAACAGCAAGACATTATACATTTTTTCTTTTACATCAGCTGTTAGTGCATCCAAGAGACCTTTCCAAATTCCATAATCCATCTGGAGAAGAAACATTACAGTAAATAGCATATGTATATATTGCTGAAAAGAACAACATCCAAAGCCTACACAACATCTCATGTACAGAGGCTAACATGTAGTTCTAATTCTAAATAAAAAACTTAAGTTTTTAGCTGTTGGCCTGCAATGCCAGCTACCAACAGGCATTTGCATGCATGCTTAATAGCCTGTTTAAAGAGAGTAAAAACAGATGGTTCAAGAGTAAATGCAACCCTTCACAGAAAGCGATAATATTTTGACAACTAATTCTGCCATATTCTCTAGAACAAATTGCATGCTTCAATTCAACTGCATGCTGTACATTTCATACTTTCCGATATATGCAGTGGGGACTTTTGGTGAGAAAAAACAGCAACAGTCGTATAGGACGGGTGTGATAAACGTAGTAGGTCCTTCCACAAAACAGTACCGCCCTTTATTCTTCATGGAAGAGCTAATGGCAAAACGTTGCAATGAAGTTTTACATTACTAAAACTGACTGATTTTTTTTTTAATCTACTATTATGCTATGAAGTCCTGCAAGTAAAGTTGCAACAGAATACAAATAGAAAACACAAACCTTATAAAGAAAGCAGTCTTATGCTTTTTGGAATTTTTCATTCACTATTAGGGTTCACAGTGAGTCAAATCAGTCATGCCAATTAGTCAATTTCTACTGTATTCTAGTCAAACCAGAACCATTCCTTTAAACAGGAACATGCAACACTCATGTCTGATAATTTATTACAACGTATCAACAGAAGAACTGTATTTTAGTAGATCTTAATAAACAAGATCTACATACCTCATATTTTTTCTCTTTATGTTCATGAGCTACTTTCTCAGTGAAGCTTGCTTGTGGCAGCAGTGTAGGTTTCTGTGGAGCTGAGTTCATATGTTTAAACCATTCGTTGAAGGTTTCATGGGCTTCCTAAATTGCATTGCAAAAAAGAAGAGTTTGCCATTAAAGATTACTACTCAGACATTTTGAATTGATCCATGGATCACTCTGTTATATCTTCTCAGTCTTGTTCTCATTAAAAGCTACTTAAAAAGATTTTTTTCATGAAGTCATCAAACAGAAAAATTAACATCACTTGCTTCTTTAAATGTACAGAATCAACATCTGGTATACACTACATTAAAAGCTTCTCAATCCTTTAAAACAGAGGTCAAACTCATCAGGCACAGTGGGCTGGATGAGCAGCACAGGGCTGGTCTGCAATCCAGATGAGTGCCAGGGGGCCCCCAGGCAGTATCATGAGCCAGGTAATAGGGCTCCATGGGTAAGGTCCAGCCTGTGGGTCATCTCTGACACCTACCCCCTGCTTTAAAATCCCCACAAAAAGTGCACCCAACACAACGTTGCTCAAATACATGCAACTTCTCTGGAATCATAGGAACATGTTTACTCCTTTGGCAAAGTCAAGTACTCATCATTCAGTGCATTTGAGTCTTACCAGGTATGCTCTAATACATAAATGTTCTCTTATAGCATTATCATCTTCAGGTGGAAGAGGACTATCCATTCCTTGTTCCTCCCACTGATTATATATTTCTGCTATGGAGTCATGTGGAATCTTCACAAACACATCTTTTGCTGCTTCATGTTTTTTGGATGCTGTGAGAACAGAGTCTTAGTGTCAGCACTTTTATTTTACAAAATTTGTTAATGCTGTCAATTAAGCACAATGCAAATTCTCTATAATTTCAAGACTGCAAATTCTCTATAATTTCATCACCTTGTTTCTGCTCATTAATAAGACAGGTAGGGATGTATCCAAAGTCCAATGCTCTTAGATAACCATTATTGCACTTACAAGACTATGAATAGTATGTTTAAATCTACTAAAATCAACAAAATCTATAATGTTGTCATACCCAAGAACTTCCGCATTATAGCATTGCTTTGCTTAAGTGCTTCAGCCCTCTGTGCAGGATCAAACACCAGCCAGTCAATTACATCTATCTTTAAGCGATCCTCCTGTAAGAAGCCAATATACTTATTAGACATAAACAGGATTTCTTCAAAGATCAGCCAGTGTTGAATCTACTAAGTCAAAAATATGTATATAAACAGTGTTCTTCCTAGAAGTCTTCAGGCAACATTATGAGATACTTATGGTAGATTACTTTAAACACAATTTTTGTATCAACTGTCTAAGAAAAAGAGGAACACTGTCCAGTAGCCCAGATCTATTCAAATCCATTCCAAACATCTCTCTCTCACCTACAGGGCAAACTGCTGATCTTCCCTTAAAAGTCCTACCAGAATTTGTTTAAATTGTTAGTGGTTGCATCTACACGTGCATTAATGTGCTTTTCCTAACGCACATTAAAAATGTGTGCTTTTGGTACTGCACATTAGGGCAGCCTAATGCATTTATTTAGTGCCTCACATTGGAGGTACTAAATTTAAAGCGATTCTTAATGCACAGTAGCTTATTTTACTGTGCATTAGCATGATTGGACTTTTTTTACGTAACGCTTTAATGCACAGTAAAATAGGCTACTATGGATTAAAGCGCATGTGTAGATGCACCCACTGAAGAAAACAAGTTATCAAAACTCCTCCTTCAGCTCCACTCAGTCAATTGTTTCCTGAATAGTAAGTTGAGAAATGCCCATAGTCAATTACAATATGCCTTTATTATGTCACTGTTATTGTCTAATCAGAGGCATAACAGTTCAATGGTGTTGACAAAGAACCCCCAGCAGAAGCAAGTTTTCAATTTCTTCATTTGATTGAGAATTAGAATTGGGCACATGTGCACATGTGTGAGCGTGTGCATGCATACACAGAATTATTCAGGCAGAACAAGCTTGCTGTCTTAGCAAGAAAATTGGTAAACTATTTTAATAACAGCTGCCATTCTCCCTCCCAGCAGACCTTCTTTCACATTTTTGCCACAGATGAGCCACTGATTTTATCTTCCTTCCCTGTTACTCAAACACGTATTGCAGCCACAAAGATTCAAGAAATATGCAAAAAATCAAAACCCAAACTTTTCTTGCTCCCTAGGTATGCATCTCACATTCACTCACTCAGAAAATGCTGCTCTAAGCTTTAGTTAAAAAACAGAAACACTGGGGACACTGCACGCCCTGAGACTCTTGTGTTCGGTTGTTACATGGCAGAACATTTCTTTTGCTGACTTTGCGGACATTTACCTCTGTTGTGCCACTATCTAGTGCAAGGTCGTGGTGAGTGAACTCGCCAGCATCTTTCTTGCGAATGTTTTCAACAACTGTTTTTGTTATGGTAGCAACATCCAGACCTACATTTAAAGACAAAATTATATAAGCAATATTTAACTATCAATTTAGATTGCCAGCAAGAAGAATTTTATTGGGAGTTTATTGGTCCTTTTATTTTGGTACTAAACATTCTTAATTGTTTGTTTTTATGTTCAGAGTTTCAGGCTGAGCCATATGTTTCTGCAATGGGTAATTTATCATTGCCTTTCAGAAAGAGGAGACTGGAGTTTAAGAAAAAATAAAAACATTGGGAAGGGGCAGGATTTAAAGAAAGCAAGTCTGACATATGCTTTTCAGTCTGTGCAAAAGGGGAGGCATAGACACATTTCTTAAGAATTAACTATTCCCATAACCTTGGATTAAAGGGGCAAAAACTGGTTTAACAGAAGTTGGATGGGGGGCACCCCAGAGTGATGCACTTTTGTAGATTCTCCCCAAATGTGAGAGCCAAGTTGTCTCCTACTTGTATAGTTTGTCTTGCAAAAAACAAAAGAAGGCAGGATTTGTCATATATAACAAGAACTTTGGAACCCAGGTTATACGACTAGGAGTTAAACTAACTGAGAAAGTACAGCAGTGGAGATATTGGTTTGAGAATGGTACTAGGTATCTCCCAAGAAAGGAGTCAAGCAGATCATTTGACTTTTTTTGTTTGTTTTTTTAATTTTGTGGGTAAGAACAGAAAGGGAAGATTATAAATTACTTTGACTACAGTAGATATTTTGAAGGATCATTACAAAGCAGCACAGAAGAAAGCTTTACACCAAATACCTGAAGTAGTGTCTGTCATGAGTCTTTCCTACATAATCTTTAGTTAAGGGAAAGACAAGAATTGGGAAAAACCTTGGCCTCCCTAGTATGTCTGCTATTAACTTAGCAGTTCTTTTTGTCTGGCTTGGAAGTGACTACATGTTCAAATATTGTGCCGAGTTTAGAAAGAAAAGTCCAACCTCAAGAAACAAATACAAAGACAATGTTATCCTCTCAAACCAGAAATCATTCTGAAAGGCTTAACTTTTTCCAAAACTCACCACCAATCTAAACTTAAGAGACACTGAGAAAGGATAAATTCATCAAGGAGGAATTCGTCCCACATTTGTATGGCTGGGACTGGTGGTACCAAATTAACATCACTGAAAGATAACATAACTGACAAAGAATGGAAGGTAAGCACTTAATTAGCTAGCTTCAGCTGGTCTCACCTGCTTCCTTTGCTAGTTCAAGACAGTGATGGCGTTGCTCAGTTTCCATGACATCTTCTAAGAATACAGCATACTGAGCAACAGCAAGCTCCTGAGGCAAATGGCTGACATAGAAGGCTATCAGATCTGTGTGCTTCTCAGACATCATTTGCTGAAGAATAAAACACAGCAGCGTGTACACAGGTAATGAATGTATACTTCTGTACAAATTCTATATTTCCTGCGGGTATTTTTAATACATACAACTGAACACAAATAACAGCTATCAGACAATATAGAACACAAATTTCTGAGGTTCCCCAACTCCTCACTCTTACTTTGGCATTCCTACTACAAAGTCTGACAGGTGTGGCTGAGGACCTGGATATCTATTAGGAGATTATAATTAATATTTTCCTGAAGGCTCATGCATTTTTTTTTTTTGTTTTACAACTTTAAAGTTTATTTTCTTCCTCAACCATTAACCATAGGCCAAGCAGGACAAGATACTTTTGAAAGCTTACCTGAATGTAAGTCTTTAAGACTTCAACAGAAACTTCTTCCTGAATGGGAAAGAAGAATTTTAATTTTGAATAAAATAATGTTATGAAATCAACTAAACTTCTCTTTGTGCAATTTTATAGCTTACTGCATACCTAAGATTACATACATAAGAGCTACATGCATATAAAGCTAACTGCATACCATGTCTTCAGTAATCTACTACTTGTAGCAAGCTACAATAGAAAATGCATTTCTGTGATGTGCTCTTCTGAGGCTGACAGACCCAAAAGATAGGTCGACATAGCACAAGGTAGTGCAGGGGTGTCACTTGCCTTATGCCCTGGGCTGGCTCTTGCCTGGAACGTGGTGGCAGCAGCTCTGGCTCTGGACAGGAGCATGCTTCAGCTCTCTAGCAGAGCACATGGTGGAGGCTTCTGCCCATGTGTGCCCCATGCCATAGCTCCAGCCACACATGCTCCAGTTGAGCTGTAGCTCCCACACAGGGCACATTGCAGAGGCTGATGGACAGAAAGGGAGGGCTGTGGCAAAGTGGCCAGAGGGCAACCAAGGCTGTGTCAGCCATTACTCATCCTTCTTGCCACGGATTGCCATTCTGCAGTAGGCCACTCCTATCAGCCCCACCCGTAGTCTGATGGCCGGTGTGGAATGGCTCTGTGGACTGGATCTGGCCCACAGGCCACACGTTTGAAATCCTTGCTGTAGAGAAAGCCAAACTGGTTCTCCATGCAGCAGCTCCCAAATTAGAAGCAAAGCAAGCATTTGTCTGGTACTGCACTTGAGCCAATTGCTCTGCTGAAAAGAGGTTTCAAAATTCTCTGGATTTTACTGCTTAAAGTTTCTGGTTTATTAGAAATATATAACCATTAGCTGTCCTCAAAATACTAATGGAAGAACCTACATATCTTTTCCTTGTGCATTATCTCTAAGTTACCATGTTCTTCTGATTACATGAGACAGAAAGATGCAGAAAGGTCAAGTTGCTACTGGCTAAAGAGTATTCTGAGCATCGCTAGTTATTTTACAGAGAATTTCTGCATTCCTATGTTACAGAATGATTGAAGCAGAGCATCTCTCCACATCAGCTGGATAACCTTTCATATTTTACTCACAGTAACAGTTTCAGACTGTAGAGAATGCAATTAACCGAGACTACCTTAGCTCAGAAGAATGGAGCAATCCTTACTATGAGGAATTGCCAGTTTAATGTAATGATATAGTATCAAACACACTGGTTCTGTACAAGCACAACTGCTTACATGGTAGCAGAGCAGGTGGTGAGAATGATACCACCTCTCATGTGGTTTTCAATCTTGTATTGCTTTGAAATACTAGATGTGCTTAGAGATCTGTGTCTAACTACTGGCAATTGGCTATATTTTGTGGCTTCTTATGGCCACCTGATATTCCAAGACCATAACCATGGGGAAATGTTACTGCCTACCCTATATTGGCAAAAAGTGTCAACCGTCTATCAAAAGGTGGTGATTGGTTTTGTTCATGGGCATCGGGCTTATTAGCTCAGATGATAACCTCACTATCCTTCATCTACCTTAAAAAAAGATATAATGAAATGGCAAAGGAACAAGCCCCAGAAAAACATGGATTTGATAGATCTTCTACATCTCCAGTCTGGTTCCAGACTTGGGATAAGTGATATTTACTATCTATGACAGGTATTCTTCTGCTGATAGACTAAATAAAACTGATTATGAGATATTAGCAGCTTTGAATGCTACTGAGGTTGACATCTCCGGCACTGCAAATCCCAAGAATTACAAGTCATGAGATAAGATCCGCAAAGCCATGAGATAAAAACAGGGTTTTTTGCCTCTATTTTGACCTGTTTAGGGTACTCAGGTCATGTTTGAGCTTTCCTCTAGAATCATGAAGAATGGAAACTTTTTTTTTTTTTTTTTTTAAATGAAAGCTAATATTCTCCCCGACCACATGAATGAAAAAGCAGATGCCTTAAGAAAAACAACATAATGGTACTTTGCAAGACAGCCTCTTTGGGAAGTCCACTGAGAAATGATGGCCCTTTAACTAAATTCACTCTGTTCCTCCTCAGAAATCCTAAAGTTTAGTAATCAAGGTACAGTAATCTGCTGGTTATCAGAACATAATTTAAGAAACTCGAGCTGCACGTTAGCATCAAAATCCAAATGCCTATAGCATTCTAGCATGGGCATTATCCAACAGTTCTCAATCTCACTCAGTAGAATCAAAGTCTGAAAGCACACTTTGTGTGTACAAGCTTTTACCCTTACCAGCTGTTAGAATCAGGTCTGCGCACACATACTCTCTGCACAACTAGGTTGCTATGCAATGGTCAGCAACTACTGAGCATGAGTGTGGCAACTGCGTCCAACAGTAAGCAAGAGTGGAAAGGCTTTAGCCTCTCCAAAAGAGGAACTTTATTGAAAGAGTCACAAGCAGCTGGGAAAAAACAAAGAGAAGTGGCAGTTAAACTTCGCATCTCAATCAACTCTCAACAGAATTTTAAAGCTAAAAGGTAAGCTTGAATCCACTGGCAATGGGAACCTCTATGACCACCATAATACACAAGGGAATAGGGGGAAAAGACACTGAGACAGAAATAGCACTGCTGCTTGGGTACGCACACACACACCAACCTAATCAATGCATTAATCAATGTTTACTTTGCTCTTCACTCTGCCACTGCTCATCAGAATCACTGTTTATTAGCATCAAAAGGGCTCTGCCAAATGTGATTCTAATAAGCAGTGGATGCTGTAGTCATCCTCTTTCAACTGTGCTTAATCGTTTTCTCACCCCCCGCTGCTAAATGTAGTATGTTGGTACCTAGTTCTATGTTCCTTTACCTCCATCTCTTTTTTAATCAAATTTAGATTCTTCAGTTTCACTACTTTCTTGGTGCCTGGCTGAGAAAGAGATCCATCTATAGACAAAGTTTTGAAAAAAATCCTGACAAATGATTGAAGTGTCAACTGTAGGTATTGGAAAACAACTAGAAGGAAGGGCTAGGATAGGATCTGCATCAGGTAAGCTCTAATCATCTCTTACTAAAATAGTTTGCAACTATCAGCTTCTATTGAACTCATACCCACCAGATTTTTAGGTAGCAGAAATGGTTTATAGTGCTTTTCATTATCTGGAATTGGTCATGAAGCTGAAGCTACACATTTCAAGGCAGTCTTTGTCTCTGAGAAGCAAGATGGGTATGCTATGGGTGTGTGGGGGTGTGAGTAAGCTTGAAGAACACCTGACAGCTTCAGCTGGTGCAGAAATGGAGCTGCACATCTTAACTGGAGGACCTTAAAAGCAAATCAACACCAGGTGCAATTTCAGGTGCTGGTCATGATCCTTAAAAGCTTGAATTCTACGACATCTGGTTATCCATGAGACCTTGTCTTCCCTCATATCTATATTAGCCAAAATGCTCTTGACATCAATTCTTAAATCAAGAGACTGGCAAAGGTCTCTCTCTCAGTGACAGGCTACGTTAGATTCTCCTTACACAAGGATCTGAGAAGCACTGCAGGATACATTAAATTTTATTGTGTTTGTTTGTCCTTTCAATTTTATTTTGATGCTGAATTTGGATTATAGCATTGACAACTGGTCTTTTTAGGTATATCACTGTTTGGCAGTCTATTTGTAATTTTGCCATCATTTCTGTATAGCTTATGCTATGAACTTTTAGATTATAAAGCACATATTTTCAGTGAAGGTCCCACTGCACTAGACAGAATACAATTAAAATTAACTTACCTTTGTCTGCAGCCCCAGAGTGCGGAAAAATAGAATGAGATGTGTCATGAACCGAAGGAGGTGCCCTGGGAGGACACTTCTGTCTTTGGAAAGCCACTTGTTAAATTCGTCCATCAAACCTATAGCCACCAAGTACACATTTATATTACCATTAGGAAGAAAAGGGAGGCAAAGAAATATTTCAAAACAACATGTATGTTTTATTAATTGAGCATATATGTGGGAGCCAGAACACACCACCAAAACTATCGATTTGTAAAAATTTATGCGGTTGCCATGAAGTCTAGTACTCATTCCAAAAAGTGCTAATATAAAAGTATCATATACAAGTTCAAATTGGTTTAATATAATTTTTTATTAAACTAATCTTTTTCCTACAAGCATTCAGATTTGAACACCTTCTTTACTAAATTAAAGTTTTATAAATATTTGCTTCTAGAACTGCCAGGGCCAGTGTACCTCGGAGAAGCAGAGCTAAAATTCTGATAGAAGATGCTTTCTTGATCGCTTCATATCAGCCAGAAAAAAATCAATTTAAGTTTCAGATTGAGTATGCATAGCTGGGAGTAATAAAACATGTTCACTTATGGAAAACTTCCATAAAGATCCTAAGTACTGCAATGAATTAACTTAAAAAAAAAATCACTTGGAAAAAAACTTACCATCTACATCTCCCAAAATAATGAATTTCTGAATCACATGATAGTGTTCTTGATTCTCCTCTAGAACTCTCTGAAAAACAGATCAAATTTTCAGTAAAAAACCCCAACTGATGCATGATGAAATATCACTTTTTACATGCAGAAAAGTAGGTCCCTTTCTGAAACAGGTGCATCTGAATAAGAGGATACTGTGAAAAAACCCTGAGAGAGTACACTTGAAGTACAGCCTAGTACTATGGAGTCATGTTATAAGGAGAGAACTGGTGAACTGAAAGGAAAAAAAAAAAAAAAGCAGAAAGGAACAGGCTGATAAGCTAAGGCGTCAGTGCCTGGAGAATGAAGGGGGTGTGTGTGTGGACATCTAAGAGTGTGTTTTTCAGAGACAAGAATAAATATGAGGCTGCAGAAAATAGTGAGACACACCTAAAGAGGATGATAGAATAGATATGGGCACTTAAAGAAGACTGTGCGCGCCTTAAGGGGATTTAGGAAGCATTCCATCACAGACAGGAATACAGATTCAACTGTAAATATATCTCAACAATAAAATTCATCATTGTCACAGTTCCACAAGGTAGAAGGGATGGCAACTATACACTTAGTTAAATAACATATATCTGCATGTTCTTCTTCAAACCATTAAGATGAACTCTATCTATCAACACAGTGCTAGTATATTCCAGCAAGTATTAATAGGGAAATTCTATGCAAGCAAAAAGGCATCTGATACATATATAATTTTAGTTTAAATTGATATCCTGCACATTAATAGTACAGCAGGTACCCAAAGTGAATAAAATCTTATATAGCTCAGAGATGTATACTATGCATGTTATATAAAAGCTTAAACTTCTTAAAGGTACATTTAACTTAATCATAGGTGAAAATTTTACCTGTTATAGCAAACAAGATTAGAAAAAGTTCTATTTTTATAATTTGCCCATTCTGTACATTTGATGGGGCTTCATAATCAGCTTCACTGTTTCTTTAGTATAACCAGTCAGTCTGGCATGAGGACAGAGCCAAGTGTGCCTTGTTTTTTAAATCTGATAGGTTTTCAGTTTGCCCATTTCCCTTTCACTGTCAAAGGTACTAAAAATGTGAAGGAAGAGGAAATTTCTATCTTAATTCCTTTATATTCAAGAAAATACCTGCTGGAGACTGGAAATCTATGTTAATTCTATAATATGAGATTAAAGTCTGACTGACTTTTTAAAAGTCCAACTTTACTTTTGATTTCTTCAGTCTCAGTGTATTATTTGTAGGATCATTCTCTTAAGAACCAGATTAAAAGTAGCTGCCCAAACAAACAATATCAATAGAAAGGCACAATACATATTTACCGTTTTGTCTGTAGCCTGAAGTTCTTCAAAAACCTTTTCTAATGTCCAGCTTCAACAAGGAAGAATGCAAGAAAAGGAACAGTTAGTCTGAATAACAATTCTAGGTCACAGGGGACTTTTATTGAGGTTAAAATATACAATGCTACTGAAAACCTACTTTGTCTCTAAATACTCTCTGGGGAGTTCTTCCATCTCTTCTGTGCTCATTACTGATGTACGGATTTCCTGTTCTACAAGAGTGTCCACCATAACCCTGAAATATGCCCAGACTGTATCTTCCCAGGTGTCACAAACTGGAAGAAGCTTTATGTTTCAAACAGACAAACAAAGACAAGAAAAACACCAACAACATTAACAAATCTGAAAAAATACAAGAATGAAATCATACAAATAGGAGAGGCACAAGAATTTCTTAGGACGATAACTTTTATTGGACCAACTGCATAGTTAGGATAGAGTTAGCCAGGCTTTCAAAGGCAAGATATTCTTCTTCAGATCTCCTGATAAAAAAGAAAGTCTTGCCTTCAAAAGCTTGGCTCACTCTATCCCAACTATGCAGCTGATCCAGTAAAACAGGTGTCAGACATCTGCCTGCAGCCTTGATAGGGGACCTTCTCACAGCAGCAGGAACATGTCTGGTTGAGACCTACAGTGCTGGAGCCTCAGCAGTAAAAGAGCTTGTTCCCACAGTGGCAGCCAAGCACCTGCAATGTCAGTCTTCTTCCCATGGTGCTACTGAGGCTCCAGCACTCCTGCTCTCACCCAGGTGCTTGGCAGCCAACCCAGTAAAAGTCATGCCACTGGAGCCCCAGCACTGCAAGAAGACGCCTGGCATTTCAGCTTGTTCTCATGGTTGCAGCCAATTACCCAGGTGAAATTAGTGGCTTCATGGCTTATTCCTGTGGCTGCAGTCAATCATCCAGGCAAGAACAGCAGCGCTGGAGCCCCAGCACCACAGGACGAAGTCCAGCACCGCAGCTTGTCCAACAGGGGCAGTCAAGTGCCCAGGATGCCAGGCCTTTTCCAGGCAGTGACAGCAAGCACTTCATGCACTGGATCCGTCATGGGCAGGGGTCCAGAGACAAGATCTGGCCCGTGGGATTAGCCCTATGCCACTGATCTGGGCCCATGGACCAAACATGCATAATGCATTCAGCCTATGGGGCCAAATCACTTTGGCATCCCTGCAGTAAAAGATATCACCCTAAGAAATCCTTGCCTTTTGCATAATTCCTAGACTAGCATGGCTACACAACATAACTCTAACATTACTATAATACAAATGGCCATTTGAGATCAGATGTATGGTCTATTTAGTCGAGTGCCCTGTTTTAAACAGCAGTCTGAGGCTTCAGTGAAAGGTGCAAGAAAACCTGCAGTAGTATAACCTTGCTAGTTAGAAACTTTTTTTTTTTTTAATTATGATGATGTGCTGAAGCATACCTTAAGCTTATAGTTTATATACTTTAGCTTTTCTTTGTTTACCTTGATATTGTAGCTCTAGAAATTCTTGCTCCACTAAAACAAGATTCCCAAAGGAGCAAGGCCACCATTTGAGACTGAAAAAAAATCAGTGAGATTTGTATCGTAGTGCACTTAAAACTCCCTTGAAATTCCCAGGCCTTTTGTCCAACTCTTTTCTGAATCCTGGCAAGTTCCTGGCATCAATGAATGTGTGTGGCAAGGAGTTCAAAAGGTTAACTTTAGGTTTCATTACAAAGTTCCTTCCCATAACAGTTCTAAATCTGATAACTTTCAATTCTGCCCAATGTCCCTCTATTTTATAGGACGCAAGTAGAAATGTCAATATTATTGCATAATTTTATCACATCATTACATTAATTTCCTCTCTAAAGTAAACAATTGCCATCATCTCAAATTCTCATATGGAATCTTCTATGCCTTCAATCATTCCTCCTGCCATTTTCTGAATCCCCCTCCTACGATAGTTTTTCATGATGCAACAACCAGAACCAAACATTATATCCAAAGTAGAAGCATACTACCAAATCATACAATGACACACTAATAGTCTGTTCCTTTCCTTGTGCATCCCAGAACCACTTCATTTTATTTTTATTACTGCTACACATCAGAGGTTCACATGGAGAAATCTACAGCAATGCTCATGTCCTTTAGTTACTAGTTAATGCAGTACTTAGAAAAGCCTACTCCTATATCTAGATGCCTCCACCTACCTATTCTGCCACTGAGGGTTGAATGACTACGCAAAGAAAAAGTAGGCAGAGCTTGTTAATACTGCAAGATAAAGGTGCAGAAGAAATCAAACACATCTGAACTGTCCCCAAGAAAAAAGGAGATTAATTTAAGTTGTTAAAGTAGTCATATGAAAAACTAAAAAAAAGTAAAGGCTGGCTGAATATCATGAATACCTTACAAAAGTAAGGTGAGGTTGCTGAAGTCTCTTGAGGTTGTGAGAACCCAGTTATTTGAAATTTAAGATTAGACTAGACAAACCAATGACACAGTATTTTGTGTGTCAAGCAGAGATGGACTAGCTCAGCGGTTCTCAACTTTTTGAACCTCATGTCCCACCAACCATTTTGTTAAAAAACACTGGTCCCACCATGATAAAAACAAAACCCCCACAACATTTCACTGTTCAAATAGATGAATCAACAGCTATCTTGAAGTGAAAACAACTTTGATTTTTTCCAATCAGGCAATGAGTTGAACGCCCATCTACACAACCTTTGCATCCCACCAGTGGGATGCGTTCTACTGGTTGAGAAACACTGGACTAGATAACCTAGTAGGGCTCTCCCCTCCCCAGTCTGAAACACCCATGATTAGAGAGAAAGTAGTTTAATACCGTCAAAGAATTCTGAAATACAGGCTAACCAAAATGGCAAAAGCAGAATTGGTTTTACTGGCCAGATTTATACATGTATTTTTCTCAACTGATTAATCAAATATGATAAAGATGTCCACCACAATGGTAGGTTTAGTGTTTCTTTTTTGGTTACTAAGCTTTTAGAAATGGAAGATATTATACAGGGAATTATTTGATTTTAAACAGCTGGCAGTCAGCTATGAGAAAAAACAATGTATTTCCAATAAACATTACTTATATGAAGCACCACATACCTGTTTGAGGTTCCCACTGAGTGCTGCATAGATTGCTCTCTCATATCTATTAAACTGATCCTACAATAAACATTAAAAAAAAACCAAAAACCAGAAATTTAGGAAGCTTGAGAATTTTTTTCATTTGATGTCAGAATCAATTGACATTTTACTAGGTACTACTCCACAAACAACTTATTTAATAGTTTTTACAATAACTGAACTGTAGTGACAGATGAACCTCCATGATGAATGGATCAAGAGTCCACTTACTCTAGAACCATTTTCTGCCAGTTGCCAATCAGATCACTTCAACAAAAGGCACACAGCCAACAATATACCCAGCCAAGAGATACTAGAATGGGGTGGGAAAATGTGATTTTTCCTGAACTCATTGCTTGAGCTTATACAAACCAGACTGAAGGACAGTTCCTGTTATTTTATCCTACTCATATCTGCATGTTTACTCTCCTTAATCCGTTTGCTGCAATAACTGGTTTCAGTTCCACATATTCATTAGGCCACATAAATATGCTCAAGGAACCCTTTTAGTAATATTGAAAACAAATCTCTATGAGAAGCAAGTGCACAAAGCAGACTTAACTATACAGAAGCTGATAGAAATATCAGTTCAATTAAAGCAAAGAAGTTTTCCATTTACAGTATCAAACAATTCAATACCATCTTACATCTTCTGCCATTCGCCAACAACTTATTTTCCAAATGCATCTGTATGGATTCCCTTCCACTGGTTCCAGCTCTGTTCCTACGAAGAAAATAATTTAAAGGCAGTTGGTATTTAAAATGGTATTAATTACTAACTGAAGTTGCATATTGCTGCTATTATGAGCTCAATTTTCAACTCTGCTGGGGCTTCCCCAGAAACATCTGATCCTTCTGAAGCTGAAGGAGACATCTGGCTCCAAAAGTAATTTCCTGGGAAATTTGGTATATTTCTGTTTTAAAATGATAGCATTTGGAAGTTTAGCCACAGGTTAGTCAATCATTGAAAAGATTTAACTTTTTTTTTGGCTCTCAGTCTCTACATTGACTAGAAGCTCCATATTTATTTTGTTAACCTTGTTGAGATGTAGCCAAAGGCAAGGGCACAGAGTATGGGATACTGACTCAAAGATGCAGCAGGGCAGGAAGGTGAGTAGTTAAAGGGAGCTGTGTTCTCTCATTTTGGAATTCAGGCATAGAAAGGGAGAGACTGGACTAGACAAGAGGCAATGTACAGAGGGGTAAGATGCTGGTGGGCCACAGATGAGAAACAACGGAATAAAGGAAACCCAGATACAGAGAATTTGTTTTGAAATGTTCTGAACAAGGTAAAAAGGGGCTTAGTGACTATACACAGGGTGTATACAAAGAAAATGGCAGGGAAAGGGGAAATCCATTTCACCCATGTGGCTGAAGGTATCATCTTTTTCTGCATTTCCTACTCCCCTAAGTGGGAAGAGAAAGTATCAACTACAAAGATACAGAAGCCTCTCACTCAATACACATAGCACTTGAGCATTTTTTTAAGAAACAAAGGCACTTTAAGTTGGTAAGGAAAGGCTTGTGCCTCCTTGACACCAACCAGGCACCTAATGTTTTGTGTTTATGTTCACTTGATGTGCATACCTCCATTTATGTTGGGATCATGATGCAATTTCCATCCTTCAAGCGTTGCAGCTCTCCAGGCCTGACCACATCGTTTGCATAGGCGTTGTGCCTGAAAAACAACAGACTCTCTCAGCAAGTCTTCCAGATGGTGAATGTGCTTGTATCTAAGTAGTAGTAGAGCCTGCTGGTTGCACAAAAACATTCTTATTTGCTAACTTATGCTTATGTTTCAAAAACTCTAAACTCAAACTAAGTTTTTGAGACATGAAAAGTCTTTACACAATAAATAAAAGTATTACTGATTTTTAACACGATTAGAGTTTTGCAAAGATATAGGATGACTATTTTTTTCATTTAGTCCAACCCTTGGTAGATGGACTGATATAAAAAAACTGTTGTTCTATTTCCCAATGAATATTTTAAATATTTTTAAGTCAGAAAATGCAAAAATGTTACTTCTCATTTTACAAAGACACCTTTCCCCACTTAATCTGTTACTGTACATCTTTTAATTATAATTTGTTTTAGGTTAAATCTTTTATAGTTTGTGAATCATACCCTTGTTGCAAACACCTAAGACTTGGGGGATAAATGCCAGAAGCCCACAGGTGCCTTTGAAAATCCCATTTTGTGCTGACAAAATGCATCAGGCTATTCACTGGGACAGTTTGTGTTATTTAAGAACTATATTTCTCCCAGGTTGCTTTTAGTGTCTTGTCTAGCAATATGAAACAGCAAGAATTAAAGTGTTAGGGAGAAAAATAGGCTTATTAGCAGTAAGCAGATCTCTGTGAAGTAAACAGGCAGTGCTCAAGAGAGATTAATATGTAATGACGTTAGTAAAATAACTAAGTAATTTCATGACTGACAGAGAACAACCAAAATAGTAAGGCAGACTTAAATTGTGGTTGTAATTTTTTAAAAATCAAACTTTACCCTTTTCAAATAGGAAAATCTTCAATAAACTGACTTTTTGAAGAAGGAACTTAGACAATGAGCATGTAGGTGATGCTGCAACTGGGAACCTTTTCTCCAGAGATACAGGACTGATCCTGCAAGAATACTGCTGGGTTAAAGGCACTGGCAGCACATGCATGCACTACGCCTACCTCACCTCAACAACGTTATACTTCCTTTCAGATCTGTAGGCAGTGAATTTATACCACAAATACTGTAAGTTAGCAAAAGAACCAGAACTATATTTAGCTACAGGATTAATGGAAAAGAAAAGCAATCTGCTGGTGAAAACAAAGATTCTTAATTTTCTAGTCATGCCTATCCACAGGTACTTTCAGAGAGATTTTACTTCTGAAGTCCCTGTCAAGTTGTAAATTCAAAGGAAACAGAACACCACCCCCACCCCCAAAAAAAGAAAAGTAGAATACAATAAGTGGAGTACAATACAATAATTGAAAGCAATTAATAAGTTTTACACATCATCCTGACAGGGTGAAGCCTTAAGTTTTACTGTCAGATGATCAGGTGCTATTTTCCTAGTTTGAAATTAGAGTTAAATGTAAGAAATTATTAATTGTTAATATCTAAACAACAATCATAATAGTAATATATCAATGGAGGAAAAAGTGTATTTATAATGAAGGTACTTTTTAGAAATCTGAGAAGAACTGATTTTATATTCCAAGTTTGCATTGTTCTAACATATGATAACGGACATGCACACGACAATGTAGTACTCACAAGACATCCAACTTGTAAGTTCCATTCATGCATTATACAGCATTCCACCATCAGCCCAAAACTACCACAGTAACAAGTCCGATAATTAGCATGCTAGCTTAACAGTATCAAAAACTGAAGTTCAGCTTATTTACTATAACCATCCTCAACTCATGAAGTTGCATCAGTATAGCTAAAGTCTTAATTAAACCTGTGTAAACTTCTAGATGCAGAAAATTTGTATAATTTTAAGCCTGGCTTATAGCAGTTTAGCTGACAACTATAGTTATGTAAAAGCTGAACTGCTATAAGCCAAGTTTAAACTGTATGGATATGCGGGCACAGAGCTCTGCATTAGTTTCAACAAAATCAGGGCGCCTATACGTGAGCACCAGGCTCCAGCAGCCTCCTGCATCTCATATATCAGCATCCCTGTATTTAAAAATGGAGGCACTGAATGAGCTTTAGTTCAAGTTCTCCCGCTACCATTTTTAAGCGCAAAGATGCTGATAACATGTAACACAATGGCACTTAAATTAGAGTGGCTCTCGGATCCGCTCTAATTAAAGCACCACCCCTCCTCCCCCCCCAAGCACATGTAAAAGTGCCCTTAGTTTGTAAAATGTTGATACAAACTCTAAACCATGCACACTACAAGTGCCTCTTACCTCATCTGTCATTCCTGCTCTGATAAGAGTGAAAAGGTACTTGAGTAACCTTGCATCATCTTCCCGATCCAAGTCATCAAGTGGCATTTTCTGTCTTATGGGAGCATCTGGATCCTGCAAGGGAAAGCAATAATCAGTGAAACCTTCATTCTACACACTGCAGATATTTGTCTCTGTCAACGCATAAAGATTATAAGTGACAGTAAACCAGTCCGTAATCACTATTCCCTGTTCAGGCAACAGTTTGACAAGCTGCATAAAACTTGGCATTCTATTCTCTCTTCCCTCTTCCTCAAACATTTTCTCTCCTAACTCACCAGTCAGCAGCCCAAGGCAATTACTCACCTGCTTACTAATTTCAATCTCTATACCCATAACTCCTTTATCCTCAGGCTCTTTTCACCTATATTATTCCCCCGTCCCTCAGCCTTCCTTATCACTTACACCAAAGTGGTGTAAGTTTGGTTCTAACCACCAAAACATCTGTCCCTTCTTTTCTAGGAATTCACAGAAGTTTGTTTGCATTGCACAGACTTCTCTCTCTCTTGTGAATAATGCATTTAAGTTACATGTCTGCTTTCACACAGTTATTAGCATCTTATACTCCCTTCTACAAAACAGCTAATGACACACTTGATGACAATCTTTTCTTGAATAGCCCCTCCTACCATGGTTTCCTTCAATTAAGAAAGTGTATCACTGTTCCTAAACTCACAAATCAGTACTGTGAGTACTTGTTTAAGGACATTTATTTGGGCATCTCTAATATTTTGGGGAATTAAAAAAAAGTGCTGGAAAGTATTTCTACAAAAAGGGAAAAGGTTGAAAGGGAAAGAAAATCCATGCATCTAAATAACATAGGATTAGAAGGGACTCATGGATGATCAAGCTGAGTCTTCTGTTAATTGAACCAATCCAGGTCTTAAAATCCCCCTGATAAACTGATCAAGTTACATCTCAAAAAATCGTTCAATTTCTTACTCTCACTACTCCTATGAGAAGGCTGTTCCAGAACCTCATTTTCTCCAACTGTTAGAACCTTTGTTTTAATTTCCAGTAACTTAATTCATAGCTAGTTGATACCTATTTCGTCTTGTGCCAAAGTTGTCATTTAGTTTAGATCCTTGGTCCCTGGTGTATTTACACATTTAAATAATAAATACCCACTCCTTGCTAGGCTAAATATGCCTAGCTCTTTCCAGTTTGCCAAAACAGGATCTATATTTCTCAAATCATTCTATGGTGGTATAAGAGCAATTTCAGGCTGTGATGGTCCAGAAATTGAGCAAGAGGCAAGCATTTCCTCAGGCAAAATCTTTTACTGGATAAACTATGTAGTCTGAAAGTGATCAGAAAACTCACCACACTACAGCCTACGCTCAACAAAGATCAGAAATGAGAAAAATATTCCTACCCCTTCTGCTCTTGGCTTTCAAATCGCTCCCTAACCTTGCTCAACTCATCAGCAGAAGCAAACTCTCCGCTGCCTAACAGACATCAAGTGGAACACAGCCTTGCCTTGCCAAGAAATGCTTAACCTGTGATGCTTCCTCTGCCTGATCAAGGGTAATTGTACCTGAAAGCTCACAAAGAAGAATTTTTCTAACTATTTGAGTTGGTCTAATAAAAGATGTATAATCATCTACCCAAAGAACCTTGTCTAACCTGTCAGCACATCTCCACTACCGCTACTATCAACACGCCCCCACAGCCCCATAACAAAACCATCAGAATCCACGGTTCCTACCCATGCTTTTCTCAAAATGCAATATAGCTGATCCAATGCACCAAGTGCACAACAACTATGTGGGTAAAACAACAAAGCAACTACACAGTAGAATGTGTTCTATGAACTCTCATAGAAAAAACAGGAAGGACAGAGACCCACCCCACCTCCACCCCATTAGGAGTACAATTCTCACAGAACAAACACTCCCACTCTGATCTCACTATCCTCATGCTCAAGGGAAATCTACTAAACGCCTTTAAAAGGCAAACTTGGGGACAAACATGCATAAGCTGCCCAGACACCAAGAACCAAGGACTGAACAACACCACATCAGGGTGGATTTGATTTAAATCAAATAGATTAAAATCATGATTCAAATCACGATTAACATGGCTGGGCAGGAAGCCTTGATTTAACCATTGGTTTCTACAAAAAGTGCATTCTTGCTGTTTGGTGTTCTTTATTCATTTAACTTCTTGAACCCTCACACTTTTAGAGAGAGGCAAGGGCTTGACTCTGTGTACACAAACTTTCAGAGACAAGAGGGCTGATGGGCGGGTAATCAGCAGGGATCTGGGTTTTCCGTTTCCCATGGAAAAACAGAGAAAACCACAGATTCCTTCCTTTTTACCGTGGAGAAAATGTGGATTTTCCCTTTTAGCAGAGAAATCTGCAGATTCACGGCTTTTGCAAAGAGCTCTTGCAGACTGGCACGGTTCCAGCCTGCAAGAGCTGATTGCAGAAAGGGCGGAAAACCTCCAACCTTGCCTGGAGGAGGAAGGGCATGGGCTGAGCCTCTGAGTCATCCAAAGCTTGGCTCAGGCTCACCCTTCACCCCTGGAGCCCAGAGGTAAGTGGGGCAGGACTAGGGGTTGGGGAAGGTAGCTGGGGGCTGAGGGGACATGTTGAGTGCCACTGGCTCCAAGCGGAACACAACAGTGCTTCCCTACCCCCCCATCTCAGCCTGCTCCCAGGAGCAGGGCCAGGGGGTGAGGCAGGGGTGCCCCTCTGTGGGCTGCACACACACTGGCTGGCCAGGGGGGTTCGCACACTGTGGCCACCACTGCATCACCATGCCCCGTGCTGTCTTCCTGCAGCTGACCGCATGGCTTTTCAGGCAAGCGGCATGGGGTGTGACAGTGGTGGCTGCCACATGCGGGCCACACACGAGACCCGGCCAGTGGGGAGAGAAGGGGTAGCTTGCACGTGGCGGCTGCCACTGCACCACTGCTGCTGCTTCTCATGCCCGGCGGACCGGGGGTGGGGTGGGAGGCAGGGGGCCTCGCATCTGGCGGATGCCTCTGCACAGGCATGGCTCCATAGGCAAGCTGAAGTGGTGGCAGCCCCCTGTGTGTGAGTCCCCTGCCCCCCAGCCAGCATGCAGCCACCAACCTGCACCGCTGTGGAGCTGTGCAGCCAGCTGCGGCACAGAAGCGGCAGTGCAGTAAGCCTGAGCCTCCCCCCACCAGTCTGCCAGCCAGGCAACGTGTGTCGCCCACACGCTGTAGCTGCCACTGCCACGCCCCACGCTGCTTGCCCACAAAGCCATGTGGCCATGTGGCATGGGGTGTAGCGGCAGAGTTGGGGTGGTGGCCGCCATGTGCAAACCCCCACTTCCTGATTTGGCTCCCCCAACACCTTCCCTTTCCCCTGCCCTGCCCCCAACACACACTTACCTGCGGGGGTGGGTGTCAGTATCTGTGCATGTGTGTCTGTGCCTGTGTGGGGCTGGGGGGCTGTTGTGGGGGAGAGGGGGGTTGAGGGGCATCAGGAGGGCTGAGGAGGCTGGTGGGGGCAGGGGAAGTGAGGGGCACCAGCAGCACTGGTGGGGTGGTGGTGGTGGGGGCTTTAATTTTAATCATGAAATTGCGGTTTTTAAATCAGAGATTTTGCAATTTTTTAAATCAAAGACAACCAGGATCCCTGGTAATCAGGTCTGTTATCTCTCATCTCCATATACTTTTGTTAATAGGGATGTTATCTCTGGAGACAAATCCAGTCTGAGAACTGAAACAAAGCATCACAGAGACGTTTAATGAGATCTTCTAGTCTGAGCACTGAGTCCTATTGGGTAGAGTGGTTACATGAATATATCGTTTCCAATAGTACATGATTAGCAGTTATAATCCCTGTTCCACGATGATATCTTTGAGCTTTAACATATTTAAATTAAAATCATCTTTATATAGGTTTTGTTTTTTTAAAAAGCATCTTAACAAAAAAAACCCAAAACAATTAAATAAAAAAAGTGATTTAAATAAAAAATGTGATTTTTTTTTAAAACTTGTTCCAGTTTGAATTCCCCTATTCAACATGAGCAAGCAGAATTATACACAATATTACAGATGCAATCTTCCCAGTGCCTTGGCATTAATATTTCTTTATCTCTACTATGAACTTCACTTCATAGATCTACTGGATACAAAAAGTCATGGAGTAAATATAGACACTGGATTTATGACACACAACCTGCCTGACATCTGAGAACTCCAGGTAACCTCTCCACAGTTTACTAGCTGTATTCTTTCACCAGGTCAACGTTCCCTTTCCCCAGCCCACCCATCCATTTTTGTGGAAGTTGTGTCATTTAAAAATACAAAGCCCTAGTTAATCACATATACAATTTATTGCTACTCTGAAATCAAACTTCATTTTAAATAATACTTACTAATTCAGTTACCAGGGGCCGACCACTTCCAACATGCGTGTTTAGGCGTCTCTGCTTCAAAATATGTAGAGTGTTCTCCCTGAGACAGCAAGATAAGTTATTTTTAGAAACACAGTTAAGCTACTCAATCTTTTTCACATCAAAAATGAAATAATGGATATTTTGATTAAGGACACCAAAAGTACATAAGCCAAAATGGGCATAGTTTGGAAACTGGATACATTGAGAACCAATCAGATGTAAACCTGAATTAATCTGAAAACATGAAAGTGTAACACCATAAGGTATGTGATCCAATTAATCTAGATCACTTCTCTTTCAAAAGCGTAACTCATAAGCCAATCATTCACTTGTCCAAATTATGGAATCATTCCAGTGTGATGAAGTATCACAGACCATTTATGGGAGAATATTAAAATTCACCCCAAGATTAATCTAGGACAGTACATTAAGATCGGGACCAACTCAATATTTCAGAATTTATCATCATTAGCCTTTAAAATATGATTAAGTATAAAGATGTGAGATACATGTGGTAGTTGATATTTTCTATCTTGGAACCCATTGCTAATTGTATGTAAAACAATAACTACTTTTGTGAAAAGGTTATTAACACAGTAGTAAGGTGAAAAAAGTGATCACTGTAAAAAAAATACATACTAGTATGAACCATTTTATCCAGCTTAAATAATAATACAACCTGGCTAACAGGTGTCCATCTAATATCACTTTTTATTTCCATTGCATTATACCCAAAAAGCTCAAAACAGGGATTAAGGTCCCACTGTACTGGGCACTGTACAAACAACACAGATTGCACTTTGCTGGAGAAAAATAGTAATATTCTAGTTTGTATTTTCAAAATCCTATAAATAAGCAAATGAAGAGGAATATAGCAATAGTGAAGACAGGTCTATAAAGGATAACCACAGTGATGTCAGCAGCCTAACAACTACGGGCAAATGAATTCTTTTCCTTTATGGACACTGCAATATATACACACACACACACAAAATATTAATTTACTCCCAGGTTAATCTTAAACCATTCACTTTAACACTCACTTAACCCCAGAGAAACACACTAATTCTTTTCTTGAAAATCCCTGCATCAACCATTAGGATCAAAACCCAAACCTTACCTTCTCAAATTGCTAAGATTTAATGAAGAACAATACAAGAAAAGAAAAGCCACAAGGGTTCTATGACTCACCAATACACAGATTTTGCATAAAACTCAATGTTGTCAGAAAAATCTCCAATTTCATCTTTGGCAATGCTCTCTAACCAATCTACCACCAGCTGGAAAAAAAATGAAGGGTGGTTATTTTTTAACAAACAACACTGCTGCAAATGTTACCATACCACCCCCCTCCTTTACAGTATTCTGATCTGTTCATGTATACTAATGAATTTGAAATGCATTTATCTGCATATCACTCTGCTCTCATTTCCAAAATACCCAGCAGAACTGCTTGCGTTCACATCTGTTAGTGGCTGCAGTTAGTTAGAGCAATATGGCTTAACAGTTAAAGCAGCTCAATATGTAAAGAATGAGAAGCATAGCTCCCGGGACTGCTAAACCTCTGCCCTTCTAATATACATCTCAAGAGCACATCTGATCTACAGCAGGCCATTCACACACAATACGTGTAAGATCCTACTGAGATTATAGAAACAAATTCAGTTAGTTATCAAGAAATCTTTTACATTAGGAGTTAAAATACCTCAGAGAAATTGCATGGCTCAAAAAGTGTACCAAACATCCAAAATTTATCTATTCCTATATCTCTCTCTTAAAATTGTTGTCCTACCTGGCTCTGTCGAACCAGTGAATCCTTCTGAAATAAGATGCTCATGGCCATTTTTTCACTAGCATTTAGAACCTATTTAAGAAAAAAATCCTGATTATTTTGCAGTATGTAAGAGGATGTGTCACTAGAATACATGCATTATGCCATATTGTTTTCTGAATAGACAAACTGAGGGGAAAATACTTGTAGGAAACTGGTAAATGTGATATTTAGGAAATACTTAATATTGTTTGTATTGCCTCTCTTATTTGAGAGGAAGTTTTATATTATTTGTATTAAGAAATAAAGTCATGGAAAAGTATGACTGAAGAACCAATGTGCTACAAATTAGCTGATGACACCAAATAATGGTTCTTCATGAGTCTGGTTAGGTCGTTCAAGTATTCTTTTCAGATTTGAATAAAAATAAAAAGGGGTATTTATCCAAGACTCTTAGCACCCCACATAACAGTATAAAACAAAAATGGAATTAAGCATACGTAAGATTCTAAGATTCTCCTTCCATATAAATTTATCTCTATGATCAAAAAGATGTAAAGTTACTTTGGGTTTTTTATTTATTTATTTTTGCAGAGAAAGGGTGGGAGGACAAACTGCAAGAAGGAGGTTGATTTTTGGCAGAGATAAATTTTATTTAGATATGCTGATAGGCACTTCCCGCCTGAATTAAAATAGCTTCTACTGCTGTTGCAAGACAAAGAAAAGAGTATCTGCAGTTAACATTTCACAAAATTATTTTATCTTTCTAAACTTATTCTATCAGCACAGATTACAACAGTACTTTGTTACACGAAGAGCAAGGAGACATGCAGCCCAGAAAGGGGTTTCAAGACTCCAGCTTCTCTAAAGAAATAAAGATTGTGAAATATTAGAAATCCTGAGACTCCCCGATGAAACAGTACTTCAAGGTAGTGTCTGAACTCTTGCCTATCCCCAGAGGAATATCGTAGTCTAGGTTGATGGCATGTGTCAGAATGTACAAACATCTACTCACAAAAGCGATTTTCAACCAGGGTGCTGGGGCAGGATCAGGCTTTCCCTGCCTAGCTGCTCTCCCACCCCCACTCCCTGCTCCCTCTGCAACGAGGTATAAATAAATTCATTTTTGAAATAAGGTGCCACTGGATTCACAAAAGTTCACAGGGGTGCCTCGAGTTTAATGAGAGGTGATGTGAATCTAAAAAGGTTCAGAACCACTCACTTCCAATTGTACATATGAGGATTCCATGTTATAAATATGCAATTTTTAATCTTTGTCTCCATTTGGATAATGGAATCAGTTTCTATTTGTTTATATTCACTTTTATTTTCAACCTTCAAGTAGAACACTTAGATAGCAAACAATGTAGACAAGTGGTTTTAAATCTTAAAGCTTGAAAAGGCTTGCTATAACACAAAACTTACTGCAATATCAAATACAGTTTCATCTTCTAGGGCAGATTGTATTCTATCTCTATAAAGTGAAGCACAAATATTATCAAAGTTAATACTAAGATTGTTAATTCAGCCAGAATATAACAAGATGTTATTTCAACCAGAAGTACTAACATACTGTAAAAAACAACTTTAGAAATATTTCTACACATAATTTACATGCTAGGAAGTAAAACTGTAATAAAACTGGGTGGCTACTTACAATTTTGAACATGCACATTATTTCCATCAATAAATGGATATTAAATTAAAAGACTTAAACTGCACTGCTTAGCATAAATGCACTACATTTCTTGATAAAGAAGATGAATTTAACATAGACTATATGACTGGTGAAAAAAATTAATAATTGTTAATGTCAGATATAAAGCTGAAGAGAAGAATTTAGGCAAGTGCTTCATTTCTCTTATTTTATGTAAAAATACTTGAGTGAAGAGCCTAGGAAATAACTGACAGAGAAGAGTAAAGCTAGAGGCAACAATAATGGAGAACATCAAGCATTCTTATTAAGCCAGTTCTGAACAGAGGATTCTGCTACAGAAGCATCAATTTCTTTCTTCCTGAAAAGCAATTCTAGAGCACTCCTGTCAGGAATGATTTCATTTTGCTCTCCAAGAAAAAATGTGAAGCAAGTGACTCACAAAGCCAGGTTGAAGAGGAAGAAAGAATGGAGTCCTTACATTTGGTACCAACTAGTTTTCATATGTTAGGTCATCATTTATGGTGTCACAGATCAAAAATACACTGTACTTTGAGAGAAGAGAAGCGTTTGATAATGCTCAATGACAAGCCACACGTGAACAACTATGAATTTCCAAGACAAACTGGCTGAGGCACAGTAACCTATCTCGGTCCAAACTACACCTGGAATACTATCAAACTTATTGAAAAATAGTAATTGCTAGAAGCCACAAAACCCATTCGTTGTGTTTGAGAAAACTGGTGTATATGGCTATTAGACATTTCCTGCTAAGAAATATGGATTAATTATCTGTCTTCCAGCCTCCAAATTTGTAGTCTGATAGGCCCTACAACCAAATGACAACCATATTCTTCTAATTATAAACTTGGCTCTGCATACAAGTCAACACCATTATTTTCAGGTTGAATTTAAGGATGAAAAACTCTTCCCTGTATACAAGTCAAAAACCACAGATGTACTTCTACTATCTCTGCGAAGTCACACAGGAGAATCAGCTATCTAAGAAAAGGACCCAAAAGTTTAAATGCACTGAAAATATTAAAATTAATAATAATAAAAAACTGTACTGAAAAAATATGATCTGGTATTTTTATTGCATGAACAAAAAAAAACAAGTACAAAAAGTCTATTTATTGGTTGATCCAGTGTTGAAGTCAAGTGTAATATTTGTTTTCTTGAAGGGAGCGTGGAAATGGTCAACTTAGGCAGACAAAATACAGCAAGTCACTCCAGAAGTATAACTGAACTGTTTTTAAAAAAGAATTACCTATAGAGTGAGGAGAGCAGTCTCCATGTTACCATTTCTTGCTTGAGAAGCCATAGCACGCTGGCAGTTTTTGAAAACTTCTGCTGTCCAGGAGTTGCTCGGTAAACTATTTTCCCCAGTATGTTCACCTGACAAAAATACATATTGCACACAGAAGGTTACCCATTTTCTATTTTGTTACACGCCTGTTAAACCAATTTTTTCATTGCTCTAAGTGCTCTCACTTGATGCCTAAGACAGCTTTTAGGGTAAGCGTCTTTTATCATCTCAGTTGGGAGCAGACATACTAAGCCTACAGACTGCATGAACTATTATTATCGTTATGACAGAGTTTAGAAATCTCAAATGAGATCAAGGCCCTGCCAATCAAACACAGAAAACAGAACAAAAAAGTATTAATAAACATTAAATCCTGAACACTGAAAAGTCCTATTATCTGTGAGAATATATGTGGCTCTTGAAAAAATGTACTTGCCTACTTACTCCAGGTAAATTTGGGGGACCCAAGATGCTACTTTCTGGAGGATTTAGAAATATTTAAAAGAGTTTCTAATAGTTATGAAGACAAAATGGCAGGGGATCAGACTAGATGATCTGTCTAGGTCCCTTCTGACTCAATGATTCTATGACTCTAAAAAAGTGAATGGAATACAAGTTAAGCAATGCCGTTTTCTTGGGTTCAAAGAACTGTAACTAACTACTTAAAATTTTGCCTACCGGTCACATTTCTAAGGGTGATATTCAAGTTGGCTGAGTATCAACTATCCAGGGGTTGATTGGAAACTGAGACCCAAGCTGAGAGAAAAACAGCTATTTGGGGGTTTTTTTTAGACCCCCAGCATCCTCCATCTTATCTACAGCTGTAAATGAAAGCCATGTTTCTGCTGGAGCACAATCCAACTTCAGACAGAAATAAAATACCTAATAGGTGCTTGCCCTTGGATTTTTTACGTATCAAAAGAAGTAAAACACATTTGTTACTTTTTCAGGCACAGAAAGGAAATCACCACCTTTTAAATTCAATCCCAAACTCCATAATCTCACATAAAGGCCAGTTTCCATTTATTATTTCTCTTTTTTCTCCCATCCACAAGGAAACAAGGACTGCAAAGGCCAGACACAGGTATCTGAGACTGAAGAACCTGGGATTTTGTGTTGGATCCTCAACCTACAGACAATTTTACACACACCCCACCTCCTACCCATAATTCCTTTGTCTAACAGGCACCAAGGGGCAAAGTCCCTTGATAAACACTGAAATTCTCTTCAAAGCATCACTTCTCTTTTCTGACCAGTAGTTTTACAAATATAGCAGCTCAAATCCTCCCCCTTTTGAACCTAGTGTCACTTAGCTGTAATTAAATTAATAATTAATTTATTAATTATTAATTATCTATTGTTAATAATTATTAGCCCATCAAATTAATAACACCATGAGGATAAATCAGAGGTGGTTACGGTTTGATACTTAGACTTCTAAAGGCAGCTTGCAAGGAGTTCAACAGGAAACATCTGAATTACCTTACCCCACCCCCCAAAAAAACAAAACACCTCCCACAAACGCAAATAAATATTCCACATTTTCAAATTCTGCAGGATGCACTGTGGGCAATCCTGAGCTAAAAGAGCACCCCTTTCTAATAAACTAGTATCTAGTACAACTAATGGGTCATAAAGTTACTGTATTTACTTGAAGACAAGATGAAGTTTTATTCCCTAATCAGCATACGGGGAAAAAAGCTCCTCGTCTTATAGCAGCATACAAGAAAACCTTATTAAATACACTGTATCATTTAACTGATGCCAAAAGCAGCATGTGCTCAAGAATGGAAACCAAGTTGATTAAATGCAGCCAACACTAAGCAGGACTATAAATGGTCATGAGTGGGGGGGCTAATTAGCACATTAGAGTCTTTGTGTGGGTGGGTGGGGAGGTGGAGTATACACACACGCACATACTGAATGATGCTGAGCTGTGAAGCCACCATGGCATGAAATGCTGGTGACTGCCGAGGCCCAGCCCAATGATTGACACAGTAAACCACAAGCCTTTTAGGTTTGAACTAATATCATGCACGGTTTGCACTATATATAAGTAGGTACAAGAATGCTGCTTAAAACTAGATTTATGAAGTACCTGTGCTAAAACTTGCAGCAGTTTCAAAAAAGGTAAACCACATAAATTCTGGATGAACTAAGTCTATGGGTACCTGTAACAATTTGCCTATGTGCAAATTACTACAGGTATGTTTATTTCAAGGTCAGCATTTTCCAATTCACATTTCACTTCCATGTGCTCAGAGAGAGCAGGGTCTGACAGTAAGGAAGGGGAAAGGGCTTCAGGGCAAATAAGCTGGGGGAGTGGCAGTGGGCAAGGGGCTACCTGACCTTCCATATTTATTTTTCTGGGCTGTAGAAGTGGGAAAAGAAACATTCAGGGCTAACCTCCAATAATTAGATACTATATTTGGAAAATTATAACAAATCTATAGCATTTTCCCTATATGGAATCTATATATTAGAGGGCTGTCTTATAAATCAGGGTCATCTTATATCCATGTAAATGTGGTATATCCAGCTGTCAGATTTTGGGGATCAATCCTAAGTACAGTGACCTCTTAATTGAAAGAAAACAAATTCCTAGTTTCGGCAACCAGTTTCTGGAAAGGAATGTGGTGAAAACATTTCAAACAAATTACCTGACTGTTACAAATATTCTCATACTCTTCTACAAGTTCAAAGACTGTAGTTGAAGTGTGCTTCAAAAAGGAATGCAGAAAATCCGAGTACATGCTCATTGTAGCTAAAACACATTAAAAAAAAAAAAAGAAAAAGAACAAGAGGCACATCAGAATGCCATAGGAAAAACATTTTTCACAGGGAAATTTGAAGTCTTAATTTCCCATGAAAGTTCAAAAGTCTACTTTACAATGAAATATGACTTGCAGATGTTATCCAACATAACAAGAGAAAGTAAAATGCAAACAATGCCAACATGAATTGTCATCGACTGCCTGTGACCCATGTTGTATGGAACGTTAACTGCTCACACTAAAGAGTCACAAAGTTCTATTAACTGGGTAAGAGACTTTAGGAGCTCTCTTACCAACAAGCAGCAGAATGAGGAAAATGAAGGAAAGAGAACACACAGGTCAGCATGCCACAGTCAAAAATGCTGCACTTAGCTTTTTAATGAAAACTGCAAGTCATCTCACCAGCTTCTCCAGGATCATCTTCACGCAACAGCGCAGCACTCATTGTGATATCTTCAGTCATATTGGACAAGTCCAAGTTTGCAAACATTCCTGTACGGTGAGGTGTGAGTGCAACTGTCCAATTACTCTCATCCATCTAAAAAACAACACAGAACAGAAAAAGGAAAATAAACAACAACAAAAAAGAAATCTCAGACTGTCATAAGCCTAACTCCAGGCTATGATTAGCTCTTGTAGCCATAAGCAGAGCAGAACTTGAAATGAAGAATGAATCGATCACCTTTTAGACATGACACACATGCCTCTTAAAGTGTACAAGTAGATGTGATAGAAGATTCAACTTCATTTATTCAGGTTAAACCAGCAAGATCTTTGTCTCTTGTATGACGTGCGCAGTATTTGACTCCTGAGCTTAAAACACATTACTTACCGCCCCCCCAGACCCTTTTGTGCTTTCCTTAACCTGGTTGAAAGTCCTATGGTGTCCAACACAGGTAGAAGAAGGCAGAATCATTTCAACTTTTATAAGTTGCTTGCAAACCAAGTGTTGGAAGAAAGACCCCAAAGAACAAAGATAAAAAATTATGTGAGCAGAATTTATCTAAGCCAAAACTTTTCATTAGGGGGTTTCAAGTCTCTCAGAATGATTATAAAAGATCATATTATTGTCAGATTAGAATATCTTTAAAATAAAAGGGAGCGTGCAGAAACGAATTATGCAAGTTATTTGGGTTTAAATTTACAGCTATGATAGAAATATTAAAAAAAAAAAAAAGCTAAGGGGACACCTGTTAACTTGCCCAGATGACATAGCAGCAAGTTGACCAAAAGTACCAAAGACATCACCTCCCAGACTTAGTCCCTTAACAGTAGAGGTGTACTGATACAACAGTCCGATATCGGATTGGTACAGATATAAAGAAAAGTGTCTATGTCTGATATCAGCCTGATAGGGCTGATAAATGCCTGTGCAGCACACAGCCGCAGCACAGCATGGAGCAGAGCCGGCAGCGTGAAGAGCTGCCTCCAGCTGGTAAGTTGGGAGGGAAGGGGTGTGGAGGGGCAGATCAACCCCCTGTGGTGAGGGAGGGGGTAGGTGTTGCCCAGCGGGGGGTGGGGGTGCATGCAGGACTGAGGCATGGCTTATGGAGTGGGGGCAGCTCTTGCCACTTCTTACACCCCGGGAGGGCAGGGGAGCGTGGTACCCTAGTTCTGCATGGTGTGGGGCAGGCTGTAGCTTTGAAAAGGTGAATACAAGCAGAAACGGATGGTAAGGAAGGTTAAGTGAAAATGTATCATTTTTAAAGGTTCAACACTTTTCTATTTTTTTCCTGTTAAACTTAACTAAATATTATTAAATCATACATTTTGGGGGAGCATAACAAGCAAAATCAAGTGTCTTGCAACAAACCTATGACCCCAATTTACTTTTAGTTCTGGGAGTACTAAATTAACATATAAAATAAAATAAAAATACCACTCTAAAACCCTTATTTATTTCTCAAAGCATCAACCGAAGACCATTCATATACCATAATTATGCAGCTGATATGCAATTAACTGCACCTTCTGCTATGTCAAGCTAGGTTTAAAACACTAGAAACTTCTACCATTTTTAAGATTCACAGGAACAAAGAAGGGAGAACATGATGTATAACCTGCATACCATAGACATATTGCCATAAAATCCAGTAGTCTGCATAAGTTGAGGAGATTTCCCTAGTGTTCCCAGGAAGGCAGATACATCTGGCTGCTTCATGGAACTTCGAGTTTGTGAAGTAACTGAAAAGTAAAAAAAATGTTAAAAGCCAGAGTGCTTTGCTAGGGAGTTCCTACGATTAGTACCAAGATTAAAAGTGTTTATAAAGTCCTGTAAGTAATTAACTGTGGAAAAAGGTGAACCAGTTTCTCTCCCAAATTATTCTCTATTAACTTTCTGGATTCTGAAAGCAGGCTTGAAAAGAAAGAGAATATCAGCTCCAGCAAACTTTATATATAAAGAAGTAAAACAATGTGCGTAGAATCACAAACTGCAAGTAATCCATGCAAGGAATTACACATTAAAGGAGAAAAAAGAGGATTCTTACAGGGGTGACGAAATAATGATACCGGAGTTTGGGGAACCAACTGGTTCTTTGGTGTTACACTACCAGGACTGTCATCCAAAGATGCAAGACCTGATGAACAAGTTAAGAAAAAGTCTCCTAAACTTTGTTTCATATTTACTAATAAAAGAACTACTACTGAAATACTTTATCAGATGAGCAAATTATCTATGCTACTAGCATTAAAGAAAAATTGCAAAGCACTTCAGGTATGTACATCTAACCCAGGAGTGGGCATATTCCAACCTGCAGGCTGCATTGGGTCTGCAACGGACCCCATTGCCTAGCAGCCCCTGCCCATGTTGCTGCAGCTAGATTCCATGGAGACTCCAGGAGCAGCAGGGCCATGGGTTTCCATGCAGTACTGGCAGGGTGTGCAGCTGGGCAGGGAGCTGCTCTGGGACCAGGATCCTGTGGTAGAGACAGCATGGTCTGGACCTGGAACAGAGCTGCAATTTACTGCCCACAGTGCCCTGCCTGCTTATACTGTACATTTCCCAAGCAATATCAGCAACAGGAAACTGACATGAATCCTGCCAATTTTACCTCTGGCCTGATGATTTGGAAATGGAACAACAAAAAGGGCCACCACTTTATTAAGCTAATTTTGCATTAGTTCCAGAAAGTAACAGAAAGAACAGACACACTAGAATTCTTTACCATCAAAATCAGAAAATTACTACCACATTCATTAAATTTATACAAAATTATTCTAATAATAAAATAGCCATTTTGAAAATGAAATACTGACATATCCATTTCCATAGTCAATTATATTAATTTGCTAAATCAAAACCCCCAAATTTTCTAAAAATGTTGAAAAATTTTAAAAATAATAATACAAAACTCAGAATTAAAACATTCCAGGTGTTACTCCGAATTATCACTACTAATTTTTTCTACCCTTTTCAGCTTGACAGACATGCAAAAATTAGGAAAAACTGGCTATATGTTGGCTACAGTAAAATTAACAAAATACAAATGCTGTTGAGAGCCTAAGTCCAACAGAGGGATTGTTTGTACTATGTAATCTTTCACCAGTAGACACACACTACTTTTGAACAGTAGATTTAAAGTTCTTAGAAGCGGTATTTCAAAATTAGTGAGTGATATTTCGAAGTTAGTGATGTTCCTTTATATTATGAACGTACAGGACAAGAAAATGCAAGTTTCATATTAGTGTTATTTCAAATGTGCATAATTTCAAGGAATACAGTACTCTATAGCAGTTGAAAATTAACTAGATCTGATGAGTGCCATAATTGCTATAAGCCAAAACCAAGAAAAAATAACTATTCCATGGTGCAGTCAGAATATTAGGGGTTTCACAAACATACAAAAACCTTGACAGAGAAAGGATACTAGAAACTCTTTTTTGAGAACTCTGTTTTCGAGCAGGCCTGGTCATCTCTGCATCTAGTGGGGATGCCACATTTCCAAAATCAGTCCTACAAAACAGAAATGGAGTAAACAAACAGATACAAGTAAACAAACAGATTTAAGCGGGACAAACTATGGGAGAAGAATTTTTTTTCTTTTGCTAATTGGATTGTATGACCGATAACTACTCTCAAATAATACTTTAGAAAGGAAAATAAGTGTAGCCAGTAGTTTGAAATTAAAAAGAAACTATTTTCTCAAAACAACCCCCCCCCCCAAAAAAAACCCCCAAAACTCTTGTGGTTGTTTCTATCCAGCAGTGTCCTTTAACTTAAAGGAAGAGGGAAATGCTTGAGAAGAAACAAGTTCTCCACAGTGCTGAAAAGGTTACTCTACAAATATTAAGTAACTAACTTCACACTCAGGGGAAATATTCTAACAGATATGCAGTAGTCCCTCCCATAGCTAGTCCAATTTCAACTAACACCCTTGACAAACGTTAACATTTATGCTGAAGTTCTAATACTAGCTGATTTTACACGAGAACAGAATGTTTCTGAAAAAGTTTAAACAAATCACATAATGACTTTGAGACACATGATATTTAAAATAAAGAATGAAGTGATCTCACACCTTTGATTCTTTCCCCAAATATTTTGATTGATCTTTGGCCCATGAAGTTGACCTCTGCTAGGGAAAAGGGCAGATTTAGCTTTCCCATGCAGCAAAATGCTTGTGAAATGCATAACTGCATATAGACCCCCAAATACGTTATATTTGTAAGGTTCCTAGACTCTGTGGAAAGCTTCAGAATCCAAGGAATCAACTTTTATGCACAGAGGAAACTGGAACTTCACTTAAACAAGTAAGTTCAAAGGCCTGAAGAGACCAGCCTCCACACTGTGACACTTCTGTATAACACAGACCTAAGGAACTCCCCCAGCAATTCCTGCTCCAAGTGCTCAGCTTGTTTGAACTATTGCAGGGCTGTCAAAGTTGATTGGTTCATTTTCCCCAGACCACCCCCAGCTAGATTGGACTGCAGCGCTCCTGCTCGTCTCGGGCTGGATCCAGATCTCCAGCAGCAGGGCAAAGCAGTGGTGGCATTAAACAGGCAGTTTATGCAGAGGCTTAGACATTTCAGGGAATCAAAGCTTAATACAGCTGTTGCTCACCCTGCCAAAACACATTCCCAGTGGGACTTCATACTCTGGAATTCAGGGGCAGGCCTCACCCCTGCTCACCCCCAAGTTCCCAACCCCTTCAGCAGCCCCATATGCCAGATGACGCAGCTATGCAAGCCAGATCCACCCTACAATGACACCCCCCCGGAACTACCGCATTACTTTAGAAAGATACCTCGTTTTGATTTAAAGACATCACGTGACAGACTACCCTATATCCGCAGATAAGTTGTTCCATTGGTTAATTACCCTCTTAAAAATTTGCACTTTGTTTCTAGTTGAAGCTATGTGAGCTCCCAACTTCTGATCCCCGTGCCTCCTTGTAGCTTTTTCTACAAGGCATGTGTACACTCAAAAGCTCTTTCCCTGATAGCACTAACCTCATTGCCTTCTCTGGTATAAAAAAATAAACTGAACTCCGATAACACTTTTTTTTCAACCCTTGTTAAAACCCCTGGCAGTTTTTCATAGATTCATAGATGTTAGGGACTGGAAGGGACCTCACAAGATCATTGAGTTCAGCCCTCCTGCACTTGGGCAGGAAAGACTGCCAGGGTCAGATGACCCCACCAAGATGCATGTCAAATCGTTTTTTTAAGGTCTCCCGGGTAGGTGACTGTACCACCTCTGGGGGGAGTCTGTTCCAGACCCTGGAGACTTGAATGATGAAGAAATTTCTCCTTATGTCCAATCTCAAACGATCTTCAATCAGTTTGTGTCCGTTGTTTCTTGTCTTCCCCTTGAGGGTGCCTTGGTGAACAGATGCTCCCCCAGCCCCTGCTGTGCATCCCGATATACTGAGGCTGCCACCAAGGCCCCTCTAAGTCTTCTTTTCTCCAGGTTGAACAGTCCTATGTTGTCTAGCCTTTCCTTGTATGACCTGCTCTCCAGACCTCTAATCATGCATGGGGCCCTCCTTTGGACAATCTCGAGCTTCTCCCCACCCTTCTTGAAGTGTGGCGCCCAGAACGGGACACAGTACTCCAGTTACAGTCTCACCAAGGCTGAGTAGAACGGGTAGAGAACAGCCTTAGTCTCACTTGAGGTACATCGGTAGATGCACGCTCATGTTTGATTTGCTCTGTCAGCTACAGCATTGCATTGGTGGCTCATGTTCATTCAATGGTCTGTTACAACCTCCAGATCTCTTTCAGCTGCGGTGCTGGCAAGTGTAGCACTGTCAAGCCTGTAAGTGTGTTGTGGATTATTCCTCCATGCAACAATGATGGAGCGCTGTACATTTCTCAGTGTTAAACATCAGGTTTTGATCCACCCGCCTTGCAAGCCTGTCCAGGCCTGTCCTATATCCCCAGCCTGTCCTCCAGCGTGACTGAGTTCCCCCATAATTTGGTGTCGTCCACAAACTTTGCCAGTCTACTTTTAACACACAAATCCAAATCGCTGATGAACGTGTTGAAAAGCACTAGTCCGAGCACCAAACCCTGAGGGATGCCACTGGTCACTTTCCATTGTGTTGACTTAGTGCCATCCATTAATAGTTTCTGGGTGCATCTTGCACTCAGAGCCAGTCACCTAGCCTGGCAAGTGCACTACCTAGCCTCACAGCCAGTTTCAACCCTTTCAACATAATCACTCCTGTAGCTTTTTTCTGAACCTTACCCAGAGAACACCACAGTCCTGCTCCCATTGCATTCAGGAATACCACATTGCTACTACACCTGCTCCTGTCCTCCTGCAGAGCTCTCACTCCCCCTTTCTTCAACTGTACACCTGCCTCAACGCAAGTGTCCCAGAGATGCTGCTTTCAGGGCACCACCCTCCTTCTTCAACACATTTCCTTCCCTCCCACACGTACCTCCTAGCGCTAAGGGGCACTGAAACACACAGCGTCAACAAATGCAGACTAGCAAGACATGTGTGAACAAGGAGGGCACTTCCTGCCAGCACAAGGAGAGGCAATGCCCGCTGGCAGAGTGCCCTGCTGTTTGGTTGGGAAACCGGCGGTGTCGGCGGCTCTCGCCCAGGCCGGGAACAAGCTGCCAATACCGCTGTCCCGCTGTCAGTCCGCTGAAGGAGGGCGGCACTGCAGCGGGGGCGCCATACGAGGGCCGGCACTGCCCCTCCGCAAGCTCCTGAAGCCGGCGTACAAACAACACCGGACAAGCGACCAAGCGAAGGCCTCCGACACAAGCTCTGAGGAGAGGCCGCCCCAGAGCAGCCCCCAGCAGCCCGGGCCAGAGGGATAACTACGGCGCAGCCCACACCTTCTTCCGCCCTGAGCGCATCAGGCGCAGGAGCCCCTGACCGCCTCCGCCCGGCGCTAGCTGAGGGATGAAGGGCGGGGGATAGGGGCGCTCACCCATCCATGCCAGCAGCCTCGGCCACAGCCGCTACTTGAGCCTTCCCGCGTTCCGGAAGTGGCCGCCCGCCACCGGAAGGTGACCCCACACTCTGGCGCCGCGCGCGAAAGGCGCATGCGCCCCCTGTCCTGCGCCTGCGCGCTGCTGCCTCCGATGGCCTGGGCAGAGCCGTGGGTGTACGCATGCGCACATTACCGTGCGGTGGCTCGGGCGTTTCGTCCCCCGGCTCAAGGGGCGGGGCTTTCCTGCGCGGCCTGCTGGGGTTGGCGGTGAAGCTTAATGCTCCTCGGAAGCGGGTTTTAAGCCAGACATCAGGCCTGAGCAGGAAACGGCGCTGGGGTGCGGCCGCCCCTAGGAACAGGCATCACTTCTGCCTGCAAATTTCAGTGCATCTTGCACTCAGAGCTCCTCGAGCAGCATAGCCTCCTTGTTGCAGCACAGGCTTGGACCCTGATTTTTTTTTTTTAATTAATGTATTTCGTGTTCCGGGTCAAGTCAACTAAATCATACTAATGGAGCAGAACTCAAATCGTTCTGAAAACCCCACTGAGGGAGCAGGCAGAACTCAATCCCTTCAAAACCCCATGCATGATGCTACAACCAGCGAGCATCCTCTGTCTCAGGCTCTCACTCCAGGAATTCAGGTACTTCCAAGTCTACTGGCAGGCATCCTAGTGCAGGCCCAAGGCCAGAGGGCTTAGGATTTAGGTGCCCCAACTCGATCTTAGCCCACAAGAGGCCCAGGAGCTTGCACTCTGCTGTGAAGATGCTACATCAGCCCTTTATGGACAGGATCCTAGAGAAGGCAGGATGGATGGGGGCTTCTGGCGTCAGCTAGTCCAGCCCTATCCAAACCATCCCACAAAGCTGTAACCTAACGCCACTACCCTTTTAATTCCTTCACTACCCTTTCCCCGCTTCACTACCCTGGCACAAGCACAGACCTAACATCCTACAGTAAAGCAGCCAACAGCCTAGTTCTATAAAACATTGTCAACATTTACAAGCACTGAAAAAAATATAGGCTCAAGAGATCTGGGGTAGAGGGCCATACCCCAACTCTGCAAAGGAAGGCAGCCCCCCCACCTTCCCCTGTCCATCCCATCTGCCCCCATTGGTTATTTGGCACTGAACAGAGACCTTCCCCTCTCTACCTTTTTGCATTTTTTTAAAATTTTTCTTTAAATTTAGTTCAGCCATAAGCACCTGAACCATGCTTGGTTGTCCTTAAGCACAGTAAATAAGGATTTTTTTTTTTTACATTATTTGGTTACACCTACCTGATAATAGTTCATCATTGCTGGTGGACAATCCCAGGAGTTAGTTCCAAGTAATTCAAATCAGACCAATTTTCCATAGATAAGGATTACCCACAATTATGCCAGTACATTTCAGGACTAGATGCACAAAAGGGGTTTTGAGCCGTCTGGGGCACCTATCTGAATTCATGCTCGTGTCTTACACCATATGAAAATAAGGCTTTAACACAGGCAGGCGAAGTCCAGCCCATGGGCCAGATCCAGCCAGCAGTGGACTCTCTTTCCCAGCAGCCCCTGCCCAGTGGCTGGAGCCAGTTTCCATGGAGAGCCCAGCAGCAGTTACCCCCTGATAGCAGGGAGCCAGGGTTTCCATGGAGACCAGCCCCAGCAGCACTAGCAGGCAGCCACAGTGCCAGTTTCTTCCTGGTGGAATTGGGGGGAGGCTGTACTAGGGGCATAAGCAGGGCAGGCTTAGCTGCTGCCACCTGTGTACGGTGGGCAATGGAGGAAGCCCCCCTGGGAGGGGTGGCTGTGGGGAATTGAGGGGTTGCTCCAGCCACTCCAAGCCCCACCCCCAGCACCTCCCCTGCTGGCAGGGCAGATTGCTGCCTTGGAGCAGAGCTGGGATCTTCCAGTAGTGAGGGCATGATCCAAAGCCAGGGCACAGCCCCAACTCTCTACCTGCACACCCCAGCCCGGGGCATGCATGGTGCAGATCACGGCTGTGCCCTGGCTCAGGATCACGTTATCACCGCCGAAAGATCCCAGCCCTCCTCCAGAGCAGCTCTGCACCCTGCCATTTGCCCTGCCAGTGCTGGTCTCCATGGAAACCCTGGCCTCCCATCATCACAGCACAGCTGTTCCTGGGGTGTCCACAGAGACTAGCCCTAGCCGCACAGGCAAGGGCTGCTGGGAAATGGAGTCCAACTGCTAGCCAGATTTTGCCCACCCCTGCTTTAACAATTTTGCCCACCCCTGCTTTAACAATTCACGAGTTGCTAAGAAAAATACCTGCTCTCTCCCCAAAAAAGCCTTTAAATTATTAAAAACCAACAGTAAGAAATCCATCATACAAGAACACACGAGAACTAGCAAAAACAAAACTTTTACTTGAATTGCCTCGAGCACAAACAAGCAATAGGCACATCCATGTTGCTTCCCTTATTCTAGGCAGTCGGTAGGGTGCAAGGTCTTACCACCCTCCTCTTCCAAATGATATATGCTGTCAACAGCTTGTAATGTCAGATTCTAAACTAATATATTGTCCTATACTAGTGAAAGAAAGTGCATGTGCCAACTTTATTTTAAAATCAATTCTGCTTTTTCATTTACACAATATAGAAAGTAGGAACCCAGCTATCTGGATTTTAGCTCACAAGCCTACTACTCTCAGGTGTTAAAGAGGTCAGTGGGGCAGCCTTCCTAGTTCTTTATAAATTAGAGAAGTAACATGCTGTGCTAGAGACTAAAAATTCTATTTTCTTAAACTGTAGAACAATCATTTGGTAGCAGGGGGAGGGAGAAGAGAAGGAAGCTTCATTGTGCCCAATATAAACATAGGGATTTAATATATGGGTAACTAGGAGTTTCAGGGATTGAAATGCATACTCCTCTTTCACCTGAAATATTACTGGTTTTTTGTAGAGAAGAATAGAAGCTTTTATTCTTGAATATGTATACCCAGCATGACTGAAGCAACTGATCAACTTCCTGCTAGGACTTAAGGAATTATGTATGATGTGGTTAAAAAGTATGTGAAAAGTTCAGTTACACTGAACAAAGGAGGAAATAACTACAACTGCAATTTCATTTTAAAATCAGACACAGATCTTTTAATAGGCAGGCAGAGATACTGCATTTGGAAAAAGAGTTTATTTCCCAATAATTTTAGTTCAGCTATTATTCACTGGTCCTTTCAAACAGTGGTGGCAGTGAAAATAGAAAATACTGAAACTGCAATTCTGCACTCTGCAGAGCTTTCTTTGAATGTGTTACAGGAGCATGGAATTAAATGCTAGTCATTTTGCTTAGTCTATGATTCTGTCCCTTTACCATACTGTTTCAACAGAAGAACTTAAAACAGCCCTGATACAAACTAGCCCCAAAGAAAGTGGAAAGATGGTCCTTATCTTATCCAGGTCTTAGATTACCAAAAAAAATTTTAGAATTTAATGAAACTAAGCCTACAAGAACGGATTCTGTAGCCATTTAAACATTTGTATGAAGACAACCACTTACAAAACAAAATGAAGATTTACTACAGGGTTTAAAACCCACAGTGCAACACAAGTTTGAAATCAGAGTACAAAAGGACTCAGCTGTGCCGTTTCATTTTTCTACTCAACCTGGAAGAGAGAAAAAGTGAAAACCATGGAATCTTACAATTTTAAGTATGTTATTAAAAAAAAATTGAACAGGTTTTTTAAAACAAAAAAAATAATCCAACTTGACCATGGCACACTCACTAAAAAGAGAAAAGCAAATTAGGTAATTGAGGTAGACCAACTGCAGGTATAAGAACTGAATTTGATTAAGAGTTCTGTTTCTCTAATCTTGTTAGATATGCCTTCAGGTATATACACTTGTAGTTCTTTGAAATTTAAGTTGCTTTTGCTCCAGTTTTCCTGTTCCTATTCTCTAAACAAGCTGGACACACAAAAGGTCTAGAGACTGTTGTCATTCATGTATGAAATTCTTTGGAAAAAAAGTTTGGATGGAAGCTCAAGGATTTTTATGCATCTTCATGCTTAGCTACATCTGCATTACAATTGAAAGAAAAACATTACACACGTACCCCTGTATGCAGACTATCCAATTTTTCTTTTTCAAACAGGAATAGTGTATTGTTGCTCAAACAGACAGGTTTCAACTGAAAAAACAAAGAAACTTTAATTCAAACTGAGTAACCCCTGGGGGTCTAGGGGGTGGGGATTGGAGGAGAGAGGCTTGGCCTCAATTACAAGAGGAGAAAAGCTTCCAACTCAAAAAAAAAATGTGCAGTAAGGTTTGCAAAGCACCAGTAATCTAGGATTTGTATCTATACTACTTAAGTCTTCCCCAAATTTCAGTTATCATCTCTAACTCTCACGTGCCTCGCAACAGCAATTCACAGATGCAATCCATGAGCAAGACAGAAACCTACTGATCTCTCAAGCTTTTTCCACCTCCTTTTAAAGGCAAAAGTATCAATCTATCTTCTAAAAACAAATGAGCATTCAACTCTGTGGTACTTTTCCTCAAGTTTAGGTACTGTTTTACTTGAAATTACTTGTTTACAGTGGTGAGGTCTTCCAGCCATGGGGCTCTTTAGCCTGGAAAAGCGCAAGCTCGGGTGATCTGATGGCCACCTATAAGTTTATCAGGGGTGACCCACCAGGATCTGAGAGAATGTTTGTTCCCCAGAGCACCCCAAGAGATGACGAGGTCAAATGGTCATAAACTATTGCGAGACCGTTTCAGGCTGGACATAAGGAAGAATTTCTTTACTGTCCGAGCCCCTGAGGCATGGAACAGCCTGCCATCGGAGGTGGCTCAAGCACCAGCATTGAACACCTTCAAGAGCAAACTGGATGCTTATTTTGCTGGGATCCTATGACCCCAGCTGACTTCCTGCCCTTTGGGCGGGGGGCTGGACTCAATGATCTTCCGAGATCCCTTCCAGCCCTAATGTCTATGAAATCTATGAAGTTAGGGATTTGAAGCCATTTTATAAATTAAGTTTCAAAACACCCTTACAAGATGTAAAACAGAAATATTCAGAGTTGGGACTCAGCGACTTCCCCAAGGTAAAGGCAGAGTTTGGGAGGAAGCTGACACTCAGATTCTACTTTTAAAGAGGAACGTCTTTATACATTTGGCCAGTGAATAATATTTTTTAGAGAAAACCTTAAGAGACTTATTAAAAAATAACATGACAGACATGTAAATTCCAGAGTGTAACCAATTTTCAGCTCAGTATCTTTTGCCTACTATTGTCCATATATAAATAACTACACAGTAGCATATAAGTAAGAATGCCAGATTTCAGTGCAAACATTTAATGATGATTGAGTGCAGGAACTAGCAAAACTACGTACAGTTCCTGTATTTGCTGGGGGGAAAAAAACCTTCAAAGGCCAGTGAGAAGCTTGCATTTTTAAGACCCAACATAAAACCTTGTTTCTTCTGCGAGCAGATTTTGGTTCCTTCACCAATCCCGTCAAAAAAAGATGAAATAAAAACAAAGATAAGACAATCTATATTCCAAAACTGTACTTGCTGCACTATATTACTACACTGTTAACCAATAGCATGCCCTTTTTAAAACAGATGCAGAAAAATGTTTGCCTTACACCTTTTATTGTATTTCAAAAATGTTAAATTCTTACATAGAAGTAAGTCTGACCTTGGACCTTTCCTTCAAGGTCTTTCAATGCTTCCTTCCTAGTTTGCTAACCAAACAGGTTAAGAACCTCATGTGTCTCTGACACACACACACACACACACACACACACACACACACACACACACACACACACACACACACACACACACACAGACACACACACACAATGCTTTAATTCATGAAAACCTAGTAATTCCTTTCACATTGAACCATCAACAACATTCCAGGAACAAAAGACAGCTACAATTCTTTTCTACTTCCTCAAGTGACAGTGGTATCTCCCTCATTTTTACTTAATCTCCATTGCTGCCACTCCCTCAGTGTCTTTCCTTAGGTGGCTTCCCTAATTGTTGAAGTAGTGTCCTCAAGTCTACCAGGTTTTGCTTATGAAAGGTTCCTCTACAGGAGGCATACACAGTACTACAGAACTTCACTAAGTCTATGACCTGGGTAACAGGCAATCATCATATCACCCATATTTGGGAGTGAGCTCAGCGTCAGAGAGGTGATACGCAAGATACAATTGCTTTTTTTTTTTTTTTTAAATGACACTTGGTCTATATACAGTTAATACTTCCACTACTTGCCAGCTGTTTGTGTGACCCTTCATATATACCAGTTCCTTTCCCCTTCACAGGAATCCACTGAAGTTGGATGCTTCCTGAGCAACTGTAGTCAATACTGCTGCTGAGATGTTCATTCTAGAATTCAAGGATTCATAATCAACTCAGATTTTTATCCAAGCTGATTATGCTGCATTGACCAAAGGCTCTATCTTGATACAGCCAATAGAGCACATTTTTCCTTTAAAGCAATGACAGGAAGGATCAGAATTCCCTTCCCCCGCGCCCCACCAAGACCAAACTTGAGTTTCCGGCAAGACTCTCAGAACTCAGTTTGAAGGTCACCACAACCTCCTACATAACAAAACTTTACTGCAAGATTAATTTATGAAATAAAATTTATTGTATGTGTGCATGCCTCTGTGTGTAAAATTGAAAATATATTTAACACAAAAAATCCTTTGAGTAGGGAAAAAAATTAGCGCTAATGCTCCCTTTACTGTTAAATTTTGGAACTTTTAAGGTCCATTTTATACTTTCACAAGTATGGCAGAGCATATTGGCCAGCTTTTGAAAAGCTAGTCATACCTTCTCACTAGCAGTAACAAGCTAACTGATCTTGTTATAAAAACATTCTATAAAGTCAAAACAGTAGTAATAGGCAATATACTTCAAGTACCCCCAACCCATCACTAATTAATTATTAAAACAATACCAAAAGCCCCATATACACTTTCTATATACAGCTTCCTCTAGAAAAAAAATCTGTGCCCCAAAGGGAATGCTTAAAAAAGTGGAAGTTGCTAATATTTTGTGCTAGTATTTTGGCAACTAACCAGGATTAGTCTTTAACCTAATGAGGTATTTCTTCAAAGAGCTTTTACTTACCTATATGTTAAACTGGAGGAACTGTTAGGTCTAGCGTCATGAATATGAGGCCAGAGCCTCTTTTGCTCTCAGATGTATGAATCCACACTGTGCAAGATGCTCTGCTCAATTGTATTTAGAGGGATGATGTAATATTTACTAGCGCTGTTAAAACACTACACAAAGCATTCAAGTAGTAGATAACTGTAATGCAAGCCCTTGCATGGCAATCCAAATTTATTGAACTACTGATGCTAAGTCATACAAAATTGCACCACTTTAATTAAGGCTTTTAGTTTACATTTGGCCACCTCAAAGCAGTTGTAACATTAGGTTGGTCAATTTAAATACTGTGGCTCCCTGTTGGATATACACACAATCTTTACACCCAAACGTTAATGCATACAAAGCAACAAGGCATTGTTAAATAAAATCAGCAAAAGTTAAGTACTGCAACTTAGGCCCTGTGACCAATTACACATGATTAAAATTACTTCCCACATTCACATCCACAGTACTCTTCCACCATTTAACATCTCAACCAAAACGTTACACATGTAAAACAATCACTAACAGGCAAAAGTACTAAACCTGTATATTTGGTATTGCAAATACACTTATGCATGAGCAAGCAAGGGAATTCACAGTGAGAATCTACAGCTGCAGAAGCCCAAAAATGATTTACAAAAAATTGTTAAATCATTAAAAAATTGTTTTAAAATATACACTTCTTGTTGTAGACCCCCACTGTACACACAACTATAAACATTGTTCCCTATGTAAACAAGGAAAAGGAAACATACAATAAAAGGTTGAAAAGTCTGGACATTTCCTTCCCAACAGATATTAAAGGCCATGTCTTTAGTCAGACATTATACTGAAAGGACTCTTAAAGACTAGATTCACTGTCTCCACAGGTTTTTCCTAAAATTAAAAAACTATATAGCTGTTGTGTTAATCAAAGCGCTTTTGTACAATACAATGATGATGATCCTGTATTTCTTTAAAAAAGTTACAATAAGCTACAAATACCGATGAAGCAAAGTTATCTGGAGTAGTCTATAGAGGAGCTCTTTGGACTTTCTTTTATTATGCTAAAATAGTGGTGCTTTTAGGATTTACATTATTGTACTCTCCAATAGAAAGTATGGGGATTGTTGAAGTATACAGTACATAGTTTTCATACATGTACAACATTGGTGGATGAACAATGTCTCTTATCAGTAATACTGGATGTAGGCTCTGGTTTTACCAGTTGCATACATTTAGAATATTTATAAGTAAAAATCTCTCGTGACACTGGAAAGTGATTAGAATGTGCAA
>NW_017729022.1:26123044-26124899 GCF_001723915.1 Gavialis gangeticus | reverse complement strand
TATGGGGATTGTTGAAGTATACAGTACATAGTTTTCATACATGTACAACATTGGTGGATGAACAATGTCTCTTATCAGTAATACTGGATGTAGGCTCTGGTTTTACCAGTTGCATACATTTAGAATATTTATAAGTAAAAATCTCTCGTGACACTGGAAAGTGATTAGAATGTGCAAACTGATGTAGTAGCTTTCATCCATTTCTTAAAGGGTACCACCACAGGAAAGTCCATTTATGATGTTGGTAGGTTTAATAAAGTTGGAATGCTGGCACTGTTGAATTGGGCAACAGTTCTTCAGACCTGTAACAATGAAACAAGTAATTAGCCTCAGAAAAACATGAATACGGACATACTGTTTTGCAGTTAAGAAAATTAATACGTTTTAACTGTTCAACACCTATCTCCAAGACTTTCCTGATGTGATTTTGTCAGGGTCCCCCCGCCCCGAAAAAAGTCTCCCCCCATTTACAGAGGAACTGACCAAAGAGATACACACATACCAAAAAAACCGCATGTGGTGTGTGAGTTACTCGAAACATTATTAGATACAGACATAGTGGTGTGTGAGTTACTAGTCCCCACATCTCTTCTTCCCAACTCCCCAGTGTACTTGTTCATCCTGGGTCTATACAGGGGATTGGACTAGATGATCTCTGAAGCCCATTTTATCCAAATAGTTCTATTCTTTACATGTCTTCTAAAGATCTGATCTTCATAGACAGTTGTGCATTTACCCTGACGTACCTTATTTGCATTCACATACAGAGCCACAAATATTCACTTGTGAAAATCCCAAACCACCATATAGTAGCTAAATAGATTTTGGAACGAACAGCACAGAAGGCATATTTATGAAAGTTATACAAAAAGTGAGATACTTGATGGCACTCAAAAATGTAGCTGAAGTAGTTTTATAAAAAAAGAGCCAAACCGTTATGAACAGTTTTAATTTAAAAGCCTCCCACCCCCCCCCGGCTTGAATTTTCTTCCAAATATGAGTATATGATGGTTAAAGACACACACATTTTTATAAGCACATTAATGTGCATTTTATAACTGTAATTAGAAAAAGGAAGATAACACAAATACTGTTGATTGCAAGAAAATTGGTACACTAATTACATATCAATTTACCTTCGGCCTCAACATACCATAATTATTTGAATATTCAAAGTATCCAGACACCTGATTGTATGTTCATTTATAACTCATTACCTAAGCCTGGGTACAACTTTTCAAATGGACATAACATTCTGTTCATTTACTTGGCATCAAGACTAAATGAACTGATAATAGGATGATGAACACTGGCCTCTGACCCCTATTAGCAGTTTTCATGTGTCATCATTTGACAGTAAGGTCCATGGCCTCAGAGACCAGGGTCCAAAGGGCAGAATTTATACCACAAGAACTACTAAATTCATCTAAAAGCTTATGAGTAAATTCAGGTGGTTTGCTCACTGAAGGTGTGTGGAGCACTTTAGCCAAACCAAATTCAAGGCCATTTTGAATTCACAGTACAAGGCCTTAATCCTACACCAAAATCCACATGGGTGAAATTCTGCACCCAAAGATGCAAGAGAAGAAAGACAGGTGTGCAACTTGTCTGCACAGATAACAGGCTACAACCAAGAATGAATGAAGTTCCACAGAGTCTTGTCCAACTGGGTTTTTGAACACATTCATTTTTTGAAGTACACCAATATATTGGTCACACCAATAACAGGAAAATTAACATAATTGGCAATAAACTTTTTTGGATGATAATGTTACCAATAAATGCTGTGCGCATGTACACATTTGCAGCAAGCATGCAGCCAGGAATGCAGCCCGGAGAGCAGACTTCTGCCTGT
>NW_017729022.1:26121205-26122966 GCF_001723915.1 Gavialis gangeticus | reverse complement strand
GGGTTGTGCAGCCAAGACGGCAAATGTGACCCCAGAGCAGGGCATGGGGCACAGCTGCAGGTGGCTCATCCAGGGGGTGTGGACGGCTGGGCAGCTCCTGCTGCTGCACATACCCCAGGGGGAGGCATGGGAGAGGGTATGTCCCTCCTGGATGTGTGTGGGGCAAGGTCAGGCTGCCCGCTGTGGGCTGCGCCAGCCTCTTCCTGGTGGGAGGCTGGACCAGGGCTGCACTCAGGGTACACAGGCAGCAGCAGCGAGACTAGGGGGGTTTGGAGGGCTATAGCCACCCTACAATTCCCAGTAGCACTGCCCCACCCCCCCTGTAGCCACTCCTCCCAGCGCTGCTGCCACCTCCTGCCCTGTACAACTGAGCCTGCCGTGAACAGCCTCCTGATCAGGAAAAGGTTGGTGCAGCCCCTGGCCCTGAGCCTACAGCCTGCCTCCTCCCTATGCACAAGTCTGGGGGGGAGGCGCACATACCCACCATGCCTCACTCATGGATGTGGGCAGCAGCAGGGAGCCGCCCACTCCTCCCTCCCCCCGCCCCGTGCCCTCTGGATGAGCCGCCTATGGCTCTGTCCTACTCCCTGCCCCAGAGTGGCTTTCAGTGCCCTGGCTAGGCAGCACCTGCCCCAGCCCCACTCCCTCCTTCACTGTAGGACAGGGATGGGTAGCGGGCTGGATCTGGCCCATGAGGCCATTCTATCTGGCCCATGGGGCCCCTAAAAAAAATTTAGAAAATAAATATTTATCTTTCTTTGGTTCCTGTCAAAAGTGACAAGAACCAGGGGCAGTAGGACCCAGGGGAAGCCCGGCAGGCTCCTGCAACAGCAGGGCCTGCCCGGCCCAGCCCCCCCAATCCAGAAGCCCCAGCAGGGGCTTCTGGCCTGGGACCATGCAGCTGCACCACGCTGGAAACTCAGCTGAGGGGAAGGAGCGGGGGAGAGGGCAGGGAAGGAGCCTAGGGAAAAGCGGCCCCTTGCCCGTCCTGTGGCCGGTGCTCCATGCTGCAGCCGCTCGCAGCCCACGCAGGGCTGTCCTGAGCAAGCACTGGCAGCCCCACGGGGCACTGGCCACAGGGTGGGTGAGGGGCTGCTTTTCCCTGCGCTCAGCACCAACTTGTAACCCGCCCCTGCTGCCAGCGTGGGCCCCTTGCTGGCTCGCCCATTGGGGCTGCACTGTAGCGGCAGTAGCTACAGCCCCTCCCCACTTGCCACACCAGGCAGTGTTGGCTACTGCTGCCCGCCAGGAGCTCGTGCACTGGGCAGCCCAGAGGCGGTGGTGGCAAACACTGCCTGGCACAGCAAGCGAGGGGGCCGCCCGCAGCTGCTCCCACCATGGTACAGCCCCAACAGGCAAGCCTGGAGCCCAGGCTAGCAGTGGGGGTGGGTTACAAGCTGGTGCTGAACGCAGGAAAAGCGGCCCCTTGCCTGCCCCATGGCCAGCACCCTGTGCTGCAGCCTCTCACAGCCTGCGTGGAGCTACTTGTGCCTGCTCAGGACAGCCCCGCATGGGCTACAAGCAACTGGAGCAGGGAGCACTGGCCACGGGGCTGGGGAGGGACTGCTTTTCCCTGCACTCAGCACCAGCTCATTCCCTGCTGCAGAGCAGGGGGTTGGGGCTGCACACTGCCCCCTGCCTGTACTGCAGGGCTGGGGGGCACTGGGAATGAGCGGGTGCAGGGTCCACACTGGTGTCCTGGAGCCAGTGCTGATGGGGCCCAGAGCAGGGCGGCAGGAGTACAGGGGTCCTGGTGGGCAG
>NW_017729022.1:26115473-26116205 GCF_001723915.1 Gavialis gangeticus | reverse complement strand
GCCTGCATGGAGCTACTTGTGCCTGCTCAGGACAGCCCCGCATGGGCTACAAGCAACTGGAGCAGGGAGCACTGGCCACGGGGCTGGGGAGGGACTGCTTTTCCCTGCACTCAGCACCAGCTCATTCCCTGCTGCAGAGCAGGGGGTTGGGGCTGCACACTGCCCCCTGCCTGTACTGCAGGGCTGGGGGGCACTGGGAATGAGCGGGTGCAGGGTCCACACTGGTGTCCTGGAGCCAGTGCTGATGGGGCCCAGAGCAGGGCGGCAGGAGTACAGGGGTCCTGGTGGGCAGGGGTTCTGTGGAGCTGGGCCCGGGTCCCCCCACTCCCTGCTGGTGCAGCCCAGCCCAGCCTTCCTGACTGCGTCCCCACATTGTCAGCCCATATTCATCTTGGAGTCTAGTTAGTTGTTTATTATGAATGAAATCACAATAAAATGCTGGAAATGTGAACTTAGCTTCTTGTTTCTCGCCCCATTCAAAGCCACCCGAAGTTAGAGGCCCTCCAATATATTTGAAAAACAAAACATCACTTAAAATTGCAAGATTTGAGAATGGTTTCTAGTAGACTGTATAGCCTTTGTTAACTTTTAATTTTCACTTTCCTGAACAGTCAGGTTTCACTTTCAACATTTTCCCAATGTCCTCTGCCTACTGTGCTGAATCACTAGCACAAATCATATGAAAACCTGCTACCTCTCACAGACACTTGAACTGTTGGGGGGGGGGGGGGA
>NW_017729022.1:26107859-26115038 GCF_001723915.1 Gavialis gangeticus | reverse complement strand
GGGGGGAACAGGACACAAGATCGAATGTAGATGCTGATGCACCCAGATGGCAACATATGACAATACTATTTTGATGAGACTGGGGAAATATAGGCATAAATGCATTTAAATGACTTAAGGAACAATCCTATTTACTATTCAAAAGATCATACATGTTATGGAACTGAGATGCAGAATTGGTTAAATGGTGTAACTATGTGCTAAAGAACGAAAAAACCCAAGAGCCAGGAACAAAACTTATTTTATGGCAAGTATTTAAAACTCTAGCAGTTCTCTCCCCCATAGCAAAATTTCTTCTTTCAAGTCTGCTGTTTAATTCCTGGGTAGATTCCCCTTTCAATCAATGAGTTCTGACATAGATCAGGCAGTATTTTACAACATTAGGTGATAAGCCCAAACATGGAGTTCAGGGGTTGTTGTCTAGTTTATTATTCTTTCCCTTGGTTGCTGTTTAACTTATACATACATACTTACTGGAATGCTGCCAAATTTGTAGAGGGGAAAAAATCTATTTTCAGTCTTTTTGGGTGATCTATAAAGAGGGACTTTGTGGGAGCTGCTCCCTGATTTCATAGGCAGAATGCACGCCTGGGCAGCCATTTCACAGGTGAAGCACAGTGCCCCCGCTCCCCCAATTGGGCGTGGCCATCAGGGGCTGCTCGACCATCACCACAGATTGGCTGTGGGGGCTGTCTGTCATGTAGCCCCACCTCTCGCTGCCAATTAGTGAAGGGAACATGAGTCGTCAGTCTGACAAAACCATCAAAACGAACCGCACTTTATCATGTATCAGCAGATGCATGACAAACAGAACCAAGGATGTTATACTTCCCCTCTACGCTGCATTGGTCAGACCACAGTTGGTGTACTGCATCCAGTTTTGGGCGCCGTATTTCAAAAAGGATGTTGATAGACTTGAGAGGGTCCAGAGGAGGGCCACTTGTATGGTTAAGGGCTTACATGACAAGCCCTATGGACCTCTTCAGCCTCTGCAAGAGAAGGCTGAGAGATGATCTTGTGGCCGCCTACAAATTCATTAGGGGGACACAGCAAGGGATCAGAGATGCTCTGTTCACCAGGGCATCTCTTGGGGTAACAAGGAACAATGGTCACAAACTGACAGAGAGCAGATTTAGGCTAGATATCAGGAAAAACATCTTCACAGTAAGGATGGCCAAAATTTGGAATGGACTTCCAAGGGAGGTGGTGCTCTCCTCTACCTTGGGGGTCTTTAAGAGAAGGCTGGGCAGGCATCTGGCTGGGGTCATCTGACCCTAGCACTCTTTCCTGCCGTGGGCAGGGGGTCGGACTCAATCTGTCGAGGTCCCTTCTGACCCTAGCATCTATAAATCTATGGATGGAGTTACATAACAGGCAGCCCTCTCAGCCAATCAGCAGTGAGGGGCAAGGTGGCAGCCCCCCACACCCTCCAGTGAGCTGCTACAGCACTTGGTGCGACTCTACCCCTTCCCCCCCCCCAGTGGATTTTGTGGGCATTGCCAATTTCATGTAATCCACACAACTGCAAATTCAGTAGGCCCCTACCTATGAATCAAGTCTCTAAATTCTTTTCAGTCCAGAAGCTAAAAAAAAACTGGTTTGGAGCGCTAACAGTTTGCAAAGAGGTCATCCAATTTCACTACTTCTATTAAAGTGCCAAAATAATGAGTTAAACATGCTGATATATTTTTGTTAGTCACACCTCAAAACCAATTTACGTTAAAAAAAAGACAGACACAAGCATTGTGGAGGCTTAGGTAAGGATGAGATTTCTGCTGTGCACATGAATCAATCTCATTTTTAAAAGGGGACACACACCCAATCCTGCAGTCATTACACTTTAGACCAGGGGTTAATATTTTCAGGTTGTGGAGCCCTGCTTTAGATTATAGAACATTCATAAGAAGTCTAACAAAGCGTTCCACCAGCTACTGTTCTGCTGTATTTCATATGATGCAAGTCTGTGCAATGCTTTTTTTTTTTTTTTTTTTAACAGTGCTCTTAAAAACTGAACTCTGCCATAGCTAGGGCCAGAGAGAAAGATTCCATTGGAAAACTAATCTCTAGATTTGAAGATCTAGAGACAGGCTAAATGACAGCACTGTTACCAATACAGCACCCTTATGAGGGAGAGGATTGTTCTTGAAGCATTATCCAAATTGTTTTAGGGCAGCACACCAGTGTATGTAGATATACCATATTTGGTATGCTACTTGAAATTAGAGTATAGTTATTATAGATTATTCAGATATACTTCAAGTCACCTTATTTACCTCTCTGAAGCCAATGTACCAACTTGAAAGTTAATTATGTATGGCTTTAAAGATCAGTAGTGACACACTGAGTCACACCAGCAACAAAAAGGTACCATCACAGGTTTTAGGCTTGTAACACTACAAACATAAGCTGCTTTATTTTGCACCAGCAGCAGCTTGAGTCATCTTCAAGGATGGCCTCAAATAGAATGTGCCTTACAGTACCCTATACCTCTGACTTCAAGTTTAGCTTAATTATATCAGAGAGATGTAGGGAAAATGTACTACCAGAATTAACAACAGCTAGAGAATAAGCCCAATCCTTAAACTGAAAGCCCAATTCAACATATGGCACAAACATTCCTTCCATCCTCCTCCTATGCGTCTGGCATCATAATGTAAATCTCAAAGTCACTTTACTCAGCCCAAGGCAGTTTGCCTATAAACTATAAAGCAAAAGACACCACACTGCCTGCATACTAGCATAGATCTCCATGCTATAGCTGCATTAATACAAAAGCTACAACAGTAAAATTATCTCCCTCCAGAGACCTCATATACACTGAGTAGGAAGGATGACAAAAAAACAAAAAAAAAAACATGTGCAGCAGGGCACTGACAAAGAACAGAACCAGTAAAGTGTAATTCTATCCATCTGAGCAGCCTGGATCAGCAGACGAGTCCACACCTCATGGTCAGTGATATCAAAGCTGAAAACAGACCTGAAAGTACCAAACTGAATAGATAGTTGCACTAAAAGCAGGGGTAGGGAACCTACAGAATACATGCTGGAGCATGGCACACAAGCATTTTGCTTAACAGGTACACCTCACAGCAGATGCCAGTGGAGCCACAAGGAGTCCAATCTTTGTTCTGGCAGTGCAGCCCCAACCCCTTCCCTGCCATCTGCCTCAGGGTGCACATGAACCTGCCACTGGCAACAAGCAGCCCAGGCTTTGTGGCAGACAGCAGGGGTCTGCCCAGAGCCCAGGCTGGCTGTAGCAGGCACCTGGGAGGCTGCAAGTAGCTGCACCAGGGTCAACTGAGCCCTAGCCCAGCTTATCACTGGCAGTAGGTGCATGCACATTTGGTGTGGATGGTGGGGAAGGGGCCAGGGTTGCACTGCCACAAGAATCGAACCCCATGTGGCTCCCCCACCATCCACCCCTAGCATGCCAACATCTTACAGGTTGTACGGTTAGAAGGTAGGGGTGCACTGAAAGATTTTTTTCGGCCAATACTGATAGCCACTTTTTAACAAGCCATATTGGCTGATACCAATCCAATTGCTGATATGCAACCCGACAGCATGGAGAGCAGCATCTGACTGGTAAGTCTGTTGTGGGGGAAGGGGCAAGAAGGGAAGGAAGGAAGTGGGGGCAGATAGAGCCCCCTACAGTGAGGGAGTGGGGCTAGTGCTGGGGCAGACGCTGCACAGCCAGGGTGGGGCAAAGCTGTGGTTCATCTGGGGGCTACAGGGAGGCAGCTCCTTTCGCTGCACACAATGCCGGCAGGGCATGTGGGGCATGTGCCCCCCAGATATGCATGTTGGGAGATGGTGGGCTACAGCAAATTTTGGGGTGGCTGTAGCCCACCCCTATAGTCTCCCCTCCCAGCACCACCACTGGCGCAGCCCCAGCCCAACCCCCTCCACACTCCCCTGGGAAGATCCCAGCACCAGCCTGCAGCAGTAGCTTGTCCTCACCCCACGCACAGATTCAGCAGGCATGTGCCCCCCCTCCCCGTGCTCTTCCTGGGTGCATGCAATGGTGGGAGCTGCTGCCCTCCCTCCCCGGACAAGCCACTCAGCCCTAGCCCCACTCCCTCCCTCACTGCAAGGGCCTTGGTTTATCCCCCTATACCCCACAGTAGGCTTACCAGCCAGACACTGCTCTCCACACTGCCAGGCAGCACTACTGGCCACATGCATGCTGTGCCATGACTACACTCACGCACAAATCTTTTATCGACGACATTAAATCAGCCACATCAGCCAAAAAAAGCCAATTGTCGATAATGTAAATTTTCCTTATTTTGGTGCTGACAGGATATGGACCAATGTATCAGTGCACCTCTACTTAAATGTGTTTTTGGCACACTACCCAAAAATGTTGCTGACCCTTTCACTAAAGAGACTGATGTGCCCAGGCTGAAAACTCAACTGTCAAGGAGCAAGGAAGTCTGAGGATACAATGATATCAGCTGACTCACCTCCAAGTTGTCAAAAACAGCATTCTGAAGATTACTCTGAGCCTTCAACGGCATTCTTAAAGTATGAGTTTAGCCTTGCAAGACTTAAGTCAATTGTCATACTACTTTAAAGTCAAATAACCCAACAGTTCTAAATCAAAACATTTCTTAGCAATATAGGACTGCCCCATGGCTTTCTTCCAAATAAAAGTTGTATCATACTTTATAGATTAAGTCCTAAACAAGACAACATACATTTTAAAGTTATCCCTTACAGTTCTGTGGACTTTTTTTTTTAAGTAGCTAAATGCATATTCTTATGAACCTATGTACAAAAAGTAAAGGGACATTTTATGTTGAGCAGAATATTGCAGTTTGCAAGGCATTACATGTTCTATCAGTCCCTTTTATACACGAGCCCATTTTTTCTAACTGAGGTCATAAAATGTAACTATCTTCAAAGTTAGTGTGGTATACACGTTTTTTTAACATTAGGTTGTTCCTTTAGTCTGTCAAATCACTTTTGTCCATCACTACAAACACCACACCTTAAAAGCTACAAAGACATGCTTACGCTATAATGACAATGTCAAAACAGTCATTTGAAATACCTTTATCAAAGAGCTCAACTCAATTTGCATTCACCATTACTTTAAAAGTAAAAAAGAATACTTAAAGCAAGGTACCCATAAGTCAATAGAAACAACAACAAAACACTGAGAAAACTAAATATAGGAGAACCTACCTGGCTCAGAGCTACAGTACAGCTATGCATTAAAGTAGCTGACAAGATGACTTTTTGCGTGCTTTTCCAGGCACTGGAGTTTTTCTGTTAATTTGCCGCACAAGGTCATAAAAGATCTAAGAACACACACAAAAAGAGAGCTGCTGAAAGGGAGAAAAATAACCTGTATGTGCCTCATGCATTTACCCCACAGAAACATTTAATTTAGTATCAGAAACATGAAACTAATTATACCACTAGTACCTACTTGCTTTCTGAGTCAGATATACTGAATGATGCCAAGGTTCTTCCAGCCTAAAAATGAGGTGTATACATAACACTACATTTGGCATCCACAGCAGATACCGATGAGAAGTTTTCCGTATCAACACTTGGAATACCATGATAGAGCATGCACAATTTGTAATCGGGTGCTCATACCAAGACAGCCACGTACACTAGACAGAGCCAAAAGCATGTTTATACTTTTGTAGAATTACACCTAAAACAAGCCTTTTCCCTTGAAGAAAGTTCTAGTCTATTTGTTTTGTATGTTTTATCATTTTACATACACCTGAAAGTGGTTAAGGTTACACACTGGATACTGTTTATCAAAACTTCTGAGTCGCACTGGACCAGGATTTTGTCTTTTTTTTAATAAGTTACTTTTGATATCTAAGTACTATAATATATTGATTTTGTACAAAAAAAATTAAACATTAAATTGTTAGCACCTTCAGCAGTACATGACAACAGTAACAGCCCACAGCAAAAACACTTAAGGTTACCACACTCTGCCTTAACTCCTCTACATGAACTGTAAAAGGATGAGGATTTTCCAAGATCTTTAATTAAAGAGCAACTCAATAAGCTTCAAATACTACAATTAAATAGCTTCTGCTTCAATTAACATTCCCTCCCATCATGTCTCCTTTCAATCTCTGAATATTCTAAAAACAAGGAAATGCACTGGCTGCAGAAACACTAGTAGTTTTAGTCATTTTCCATATTAGCATATGCTACTTCTACAAAAGGAGTCTTTTAAATACATGAATAGAAATTCTATAAGCCATTAACTATATTGCTTTAACAGTTTACATAATGGAATTCTCTATTTGTTAATATACAGATGAATAGTCTCCAAAAAATCCAATGAGTCAAATGCTTGCATTTACTGATACATACTTTTAAAACCAGATATGCCTCAAGTCATTTATATTAACCAAACTGATAGCCACATTGTGGAGGGGCATTTCCTGTGGAATAACTGGCTAAGGTTAACCACACTCAATACAGGACTCCAAGTTAACCAACACTTCTGTTACAGTCACACATCAAAAACCCTTTTGAGAAAAGGCAAAAAAAAAACATTCTTTCCAACATTTTCAATACAGTATATTAACATAGTCCTTACACACTACACAGAATGCATTAATCAAGCAGAAATAAGGGATTAATACTCCAACACCATGTGTTTATGGTAACGAAGCTAGCTTTAAGTTATAACGAGACCTATCTGTTAGGCCTGTGCTAACAGGGAAGTATTTGATTTGGATTTGGCCAATATGGAGGACAGCGATTCAATTGGGAGATTCAGAATGCTGTCCTGAATCGATTCGGCTGAATCGGCTTTGGAAGATTCAGCAATTTGGATTAGCCGGGGAGTGGCAATTGGGACCTCTGGACACTGGTGGCAGAGCCCCCTTCCCCCACAGTGCAGGGCAGTGGGGATTGCCCCTCCCACCCCACTTGGCACCCACATGGCAGCTGCCCCATGGCATGGGTGCAGCACAGCTCGACAAGATGCTGCATGCTGTCTAGGAGCTGGGGTGGCTCCATGTGGCAGTGCTCAGCCCTAGTGGCCCCAACTCTCAGGCAGTGCACGGTGTCTTGCTGAGCTGTGCTGTACCCACGCCATGGGGCAGCTGTTACGTGGGTGCCAAGCAGGGGGACAAGGGCAATCCCCACTGCCCTGCGTTGTATTTGGGGGGGGGGGGGGGGGGGGGGGCC
>NW_017729022.1:26097986-26102859 GCF_001723915.1 Gavialis gangeticus | reverse complement strand
AGTGTCCAGAGGCCCTAATTGCTGCTCCTGCAGCTGGTGGGTACGGGGCTTTTAAAAAAAAAAAAGCGTCAGGACTAGGCTGGGGCCAGGCAGGGCAGCCATGGAGGCTTCTCCCGCATCTCCCACAGCTGCCTGTCTCTGCCACAGCAGGGGGAGCCAAAGGAGTTATGCCTTGCTGCCACTTGCCCAGTTGGTGCAAGGAGGTGGGGGCTGCAATGCAGGCGCAACTTGCTTTGGGCAGCAGCAGGGCGTAGCCCCTGCTCCCAGTGCTGCCACGCCCGCATCAGTGCTGAGAGGAGGGGCTCTCCCTTGCTGCTGCCTGCCAGCTGACATGGAGGGGGTGTGTGGAATGTGGGTGCAGCAATGCTGCAAGCAGAGGCTCTGCCCTGCTGCCACTTGCCCCCTTCTGCCTGGGGCGAGCCGCGCCCACATCTTGTCTCCCCTCTCTACCCTCCCGCCCCAGCTGAGCAAGCAGCAGCAGGGCAGAGCCCCTGCTCCCAGTGCTACCATGCCTGCATCCTGCACCTCCCTCCCTGAGTAACGCACCCCAACTGGGCAGCTTGTCCCAGCCCCAATCCCTCCCCCACGTCCCTTGCCCCCTCTGCCAACCCAAACAAACTTACCAGTTGGAGGCAGCTGCCCGTTTAGTCTATGGCTGAAGCTTCAAATCAGCCAAATCTTTTTCCGAATCAGTTCCGATGCTTCCAATTGATTCAGAGCTTTTACTTGGTCTCCGAATTCGATTCGGATTTGAAGATTCAGTCCCCAAATCGGGCCGAATCTCCTCTGAATCAAATCAGCTACCAAAGCTTTGCACAGCCCTACTATCTGTTACTACACATATCTGACAATGTAAAATTTCTTGCATTGTTACGGTAAAGTTGTGCCAACCAAACTCAAGGGGCACTGTTAGAAGAAACCAAAATCTGGTCCCTAGGCAACATTAAGCAGCAAAACAGAGCATCAATTTATTTCTTTATTAGGTCTGAAATCTTACCTCATTAACATTTATCTTTGATTTTGCAGATGACTCTAAGAATGCGCAATTATTCCATTGCCTTGCTAGGTTCTGACCTTGTTCCTTTCCCACAACTCTTTCATCTTCCAAGTCACACTTGTTGCCAACCAGAATCATAGGCACCTAATCAGGACAGATATTAAGTTATACATAAACTTTAAAACCAGAAATAGAATATAGTCATAAACAGGGGACAACACCAGCCTACATGAAAAACTCATTTCTTTATATCGGGGTGTCAAAATTCACGTGGCCCTGTGGACCACATGAGTGGTGCAGGACCAGTCCACAGCCCAGATGCAAGGCTGGCCTCAAATGCCCGATCAAGACCATACAGCTCCCCTCCCTCCCTGCACACTGGATCTAGCACCCATAATGCTTGCTCCAGCCAGCCCAGGACTGCACTGCACATAGCAACAGATCAGGATGCACATTGTACATGACAACTCTGGGGTGGGTGCTGAGTGTCCTGGACTGGCTGGATTGGGCACTGTGTGTAGCCTGTGCCCTGAACCAGCCAGAGTGGATATTATGCCGACAGCAACAAGACAGCACAATCCTCCATCACAAAATTAAGTTTCATTATGGCTTAATCCTGAAATCCTCAATCTTCTTAGGTTTGTACATACACAACAAACACAGCCAATTAAAGGTTTGTTCATCAATTAAACACATTTAGAGCCTTTTACCACCCAACAAATTTAAGAGATATCACCAACTTTCTTGAAACAAATGACCATATTTACTCAAATACAAGACAAAAGTGCCTTCTCCCCTCCCCTGACCAAACCCAACCATCATGTGGAAAAAGCTACTTGTCTTACATTCACATACAAAGCCTCATTAAATATACTGTCTATTGTTAAACTGTTGCCAAAAGCTGCATGTGCTCAGTAAGAAATGAACTATGAAGTTAATTAAATATAGCCAACACTGAGCATGGCTAAGACACATAGGCCACATTGGGCAACCATACTGATGGGAACTGTGCACGTGTGCCTTAAAAAAAGCAAAACAGTCAAATAAAATAAAAGGGTGGGTGTTTTCTCCACAGGGAACTGGTACCATTTCTGGAGATACTACAATACCAGGTTGCCACCGGGAAAGCCAGAGCCAGCCCTGATACCCTCCCCTTGGTGCCAAACATGCTACTGTTGTTCTCAGCCAAAAAGGTAGAGATGCTGATGGGAAAGATAGGATACTGCAGCCCATCTAAATAAAAAATACGATAGTGCCTATTGTAGTCAGTGCCTGTAAGGGCCAACTGTTTTACAAGTCATGGTGAACCACTACACATAGGCTATGGGAGTGAAGAGGAAGTTAAACTGGTTTCTTTCCCATTTCCCATGTGTCCTGCTTCTTCACCAGCCTTAAACACTGGCAAGCATCACCAAACAAGTCCAAACAACTCAGAATCTCTCAGTCTGTTGCACATAATTAGTGTGACCCTTCCCTTTGTGAGGCCAAGCCTGACCTAGCTGCCCTGTGCCTTATCTGCATATACATTTTTGGAGGATCCCAGGACGTGACAAGAACACATGGTTCCAGTCATTGGGGGGGTGGTAATTAGCACATGAATCCTCTGGGGGCAGGAGGGTAAGGGGGGACGGTCATATCTTTCCTCACTTCCATGTGCTCAGGGAAAGCATGGTCTGACAGTTAGGAAGGGGAAGAAATTGGAGGGCAGAGGGGCCATCCCCCCCAATTTAAAATTATTCTTGCTGTAGCAGTGGGAGGTGGACAAATTCAAGATAAAACCAACAATGATTAGATTCTATACCTGGAAAACACTACGTCTATAATATATTTTCCATATACAGAATCTAATTACTGAGGGGGTGGGGTTTGGTAATGTGTTTCCTAAATTCACAGTTACCAATAAAACAAGTAGAAGAATGCATCTAAATGTATACTTAAGTTTCTCTCTCACATGTATACTTGTTCATCCCCTCACCCAGCTACCACTAAGGCATTAGTTGCAGCAGCATAGCTTTTTCAGGGGATCAATGTAACAACAGTGGCTGCTATTTGGAGTAGCCAACTTCAAAGAAAAAACCCAAACGCCTTCTCCCTACCCCGAAAAACATAATTCACAAGCCAGCATCACTAGCAGAGCACCAAAACAGCCTGCTGTATCATGCAGGAAGGGAAGAGATGTTTGTTCCTTCCTCCCAATCTTTATTAGGATCCAAAAAGACCCGAAGCAGCAAGAGAAAGATGAGTTGCTGTGAACTGGATACCAAGCATATAAACTGAGCACTACCAGACACATATGGCCCTCTAGCTACAGAATTCCTGTAGATGTTAATGTGATTTAGGTAGGATTTTACCCACAGGTTTCTCCCATGTCAAGGAGGAAGGAAATTTTAGCATATCTGCATGTATGATCTGCACACAATATCCTCCTCAAAAAGAATAAAGATAATAAAAGAGAAAGAAAAAGAGTATCAAGATTTGCTACTGTGATGCTCAAGAAGTTAGCCTCAACAGCAGCCCAGTTGCTTCTGAAGTATTTTAAGCAAAAAAACAAAGAGGAGAAAGGAGTTCCTGTTCTATGCTGCAGCCCACTTTAAGCACTTAAGAAAAATCTACTTTTGCCAGAGAATATTGCAAAAATAAGATTTTAAGCCTATCTGCAACTTGAAAATAGACCCTACTTACTGATCTAAATGCCTTTAAAGTTCAGCAACTGAACAGAAGGGGAGGTAGCAGCAAAGACCTGAAATATGTATTTGACACATTAAGCTAAGGGGGAGTGAAAAGGAAAAGAGCCTTTTCCTTTACTACTTATATAAGTAAAGAGCATGGTTAAACTCTGTACAAACCAGGGGCTGTGACAAGGTTAGTGATGCCCCACACATGCATTTTATAAAAAAGCTAAACACTGTTCTGATATAAAATTTTCCCCAACAAGCCAACACAGAAAAGAGAACAGCAACAAAAAGTAAATAAAGAACACAGGTATAACGCACACAGTGGTGCAAGGCATCTTCACTGAAGTCTCTTCTCATTAGTTATCCTGGGGTTTTTACACTGGAGGGAGAAGGGGCAAGAAAGAAGCAGGTATCTGTGCTGCTGCCCATGCATGAAGTAGAACAACCACCAATCTCCAGCTAGCCTTAAAAGTTAAAATTGCAGCCAGTTTAAAAATGGGCCTATTCCCCCCCACTCCCCAGCAAAAGACAACACAGAATCCAACAGAAAATGAGGAGGTAAACAAAGCATGAAAAGATTTCATATAATCCTTTGGTAGCAAGTAAGTGGCTATGGGAGTTTAAGTTTAGGACTTAACAGATGACTTGTGGTAAAAAAAACCTAATGGATATAATTTACTGAAGGTCCTTTGCCAAATTCTTCTGGTCTTGCCAGGAAATATTAACTTTTTATTCCTCCATCTTCCCATAAATATATCTTTCCTAATTGTATTTAGGAAAATACTGCAAAGAAAAGATTCAGTCGCTACACAGGGGTAGGCAATTATTTCAGGCAGAGGGCCACTTACTGAGTTTTGGCAAGCCATCAAGGGCCACATGACAGGCAACTAGGGGCAGAAAATATTAATTTTCTAAAATTTTTAGGAGCCCTACAGGCTGGATAGAATGGCCTGGCAGGCCACATCTGGCCCACGAGCCACATTTTGCCCACCCCTGCACTACCAGGTGCTCAAGTAGGGGATGACCTAAATCAGCAACCTAGTGATCGATGAGAAGGTGGGTGACAGCAACCATGATCATCTTCGCCATCTGCCATACAGCTGACAAGTCAGTCAGCAACACTGAAGTCCTTGACTTCAGGAAAGCAGACTTTGACAAGCTCAGGAGGCTTGTCAGTGAGGCCCTAAGGGACCACAACCCC
>NW_017729022.1:26097035-26097627 GCF_001723915.1 Gavialis gangeticus | reverse complement strand
CAGGTGACCTATCACCTGGACAAGGGAGAAGAGATTGATGTCATATATCTTGACTTCAAAAAATCCTTCGATCTGGTATCCCATGATCACTTCTTGGCAAAACTGGCCAATTGTGGCCTTGGATCCACCATGATCCACTGGCTGGGGAACTGGCTTTGTGGTTGGACCCAGAGAGTGGTAATTGACGGAAGTCAATCGTTGTGGTGCACTGTAACCAGTGGGGTCCCCAAGGCTCCATCCTTGGACCTATATTGTTCAACATCTTCATTAATGATGTGGACACTGGAGTCAGAAGTAGACTGGCCAAGTTTGGATGACACCAGACTTTGGGGCAAAGCATCCACACGAGAAGACAGGAGGGCAATCCAGGCAAACCTGGACAGGCTCTGCAAATGGGTGGACAAGAACCTGATGGTGTTTAACACTGAAAAATGCAAGGTTCTCCACACCTTGGGAAGAAAAACCTGCAGCATCCTTATAGGCTCAGCAGTGCTACGCTGGCTAGTACTATGGAAGAAAGAGACTTGGGGGCCATCATTGACCACAAGATGAACATGAGCCTGTAATGCGATGCTGCAGCTAGTAAAGCGAC
>NW_017729022.1:26089966-26096907 GCF_001723915.1 Gavialis gangeticus | reverse complement strand
GCAGCTGGAGTACTGCGTCCAGTTTTGGGCTCCACAATTCAAAAAGGATGTGGAGAAGCTTGAGAGAGTCCGGAGAAGAGCCATGCACATGATTAGAAGTCAGGAAAACAGACCTTACGACAAAAGGCTGAGATCTATGAGGCTCTTTAGCCTGTAAAAGCACAGGCTCAGGGGTGATCCGATAGCCACCTATAAATTTATCAGGGGTGACCACCAGTATCTGGGGGAACATTTGTTCACCAGAGCACCCCAAGGGATGACAAGGTCAAACAGTTATACACTACTGCAAGACCATTTCAGGCTGGACATAAGGAAGAATTTCTTTACTGTCTGACCCCCCAAGGTCTGGAATAGCCTTCCATCAGAAGTGGTTCAAGCACCTACATTGAACACCTTCAAGAGTAAATTGGTTGCTTATCTTGGTGGGATCCTATGACCCCAGCTGACTTCCTGCCCTTTGGGCGGGGGCTGGACTTGATGATCTTCTGAGGTCCCTTCCAGCCCTAATGTCTATGAAATCCATGACAGTAGTACGAAGTGAAACAAAACCAAAACAAAAAAGTTATGCATCCTTCCTTGCATCTGACCTTGAATTAGTGACAGACAGCTATATGAAAACTCCAGATGCAAGTAAGTTAAAGTGGGTGATCTACACAAGTGGCCACAGTCTTGGACAGCCTGTGTGCACAGCCACAGGACTCATGCTATTGGGAATGAAGTTGCAGGAAATACATGGATTTCCAGCCACCCCTTATTTATATGAAAAAGGGCCTGTTCCCATTTAATTTTCCATCGTTTATCAGATCGGAGATAATCCAAAGTGATTTGGAAACATCAAGAAGATTATATGAATGTGTTAGAATTAAGTTTTTTTGAGAACACCTGTTTCTAGTAACTCAGCTTTTGCCTCCACACATCCCATTTGTTGTGGAAGAAACAATACAGACTATACTACATTGACATAAGGGCTATGATGTTAAGAACTTGAGGGAAAGTTTGCACAGCCTATCAAGTTCTGTCACCGACATTTATAATATAAGCAGAAGCCAGGGTAGAGTGGTACCTTGTAGACCATGGGTGGCCAACCTGCAGCACGTGAGCCCTAAGTGGCACAAGAAGTCTCTGTGTAGCATGCAAATCAGGAAGACGACAGGCATCACAGGAAAGGATCAGAGTAGGCAAGGAGCATACAGCAGAGAGCAGAAAGCCAAGCAGCAGATTAGGCAGGGGAAGCAGATCAGAAGTAGCACGCCTGCCAAAAAGGTTGGCCCTCACTGTTACAGACTAACTCAGCCCTGGTTTGGAACCAGTTGATTTTCTAGGATCATCCAAAATATATTTGCTAAGAAGTTATGAAAGAAATACAGGAAACCCTTGGTATTCACAAACTCCGGGTTTGCAGATTCAAATATTTGTGGGGGAGGGCAGAGCCAGGAGGCAGGCAGAGAGTGAACCCTGGGGACATGGAGGGAGGCAGCAGCAGCAGCAGCAGCATCTTCTCCCCCAGAGGCAGCAGCAGCATTTTTTTGTCGCCACTGCCGGAGGCAGCTGTGGCAGCACTTGGGGGAAGGAGTTGGTCCCCAGGTGCTGTGGGGGAGCAGAAGGCAGCTGTGGGGCCTGACAGGGAGCCACATCAGTATTCGCAGATTTCACCAATCACAGGGATCTCCAGAATGTATCCCCTGCGAACAGTGAGGATCTCCTGTACTGCTATTCAATTTTACATACAGTGTTTTGCTTCTACCCAAGTCATACTGGCTTACTCTAGTAAGACAGTTTTTAACTCCACTCTTGTTACGCAGGGCTACAGTTACAGGAGGAGGAGCTGGATTATACTCTTCTCGTGTCTTAATAGACGATCTATTTACAGGGCCAGCTACATTATGAAAACCCTTCTTAGAGCAGCAAGTTTGCATATATTACCGAAATGATACATGAGGAAGGGGTGCGGGTGGTGGGGGGAAAAAAAAAAAAATAAATAATTGGCTGACATGGGAGAACTAGCAATGAGAAAAATAACCTTAACATTTAACCTTGGTGGTACAAAAATCCCACAGTCTTTATTGGATCAATGAATCAGTTAAAGCAAAACTGGATTCGAAGGACAAATCACAGTTTTTCAGTCAAAACTTTTATCAAGTTTAATTACTTAAATAAGGGTTGTAGAATCTGGCTTATGAGAGTTTACCTGGACATATCTTAAAATGACTTTCTGGACAAAACTGGTCAATTTGCCTTTCAAATTAAAGCTTGGAATGAATAAAGTCATACTTCTGGTTAAAGTATGTACAGTTTTTAAAAATATTAGGATGAGGACTTTAAAATATCAGTTTTTCTATAGTGTTTTGATAGGCTACTTACATCATCAGTGTCTTTGACTCGAAGAATCTGTTCTCGTAGGTCCTGTAAATCATTAAATGTGGATTGTGCTGTGATAGAATATACTAATGCAAAGCCTTGTCCATTTTTCATGTAGAGGTCTCTCATTGCCGTAAACTGTTCCTGTAATAAGAGAGACATTGGATTTGATTTTGTGCATTTTACAAACTGAAATCATACACAACTGAAGGATAAGCCATACAAGGTTAATGAAAGTAATGACAATTTTTACATCTTAAAACCTTTTGTTAAAAAAAGTTTAACCCATGCATTGTGCCTTATGAATAGTATTGGGTTTTAAGTATGTGTATATAAACAAAATATCTGCACTAAAACTGTTATTTGGGAAAATGCTAAGAACTACAGTCTCCAGGTAAACAGTCATTTGATCTGGCTGGAAAAGCTCTGTAAGTCCAAAAAAAGGAGACACGATACAGAAAAATTACAATGATTCTAACCTCAGAGAATCCTATTGCCTCCATTAAAAAGTAGGAACAACTGCAAAGAGTTTATTAAAATAATGCACTGTTTCAATTTCATAATAACTCATACAGTCATAAGAGGCACTGTCTGAAATGAAAGCTCCTGGTTAAAACAAGTACACAGTCAAGTTCTCACTAGTTAAGACACATTCTCTCTTATACCCTAAACACTAGGGCAAACAAACTCATGACATTTACTTGCTTTTGCTGCACCTGACTGAACCTTGGGATAGAACAGAACAATGAGTGGGGTCACATTCAACTAAAATGAGAAAACTATACAGGAGACTGGGTCTTTTAAAAACTGATAAGGTTCTGATTTGACCCTCTTCCATTGTATGGATGTAGTGAAACATGAACCTACGGTAGAATTCTCAGATTTTTCCATTTTAAAAAATGCAAGCAAGAAGAAACTAAATTCAAATTAAGTTTCATCAACCACTCCTTTGTTTGGCCTCAGTCCATGACATTTGTATTGGAACACCAGATACAAGACTGGAAAGAATCTCCCACATTGTTAAATCCAACTCTCTAACACTGCAGGTAGGCAGAACACAATCCTTTCTACAAACTGACTAAATTGCTTCTTAAAACTAGTTTAACAAAAAAACCCAAAAAACAACAAACCAAAAAACCCACTTAGTAGCACCTCCTTGAAATTCTAATAGAAGACTGCTCCACATCTCACTGCTCTGTTTATTATGTGGCTGCTTGAGACTATAGGAGACCAACTCAATGAACCAGTATTTCCCATCCAGGCCTTTATTTCAAAGTTCAACTACTCCTTCACAGCATTAATACCACAATTTTTAAATTCTAGGTAGGTGAAAATGAAATAAGTGCTCCTGAATTAAGTGAAATATATCAGATGCTAGATGGCAAACTCATTACAGTGACATTTACAAATATACAAGCTCTACATTTCACATAGGGTCTCATTTCAAGGGTCTAACAATATTTTGTTCTACTGTAATAACTGAAGATAGACGCAGCTGTACATCTGAATGCTTGATCCTGAGCAGTCTGAAGAGATTCTGCACCTTCTGAGAAGCACAAATCCCTTCCAAATGGTTCTTTATTATTTAATTATAAAAGAGGATAAGAGTACTATTAAAAAACAAGATGAGACCCTGCCAAAGACTTAAATTAGATTCAACTAAAAAAATTAAAACTTGGTATGACCGGAAAGAGTGTCTAAAATTAAGGGAAATGAAACTTTAAAGTAATAAATTATAGCAAAAGGGAGCCAATACTATGCAATGCCTCTGCATGCTGCCTTTGTTCTATTACTAATGCTTCTGGCAGTCAAAGCTGGATAAAAATATTAGCCATTTTGATTAAAATGTCACTCTGTCTTTACATAGTTCTGCACCGTTTTAAGTGAAACACTTATTTACCCCATGGAAGTAATATTGGAGCACAACCCCAGAGCTCCCAGTTTCTTGCTACTGTACAACTGCTTGTCCCAAGGAAAAGGCTGAGGTTTGCCTTGGGATAACTGCTTATCCCCACAGGTCTCAGTTCCACTGCCCTTATAACTGGGAATCTCTGGCAGTTCTAGGTGGCCCACATGTTGGGTTGTGAAAGAAATTTTAGATTTCCCTTTCCAGAGAAAGCTCTAGCCTGGAATATCACTTGCCCAGAAATCACTCTCTCTGCAGGCAAGCAATAAAAGGAGACAAAGCAACAAAACGATTTATTAATACAGGAGAAGAGAATTTTACAAGAAAAGCTGACCAGAAGTTTGGAAACAGAAAAGCAAGACAAGTAAAGTTACTTACACATCTGGCTACACCCTAGCCTTTGTGAGAGTCCTGTCAGTATGTCCAGAAAAATAAGGCTTCTTGCTGATTCTGCCAGCCCTGGCTGCTGGGGACCCTGGACTCTCCTTAGCCTGGGATCATCCAAAGACCCCAATTCTATCCTAACTAAACTCTAAAAACCTTTGAGTCAGCTTCCCCTCATCACTATTATTCTAATTGCTGATGAGTCACAGAATTCCCCAGAGATTTACTGTCCTGGTTCTGATCAGACCTAAAGAAGGATGTCTTGTATTCGAAAGTTTGTCTAACTCTATCCCAGGGACAAGGAGGTGATCCTCCCCCTCTATGCAACACTGGTCAGGCCACAGCTGGAGTACTGTGTCCATGTGCGCCCCACTTCAGGAGGGATGTGGACAACATTGACAGGGTCCAGAGGAGGGCCACCCAAATAATCCGGGGACAGCAGGGCAGACCCTACAATGAGAGACTGCGGGACCTGAACCTGTTCAGCCTTCACAAGAGAAGGCTGAGGGGTGACCTAGTGGCCATCTGTAAACTCACTAGGGGGGACAAGAAGGGTTTGGGAGAGATCTTGTTTCCCCTAGTGCCCCCTGGCATAACAAGGAATAATGGCCATAAATTGTTGGAGAGTAGGTTTAGATTAGACATCCGTAAGAACTACTTCACAATTAGGGCAGCTAGGATCTGGAACCAACTTCCAAGGGAAGTGGTGCTGGCTCCTACCCTGGGGGGTCTTTAAGAGGAGGCTTGATGCCTACCTGGCTGGAGTCATTTGAGCCCAGTTTTACTCCTGCCCAGGCAGGGGGTCAGACTTGAAGATCTACAAGGTCCCTTCCGACCCTACTTCTATGATTCTATGATTCCAATGACATAATTCACCCAATAAAAGATAACATCCTAAGAAATCCTTGTCTCTCGAATAATTTCTGGACCATCACAACTACAGCATCACTCTTACACTACCACTGTCTCCCCAAGGCACTTGGCCTATTAGCCATAGGTGCTCCATTTCTCTCAGATGCCTTTGCTATTGTCCAATTATTTTTCCCCAGTACAGGCAGACAATTCATTGTGTGTCCAACCCAATAATGTCTCCTGCCCATGTCTGGTAGTGGCAATTGTTTAACTATGCACGCTTCAGTCCCTTGGCTAAACTATGCCCCAAATTATAAAAGACATACATAGACAGTATAATCTATAGAGCAATAAAAGCAACATAAATGGACACATGGGCTTTCCAGTGAGACCACACATAGTATACCAGAACAAAACACAAAAGAAAGGTGACGATACCTGATGTTCTGGTGGTTTAACAGGGTTTGTAACAACCAAATACTGTTACTGTATACACCCCTTCCCCCAAACACCCCTGCCCCCTTCACTAAATGTTGATCAGGCCATAAAGACAAAATTCACCCGTGTCTAGCATGTCAGCATAAGTGGTATTCAAGTAATGCATGGGCTTTATGTCCAACATTGCCTAAATAACAGGAAGCAACACTAAGTGTTAGACACCATCCCATACCTTAAAACAGAAGAAAAGACAGAATGTGGAATCTCTAACAGTAATACTGTGACTACTCCAAACTATCACCTTTTGGGTTAAATTTAAGATTCATGCACAGGTGAATTATCCTTTACAAAATGCTGGCAGAAGGCCTATGCTGATCACCATGCTTAATTTTATGTTTTCCTAATAAGACAGAATGAATCATAAGTAACTACAATTCATTTTCTGCAGTTCCGATTCTGCTTAGAAGGCTGGTCTGGTGAACAGCTGTCTTCAGGGGATAAGTGTGATCAGTATAACCATTTTTGTCATTCCCTTTCCTGCAATAATTTAGCTTTAAATTGCCTTAAGTGTTGTGAATATGTACTTAGGATAGCTGGTTTTACATACCGTTCCTGCAGTATCTAAGATTTCAAGCATACACTGTTGTGCATCTACTTCAACTTGCTGCCAATGGAAGAGAGAGATCATGTTAAAATACTTTTCTTCTCAAAACAAGTACAATCAAATAGGAAACTTATTTTATAAAATCAAGCATATTATGCACAAGTTAGAGTAATGGGGAAAAAAATTTTGAGTTTGAGCTCACACACCAAAAGCAGGCAGTATTTTCAAGAATGACTGACATTTTTGAAAGCGATACTTTGATGCTTTTAAAAACTTACCCACATACTAAAAAGGAGCCATTATTTTTAAACATAGTAACTAGCAATAAAACAGCTAATTTCTACTTGTTTCAGGTGCTCACTGTGAACACATATACAGGCATACCTCGTTTTATTGCGC
>NW_017729022.1:26072881-26089955 GCF_001723915.1 Gavialis gangeticus | reverse complement strand
GGTGGTCTGGAACCAAACCCGCAACATCTCCGAGGTATGCCTGTACTCAATATTTTAGGGGAAAAAATATTCAAAAGCTAGAGCCAGAATAGCATCCCTGCAATCATTAGAAGAGCAATTTAGATCAACAAGGGGACAGAAGAAAAGATAACATATATACAAGCTTATAAGCAGACTGATAACCTAATCTGTGTTTTTCCTAGCCATATCAGTTCATTTCATCTGTTGGTTTGCCAACTGAGGACCGACAGCCTTGCTCTGCAAATTCATACCTACAGCAGAATTTTTTGCATGTGTATAAGCAACACAAATTTATTCAGAAGTGAGCCTAAGATTGTAGAAGGACAATGAATATTAGGTTTTCATGTCCTTTGCTCCTTTTACATTCTTCTGATTCTGAGAACAATTAAATCCTATCAGCAAGAAATATTCACTTCAAACTACCTGTACAGGGAAGCTGTTAAGTAGTATTAGTTTCCTTTATGAAGGTATCTTTGGGAATGAATTTCAAGCTTGAAATTTCAACCCAACAGTATGCCTAAATAAATCAGATATGTAATCACTGAATTAAAGTTTTAAAGAAACAGATTTTATAAATAAAGCAAATCATAGGTTGAAAATATTTGGTGAAAGTTATATCAAGTTAAGAAGCCAAAATATTTTCTAACATACAAGCCATGAAGATGGCTAAAAATGCTATCACTCAATACCGGTTTTCTCCCTCTACTATCAATTCAAGAATCAGGTCAATTCAGGGAACAAGAAAATTAAGGAATTTCCTTAGTCAGTCAAGACCCGCACCGAGTGAGACAGATGGATTTGTCATTATAAATACCTTGCTGAAAAACCTCATTAAAAAACAAAAAACAATATGATTTTGTTCCCTGAACCCACCTGACTTTTACATATCTCATAAAACAGCTAGGGGTTCTAATCTTGTTTGAAAGTTGATTTGGAAGATGTCACATGTCTTAAGATGACCTCCCAAATGATGAAAACCATACTATACAGAAAATGTTTTGCCATATTTGTAATGTCTGCCTTCATTTTGGTGTAGTATAGTATAGGGGACAAACCAATCTCTGGCTCAAAATTCCTGTCCCTATTTGTAGAACATATTTTAATCAGCATGTTGCTGTGTCAATTTTTCTTTCCCGTTTCTTGTATGTTAATTTCAGTTCCAAATCAAGTTTTGTATGCCCAGAAAGCAGCACAACTGCAGTGACTCCAGTCAATGGTAATCAAGTAAAGCCACAAAATGCAGGATTACCCTTTTGCTTTTCAATGATCCTTCTCTGCAGCAGTCACCTTGCTGACAGAGAAGCACTCTAGATGATATAGGAGGATGTGGAGGGTCAAGATGAAAGCAGGCAAGGGTTAGACTGGCCCTGCACCTCCAGGCTGCAGACAGGTGTTACACATGGTGCTAGACAACTCTCTAGAACAGCCATTTCATTGCTCTGCAAAGCTAGCTATTTCTAGCAGAGCAACTTTTCTTTATTTTAAGACCACAAACTGCTTAAATGTCTATATGCTTACTATCTGCTGGGAACAGGGCAATTCAACCCTAAAACAACTAAACTCAAGAGAAATCATCTAAAACAGTGGTTCCCAATCTGTGGTACACAGACAACCTATCAATGGTACGTGGTAACAGACTTTTATAATTACTTGATATGACAAATTTGCTGATGGTACTTAAGGTTGAACTAAAAAATTTGCTGATAGTACTTAATGTTGTATCATTTTCAATTGGTGGTGCACAATCTGTCAGTTTGGGAGCTGCTGACCTAAAATATTTACCACCATTCCAGGTTTACTGCATCAGAAACACACTACTACAATCAATGCATCCCTGTAATGCACAGCAAGTTAATTTAGTTTGCTAGCCAGCAACACTTTTAAAGTTTTCACCACAGGATTTTAAAAATTGGAGTTATCCTTTTAGGCAGGCTCTTCAAAAGGAGGTCACCAGCACAGAGCATACCGATATGTTTGAGCGCCAGAGGTAGTGACCTAAAAGACTTGCACTTCCTGGACTTGACATGGATGTGCTATGAACGCCTTGCTTGTCATCTGTATTTTGATTGTCAAAATCTATTAACTTGTTCATTTCAACATTTTAATATAGTATTATTGTGCATCTATAGCACATACCTTTCTGTAAGAGTCTTCTATCGTTGGATCGTATTTTTCAACAAATATTCCTTGAACAAACTGTACGGTCTGTAACAAAAAGAGTGTTTCCATAAACAAACTTTTCTTGGGCACGTATATGAAACATCTTAAACACAAAGCATCTTTCCAGGTCTACATAAAAACCACCAACAGTATATTTGTTTTTATTGTAGGCACATGAATATTTGGGTAATATTTCTGAACTGCTATAAAAAAGTTGTACAAAAGAATTCCCTCCCCATGATTATTAAAGAAAATAAAAGTCTATAGGCATGGTTATCTCAGACACATTTATATTTTATGTATGTCCCAAGATAGTTTGGATAATTGTTTAAAAGCAAAATTTGTGTTCATAGTATTGCAAGCACTGAAGTCACTAAGAAATCATTATTTAAGTACACTGGACAAAATCTTAATAAAAAAAAATCAGAAACAAAATTTAATAAATAAGTGTTATATATTTTGTTATGCACCCTTTAACCCAAAATTCAGATTACTGACTTGTCAATAGCTGATTTTTCTGAATACAAATCTAAAACATGCAGCCTGGACTAACTGCCAGTCTTTTTTAGACTTCTGAACTATTTAAGCCAAGCCCTCTTCCTCTTTTTGCAACAGGATGTTCTGCTGCAAAGACACAACGTATCAGGGCAAAATTCAAGCAGCTTACGAAAGACCATTCAAAACGGATCCATGCTGCATAATCTAATCTTTCTGCATGCCTGCTGAGCCTCTATGGGTCTAACACAGTGGTTCTCAACCTCATTAGATTCAAGGCACCCCTCAGAAAATGCCAGGTCTGAAACTTTCACTCATTTTTTTGACTATGGAAAATAGGGACAGGCCATACAACTTCTGAGTGGTTATGGGCTGCAACATATGGTCCCATTCCTCCAACGCACAGTGGGCGAATCCTGCTGCACTGCACCAATACCCCCCAGGCACCACTAGGGCCCCCAGTTTCAGGTTCTTTTAGCCCCCCCACCTGGTATGAACTGCCCTGCCCCTAGGGGTGGAGGCAGGAAGCAGAAGTAGGAAGGAGGGGGGGAAGGGATCTTGGAGATTTTGGCAGTAGCAAGAAAGCAATGTGGGGAGCACCATGCAGACCAGGAACCTGGGGGGCCACAAGTTAACTCTCCAGGGCCACACATGGCCCACAGTCCGGGTCAGCATGTCTTTGGCCCTATGGATTCCTTTTTGAAATCGTTGGGTTTATCCTGTGAATTGTGTAGGTGTCTGCACACCTAACAGTGCTAATGTTGTGTGGCACTCTGAGTGAGAATCATGGATCTAGTATCAGCGTACAGGAACCATGAATGACTGGTGCCTCCTGAGACTGGGGCGCACCATTTGTAGGCAGCAGTGGGGAGCAGGGACCACCTGCAGACGCTGGCAGCGGCAAGGAGGGACGGGTGGCGGGAGGTGACCACCTGCAGACACCAGTGGCAGTTAATCTCGGGGGGGCATGTCCCCCCCCATGTATCCCCCCTACAACTAGCTTATGGCAGGAACTACAGAACTCCTGCTCTGTTAAGCCAACTAAAATAGCCTTAGCAGAAAGTTTGCCTAATAATATCTTTTTCTTATAAAAACAGGTTTTGTTCGGGTCCTGCAGGCTTTTGACCTAAGCTGAAGTGAGTACTGAAAACCTGGAAATTCTGAAACCCAGAATACTTTCCCAGCATGCACAGGAACTCTGAATTATAGGTCAGGGTTACCAAGGTTTTCCATGATGCAAGATCTATTTTACAATATCTTGTTATTAACGTGTATCTGTAGTTGGAAGACATGTTGGATGTGCCCAAAATCTTATCTTCATATCTCTGCTGACTATAAAGTTGCATCTAAATAAGACAGATTCAGTGCAACCTCATTTTTAAAAAAAAACCACATTGCAAACCAAGTGACTTTATTATAGCAAACACCATCTTTCAACAATCTTTTTTTCTGTTCCCATTAGGGTTTGTTATAAATGAGGTTGTAATTGTATTACACAGCAAATCTTGCCTCACATATTCTCTAAACCATTGCAGGTACAACACTACTCCAAACTCTTCCAGAGCCTGGACAGTATTTTATCAGACTTCCCTGGACACCTTCCCTCTCATTCACAGTCATGTAACATTTGTTACAACTGTACAGGTTGCTTGCATAGGAAGTTAAATGCATTTACACAAGCCCTTTAAATACAAGTTAAATGCAGGAGACAACAAAATGGTACAAACCGCTGTCCACAAACCATTAGCAAGTGTTATACAGGTTGATATTCTAGAGTCACCCTAGGTTTGTCCAATGGGAAATAAGCTTTCTAGGAGGCTGACAAATTTAGGAACAAATAAAACATTGCCTAGTGTCAGTTTTGAGTTAGTGTTCTTGCATTAAGCTTAGGGCCCCTACACATAAATGTAGGCCTATCACACTAGGCATTGCTCAAGTAAGATCATCCTTTGCTCAAGTGAATTTAGTCTGTAATCTAAACCAGCATTTCTCAACCCATGGGTCGCAAGTATATATGGTTGCAAAAACAACTTTACAATGGATTCTCGTTTAAAAGAGAAAAACATGGGAAACTGTGGCTGCTATAGTTCCAGCCTGCAAGTGGCTGCTTGGGCTCCCTTCCCATATCCCCTACACTGCCCCCCCCACCCCACCTCCCTCCAGCCCCAGACATCCACCTTCTGCCCCACACATGGGGGTTATGGGGCAGGACTGGCCAATGTTTACAAATGAGTGGTGGTACAAAAAAAGTTTGAGAACCACTGATCTAAACGATATGCAATGTGTTGAGTTTATCACAGGAAACAAAGATAAGACATAATGCAGGACTGAGTTGCAAGGGAATAGCTTATCAAGGGAGAGATCGGCAAGTCACTGGCATGACGGTAATCAAAACTAATGATCTAAATCACCAGTTTTAAGTTTGATTTAAAACATGCAAATCAGCCATCGTGTCACCACTTACCCCTCAAAATTATGTAAAACTGCCAAAAACAGCCTTCTTTCACCCCGTCAGTCCTCAGTTTCTCCCCAACTTTCCTCTCCACTCAGAAGTTAATTTCATGTTTTTATATAGGATTTCCTGAATAAGTGTGTCTCCGTCTACATTCATGCTACAACTTTCCCAATCTGCTCTTAATGCACGTTGCTGCTGCACTTTCTAGGCTTGAGATCCAAGGGGACTTTGGACCTAAATTCGGTGGCACACTGGCACAAGAGACTGAAAATTCTATTAGATATGAAAATAATTAAATAGAATCAGTAAGTAGCCACCCACCCCAACACATTTTCTAGAACTATACTATTAATGTCATTAACATACTGCAAATTTCTACTGGTAATGTGCAATTTTATTATAGAAGTTTCTCTAAGCTCTGGCAGCTTGGCACAGCTGAAACATCATTGAATCAAGGATGAATGTGCTTATCTAGAAGTTTCAAATAAAGTGATACAATAGATCAGCTTGGAAAGAGACCAATTAAAATTTATACTAAAAATGTTACTCTTCTTTACATTTCAGCCAACAATCCTGAAATGAACAGGTTAATTCAATCTTCTTACAACTGTTGTCCAAGTTGCCTATAACCTCAGGACGAGGCTACTCTCAACACAGACTTCCTAATTTAGCTTGACAGCCATGAACAAGGTTTATTTAAGTATAAAAATTGTAGCACCATTCTGTGACAGCCGAAGATGCTGTCCTGTCAACAACAGCTTCTGCAGTAAGATCCTCACCACCCAGACTATGATATACTCAGTAACTAAGGTTCTCCAAGATATGTCTATCCCACAGCAGCTGCACTACCTATTCTGCACGAGACTGCACTATTTTTAACTGCAGCATCCACTGGGGTTACACATCTACTTCGGTTGTGTCCACACATGCGCTTTAATGTGCATTAACCTATTTTAATATGCATTAAAGCATGACAACAAAAACATGCTCTTTAGCTAATGCACATTAAAATAGGCTAACGTACCTTCTTCTAGTACCCCCCCAATAGAGGTACTAGATTTAATGAGTATTATCTAAAGTGTATTAATGAACGTGCAGACGTGCCGTTTGTTACTACTTGTGATTCTAAGTGATCACAACCCTCCTTGTTTCTTTCCAATTCAAAAAAGATCCAAACTCGCCAAAGACTCCAAAAATATTAATGTAAAGATTCATATCAACTACACTGCAAAGCAAATAAAAGTTTACTTTGAAGTATATTGATTTTAAACACACAGTAGTCTGTGAAGATGAGAAAAACAGGTTTCATCAGCAGTGACTATAGGACACACTCCTAAACCTAGCTTCACACCTATTCCTAAGTCCAAAGTGTAGAGGTCAACATATCAGTGAGTTATTCCACACTGTTGAAGATATCCAGTATTAGCCCATTCCTGAAGCAGGCAAAATACTGTAGCTCATTCTACATTATTCCAAGGCCAGTGAGGAGAGAAATACTGGATAACAAGTGCGATCCATTTGGAGATTTTCCACACGCATGCACCGCCGTGCCCCCCCAGTGCGAGGGTCTCAATCTAGCTTTCATCTTTTGAAGACTGCAGTTTTGGGTAGATTGATTCAATCTAATCACAGCTTAAGACCACCACCTGGGATTGAGACTTTTTAAGTGACACTTCACTACCAAATGGTCCCTACAGAATGTCACATAGAAAAATTCAAGCGTCAGTGGTTGAAGCTTGGTCACTTCTGACCAAAGTGGAAACCATAAATAAAAATAAAAATCAGCCATTCCAAAATCAACTTGAGGACTGCTGGAGGTCCCTAGCAAGAGTAGGTAGGATAAACATTTGTTTGAGGGTTAAGCAAGGATATTCTACTGTTAAGCAAGAAAAGATCAAACTTGACTGCACGGGCAGAATTCAAGCTGAGCTGCCAGGCAGACCTTAAAGCCAATTGAAAAGGCAGTCTATTCCAAGCAATAGGAAGGATCTTCAGTACATACCATGCTGGTTTGCACATATTAAAGAACGTCTTCCATTTAGTTGGATAATTCTTGTTTGCTTTTCTTTTACCCTGCAAGAGGAATTTTTGGACCTGGAGGAAGCAGTCCCTGTATGCTCCCTCAATCGTCACTAACCACATCACATCCAGCAGCAGTGTGTGCAGACTCCCTGCTGTAACTCAGAATGCTTTGCAGGAAACACTGAGTTACAACAAGCTCCTGGACCAAACAGAAGTTCACTATTGGTTCCAGGGGGGAGGGGAATCTAGCTGCTGGCTGCCAGCCTGTAGCTGGTTTTCCCTAGCAACAGCCCCTCCACCCTGCCAGCCAGAGCTGTTTTCAGAATTGGAGGGAGAAAAAGGGAACTGAGGGAGCTTGTTCTAGGGGTTCCCCACCAGTGCTGGAGAGTGGGCTGGGAGAACTGGAGACCTTACACCTCAGAGAGGGAAAGGGGGAGAGCTCCAGTTCACCCACCCCACCCTCCAGTGAGGGCCAAAGAAGCCCCAAACTGAACTGCCTCAGCTCCCTTTCTCCCCTCCCATTCTGCAAACAGCTCCAAGGCTGGCAGACAGCGCAGACACAAATTACAGAAGATGTTGTGTTTTGAAACGTTTTCATCTGAACCCTTATGCAATGAGGGTTCAGATTTTCACCCAGTCAGCCACTTTTAAGTGGTCTCCAACCACACACTTCCGTTTGGCCACAACTATAAACTGCTTTCTGTGGCCAGATTGGGTGAAAATTGTCACGCTTTGTATGTACGTCAATAGTGCTGCAAGGTCAGAATCAGATGAATTCAACTCAGGAAGTTGAATATATGTTTCAGGTTGATCAGCCAAAACTGTCTTGCCAGTTGAGAGTTATGAGGATTTGTGGGTTTGTCTCCTTTATATTTTATATCCTTCTGGACATCAGGAGGCAAAGACAAAATTTTCAAAATATGTTCCAGATAGGATGTGAGCTGAGGATCAAGAATTCTGCCACATGGTGCTGGTGCTGACACTGATAATAAACAAGTCTATCAGAGGGCTCCTTCACAGGAAAACTGCTTGGGATACACCTCTGCAGTAACTGCTTGCAAGTTAGAAAAACTGGAAGTTATCTGCTCAGAAAATGTGAACTTATTCACCACTCTTGAGAGCCATCCAGGCTGTTCCATGTTCAGAGTTTGATAGCTTCCAAAACAGAAGATTGATAGCTTCCAAAATAGAAGATGGATGCATTCCTTTCTGTCAGCTTACATAGTGCATTGTGTGATAATGCCCATCAGGATCCACACTTTCGAGTTTTGAACAACAGGCAATTAAGTCATACATGCTAGTCTAAGTGTGGATGCCCATAACATCTGAGGACAAGGTACCTGGTATCTGTAGGTTTGCCCAAGTTGGCTCCCCAATCTGGCCCCGATGCATCCATGATTAAAAAAAATTCATGGCTGAGTAAGCAATGGTACACCTCCAAACACATCCTGCAGTCTGGAAGTGGAATTATCACCTTGTTCATTTGGAATTTTACTGGAGAATAGGACAACCAAAACAAAAGATGAAGAAGTCAAACAAAAGTTGATAAGCATTGTGTTCATACACACAAATATATGGCTTAGTAACCTCAGAAATGCACACACCATCAGAGTATGTTTGGCTTCTAATCAACGAATAGCAACTGAAAGAAGAAAAAAAAAAGCACAACAGACCTAGGTTTGAAGAGGTACACACTATGACCTGGACTCTCAAGGCTTTCAGGAGCTCCTTGTCATAACAGCATAAAACATAGCTGAATCAACAGTGAGAGAACAATCTAGGCTCCCATGATCTTCTGCTGGGATCTGCATTTGATAAGCCCTCCACATAATCGCTGACATGAATAACTTCCCTTCTGAGATTTCCACTACTGCTAGGCACTTTAAAGATTCCTGATGCAATCCAAAGCTCAGGAATCAGTATTTTCTACTGGTACTAGCTGGTTCTATGATAAGCTTCTGGTATTTCCTGTGGGTCATATTGTTTACTAGATGGAAATTTGTATCCTGTAAAGTGGCATAACTTGCTTTTTGTCTTAAAAGATGAGACAATAGAAGCATTACCTAAATGAGGCCAAGTCCTTCAATTATAAAAGTAGTGAGAGAGAAGAGTTGGCAACTCTTAATATTTCCTTAGGTGCTACTACTATGGGTCCTAGACAAAGCATCAAGGCCACACCTGTTCACAACAGGCTCTTATGCAAAGGATCCCTGAAGAGGAATGGGAAGAGGGTAAATCAAGATTTAGAAGTGTAGTAGATAGCTTTGAGAAATGTCCAATGCCTGTTTGTTGTATACTAGCAGCCCACATCAAAAGGTAGGGAAAAACAGTTCCTAGAGGTGGGGGCAGGTTTCCAGCGACTGAACACTACAGTAAAACTCCCTGCATCTAAGGATGGAGAGCATTCCTGAGTCATTTGCCTTCCTTCAAGCTATTCTGACAGTTTACTCTAGCAGTGGGATGAGATCCTCTGCTGTGCTTGGAACTTCTATGGTTCCCTATAAAAGGAAATTATTATGTACATTTTAAAGAACTAAAATGCAGTCCACGAGAGCACGAGGCATTATTCCTGTTCTTTGGCTGAAGAGCACTACCCAAAGGACAAAGTACTGCAGAATCCATGCATCCTCTATGGCAGTGTTTTTCAACTCGTGGGTCACAAGAATACATGAAAGGGTCACAAACAAACTTTAAAAATGGATCAACACACTTTAAAAATTAGTTCTCTTTTAAAGGAGAAAAAAACCCATGCAAAACCATGGGTTTTCCCTTGCAGGTTGGCAGAGTTCCAGCCTACAAGGCTGCTTGGGGCCCCCCATTCCCCACACACTGGGGGGCTTGGGCTTAGGGGTAGCAGGCAGTGGGTCAAGAGTGAGAGGCACCAGCAGGGGCAGGGGGCTGTTTTCTATTTAAACTATTTACTGGGTTGGGACAGGCCACTGATGTTTACAAGTGGTCCTGGTACGAAATAAAGTTGAGAACCACTGTTCTATAGCATTTCAGATGCCTAGGGCCAGAAGATCCAACTTACTGGGCAGCCAAATGATTCTGGAGCCCTACCAGATAGGGACTAGGCCACCTATTAATTATGTTCTTGTAACCATCTGGCCTACCTTGATGCATTTCCTTCAACTGTTTCTTATTCTCCTGTGAAATTTCAGATGGGTAGCTCTCTCCCAACTAAAACCTGTTTGCTATATCTAGTTTTTCTTCATAAAATAGAGGGGGTTGGTAGACTTTTTTGGATACAGAGTATACTAAAGGACAGGGCTAGGATTCAGAGAGACCTAGACAAATTGGAGGATTGGACCAAAAAGAAATCTCATGAGGTTCAACAGGGACAAGTGGTCATTATATATCACCACTATGCTGGTGAACAGAAACAAGGAAATATTAGGGTATGAACAAAAGATACCATTGTCTAACTAGCTGGCAGGTTTATCCAGGCACGGCACTGACTGGACTCAGAATCTAAGTCCTGGTTCTATTTATATTTACAGCTCTCTGACCCTTTGAGCTAAGCAAATCATTTCACCTTAGTAGCCAAAATTTCTCATCTGTGAAAGGATAATGATACTTGGCTTCAATTGCAAAACAGATTTACAACATAAGAGAACTGTACAAGGGCTAGGTATTATTAGCAAAAAACAGATGGATGAAGTCAAACATATCTCAGATTCCAATTTTAAGCTTCAAGCTGAGACCATACAGAAGACTGAGTTGTTGTTAACATTTTAAACTTAAGCACTCTTTTTAATACCAAGGGTCTGATTTCCAGAAATTGAATAAGCATACTTTCTTGCACAAAAGTAGTTACAGCTGATGAATGTCTGTGCACAAACCACCGGAGGCAGAGATGAACATTGAGTTAAGTGACTATCTAGCAATATATACTCACAAGTCACAGTATGTTTATGAACGTACATCTACCTGCTTACTAAAAAGAACTTATAAGCAGCATGCCCTCTAAAAGACAAAAATTACTTATAGCAGTTAAAGAAATACTACTTACCAGAGCAGACTTTCCAACACCTCCTGAACCAAGAACCACTAGCTTGTATTCACGCATGATGGAAGTGTTGGCTTACCTCCTTGATACCTAAAATACACAATAAATTACTTATCAATCCTGTACTACAGAAACATTAATTTACATCTTTATTTTACAGTGTCTTTATGTTAGCAGTTAATTCCTATCCAATTGTCAAACAACAAAAAGCTCTTTTTAACATTAATTTTATATCCACTAACTGCAGAATAGATACCACTCACTACGTGAGTAATAACCACTATTATTCTGTAATGTTACTTTCAGGGTTAGTATCTATAATGCAGTTTATCACTTATCCACATAGTAAAAAAAGAACCTTTCAGAATATTTTCTTCATCATCAGAACAGGTAAGCTGGTATCTTTTAAAAGAACTGTTTCTCACTCAGTGCTGAAGTTTTCAGTGAATATTTGTGAATGAGTCCTGTGCTAAGCTTCATTAAACAACTTCTAGTCTTCCAGCTCCCTTAAGACTTGTGCCCACTTATCTTCAGCCCCCAGGCCGCCCTCCACAAAATTAGACACAACCTCACAGCCCATTTCCCTCCCTCATCTTTGCCAGTACTATGTAAAAGCAGCTCTGCTACTTGTCATCCTAAAATCAATCCACAACTAAGCAGTTTGGCACCAGGAACATTTAGCTGGGTGTGTGGGGAGAAGAAGCAAGGAAGTAATCAGCAAGCTGCTCCCTGCCAATGGACAGTCCACTGAGCCAGGGTATCAAATCTTTCGTTTAAGCGCATTTTGTCCACTGCTTTATAGATTTCATAGACATTAGGGCTAAAAGGGACCTCACAAGATCATCAGATCCAGCCCCCTACCCAAGGGGCAGGAAGTGAGCTGGGGGCCAGATCACCCCAGGAAAATAAGCATCCACGTGTTTCTTAAAAGGTATCGAGTAGGTGCTTGCACCACTTCTGGGGGGGGGAATCTATTCCAGAGTCCAGAGACTCAGACATTTTTCCACATGTCCAGTCAAAACCATCTTCCAGCAATGGTCTTCCTGTTCATTCCATCTGTGGTTCTCTTGTGAACCCTTCCCAACTTTTCTACAACTTGGTTAAAGTGCTGACACCTCAACTAGATGCAGTATTTCATTGCTGGTGTCACCAGTGTTGTAGGAGAAGATAAAGTCTCTACTCCTACCCACTTTTCCCACTATATGCATCCAAGGATCAAACAGAGTTCAGAGTGGACAAATCAAATGACCCTTAAATTCTTTTAAGAGGTGCTGCTTTTCAGATACTATCTCTTGCTTTCTCTTTCATGATCATGGCTTTTAGTCAAGCAATGGACCCCTCTTAAAGAATGTTCTTAAAAGAGTTACCTCGTGTAAGATGCTGAGCCTTCTGCACTACAAAGTGACCTATAATTTTAGAAATTAATTTTTTTTATTACTGGCTATACAAGATCTTTATTATGGATGCAAGTCCCCCATGATAATACAAGGGTTCTGATTTAATTAAAGGGTCTCTTGATTCGATTCGGCTACTGAATCGGGCCAAATCTCTACTGAATCGAATCAGTGACTGAAGTTTCACACAGCCGTACTGCATAGATTCATAGATTGTAAGGACGGAAGGGACTCTGGAAGTTCATTGGGTCCAGCCCCCTGCACCAAGCAGGAAACACAACTGGGGGTCAAGTGACCCCACCAAGGTGACTGTCTAGTCTCCTCTTGAAGATTTCCAGGGTAGGTGATTGTAACAGTTAAATCAGGGGCGGCCAATTATTTTGGGTGGAGGGCCACTTACTGAGTTTTGGCAAGCCATGAAGGGCCGCATGACAGGCAGCCAGGGGCAGATAACTATTAATTTTCTAAATTTTTTAGGGGCCCCGCGGGCTGGATAGAACGGCCTGGCGGGCTGCATTTTTGCCCATCCCTGAGTTAAATAGTTTGCAAGCATCCTGAGGCCGGCCTTCCTTTTATCCTGCCTACTGTCATGTCAGCCCACTGACAAAAGTATGCTATTTTTCAGGGAACGGCTGCTAAGAAGCACTGGAATATCATAATACCACATCTGAAATAATCTAAATAAGCTCATCAAATAAAGGACCACTACCCTAATATTCTCTGCTGTACATGCATTAGAGGTATTTGTAGCACTGATGTCTCTTTGCTCTGCATTCTTTTTCCATCCTCCCCTAAAACTTCATACTAGAGTCAGCTACAAGACATTATCATCATTTCAGATGGTAAAACATTCACTTATCACATAGGTATGCATGTTTTTATCCAAAATTTCAAACTGAACCCTGGACGCACACAAGGCAAAAGAAATATAGTAACAGACAACACAGAGGAATAGCTTTTAGCTCCATGATACATTTACCTGAATTAATGCTCAAGATTTCCATACGTGAACTTTTACATTCAGAGAGTCTAATGCAAAAGAACATCCCTAACGAACACACTGTAATTACTCAAATACAAGTCGACCCCCCACAGTCAGCATAGGGAAAAAAGCCCCTCAAACTTACATTCATATACAAAGAAACCTCAATAAATACAGTCCATCTTTGAATTAAAAGCACCATGTGTTCAGTAATGGAAACCAACTATGAAGCTGATTAAATGCAGCCAACACTAAGCATGACTATAAAATACATGGCCCATATTGCAGAAACATGCCAACTGGCAACCCATCAGATTAAGAAACATGGATATCTTAGTGTTCACTGAGCACAGTCCCCCTCAGCACTGACTCTTTTGAAGTCATGGTGAGATACTAATTTTTGACTTCCTCTTCACTCCCACAGCTGAGCTGCACCTTTCCTTCCCATTTCCAATGATTTCCATTTCTTCACCAGCCTTAAATGTCTAGCGAACATCACCAAATGGGGCCCCAAATAGTTCACCTAGAATCCCCACTTTCTCAGCCTGTCGCATAGAATTGGTGTGGTCCACCCTCCATGAGGTGGAACTGGACTAGGTTGCCTTGCACCTCATTTGCAGATCCCAAGACTTGTGACAAGAACACCCAGTTCGTCATGAGTGACGGCTAATTATCACATGGATCCTTTGTGTGCGTGGGGGCAGGGTGGTATCTGGAGTACACACATACTGAACAGCACACTGAGCTATGCAGTCACCATGGCTTGAAATGTTGTTGACTCTGCTGGGACCCAGCACAATTAACTATATGGTATACCGTAAGCCTTTTGGCTTTAGACTAATATTATGCATAGTTTGTGTTATATACAAGTAGGTGCCAAAATACTCCCTGAAACTGTGTTTATGGAATACCCATGCTAAAACTTGCAGCAGTTTTCAGAAAGTTAAAATGCATCGATCCTGGATCAACTAAATCTATGGGTACCACATGCAAATGACTGCAACTGTTTATTTCAAGGCCTTTCCTCTCCCCACCCCCACATTTGCTCCTCATTTCTAAGCACCAAAAGAGCAGGGTCTGACAGTGAGGAGGAGAAGAAGCTACAGATGGAAGCAGGTGGCAAAGGGGCTACGTGACCCCCAGGTTTATTTTTCCCTGCTGTAGTAGTGGAATGGGGGGCAAAATTAAGACAAACCTCTAAATAATTAAATTATCTATATAGAAAGTTTAGACATCTTCCAGGGATCAAATTTAATCTTATAAATCAGATGCAGCTTGTATTTGAGTAAATATGATACTTCATTTCCAGTCTGTCTTACATTAGAAATGATCAATTAAACACTAAATTATACTTGCAGTGCATTATCCCCACTTTTTAAAACTGTTTGCAACAATTTTATACAACAAATTAAGAAGAAAACAACTTTTCCTTAGGGTAATTAACGAGTTTTACAGTGCTAAAGTTTGTGTGATAACTACTTTTAGAGGTGCACTGATACATTGGTCCCCTATCAGATCGGCACTAATATAGGGAAATTTGACAGTATCAGCAATTGGCTTTTTCGGGTTGATGTGGCCGATAAGTGCCCCATGCATGTGCCGATAAATGCACCAGCCTGCAGAGGCACCCCGCCCTGCATGCAGATCCAGGGGCACATGCCCCCCATATCCTCCCGGGGCGCATGCAGTTGCAGGAGCCATTCCCCTCCACCCCCCAAATAAGCTGCTCACGGCTCCGTCCTGCACTCCACCCCAGCTGTGTCCAGCCCCAGCTCCTCCCCCACCTCAGGGGCATCAATCTGCAAACTACACGCCCCCCCCTCCCACACACACACCCCTTCCCTCCCCTCACAACAGACTTACTGGTCTCCAAGCCACCGGGCTGCTTACTGGAATTGGATCAGTATTGACCGATATGGCTCGTTAAAAATCAGCCATCTGTATCTGCCCAAAAAATCTCTATTGGTGCACCCCTAACTACTTTATAAGATAGCAGTAACAAGAGATGCAGACAGCAATGTTTAAGTGAATACAACATGTATTCTCTTATGAAAGCCCACGTTTTGTCATCTTTTCAAGTCAAATGCTATGATAAAATACTATTTCTGTAGGAATTACTATACTAGCCCAGACCAAAAACTTCAGCAACAAAATTCTTTCGGGGCTAGTACTTCAGAGTGGAATGCTCCAGAACCATAAAGCTCCTCAAGAAGGAAGGTGAGGCCACTGAAATTAGTATTAAAAAAATCCCAGTTTTTATCTGAAAACTGACTGAATGCTTAGTCATTAAATTAGTTGGCATAAAAGCACTTTAAGAGCTGCAATAAATAAGTGAAATGTGTATCAAGCATTACCTGCGTGTGCATATACACCTCATATTTCATTAAAATGCGAACAACAGGCAATCATGCTATCTATGTAGGTGGCCAACAGCCTGGACACTCCCAACAGCATTTTTAGCTGCAGACAGAAACCAAAACAAGCTGCTAGTTAATTCTGTTCTTGTGCAACACACTGCCATGTGCGAGATCAGTTACGCATCTAAAAAAAAATTCTAACACCTTTACCAAGCAACAGTTGGGAGCGTAGGGAGGTGAAAACAGGCAAACAGAACTGACTAGATGCTCAATAAAAACCAATATAGAAGGTATTCCTCCAGGCTGGTAAAGTTGTAATAAGCATCATTAGTAATTCTAGTGCATCTTACATGGAAGTGAACCATTTCAGGCAGATGTGGGTTTTGGAATTACAGAACAGAAAATCTTTCCAATCCTTCCTCTGAGACATTTGGTGTCCTCCCTGTACTAAACTATTTCAATTGCAGATCCTACTAACTAGCAGAACCCATTTACATGTTGTAATAACACTCCTCACTTTGATCTGCCCATTAAGCAGTTCTCTAGAATAGAGATGCAATACTTCAGTGCATCACTATGATATGCAGGCTCAAGCCTAATGACATTCAGCTATTTTACTAATCACTTTTTGCAGAAACATTCAAGTGATACAATTATCCAATAGTACTTTTCATTCTGGGGATATGCCACTAGAATGAGGCTGCAAATTCAGTGGGAATGTAACAAGGTAAAAAACAGGGTAGAGTCTGAAGGCACTGGGAGAGTTAAAAGCAGTGGACTTACAGGATCTTGGAAGAATCAGAGACATTTGCTTGTCCTAGACAAAGAATTAAAACAACAGTTTTTGCACCTGGAAGCCTGCAATAGAGTTGCACTGATAAAAGAAAAATTAACATTACTGGCTATTGGGTTTTTTTGGCCAGTGTAGCTGATAATGTCACTGATAAATGTTGCATGCATGTGCGCAGCTACAACTTGCATGTGGCCAAGAATGCAGCCTGGCAGCTTGAAGAGCGGTGTCCAGCCAGTAAGTCTGTGGCAAAGAAGGCGGGGGGCGGGTCAGATCAAGGCCTCCACAGTAAAGGAGGGAGTGCGGCAGGGGCAGGCACTACCCAGCCAGGGTGGTGAATGCGACTCCATGGGGTGCTCATCCAAGGGGTGCAGGGGGTGGGGTGGGGG
>NW_017729022.1:26068213-26072283 GCF_001723915.1 Gavialis gangeticus | reverse complement strand
GTGGGGACAGCAGCAGTGCTGGGAGGGGCGCCTATGGGGTGAGCTATAGCCACCCCAAAATTTCCCAGCACCACCACCACCTGCTCCAAGCACCGCTCGGGCCCAGACCCTCCTCCAGGAAGAGGCCAGTGCAAGCCCCTGGCCCCAAGCCCGCAGGCTGCCCTTCCCTCGCACAAACCCAGGGGACACATACCCCCATGCCCTAGGGACGCACGCAGCAGTATGGAGCCACCCCCTCTTCTTCCCACCCCCTGCACAAGCTGCCCTCCAGCTTGCATTCACTGCCCTAGCTGGGTGGTGCCTGCCCCTGCCCCCCACCTCCTGCCACTCTCTGTGGGGGCTTTAATCTGCTGCCTCCCACACCCCTTCCCTCCTCCCCCGCCCCCAACTTACCAGCCAGATGCTTCTCTCCAAGCTGCCGGACTGCATTTCTGTATATTGGTTATCAAATCGGTACTGGCCAATATAGCTGGTTAATAATCGGATATCAGTACTACTCAAGAAAATCTTTATCGGTTCATCTCATGTTAGCAATGCTGCAAGCTACAAGCATTCAAAATATTTTTTTTATATTGAAATGCAGAAGTCCACTTTGCCCTCTAAGTAAGGTGTTTAACATTAGCCCATATTCAAATTTATATTTTATTTCACTGCATACTGTTGTGGCCTGGTGGCAAGTTGCATACCTGCCTGCCTTCAGGACAAATTTAAAACTCCCTTTTCCAGGCTCTCACTATAGCCAAAAAGCCTAGGTAAACCTCATCTAATCCCCACCAATTTGTAATCAAACTAAGCCCACTTCAGACAATTTGGGCAGAAAACTCTGACCCCCAACTCTTTCCTCAGCTCAGTAAGGAAGCAATAAGCAACACGTATTAGATCCCCACTGTCCTTTCCCTTAGAGAGCTGCTTTATCATCATGCTCAGCCAGTTCTCTTCCAGCTACACAAGAGGAACCTCAAATCAGCATACCTACACCAGTGTAAAGCAGGGGCCCTCAGAGCACCCCTGCATAATTTTTTTGAATTTAAGAGCACCCTTTGTAGATGCACAGGCAACTCCTCCTCCCCTCCCAACATTTAACTTAATGCATGAAGCCTTAGGGGCAACCCCAGCCCACTGGAAAGTGCAAAGGCAAGGGCTGCATATACTGTGTCCTGTCTACAGTGGTGGCATTGCCAGTCTCCTTCTGCAGCCCAGCAGGAGTAGCATCAAGGGACCCCTTCTGTCAGGCTGGGGTGCAGTCTGAGTCCCCACCTCCTGCCATAGCTACCACAGCTGCTTTCTGGTCTGGCCTTACATAGCCTCTCATTTAAACATAGTATAGGAGGGCAGTTCTACCTGCTGGCCAGGATGGGCACCATGGTTGAGGCATCACTGGTGCAGAGAACTTTAAACCAGTGTTCCTCAACCCACGGGTCGCAACCAAAAGGTGGGTTGCAAGAATATATAAGAGGGGGTCCCAAACAAACTTTAAAAGTGGATAAACAAGCTTTAAAAATGAATTTTCCTTTAAAGGAGAGAAACATGGGAAACTGTGGCTTTTCCCTTGTAGGCTGGCAGAGTTACAACCTGCAAGGGGCTGCTTTGGGGCTCCCCATGCCCCACACATTGGGGGACTCGGAATTAGGGGTAGGGGCCATCGAATCAGGAGGAAGAGGCACTGGGTCGGGACTGGCCAATGTTTACAAGTGGGTCCTGGTACAAAAAAAGTTTAGAACCACTGCTTTAAACCACCTAACTCGGGTACCAGACAACAACACAGCCACAGCACCATGTAGCCACTTCTTGGGAAGCAGGGTAAATTAACCCATGATGAGATTCATGCTTCCATAGCTAGCCTACTTTCCAGTACTTGAGCAAGGTCAAGTACCTCTGCACAGTATTACAGACTGCAAGGTGGCTTACTTTGCATTCTACTCTCACTCAGACTTAAACAACTACTAACAGCTTAATGCTTCTGTCCCAAAGTTACTTAGCTTCTTCTGTAGTTCTGTAACAACCAAAAAAATATGACAACCTTCTCCAAGTAAAACTTCTAAGCAAAGTAAATTTTCCCCCTCAACATGCAGGTGTTAAGAAGGGTTTAAAATCCTGGCCTGGCAGGCAGGAGAAGTAGGAGGGTCTCCAAAACAGTTTTCCCCCTACCAGGCCCCCAGAAAGAGTACAAGACACTTTCTTTTCTAAATAATATGTAGAAATATGGAGGGAAGAGGGAAGAAAAAAGAAACCAGAAATCAGAAACAATAAGTTACACCTTCACTAGCAAGAAATGCCTATATACCACTTATTTTTCAGTATGGAACTGGCTGCACTGAAAGTGCTACTCTCTCTCACACACATTTCAACTACTGTCCAAGCCTATTTTCATGCTATAAAAATGGTTGAAGTCAAAGTAAGAGAAGAAACAAAGAATGTGGAGATGCCGACTGCTCTCCTAACAAGCCTTACATTTAGGCGGATCAAGAAAAAGAAGCCTAAGCCATAACATTATCATATTAGTACTTAATAAAACCCACAGTTTTTCCAAATATACTTTAACAAACTCTTTCCCTGAACCATGCCAACAAGATGGAGTGAAAAAAAGGATCTTTCCAGGGTCTGGCAGATGTGAAAGCAGTTCCAAGGCTGGCAAACCTCAACACTCCCCCAATAATAAGCATAATCTAGGAATCAAAGAATACCAACACAGATGAGAAGCCAAATTCTGTTAAAATACTAAAAACAGTATGCACAAGTGAGCAGAAATTCCTTCAGTTTCAATTTATTTTCTTATTCGGGAATGGGAAGCCTACCCCAACAAATGTCTATGATCTCTCTCAGGTGACAAGACATGAAGAACTAAATAAGTAATTACCTGGGATTTACTTTCAAGGCTGAAGGACTGAACGCCATATGTGGTCACCACCTGATGAACAGTCTACTGGGACTATGCCTATAGACTGATTATTCAGGCAAAGAACCAAACAAATTCCCCCCTTCCAGAAGCATTAGCATCACTTACCTGAGGCCTATTCTTAGAGTAAACAAGTTGTGGGGTTGGTTTTGTTTTTTGTTCATTTATTTGGGGAGGGAGGAGGGGGGAAAAAAAAAAATCAGGTGCTTTACATCCAATATAACTTCATCATCACTATCAGAATTCATAGCAATACAGATGTAATTACTATGAAAATTGATTTGTCATTAATGCCATCTCTGTGGACAAGGCCTCAATTACATCTTTCCAAAACCAGGGACAACAGGTATCATTAAATAGTCTACTATGCAGTGGAAATTGCTTGAGACTGGGATTTATCTGGGCTTAAGACAATAATTTGGCCAGGCTTAACTGCTGAGAGCAGGGGAAGTGGAGAGTTGACTTTTATCAAGACATGAAGGAGACAGGTCTTTTACAAAAAAAAGAAAAAAAAAGGGGGAGGAGGCATATATGATCAGGGCCTAGGCCTTACAGAGAGAAAGTAAATCTTTGGCTGGAGGAAATGATAGAGAACTGGTCAAAGGAAGCAAGTGGGACTGGAAAGACTAAAATAGTATTGGAAGAGAAATTGAGAGCAGCAGAAAAAGTTTCCTGAAGCATGTCAAGAGAAACTGACCCAAGTTTAAAAAATATATTCCAGAGTAGGGAGCCTGAGGCAACAAAATGTACTCAGGTTGTCATTTTTGCCTAGATCTCAGTATTACTTGCATTAATAGAAAAAGAGCAAGGTTGCAGGCAGAAATTCCTGAAAAGTTGGACATCAACCAGAAGGCTCCTACCTTCAACAACCAGTTCTGGTATAGCAGGGGTGGGAAAATGCGGCCTGGGCGGGCCAGATGCGGCCCACCAGGCTATTCTATCCAGCCCGTGGGGCCCCTAAAAAATGTAGAGAATTAATATTTATCTGCCCCCAGCTGCCTATCATGCGGCCCTCTAAAACTCAGTAAGCAGCCCTCTGCCCAAAATAATTGCCCGCCCCTGTGGTGTAGGAAGCTACTCAGCTGGAAAAAAAAGCAAAAGAAACATTTCTTGCATAGAAGCAAGATTATTGTTATGCTAAATACGACCTAACCTTAGGTTCACAAAAGCACTT
>NW_017729022.1:26062742-26063213 GCF_001723915.1 Gavialis gangeticus | reverse complement strand
GTGTAGGAAGCTACTCAGCTGGAAAAAAAAGCAAAAGAAACATTTCTTGCATAGAAGCAAGATTATTGTTATGCTAAATACGACCTAACCTTAGGTTCACAAAAGCACTTCACCATCTAAATTCTACTTTAGCCTAAGAATGTGATCCACAAAACTTGTGCTTTAGTATTAATAGGTGTTACCATGCCTAACTTTTTATATGATTCAGACAAAGAAGATGCCCACCTTTCATATAAAAAGTTAGGCAAGGTAACTCCTAGAGTTATTTGACCATCACTTCCTTGTTGATTTGGACCACAGCTCCCCTAAAAAGACGCTAGATCAAGGGTGAAGTCCTGGCCCCTATGGGAACTTTGAATTCTAAGCCAGAATTCCTCTTAAAACACTTACAATATTTTAACTAGACTGACTTGCTATACAGAGAGAAGCCGAGAGCTGCTGGGAAGGGATGGCCTCCACCTCTCTCCACTG
>NW_017729022.1:26062411-26062731 GCF_001723915.1 Gavialis gangeticus | reverse complement strand
ATGGGAGACTTCAACTACCCAGACATCTCATGGGAAAAGCGCTCAGCTAAATTCGAGCGGTCACAAAGCTTCCTCTCAGGCGTGGACGACCTCTATCTGACACAAGAGGTCTACGGGCCAACAAGAAGAAAAGTGTTGCTCGACCTGGTACTGGCAACCAGGGATGACCTAAATCAGCAACCTAACGATCGAAGGGAAGCTGGATGACAGCGACCATGAGCTGATCACCTGCACCATCCACTGTAAAGCTGGCAAGTCAGTCAGCAATACAGAAGTCCTTGACTTCAGGAAAGCTGACTTTGGCAAGCCCAGGAGGCTTG
>NW_017729022.1:26056014-26057411 GCF_001723915.1 Gavialis gangeticus | reverse complement strand
CCAGGAGGCTTGTCGGTGAGGCCCTAAAGGACCACAAACCCAAGGGGAGGGGAGTTCAGGAAAAAGTGGTTGCTCCTCAAGAGAGAGATCCTCAATGCACAAACTAATGCTATTCCACCTCAGAGGAAAGGCAACAAAAGGGCATAGCAGCCCCCCTGGCTCTCCAGGGAACTAGCAGACCTCCTGCGGCTACAAAGGATGGAGGACAGGATCCACCTCCAAGGAGGAATATTCTGCACTGGTCCAGACCTGCAAACCACGAAAGCCAAGGCTGCAACAGAACTCCAACTAGCTAGCTACAAGTATCAAGGACAATAAAGAGTCCTTGTTTAGATATGCAGGGAGCCAGAGGAAAAGCAAGGGCAACACTGGACCCCTGCTAAACCAGATGTGACAACTGACAACCAATGCCCAGGAAAAAGCCAACCTATTAAATGGGTACTTTGCATCTGTCTTTCATGAGTCCCACAGGACACCCCTGCCCACTAAGGTATAGGGAGGCCTGGATGAGGGAGATTCCTTGCCCTCCATCAATGCTGACCTCACGGAGGAACACCTTGAGATGCTAGACACCTTCAAGTCAGCTGGCCCCAGAGTACTCAAGGAGCTGGCGAGCATCATAGCTCAGGCCCTGGCACAGACCTTCGAGAACTTCTGGTGTTGTGGTGAACTGCCTCTCAAGCAAATCCCAGGACGTCATTCTCCCATTGTACTCGGCCTTGGTGAGGCCACAGCTGGAGTACTGCGTCCAGTTTTGGGCTCCTCAATTCAAAAAGGATGTGGAGAAGCTTGAGAGAGTCCAGAGAAGAGCCATGTGCACGATCACAGGTCAGGAAAACAAACCTTATGACGATAGGCTGAGAGCTATGGGACTCTTTAGCCTGGAAAAGCACAGGCTATGGGGCGATCTATCAGGGGTGTTCACCAGGATCTGGGAAAACGATTGTTCACCAGAGTGCCTCATGGGATGACAAGGTCGAAGAGCTATAAACTCCTGCAAGACTGTTTCAGGCTGGACATAAGGAAGAATTTCTTCACTATCTGAGCCTCCAAGGTCTGGAATAGCCTGCCATCAGAGGTGGCTCAAGCACCAACATTGAATGCCTTCAAGAGAAATTTGGATGATTATCTTGCTGGGATCCTATGACCCCAGCTGACTCCCTGCCCCTGGGGCAGGGGGTTGGACTCTACGATCTTCCGAGGTCCCTTCCAGCCCTAATGTCTATTAAATCTGTGAAACATACAGAAGACTGTAGGAACAGACAGAAAACAAAATTTGTTGACATTTTCAAAAACTTTATCTATGGCTCCAAGTACAAGCACCTTGGAAACGAGGCTCTCTTTTCTAAATACAAAGCTGCTAAAACAAAATTGAAGCTGCAAGACTGTGTGTCTTA
>NW_017729022.1:26049529-26055335 GCF_001723915.1 Gavialis gangeticus | reverse complement strand
TTGACATTTTCAAAAACTTTATCTATGGCTCCAAGTACAAGCACCTTGGAAACGAGGCTCTCTTTTCTAAATACAAAGCTGCTAAAACAAAATTGAAGCTGCAAGACTGTGTGTCTTAACCAAGAAAGGGAAAGAGTGCAGCTTTTACAACAGTTAAGCAGGCCAGGCTGCAACTGTTTTGACAAAAGCCAAATTTACTTCTACATCTGTAACACACAAAGTTATCAAAACAGGTACAAATTAAATTATTGCTTATGTTAGCTGAATACCAAACAACTTCCTTCAAATCAATCTTATGAAAATGCAAAAAGCATTTACACAAAGCAGCCCGCTCAATGCCATCCTCAAATTGTAAAGAGTTAAACTAATGTCTCAGACTAAGCGTTTACCATAAGCAGGGATCCTGGTATTCCCTAATAAAAGCAGCAAATTCTCCAATAACCCCCCCCCCCCATATCCATGATTAAAATGAAAGCCACCTCCCCCGCCCGAGCCCCTCAGTCCTGCTGGTGCACCTGGCCCCCCCACCCACAGCTCCTACTCTCCCAACCCTGCTCGAGTGGATCGCCAGCTGCCACAGCAATGAAGCCAGGGACCCAGGTCCAGAGCCCCCTGCCTATGGCAGGAGACAGCAGCTGTTGCAGTAAATCAGAGCCCAGTTCCCCCTCTCCCACCCCAACCCGCTGCCTGCCTGCTGGGGGCTTAGCCAGTGGGGGGTGGCTCCCCACTGTACTGCACACTCCCAGGGGGCAGAGGGACCCATGTTCCCCAAATCTATGTACACAGCAAGGGCCATGCACTGCCTACTGCAGGCTCCCACCCTGCTGTCTTCCCCCAGGGCCTCCACAGCCCACTGTGCGCAACCTGGCACAGCACGGCCGCATAGCAAAGCTGCTTGCCGCTGCGAGCTCCATGCTGCCCTGGCAACACAACATGTCCCCTGCTCTCATGGCTGTACCCTGCAAGGCAATGCAGGAAAGCTGCTTGCCGCGGTGAGCTCCATGCTGCCCTGGCAACATGCCCTCTGTGCACAACACTGTGCTGCTGCCCCCACTGCAGCCGCAAGTGCAGGGGACACAGTGTTGCCTGGGCAGCGCAAAGCTCGCAGGGGTGAGCAACTTTCCTGCATGGCCATGCTGTGCCCTGCAGCGCAGGGTCTCGCACACTGGGCTGTGGAGGCCCAAAGGGAAGGCAGCAGGGCAGGACCCTGAGTCTGAATTGGGCAGCCTGCGCCTGTGCCCCCCACACAGATCTGCATCCCGTGCCCTGGGAGTGCATACAGCAGTGAGGAACTGGCCCCACCCTCCTCACAGACAAGCCACCCACATCCCCATCCTGCTCCCCCCCAGGGCCCTGGTGCCATGCATTGCAGCCCTGGCCCCAAGCCCCAGTCACTGCCCAGCTGGGCAGCTGCTCCAGCCCCAGGTCATGGAGGCCTCAATCCCCTCCCCCCCACCTTACTTGCTGGCACTGCCCTCCAAGCTACCTGGCAGTCACATGCTTATAGCTGCACATGGCACTCCCTGCCTGATCAACCTCCTCTCACTCTCTCCTAGCCCTTTGCAGGCTGGAACTCTACCAACCTGCAGAGAGCTCGCTGCAAATTTCAAAATCCTTGGGTTTCTCCAATAAAATGAGAAACCAGTGTTTGCCTCTGGTAAAAGGTTAAATCTGCGGTTTTCTCCATTTTTCCATGATAAATGGAAAACCTGGATCCCTGATCATAAGTTAGGATGGAGAATGTTGTCAAGTGATATGATCACAGCAAAAAAGAACTTCAGACATTCATTGCTTAACATTACACTTCACAAGTTGAGTTTAATAAATCTTATTCTTAAGCTTAATAAATATTTCTTATGCTTAAGTAAAAACAATGTATTCAACAAATAAAAGCTAAACTAAGATAGTAATTGGCTTCAAATAGAAAACAAATGGACTTAAACCCTAATTGCATTCAGCATTGCACTTGATGTAGTGTCTTCCATTAGGAAGTGTTTTCCCTAACTCTGAAATGAAGGTATATGGATGCTCTGTAGTTAAGTCTACAAAGTACTAAAGTTCACAAACCCTCCAAAAAAAAAAAACAAAACCCAAAATAAACAACTGAACACAGAGATGAATTCAATTCAAAGTTTAGCATCATGTTGAAAGTTTGGTGTCACTGTGAAAACTTAAAACATTCCAAATTCAGACTTAATAAATGCACAGTGCTATTGAGATTTTGAAAATATTAAGCAAACTCAACAAAAAATACTATTATCCATTTTGTTTAATTTAATCCAAGTCTAATGATTATCCTGCTCCATCACATTTTTGTAAATCCCCCCTCCCCACCATCCATCCTCTGCCAATTAGTCTTTCCTTCCTCTATGAAAGGGAATTATTTCCACTGTGCATGTTCACCAGCTTGACCAACAGTCAACTTTTTGCTGAGGTGAAGTCAGAGGATCCCTGCACATGAAGAGCATAAACAACTGGAGAAATTAGGAAAGTGCTTGGCATGTGGAAAAGAAATTCGCAGGTAGTAACTGGAAGGCAGAAAAACAGCATTTTTAAAAATACTAAACACCAAACCATATTTTTAAGAGCTTTATATTTGTTGTATTTCAAGTATCTGTGCCAATCACCATGGTTATTTGAATACATTAGTTACAAGTCAAACATTCAACTGTCCAGTGAATTGTGAAAATTAATATTGCATGATTTGTATTTTGCCATCAGGAAGAGACCAAGAACTGCTGCCCTTTCATGAAGTTTACCTCTCTGGAGGTACAACATATGCAGGGGCTTACTGCTGTATTAACAAAGATACAGGCCACCACTAGTGTGCTTCATGAGTCACTGGGCCTTTGAATTACTTCCTTGGATTGGGGAATGCTCTACTTTAAAAGCAAAAATAGGTGTTCATATGCATAACTAATTTCACTTGCAGGTTGGGAAACATGAACGTTTCAGACAGAGTCATGGTATTTGCTTAATGCTTGCTGATTGTGGTTCAGTTTTGCTTGAGATATTGATTGCCTGCTGAGCCACTAAGCCTTTGTGTTTGGTTCCCTTGATGTGAATGGCCTTTATTGACATTAGACAACGCTCTACCCAGTTCACAAACTATGATGTTATCCTGTTGTGACTGTAGTTCTTTGTTACCCCCACTTGTTTATGTCATGCAATCAACAGATGTTGCATACATCATTAGCAAGTGCTCCTAACTGGTGGTCTGGAGTGAAGAATCATCAGTAACTGTACTGCCTTTAATGCCAGCAATATTTTCTTCTCACTTATTTTCATTTTGACACTTTTCTATGCCCCATTATGTACCAAGTAGACTTCACAGCTGTTTACATGGGCCTGGTGTTACTAAGGCTCTTGAAGGAACTGGTACAGGTCCTTTCCATAAACATACAGCTGTTCCAAGCACCACCTGGGGGATTTTTCTAACAACCCAAAGGGTTGCTGGATCTCATCTCCTAATGACTTATAGTCACCAACTTGGAAAAGACATGTTCTTCAAAACTGCAGTTGATTATGAAGTACCAATATATATATTCAATTTCCAGTAATTTACAACAGTTCAGGCAAGTAGTAAAATACCTAGTCACTGAGCCACCTTTTGAAGTTCTGCATGCTTTGCCTCCTTTTTCAGTTAAAGGATATGCTATCCACAAGCACTGAACTTATCACATCAGACTGATGTTATATGCTTACTAGAACAAAAGAATCCATTCTTTTCAATAACTGCTACCGCTTCTGGAGAATTAGCTACACAATAGTCCAGATATGAATATCTTCTACAAAGATTCCTAAAATTCTTAAATTGTGATCAGGGCAGACCAACTGCAAAATAAGGCAGCCGCTGATTAAAGACCACTACTGATAACGATTATTCATATAAAGTTACCTATAGTACTTGGAATGCATCATGTTTTCACTCTTCAGAGAGAGGTAGTTAGCCATGTTAGTCTGAAGTCAAACAAAAGGCAAGGTAGATTTGCGCCTTATAGACGAACTAAATGAAGCAAGCTGCTTCTTATGAAAACATAGGCGTCTCTGATTCAGTTAGATATGGGGTGGGCAATTATTTGGACCAGAGGACCACGTATCCTGTTCTGGTGAGCTGTTGTGGGCTGAGTCATCCCCACCCCTCCCTATGCAACAACTCACCAATACCCCTATGTGGGATGGGACCTGAGATACGGTGTTCAGGAATGGGATGGGCAGATACAGGTTCCATGGGCAGGGCCATGCAGAGCAGATCTCAGCTCTGCTCCACCTGATCCCCATGCTGTTGCTGCTTCACAATCCAAGCTCAAGCCTCAGACGCAGATCCCCACCCACCCCACAGCTTCCCAGAACTGTCAGGGGCTGAGATCTTGGGGCGGTGACAGTGTGGGGTCAGGGAAGAGCTGGAAACCACTGCCAGACCTCACTGGGGGGCACGGCACCTACAAAGGGGACAGGAGGGCTGTAAGCCCCGTGGAGGTGGCTTGGGAGGCAAAGGAGGGAAGGCAGGGGACAGCCACATGTCACCACCAAGCCTGATAAGTGAGGGCAACTTCACTTCCCTTCACCCTTCCCTCACCAGTCCCCCTCCCCATCCTGGGGCATGCAGCCCACAGACAGAGGAGAGAGAGGGTGGACCTGGTGGTATCTCCACGCCCCGCCACACACTTGGAAGCAGTGGCCAGGACCAGGCCAGGGTTGGGGAGGCAGGTGGTTCTGGGGATACCCATCCTGCCCCAGCCCACAGCTCACTCCACTATGCATGCACAGTGGCAGTAGCCATCAGCCCCACCAGTTCAGCATGGGGTGAAGCATCACGAAGCAGCGCAGAGGCAGTGGCAACCCCACTGAGGGTGCTGGGGCCAGAGCTGAGGTCAGTCTCTAGGGAGGCTGCAGGTGGGGAGCAGCATGCAGGGCAGGGGCTGGTCTCATTAGGGCTCCTGCTGCTACCACTGCCCCCACACTACTCTATTCCGCCCTATACCAAGCCAGCAGGTCTGGGGGATGCCACTGCCACACAGGTATCCCAGAGTAAGCTGTGGACTGGCACAGGACTGGGGTGCCCCACTGCCGCTCATCTCTCCTGGACCCAACTGCTGCTTCCGCACCCCCCCACCTGGCTGCATGTGGTCTCCAGAGAGACTGGCTCCCAGTCCCAGACGCACCTCCCTATCCAGCTACGCATGGTCTCCACAGAGACCATGCCCTGGCCCCAGACAGCAACCTCACTGGGGCTCCTGCTGCTGCCACTGCCCCACACTGCGCCACTCTGCCTTATGCTGAGCCAGCAGGTCTGGGGACTGCCACCACCACATGGGCATCCCAGGGCAAGCTGCAGGCTGACATGGGACAGGGTGCCCCAGTGCCGCCCAGCAGGGCCAAGGGACCTGCTGAGGGCTGGGCAAAAAATAAATAAAACAAACAATAACAATCTCTCTCTGCAGGCCACAACCGGCCCGTGGGTACTTTGCCTCCCCCCTCCCCCGGAGTTAGACTATAGGACGCAAATTTACCCTGCTGGGGTAGGGGCAGGCACTGCCCAGCCAGGGCAGAGCACAGGATGTAGCTGTGGCCAGCCTGCCTGCACCCTGCACACAAATCCAAGGGGCAAGTGTCCCCCATGGCTGCCCTGGAGGTATTCGCAGCAGCGGAGCCCTGACCTGCCCCCCCCCTCCACACTCTCCAGCCTCTGGATGAGCTGCCTGCTTCTCTGTCCCATGCCCTGCCCCAGCTGGACAGTTCCTGGCCCTGCTCCAGCCCCACGCCCTCCCTCACCATGGGGGCCTCGATCTGCCCCCCCCCCCCC
>NW_017729022.1:26033690-26044529 GCF_001723915.1 Gavialis gangeticus | reverse complement strand
CTGCCCCAGCTGGACAGTTCCTGGCCCTGCTCCAGCCCCACGCCCTCCCTCACCATGGGGGCCTCGATCTGCCCCCCCCACACCTTTTCCCTTCCCCATGCGCCTTTCCCCACCCCCCCCACTTACCAGCCACACACTGCTCTCCAAGCTGCCAGGCTGCATTCCTGGTGACGTACGTGCTGCAGCTGCATGCATGCACATGACATTTATCAGTGACACTAATCAGCTACACCAGCAAAAAAAAAGGTGACCACCAATAATGTCAATTTTCCTTTTATCGGTGCCGATCCAATATGGATCAATATACCGGTGCATATTTACTGGTTTTAGTGAATCTTCATAAGGGCTTTGCATCAGATCAACTACACTGACTTTAAAAATCAGCTTTGTAAAGCCAACGCAAAATTTGTGTCACCAAGACCTGACTTCTGGTCCCTTCCATCTTTTAGGCAAATTTGTTCTTATTGTGTTACATGTCTCTCCAATAAAGCCACTGTTACAAATACATTAATGTTAAATTAAACTGGCACTTTGGATTACTGTACAGTAACTTTTCTGGCAGCTCCACCTAGTTATACAGATTTAACAAGAACCCCTAACTCTTGTTGAAAAGAACTAAGTTGGTGGTCAACAATGTTTTGCTACTGTAGGGGGCTGCTTAAATGAAGCTTACCTCGGACCACTGAGCGCTTCCAACCTGGGTCCATACTGCTGGAGTTGGAGCCAGCCCTGCTGCTTCTTTTGACTTGAAGAGGAAAGCCCCCAGCTTTGGGGGCCAGAGAAAAAGCCTCTGTAGGCCACAGGTTGCCAACCATCATTATAAGCAGTTCAGAGTATTCCTTTGTACATGCAATGTTTGATAGCTATCCCCACTATGACCATAAACATAGCAAGGGAACACCTATCACTGCTATCATTAATTAAAGCTGTCTTCTTAAATTATGACATTCAGTTATGTCATGTAAAACTATTTTGGCAAAGGTCATACAACTACTCTGGGACTTCTGGTAAGTGTTAGAGCAAAGCATAAACAGAAGAGTTACTATTTTGAGAGAGAGAAAACATAAATAAATAAGTAAATAAATAAAATCTTGTATTGGACCAAACTATGCAGCTGGGAGAGATGGTAGACAAGCCATTAGGCAAAGTGCCCTTCCTCAGGTCTGAGCTGAGGAAGGAAACCTACCAGACAAGCTTTCAGGGATGAGCTCTCCCAACTATACAGTCTGGTCCAACAACAGATAACAGCCTTAAAAAAAAACCCAACAACCCTTGTTTCAGTATGAAGCAATTACCTATCCCAGCTATAAGCTTCAGTGAATCAACAGTCCTCTACATTTATTATGGTGTTCTCGTTCTGGCAAAACTGTCCTCTGTTCTAGTGAGTAATATTACTTCAGTCTGTTTTGTAGGGAAGTCTGCCATTGCTCTTCTATTTCTGGGGGGAGAAGTGGAGCATTTTTTTTGTTTGTTTTTTAATTACCAGACTAGTCAGACCCTCATTATAAAAGAACACACCCTCAAATGTTGGCCTACGAGACTTACAATACTACTAGTTCTGAAATAAAGGCTTACAAAGATATCAAACTGATGTAGACAAGTTTTACAAAATTACAGGTCATCTTAAAAATGAGCTTGTGTACTTTTGCCTCCTTGATGTAGAAAAAGAGGTCTAGAAACTGTTTATAGAAAGGTCTTCTTTTCCCCCCAATCACCTTGGAAAAGGTCTGTAATACAAACCCTTCTTCCCTGGTTTTACTACGATACATTGAAGGTCTCCATTTTTATTTTAGCACTTGCACCTAACCTAAAGGGCAATGTTTTCAATTTTAAAGTCATCCTTTCTTCATAATATTTAGAAACATAGTTAACAGAACTGTAAAGCTAGTTTTAAGAAGTCCCCCTCCCCCTTCTGGTTCTTGAAAACTATTGAAATGAAATTAAAAATCATCACAACTTTTCTTTTCAAGTAGATAGGATCAAAATTTCTAATGTAAAAAGATAATTAGAAAGATCAGGACTTTTATACATGAGAAGTTGAAAGGTACAAACACTTTTTTTTCCTTCCTTTAAAACTGCAATATATAATCTGCTGCCATTTCCCGGTTGACTTCTTAAATATACAAGCATAACTCAAGCTGTTTTCTTTTATTTAAAAAAAATTAAAGAACCAAAAAAAGAAAACAAAACCCAGTAACTTCAAAGCTCAGCTGAATTGGAAAACATCTGGTGTTAGTAGAAATACCGACAGTTAAGGTGGCCTAACACTTTCCAGTATGAGACCCTGTTTTCAGTTGTTCAGAGGTTTACCAAACTTCATCTGCTCACACTGACACCTTCCAAGAAGGATCTCTGCCTCAAGCTGAATTTTTCAGTTCAGCCTTTTCCTCAAGAATGTTTAGAGGGTTTAAAACAAAAGCTCTTAAAAAAAAAAAATGTTAAATTTTCCTTGAAACCATTTCAATGAGTTGTTGAGATCAGGTCCCTAAATTTACCAGAAAGATCACTTTGGAGTACAGCAGTGGTTCTCAATCTTTTTGGATTCAAAACACCCCTCAGAACCTGCTCATTCTTAGCTTCCACTTGTTTTTTGACTATAGAAAAAATAGTAGAACAATTTTTCTGTTGCAAAGTACTAAGGAAGACCACAACAGATCAGTATACTTTTAACACTATGGATTTGTATTTGAAATCTCTGGGTTTACCTTGTGAACCATGTTCGCACAGCTAATGGTGTTAACTCTGTGTGATACCCAGTGGCATTTTTGAAAACATCTTAAGGCACCCCAGGGTGCAAGAGCACCCTGTTTGAGAATTGCTGGTGTATAGGATGTGCCTTTGATGTGAAAGCCCATATAACTAGGCCAAGTTTATGGAGGGGGGGGCGAAAATCTCAGTTTACATTTCTTCAGAGATGTGTTTGAAGCTGGCATCATTCACATAAGTTGCCACCTGCACAAATAATACTTAATTCCCACATTGCTCTTACATACCGAGCAAACACCGTGTCCTTACCAGAATAGCTAAGCACATTTATACTAAAGCTGAGGAAGCAGGGAGCTTTACCTGAATTTGCTCCTCCAAGCAACCAAGAGGACTGTAGAGCCACATGGGACACAGCGTCTTCCTGCTTTGTTTCTTTTGCTGACATGCAGGCAGCATCAAGGAGGGGGAAAAAAAAGACTGCCTGGCTTGCCCAAATGTAGTGACGAGAAGAGAATGAGTAAGAATATGCAAGAAAGAGCAAAACTCATTAACCCTAACACTCATTCACCTTCTGAACCTAGAATTGAACTCAGGATTAAGTCTCAAAATTCAATCCATCACTAGCTGCTGACAACACCCTTCACATGCATGTTTCTTCACCCCCTCTAGTGGCTCATCTACATAAAGAATAGCAACCCACTACTGCTACTAGCTATCTTATTATATTTAAGTGATAGAAGACTGCTGTGGATCTGAAGATTCCCACTCTTATGGTCCGTATCGGGATAAATGTGTATTTACACTATAACATTTGATCATTCAGTTTGTCTTCCCTTTTTTTCTAAACAAAAAGCAAAGCATGGTAAAAACTACACCTAAATACCATAGCTCTTCAAAATCAAGCACTCAAAAGTTAGATGTCATGAGAGTTGTTTGGGGTTTTTTTACAGTACAGACCCCAGTCTCATTCAGCGGACCATTTTAAGGAATGGTGTTGCTGGCCTTAAGCTCCCTATCTTGCTTACTGCTGCAGAAGCCAAAAGGTCTGTAAAAAAAACACAAGTATGGAGACAGAGAGTAAGGATGGTCTTGTGGTTAAGGAAAATGAATGCCATGATGCAGAATTAGATTCTATCCCTACCTATTCCAAGTTATTAAGCAATGCTGGGTTGATCACTTCAACTGATCTTTTCACATATAGACATTTAATGTTCCTCATTATCTGAGTACCCAACAGAGAATACAAGACTTAATTCCTAAAAAGTATTGAGAATTCAAATGTAACTGAAGTAAATAGAAGCTGTATTTGGAACATAGTAAAAGTTATAAAAATGCTAAACACTGAAGTCTGGATCTAGGCATTAAACCTGGTGAATTCTTTACTTGTCCTCAGCACTTCACCTCTCAGATAAAGATACACTCAACAGTGAAAATGAAGTAAAGTAAATTAGTTTACAAAGCACTCAGATCCTATAATGATACACACTCTCAGGAAAGTCCAATAAGAAGTTAAGACAGAACTCAATAAATAAGGCATACCGCTATTCAGTAAATCGAGAGGAAAATAAGTGAATAGCTACTTATTCAGTATAGAGGAAGAGACCCCACAAGGGAAAAAAAAAAGTGTGTTTCCATGCAGCTAAGATAACGCAAAACATATACAGTCTTCACCAACAACCTGGATGAAGGGGTGAAAAAAGCCCATTGGCCAAGTTCACGGATGACACCAAGACATGGGGTTGTGCAGACACACCTGCAGACAGGCTGCAGATACAAGCAGACCTAGACCGGCTGGTTGGCATGTTGGGCAGAACGGAACCAGATGAGGTTCAACATACAGAAATGCAAAGTGCTGCATCTGGGAAGGAAGAACCCCAAGAACAGCTACAGGCTAGGCATTGCTAACCTGACCAGCACTACAAATGAAAGGGATCTGGGGGTAACAACAGACCTCAGCATGAATGAGCCAGCAATGTGACACAGTAGCCACTAGGGCCAATAAAACTCTGGCATGCATCAATCGATGCATCTCCAGTAAATCCAAAGAAGTGATTCTCCTGCTTTACTCAACATTGGTGCAGTTGCAGCTGGAGTATACTGTATCCAGTTCTGGCCACCGCACTTCAACAAGGATGCACTAAAGCTCGAGAGGGACTAGGGTAGGGTCATCCATGTGATCAGAGACTTTCATGGCAAGCCATACGAGGAGAGCCTGATTCTTCAGCCTAAAGAAAATAAGGCTGAGATGGGACCTGACTGCATCTTACCACTATATCAGAGGCATACATCAGGAGCTTGGTGAACAACTGTTCACCAGGGCACCCTGGGGGAAAACTACAAACAACAGCCACAAACTCCTGGAAGATAGTTTCAGGCTGAACATTAAGAAAAGCTGCTTCACAACTAGGGTGCCCAAACTATGGAACGAGCTCCCCCACAGGTGATGCAATCATTTACCCTACAGGTTTTCAAGAGAAGACTGGACAGTCACCTGACCACAGATGTTTTTCCTGCTCATGCAGGGGGCTGAACCCAATGATCCTTCAGGGTCCCTTCCAGCCCTATAATTCTATGATAAGTCCAAAGGTTGGAATAATTAAGGGCAACATTAATTATGGCATTTCCTAACTTTTGAGAGTTTGACTGCAATTTAATAACCACATTCTTAAAAGAACACTGTTAAACTGGCAATAACTCAACTACACCTCAAAACCAGAATTCATCCCATCAGACCCCAGCTGATTTCCTGCCCTTTAGGCATGGGGCTGGACCTGATGTTCTTGCAAGTTCCTTCCAGCCCTGTGTGTTGTAGCTGTGATGGTCCAGGGAAACCTATGAAATCCCACTTACCAAAACAAGAAGCCATTCTGAGAAAATGAAGAAATTCACAGCTGAAAAAAGCTTAGAACAGGGTTGCTGCCTACCTCTTTCAAACTGTCCAAATCATATGAACTCCTTCACATTTTTACAAGGTCACGTGGATTGAGCAAAGGGTATCTGCAGAGATATAGTATTAAGACACATGCACATCTAATGCTTGCGTAACTACTCAGCTAAGCTTGGTCACACATGCAAGAGCAGTTCAATTTCTCAACTGCAATGTTACAAGCTTAGCAAATAAATCCAATATGAAGTGTACTTTAAGTGTGGACAATGAGATTCAGAAAGTCATAACTTGAAGTCAGGAATAAGTTTCACTTAAGTGCACTTCAATGGTAACTGGAATGTGGAATGGAAACTTTCTACTTCTGGTCATTTAAACTTTACTTATTTTCAGAATAGTTCAAACATTTATGATCACGACTCCTCTGAATTATTTTTGCTTAAACGTCTCTCAATAAAGTTAACTTTTAATTACAGGCAAAACATAGAAATATCAAGCCGTGAGTTTAAAGAGAGAGAGAAAAATTGTGTTGAATTTTGCACAGGGATAAAATGGATACCACCAAACATATTAGCTGTTTCTAAACTTCCCACTACAACTGCCTAACTAACCCAAGTCTACACACACTACACTGGAATTCAGCTTCATCTTAAAAGTTAACTTTCCATCCCACTTTTTTAGAGCAGAAATATAGATGAGTTGTGGCCTGATCCAATGTCTGATGAACATAAAACTTAGTTTTCAAAGCTTGGGTTCTCCCTACCTCCATACATTTGTCCGTTAAATATTTTGAAAAAAAAAAGCAAGTTTAACAAGACCCTTGTGAATGCTCCAAAAACAGGAAATCTAGAATACCTTCAAGATTCTCAAAACATCTACTAGCAAAACAAGAGAAAGGCCTGAATTATGGTTATACAGATTTCCAATACACATGTGAATATACACCGTGAAGCAAAAAAGAATACAAGCCCAATTTAAAAAATTATTTCAGAGTTATCTATAACACTATTCTTTTGATCCAATAAAAGAAAAAAAAAATGTTGCTTCTTGCATATTCCCCAGACCATCACAGCTACAACACAACTCAAAAACCTATCACAGCTTACGTGAAAAAGGAAGTTGCAGTGTAGTTCTAAGATTATTTAGACACATTAATTCAGTTTTGAAGTTACTAGTAAAACACCACTGTCATAGAACCTTCTTTGTTTAGAAGAACTGGACAAGGGGTCCAGGAACCTCACAGTACATGTAAGAAGATGTAAAAGGCATGAAATCCAGGCTCCCAGCCACAATTCCTAGGAAAGAAAACCCTAAATCCAATAGAAGTGTTAGGCCAGGGGTTTCCAACCCCTGGGCCATGAAGGGTTAGCTACTGGTCCGCAGAAGGGTTGGCTGCCATGGACCAGAAGTGACCAGCATACCGAGGACCAGCAAACTACAGACTGGAAGTGATGAGCATCCTGCAGACTGGCAGCCAACCCTTTTTTATACTCAGTATAAAAAAGGGTTGGCTGCCTGCCCACAGTATGCCAGTCACTACTGGTCCACAGCATAAAAAGGTTGGGAACCCCTGAGCTAGGCTATCCTGATTTGTTCTCTGGTCTTTCTCCCTATGTACCTGCTCAGCTGGGCAGTTTTTTCTCCCTGGCTACATATTAGAAGTCACTTCAACTAGAGTCAACTCCAATACAGATGTCTAGTTATGGATCCAAAATTAAGATTGAGGGATACTGCAGAATGTGGTTCCCCTCCCCACTCAATCCAAAGAGTAACCTGCCGAGGGTGTAGCTGGTGTGTAAGAAGAATCAGAGAGTCAAAGTAGAAGGCAAGACTAGTAAACAAAAACAGCTCTTGAATAACAGAGATGAGCTACAAATTAATTGTGTGTCCCATAAAAGGACTCCCAACCCAACCCATCCGCTGCATGAGCAGCTCAGTAAAAAACTGATTTAACTTCATCTTGGAAAAGGGCCTTTCACTATAATATATTCAGTAGGGATGTTGATCTTCGCTAGATAGCTTCAACCATGCAGCCCTTGCCGAGTGCTGGTCTAACACATGGCAATTAACTGGCATATCTACAAGAGAATAGCCATCCCACTGTAATGATACCAGCCAGTTTCCATATAAGCACAAGGAGAAAACAAAAAAAAAAAAAAACCCTTCCGTTGTAAAAAAACCAGCCAGTTTCCATATAAGCACAAGGAGAAAACAAAAAAAAAAAAAAACCCTTCCGTTGTAAAAAAACCAGCCAGTTTCCAAAAAAGAAAAAGGAAAAAAAAAAAAAAAAAAAAAAAAAAGACTCAAAAGGCTCTTTAAGAACACATCACTAGATGTTTCAGTCAGTGCTCTTTAACATGGTATTAGTAACTGGCACAGAAAAGGCTGAACAACTTTCTCCTTGGAACAGCATTCAAGATATTTCGCCTAACTTAAAAAAAGAGAGAAATAGGTAGAAACACTCCAGAGAGTCTTCGAGGCCCTGACTCAAGCACACCTGACCAGAGGAGGAGTCACATGCACTTGAAAGTTATTTCAGATAACGCTTCAACTTTGTAGAACAGGAAGAAAATTGTGTAAAAATCTCTCTGCCTTTGGCTCTGGTGCATCTGGCTGGACAGTATCTGCCCTAACTCAACAGGAACTCAGAGATCACAAAGCACATTGGTCCTAACGCCAAATGCATGCAATAGCTATGCAACCACACACCAAATGTACCTAATGCTATCATAATAAAGGAACTGCTAAATCTATTCTAAGTTAAAAAGGACAGGTAAATTTCCACTGAGAGTTGTGACAGTCTGAGGAATTTTAGTTTTTGCAAGAAGCAAACTGGGGGTTTTCAACAGAGTATCCTTTAGATCCACAAGGTCACGACAGGAGAGAGATTTTATTTAGATTCCTAGTCAACCTTATGAACTGCTAGATGTTAGCTAAGCTAAGTACACTCCAGCACATTCTTTTTCCTTCTCAATCCTCTGAAAAGGTTCTACTTTCCTTCTCTCTCAGATTCATACCTGTGCAGCTACTGCTCTAGAATGACCCTTTTTCTTTTTGGTTGAGCCTCTCTTACCACATAAAGCTCACACAGCATGAAACAGAGATTGGCGAGGCTCACACCTACTTTAGTCTTGATGGACTGTCTGACAGCGGAGTTCTAAAAAGACAGCACAGTTCTATCCAACATACTCTTTCAGCCCATACTGACCTGTCATCTGAACCAAACACTATATAAAACCAGGGCACATAAAAGGAAATAACTTTCTTCTCTTTTATTCCTTCAGTTTGTATATTTGCAAGTCAGTTTCACAGTTTCTTTTACAGAGGCCTTTTTAACACAGGGGAGGGAGGGAGACTGATTGGCTGACTAACTATGTAAAATAGTGGGGGACCAGGAAAACTGCTAAGCAACTCCAGGTTTATTCTTGAAGACAGAAATTAACTTTTTCCAAGTTAACAATAGCAAACTGATAGCATAGTTCTAGCCTGTAAGTAACGGGTCAAAAATTATTGCTGAGTTAGTCTTTACTAGGAGTAGGGTATGGGGGGAAGGGCTGATCCAGTAGTCCTAAGCATGATCAATTTTGTTGCAAAAGGTATTATGCAAGAAAGGCTTGAATACTTACAGTATCTATTACAACTTAAGTTCAAGACTCATGGCTATCCTATAACTTTCAGAAATCTCCTAGCACGGTTAGATGGCATGTCCCTGCAATAGGCAGGAACCTAGAGAAGGTGAACTGCTTTAACCAAACAGCCAATATCACTGCCAAAGCTTTTGCTACCCAACAGTTACAGCAGAAGCCAGGGTACATTTTACTGATCAGTTAGCAATCTCAGTTCTAGCCAGAAGGAAGAAAACATTTTATACTGTAGACTCTTCCCAGTAAAAGGAGAAATAAGGAACCAGAATCCTGAACAAAGCAGATAAAAGCACTTAAAAGCACCCTGAATTAACTTCTTCTACTGGTTCCATTTAACAAAGGCATAAGTCAGACATGAACCCATTGCACAATTAAGGAAACCATTACTATGAAGTTTATCGAAGGGTAGAAAAAACCCTTTGAAGCCTCAAAGTATGACCTGGTATAACAACGAACTGTGTCAGCCTTGTATCTAAGTATTTGTTGTACAGTAGATGCATCAAGTAGGTTAGCCACACTTAATTAGGGCATCTCTCAGTTACAGGACATTTCTTGTTATAACTGAGAAATGAGTTTCCAATATCCTTTTTTGGAATAGAAATATTTAGGCAAACCCACGTTATAAAAAAAGCTTCGGAAAGCACCCCCTCCACTAGCTCACTGCCAAAACATCTGGAAGTGGAGCTGCTGTGTGTTGGAACTGAAAACAGACCTTTAACACGGCAAAGTTCCTCTAGAAAAGACTGGTGTTCTGTACAATCACATTTTGGACTAGATCAGCGATTGTCATCCTTTTTTGGACGAGGACCCATTTGCAAACATCAATGGCCAGTCTCAACTGAGTGCCTTCCACCCCCAATGTGCAGAGCAGGAGGTGGCTGTGTAGGGCCTGGGGGTGGCGGCCCAAGCAGCCTCTTGCAGGCAGGAGCTCTGCCAGCCAGTAAGGGAAAACACACAGTTTCCCACACTTTTCTCCTTTAAAGGAGCATCTGTTTTTTAAAGTTTATTTGTGACCCTTTCATATATTCCGCTGACCCACTTTTGGGTCGTGACCTACAGGTCGAAAAAGGCTAGACTAGATGATGACCTCTGCAGGTCCATTCCAGCCCAACTTATGATTGGGTATGGTTTACTTAAGTAAACTTAGTAGAGACAACCCAACCCAGATTGTTAGAGCTGCTTGAACCATAATATCTGTGACAAATGCCTAAGCATTTTCCTTTCGAACCGGACATTATTTCTTTAAAGGGACAGCTTGCAGGAAAGGGCGATACACAGCAGACTGGTGGAGATTTCGTGGCCCACCACCCCTTCGGGCTGGCCAAGAGCCTAACGCCCTAAACACAGCCTGGACATATTCCGCTGGGGCGCGGCAGGGTCTCCGGAGCCGGGGTCTGTTCAGGCCGCGGCGACTCTCCAACGTGTTGCCCCCGAGCTCCTAGCTGCTAAGGTGACTGGGGGGAGGGGGTACGGGGGGACCCTGCGCAGGGCGCCGCTCGGCGCGGCTCCGCACACAATAGCGCATAGGGAAGCGGAGACCCCGCGGCAAGTTGGGCAAGACCCCGCGGCCGGGAAGGCGCCGCGGACCCCTCCCCGCGGCGGGGG
>NW_017729022.1:26024857-26033619 GCF_001723915.1 Gavialis gangeticus | reverse complement strand
GGGGGGGGGGGAGGGAGCGAGGGGGGGGGGGGGGTTGCCCCCCCCCCCCCCCCCGGCTCGCAGTGCGCAGGCGCAGGTTATCGCGGCGACCTTCCCTCGGTGGGGGACGGTGTTACGGCCGCTTGGCTCCAGTGGGCGGGAGAGCGCCTCCCTTCCCCCCAGTTTGTCAGGGTTGCAGACAGCGGGGTCGGCCCTCACCCCATGGCTGCAAGTGCCCCCGTGTCCTCAGCCCCGCTAGCAGAGGCCTGGCCTCGCCTGGGTGGAAAAGCCTCATTCTACATCCCCACCATTGGTCTGTACCTGGGTCACCCCTGCTAGCCACGGGTCTGAGCCCCTTCCATGACTCAAAAACCTGTGAAACGTGTGTAAGAAACAGAAGCGCGAGGCCCTTGATTCTCAAGCACCTCAGATGCTCGCCCACGTGGCAGCAGAAACCACAGAATGCTATTACTCTTTCCTTGCATTATTAAGTCTCCTGACAGCTAGGGTTAGCCTCCACCGAAATGCAACAGGGGTTCCGTTAATGTGGAAAGAACAGCAACGTGTCTTGGCTCTTCTCCCTGCCCCACATACATTCATTTTCTATTAAATAATAGAAAATGCCTTTTTTTTCCAAAAGTCACCAGGGCTCCTTTTCTTCCCAGATCAGAATGGGTTAGAAGAGTAAATGTTAAAAATAAAGAAGACAGCTCTTCTGGGAAAAGCTCAGTAGCGAGCAAACAGTTAATACGCTGTGGCAGATAACACTTATTCAGAGGAAGTCCGCCACAGTGAGAAACTGACAGGAAGTTGCAATGGTGCTGCTGGTAGAGGGAGTGGGTGTAGAGGAAGCACTCACTTTTTGTTTGTAGCACAAGAGACAGAGAAGGGGGAAAAAAAAGATTACATTTCCCTCCAAATGCATGGTAGTGGGCCATTGCTTGCTGTAGTGCTTGGAGTTCATACCGTTTAGAATAAAAGTAGAGCGGAAGTGGCCAAAGTAGTCAGCAGAGTGACTAAGTCCACATTACATGTCCTATCTACATTCAGGTCATCAAGTTCTTCTTCTTTTTACTTTTAAAAATAGTTTTCCTTAGGCCCTTGCACCAAAACTTCACAAAGTGTCATAAGATTTCTTGGTCTTTTTACAGCTAACCCTGTGTACAGCACTTGGATAATGAATCCCTATAAATGGCAGATCATTAAAGGGGACTCAGGCAAGGAGGAATTAAGTACATAGGCAGTTGGTCCCTTCTGGTCCACTTTTCAGGGTAAAAATCATTCATCTGGGAGATATTGGTTGCTTAACTAGATATATTTACAAGGGGATATTTTAAGTAAAATGGTACTCTTGTGTTTCTTGGGACTATTAGTTTTGTATTATTTACTCTTAAAATAAGAATATTTGTGTTTTAGCATACTTTTATTCCTGTTTGTGTAATTTCCATCAGCTCCCTCAAACATCCAATAGATTAAAAGAGAACACTGAAATACATATTTTGTGCCTTCTCTCAAAAAAAAATCCACAGCTTTCCTGTGTGAACTAATCACAAATAATAAATGCAGTACTTAGTGCTAATAGAAGTACTCGGTTAATCACAGCAAAAAGGTGGCAATGGCTATAGTTAAGGTTACAAATTAGTTTCTATTCTGATAATACTTTACCCACCCCAGCACTTTTCCTTACAGTGAGCTACATCTTGCCCCTTTATTATACTACTGATGACACAGAAGAGCTTGAGGGATTTTGTGAGAGTCTTTAAGCTTCATAACAAAGTTTCTTAGAAATCAGCTAATAAGAAGTATAGACATGCATGATGTGGACTCAGAACAGCAAATTGCTAAATATTACTACAGTTAGAAGAATTAGGCAGGTGGGATCTCACTTGTGGCAAAAGGCTGAGTCTACTTTCTCACCCGACCACACACTTTTAAGGTAACTGAAGTCTTTAAGTTTGAGAACTCTCAGCCAGCCCACACAAAAATACTTAGGCCAGCCTTGATTATTTTCCCTCTGTTCTGCACTGGTGAAGCCACATCCTGAGTGTCCAGTTTTGGGCCCTCCACTATAGAAAGGATGTGGACAATTTGGAGAGAATCCAGTAGAGGGCAATGAAAATGGCTAAAGGTCTGGGGCATATGACTTATGAGGGAACTGGGCATACTTAGTCTGGAGAAGAGAAGACTGAGGGGGGATTTGATAGTGCCTTTTAACTAACTGAAGGTTAGTTCCAAAGAGGATGGAGCTAGACTGTTCTCACTGGTGGCAAATGACAGAACAAGGAGCAATGGTTTCAAGTTGCAGCAAGGGAAGTTTAGGCTGGATATTAGGAAAAACTATCTCACTAGGACGGTAGTGAAGCACTGGAAAAGATTACCTAAAGAGGTGGTGGAATCTCCATCCTTGGAGGTTGTTAAGGGCCAGCTTGACAAAGCCCTGGCTGGAGTGATCTAGTTGGAGATGGTCCTGCTTTGAGCAGGGTTTTGGACTAAATGACCTCCTGAGGTCCCTTCCAACCCTCACTGTCTATGATTCTATTTACTGTGGTCATGATGAACAGGTTTTGTGGGGGTGAAGCAACCAGTTTGTTTGCTAAATGCTCAGCTTGTTAAATGTTTCGTATTCAAGTCCATCAGCTGCTCTCATGTGGATGTGCCCACTATGAGATATAAATTATTGCTGAGGGAATGTCCTTTTTCTGTGTCTTTCTCCCTAGTACTGCTAGGATGGGTTGCATCATATGTTCTCTGGAGAACTGTTATTGAGAAAGAAGCTAGAACCTTATGTTCCCTAACCACTGCATGCAAGTCCCATGTCAAGAGAGACTCATTTCCCAGTTACCAAAGGTCCCTATATGCTTTTTTTCCTAAGTATCACTCACTTTGGGGGCTCAAAATGATCTACTGCTACTCAACCAGCAAAGTGATTTCTATTGCTACACAACCAGCCAACTCTCAGGGGCAGCCGGACATCCTACCTACAAATACTTCTACTACGTGTTGCAAGGGAAACTGCCTAATATTTCCATTGCTATAGTTAGGAAAAACTACAAAGGCTCATATAGGCAATATTCTATGATGTTCTAGAAAGGAGGACTCATGGAGAGAGTGGGAGAGAAAAGACTGATGTATCTGAGATGGGAAGCTTGATAGATCTGACATAACTAGAAGCTTCAGTGGATTTGCTATGGTCAAAGTTCTTCCTGTGCCTAACAGCCCATAAAGTAATGTGGCTAAAGCATGCCAGTTCAGGCAGCCAGCATCAGTCAACTGCTTTTGATTATCCAGTCTGAAGGATCAGATGCCTATTTACAGCCGAGTCAACTGAAGACATTCTTTAGTACAGAGCAAGGCTTAAATTCATGTTTCTAGAGCCAAAGTAAGAAACTATCACTGTTTTGCCATTGCATCTGTATTCACAGGTCTGCAGTGGGTAAAATGTGGACTTGATAGATTATTTTGGGCAGAGAGGAGAGTATGAAAATGATGGACTTTTGAGGACACAGGGAAATATGTTCTTAAAGAGCTCCTTGATGAAAGGTTAGCAGCATATCCCTGGGTTACCCCTGGGGAACCTTTTCTAACTTTATTGTTATTATTCTCAGTAAAGTGGCTGTAACAGGACAAAATGTAGTGCTGTCTGTATATTTCACTTTCATTACATCGAAATACAGGGGCTGAGGTGGCATGTGCGCTAAGCCATGCTGTTGACAGCCCAAAAGGTTGCCCAGAAATTTGAGGCAGTAGCAGAAGTGCTCACTGTTCTTTGCAAGCAACTCTGAAGTTTAATGGGCATGTGTCAAAGAATATTAAGACAATTGCTTGCCAGTTAACTACTGTGGACTTTCTAGAAATTTGTCCCAAAGGGAATGAAAATGTCACTTGCCCCTTCTGGGTAGATTCTTCGCTTTTAGAAGAAGGAAAATCCTTGTTTTGTGAGTGAAATGAAGGGCTGAATTCCTAGCTTGAAACCTCAATTTAAGAGAGCAGATTGTGGTGTTACGGCGGGAACAAACACTTCAATTCTCAGGAAAGTGATAACAGTTTTATTAATGGACACAGAGCCAGATTTGTAGAGGGATTCAGGCCTCAGAATGGCCATGTCTAACTTTTAGGTTCTTGGGTACTGGAGTGGGGAAGAGTTAGGAACCTAGGAATGGGATTCACAATAGCAATTCATTGAGTTGAGAGAAAGGAAAGTGTCTCAAATCTTTCCTCTCTCCTTGATTTGCATACCTACGTGAGACTAGGATTTGGATTCAAACATCCAAGTGGTCCCTTAGTGTCACTCTTTTTTATGATGGCAACAGTGGTGGTTGCAGGCCTCTTAATAACCTATTGAGTACAGCACTTGCCCAGATGTCTAGCACCATATCAACTGGGAGGATTCAAACTTACATTTCCCACATCACAAGAGATTAACCTAACCACCAGGATTGGTTGAGACAGGGCCTTTTTCCAGCTTTTCCTTTAAATCTGTGCCACTGTTGAGAAAGGAATGTGATTACTGTAGCCAGATATAGAGGAAGCATGACTGCAGTCCAGTGATAAGGGCGCTGCCCTGAGAATCCATATCTAGTTTACACCTCAGACTTACCATGTGATGCAGCAGTGTGCTCTGCATGCTGTTACATGTGGGTTACCTCCCAAATTAGAATTAATGTAGCCTTGCCTGGCTCCATGGGTGCCTTTAGTTTCCTATGGCCTTTCAGGTCTAAAACCCCTAATGGTCAGGCTGGGTTTTTCTGGATAATTCACTTGGATTTAGATGCCTAAAATGCACTTTAGGGCCGTGTCCAGACAAGCAGAGCCGTGCAGTATGTGACACTGGAAACATGTCTGCGGTACAACATACCGCACAGTCAAGTGTTCTCTGTGCTTCAAGGTAGCAGCAAGCGGGGGGCGGGAGTGGGGGAGAGGAGGTAGGTTGACCCTGGGAGATGCCAGGGCCAAAAAAACCCATCACAAAAAAAAAAATCAGGGCAGTGCACACAGGGACAGCATATGCCACCCCAAATCAGAGCCTGGCCACCCGGAGCCACACTCCAGTTGCCACCCATGCGCCGAGCGGCAGAATTGCCCCTGCTGCAGCCCCAGGAGGACCTCGGGACCGAAGGTAAGGTTGCTGAGGCCAGTCCAGTGCTGGCCCCAGCCTCCCTTATCTCACCTGGGGTAAACTGCTGCGCACCAGAGGGTGCATGGCACAAACATTCCCCAGGGACAACTAGCAGAGGTACAAGGTATACTGCTGCTTCTTGTCCTCAGTGAAACAAACATCCATGCTTGTGTAGATGTTGCGTAGGAGTGCGTATAACCATTCACCACACCCAGTCTACGTTCAAGTGGCTTACTTTAAGCCACATGTACATAGGCCAGGAGTGGTGCATGCTGGTCCCAGGAGTCACATGGGGAAACTAGAATAAGTAACTTGTGGTTGAGTGAGGAATGGATGGAATTGCAGAGGCTAGGAAATTGAGGAGGAGGATGGCGGGTGTTAGACAGGGGTGTCCATCTCAGGGTAGGGGAGTCAGGAGCTAAAAACAGCTCGCTCAGGGTTGAAGAAGTAGGAAGAGCACAGCCCTGTTGGTGGGGTGAGCAACTGGGGCTGCACTCCAAATGCACACAGGCATTCAATAGATTAGGTTAACCCATTCCTGATATAAGAACTAACTTAGATTGGGCCCACCATTTTTTCCCTTATTTAACTCCCCTGAATGCCTGCACAGATGAGCATTTAGACTGACCTAAACTAGTGAGGTTGATCTAAATCTAATGGCTGTAGATACTTTAGGTGTGCAAGTCCTTTTTTCGATTTTGTCTATAGATGTTATTTACAATACAGCATAGTTTTCATTTGGTATTTTTCTAAATACTAAATCTTGGCTTAATAAATACTTTGCCTAGTTTGTTCAAGTCTACCTCAATTTTCCCTTTCCCCAATGTGTATATTTGCATATAGCTCTTTACCAGGATGACTTACACACTGCACACTGTCTCTAGGTGTTCTCATCTCCTCGTACAGCTTTAACTTTCTTTTTTACACTGATGACCCTTTCTCTTCATTCCTGACGTGACTTTCTCCATGCAATCATGAATCGTAGCCTGCCTCCCCAACATTTCCTAGATGTCTTTCCAACAGCTTAAATGCAACATGGCTCAAACTGAATTCCTGATTTTTCTTTCAAAACCATCTCCTTCATCCACTTCCTCTTGTCACTGCTGAACACAACCTTCAGTCCCATCTTCAGTCACTTCCCTGCTTCTCTCTGCTTTCAAAACTGCATCAAGTTTGACCTCCTTCTTGTTATCACCTTAACAAACTTGTTCACCCTTGCTTCCTGTTATGCTGCATCCATCTCCACCATTCTACCATTCTCAAAATCCTATTGTTTGCTTGTATAATGCGTTCCCCTCTCTCACTTTTCATTTGTCCTTTTAGATTGTGTGCTCTCTGGGCTGGGGATTGACATTTTTCCATAACAAGATACAAGCCTAACATGTGATGAGCACTACTACTGTCTAAATAATAACAAATGTCAACATTTATTTACAGTGGGGTGGTTTTTGGGGGGGGGAGGGTTTTTTTTGTTTTTTATCTTTTCCCTCTGTTTACTGGAGACTGCTTTATCTAAAACAACAACAACAAAAGTAAAAACATAAGGAATAAAAGCCAACATGACTGACTATGTGATCATAGTGGGGTTCAAGAGGATGTCCTTGGCCTTGAAAATGAAACTAAGAAATACATGTTATTTTGGTAAAAGGAAAGGCTTAATTCATTTTGTCCTCTGTTGAAAATGTCTTCCAAATCACATTGGACAACAACCTGATCAGATAAGGAACAAGACTGTCACAGCAATAGCAACATTTTTAGTGGAGGAAATGAATAGTAATGCATTTGTTTGGAACTAGAGAGGGAATGTAATTACCTGAGGGAGAATGTAGCTGGGATCTGGACTAACACCTCTAACCTTGCAAGAAATGTCACAGGTATTTCACTAGTTTCATGGGTATTTTACTAGTTTCAACGTTCGGGACCTTGGTTTTGCTTCTTTTACAAAAGACAGCCCTTCTAGCAACACATACCTCCTGGTTCAGTACTGACTCAAGAGGATTACTGTCTCCTGAGTCACCAGGCCCACTTCCTGCAGTACCTGGATTTTTCTTAGAGGTCTCCCATCAAAGGAGTGGCAGGATGCAACCCCACTTAAGTAATTTCAAGATAGTATGACAGCATAGGCTTTAACAAACTCATGTGATTCCCTCTACGTGACTGTTTCACACTGTACTGGAAACTGATGCAAAGCCTTTCCTTAGTCTGCTTTTATTTTACAGCACTGAATCCAAAATAAAACCTAAACCACGTGGGGAAAGGGAACATATGGGCTGAATCCTGTAGTTCCAGTGAAGTAAATGGAAGTTCTGCTTGAATTAGAACTGAGCTGTAGGAATGAAAGCATAGTGTTGACGGGCTCCAGAGGGGCCTGGGTCTAAGCCAAGTTGGTCAGAAGGGTAGGACAATCAGTCTGAAGATGGGATGACAGATGAGGATTTGTAAACCTGAGGATCCCTCCTCCCCTTAGAAAAAAATTGTGGGGGGCGGGGGAAGGAAGGGAAGCAACATTATCATGCCTGTGGAAAAGATGCTTTTACTTTAGAAACACAAGATTCTTGAATTCCAAAAACAATACTCTGAGTTGTACATCAATTTCAAAATATTCTTTTTTCTCCCTTCTTTCTTCTTGGAAGTACTCGTTAATGGCCAGATTCATCGTCCATTCAAGTCAGTGGAAAATATTCCACTAACTTTAGTAGGCTTTGTATCAGGATTTGGGTTCATCCATCCTCCAAGGCTATGCAATGTTTAACAATGCTGATTTCTTAAAATATATTCACTTCTGTGTTTATTCAAAACTAAAAAAGGAGCTGGTCTAAAAATATTTGATACTTTTTTGCCTTGCTTTGCCCAGCAGCAGACTTAGATCGCAAGTAACATGTTAATTTAAATTAATATATAAATGCAATTTTTCTTTGCTTTCTTTTTTCATTCCTGCCAGCTTCAGAATCCAACCTAATTAACACATTGGGCCAAAAGTATCTAGAGAAATCTCTTGAAATTGTTAGAGTTACATTAGGAATAAATTAGGCCCATTTTTCTTTTCTGTTTGCTGCCCAACTTCAGCAGCAGAACAAAATGCAGAGTGTGGCCAGCAGAATTTATTTTATACTTTTATTAGGATTTTTTTTCTCTTTGATTAATGAGAGGCTGTTAGCCACATTAGTCTGAGGTCAGACAGAAAGCAGGAAGGGTGGCCCCTTAATGACTAACTTGTTCAGAAAAGCATAGCCTTTTATAGGCAACAGCCTACTTTTTCAATACTGACAAAGTATCTGACAAAGTCGCCTGTTGCATATGAAAGTTTATGCTGTTCTGAAGGAGTTAGTCCTTAAGGGCACCCATACACAAATGTGGAGTCTGTTTTGATGTGCTGGAATTCCACTGTATCGGAGTAGACTCAATTAATAGAGTCCGCTGTAGTGTAGCATTTCTCGTGCTCCAGCAGCCTCCTGCATCTCATGTATCAGTGTCCCATGCTTAAAACTGGTGATGGCAGCACCATCAAAAAGCTCAGACGAGCTTTAGTTCAAGTGCCCATGCCACCATTTTTAAGCATGGGGACGCTGATACAGGAAATGCAGCAGTGCTTTAATGAGAGTGCCTGTCAGAGCCACACACACACACACACACACACACACACACACACACACACACACACACACAC
>NW_017729022.1:26020224-26024798 GCF_001723915.1 Gavialis gangeticus | reverse complement strand
CACACACACACACACACACACACACACACACACACTGATTAATCCAGGATTTGGTCCATGATTAGATTTGAGATAAGGTCAATACTTTTTCACATGTTATTATAATCAATGAAATTATTTTTTTATACTCTTTCATACTCTCTCCAAGTACAATGTGATTCAATGCACATCAGTCCTGTCGGGCTTTGAACCGAAGACTTGTTAATATCCTGTGCCTATTGCATTTTTTTTTCACTGAAGGATGATGCTTCTACTTTGTTATATTTCCCAATTTTGTATTATTTGAAATATCAATTTAAAAAACAAAAGTCACCCTCTCCCCTTTCCAACGTTTTTTCCAAGCTGCCTGACAGCTGGAATGACACTTCAGGACATTTCTTGTACAAAAAGAACTACGAACACTAATGTGTTGTGTTATTATTAAAAAAAACTTATCCAGCAAATTGCGTAAAGTAGATTTAGATTAGCTGTCAGGAAAAAGAAAGAAAGAACTTTCTTGCTGTCAGAGCAATTAGGCAGTGGGGTAGACTGCCTAGGGAAGTCAGGGAATTTTCTTCATCATAGGTTTTTTAGATGAGGCTGGATAAACACTGGAGGGGATGGCTTAAGAATAACATTTATATAGGGGGAACTGGGCCAGATTAATTAACTCTTGAGTTGCCTTCCAACTCTATGATTTTATAACTCAAGATTAAGCGTAAAGCAGGATGGAACCCTGGTACCTCCTGGTTTGCATATCTGTCCTATCCAATGGATAAGCAAATGCTTTAGTTTTCATAGGGGTGTAGGTTGTAGCCGTGCTGGTCTAAGGGCATAGGCAGACAAGGTTCTTTGCATGAATCTGATATCTTTTATTAGTTTTCATACACATTCTGTCCTTGACATCTTTGCTTAGACTGATATTCAGAGCTGCTTGGAGTGTCAATTTATGTTATGTGGATACATATGCTTTAGACACTGGAATAGTTCCTACCCTGCATACATCTAGTTTGCTGCTGGTTTAAAGTAGGAGCAGGTTCTTGCCTCTGGTTTTCTTGGTGAAAGGTTGGCAAGTATTTAACACTGCTTTCTAGTCTAGTAAAAAGCATGATACGTTATGTAGAATTCATAAAAATTAGGTTTTATTGTCTTCGTGAGTGAATCTAAACCGATCTCAACGTGCTGGGAGTGGACAGAAAGGCAGCTTCAACACCATGAGCACTTTAAATCAGCTTTGCACAGCAATGACCAGTACAGAGACACAACTGTTTCTTGGTGTAATTCTGAGTAGCACAAAAGCTGCTCAGTCTTGTGTCCACTACCAGTGGTCCCAATGCACTGTTTCAATGTCCACATTTTTTGAGGTAAAATGTCCCTTTCCCATGACTATGCCTCACATACTAGTTACAGGCAGAAGGATAGTGTCACTTTGGTCACTTTGGCTTATCCTCCTGTAGTTTACTATGCTGGTTTTGTTGTGTGGTTTGAACCAGACCAAGTGCAGAAAAGAATGTGACCTTAGATCTTAAATTACAAAACATAAAGTTAAACATATGTATATGGGATTTGAGGGACTTTTTTATTGTTTGTGTCAAATGGCAGCCATTATATTTGTAAACAGACCAAACCAAATATATATATGATCCAAGTGACTTCAGTGAGAGTTTTGATGAGCAAGGACTGTAGGATAGAATTATAGAAAGTAAGGACTAGAAGAGATCTCTAAAGATCATTGAGTCCACCCCCCCCCCTTTTTTCAGAAAGAAAAAAAAATTAAATTCTATTACAGTATATTTTGTGACATTTTATTACTATTAACCAGAGATTTAGTTTGTTTACAAATATACTGGCTGCCATTTGATGCAAACAATAGAAAAGTCTCTCCAAATATTAAAATTTTACATCATGATTTTTGTTAACCTGAATAGTTGTTTCAGCATCAAAAATGAATAGGGAGTAGCTAACTAAAGCAAAAATAACTGTTTTTCAGAATTAAATTTAGAAATTAATTGAGAAGCTTGCATAGAAGTTTCAAAGAGAGATTTCTCTATTAGTGTAAAAAAGAAGAAATCAAATTCTTTCCACAATGAACACTGTTTTAGCTCCAATAATTTACTTTATTATACTTTTTCACATGTTTATAATTTATTTCATACTTTGTCATATTTAATTGCATTATCTATGGCATAGCAAACCATCTTTTGTTTTTTACCCTGTTTCTTCTATCTTGTATCCCTTACATTTCAACACAACACTCTGAAGATAAGCTTGCTCTAGGGTGTGGTTATTGATATAATCAACTTGAAGACAGTCTTTCAGTTGTACCATAAAACTGAAACCTGAGTTCCTAGATCAGCACTTAATCTTATTTTACTTGTTTATGCCCTTCTAATGGCAGAAAAAAGGAAAAGATTATACCTTCTCACAGAAGACACTCCTGTAAAACATCATTTTTTTCATAATCCATAGAAAACAGAAAGCTCAGAGCCTTGAAATTATCAGTCATTTTCAAAGTAATACTTATGAATAATATTTTCCTTTTCCTTTTTCCCCCTTGTGCAATCAGTGATGGAGTAAAAGCCATGAAGATAAAACCCTTCCACTTACAGAAGTTCTGTAGCAGTCAAACTTCCTGGTACCTCCTGGTGTATGCATCTGTCTTGTCCAAGGGATAAGCAAATGCTTTAGTTTCCATACACATTCTATTCTTGACTTCTTTGTTTAAACTGATATTTAGAGGTGCTTGGAGTAGCAATTTATGTGATGTGGATAAATATGCCTTAGAAACAGAACATAAACTATCAATCTTATTTTACTTATTTTATGTGGAACACCTGATTATAACTTTCAATCACTACCAGCCTGGGCAGAATTCAAAATAGTGACTTGTAGCTGGAAAATTCTACAGGATATTATCAGTCTACTTAAGCCAGTGATTCTCAATGTTTTCCTACTAGAAACTCCTACTAATTTAGCCAGGATTTAGTTGGATGCCGTTCCCAGGTAACAATATAGGAAAGTGAATGGTTATAACCCCCTGACATCTGATCAGTACCCCATTATAGCCACAATGCCCATGTTGAGAAGCTATGCCTACATCTGTCCAACTACTTTTCACTTAATTCCTTTCAGCTAATTCTATAGCTCCTTTAGAGTCAGTGAGAGTCTTTTTTATCTGTATGCATAATGCCTAGCACAATGGGATCACAATCTATGACTAAGGGTTCTAGCTGCTACAGTAATATGACTAATAAATAAATAAAAAATATTTTTGGAGTGTCACAGTGACCAAAAAGCCAGCCAGCAGAACTTGTGGGGGGGACATGAAATTTTTTTAAAGGTCAGTTTAAAATGTGTTACATACTGACTGTTCCATGTGATTTGGCACAGTTAACACAAAACACGTTTAGTTCATGGATAACTCTTCTCTGTTCACACACTATATAGATAGTGACATAAAATAATACCTTGTGCATATAGGAGAAGGTAATGTTGAAACATAAACAGTGGACAGTTCATTTGTTCACATCAATTATAAAAATAGTACAGAAAAAGGTTAATTAACTTTTTATCTATATACCACATACTGTTTTTGGTGATTTAGCTGAATCAGCCATTTTCTGCCAAAATCTTGAAAAGGCCTGTTTCTATCCAAATGAATCAAATCTCATAGGATTATGACTATCTGGTAAGACTCATGAAATTTCATAGATTCTTAAAAATTATAGGTGTCTTGCAAAAATTTCCACTGACAAACAGAGGTCCTAGACGATAGGTATATCTCTCTGTCCTCCAGGATGTATGTGTGTGTGTGCATGTGTGTTGTAAAGACAGACAAGATGGAAAATCTCTTTGAGAACAGTGGATGGAGGATTTCTCTGATATTCTAGATAGAAAATCTCAGAGGAGAAGAAATAGGGAGGCAGATAGTCTCTGTGGAGGAGGATAATAAGTTAATTATAGAATAGTTTTAAATACATCTCTAGCATGAAATTCATCTCCTTCTCATCCAGTTATCTATGGGATGTATAAAAATGCATTTTTGAGGGACAGTTTTCTTTCTAATTTGCCACTATTATCCATGGATATTGAAAGGCCCCACTGTGAATATACATGAAAGACATACTTAAATTGCACTGTGAAATTTAATTCTTAATTTCCTCACTTATATACAACTAAATGTTCAACCGTCACCTCGTATTAACATATTATTTTCTTATTTAATATAGGGATAAAATTAGGACACAGCACACAGCTGAATGTCTCAGAGCCTTCAGGCTCCTGATTATCTCAGGATAATTGTGTCTTTCTGGAGTTGCTCAACTGCAGGCATTCATTTTTTATTGTGAAGAAAGCAACCTTCCCCCTCACGCCCCCTGCCCTGATAAGAATTATTCAGAAGAAATTCCTAATTGTTCAAGTAAACAGAAGTAATTTGCCTCAAGCCTTAGTTGTGGTTAGGTGTGGTTTTTGTACAATCAAGAAATGTCTTTGACTAGTATACACTCAGTGTTGTGTCATCCTTTTATTTTAATTGATAATGATTATTTCACTTATTCAAATGTATTTACAAATCTTGATTAATTCACAATAGT
>NW_017729022.1:26018911-26020213 GCF_001723915.1 Gavialis gangeticus | reverse complement strand
TTCAAATGTATTTACAAATCTTGATTAATTCACAATAGTGAAGTGTCAATATATGCGTGGAGGTTTTATACACTAGAAGTGCTATTCACTTCTTTGCTGTTTGAACAGTTGACAGACTATAAAGCAGGCATTGATTAGATTAGAGCCAGCCATAGTGGCCCAAGATGCAATATGGTAGAAGCTGGGATCTGAGTAATGCTGAAGATATCCTGGTAGATGATTGTTCTTCCTGATTAAGCTGTCTTTAAAGATAAATCACTTTTCTTGGGCTTGCAGTCTGGAATGAGGCCCAGTGCTCTTCAGGCTGAAGTCAGATAGAGAGACGTGTCTAGCCTGTCCAGGGCCACTATGAAGCTTCTAAATCCATCAGTCGACTGGATTAGAGCGCTAAAGTTCTGTAGCTGCCTCAGTTTCTGTGGAGACTACAAGCCATACAAAAGTTCATGCAGGCATTTTGCAATTTGTCCTTTTCATCATGTACTTCATATGTTTTTAGACATGTTGTTTCGTATTAAAATGGGAAACAACAGGCTTCGCGCAGCAGCAGGAGCTGTCCTTCCCCAAGCCCCCCAGACAAGCCAGTTGCAGCTATGTCCAGTGTTCTGCCCAGCTGTTCAGCACCTACCCCTGCCCCACTCCCACCCTCACTGTGGGGGCCTATGGGAGTGGGGATATGGGGGGGTTGCAGCTACTCCAAAATTTGCAGTGGACCCCCCAACCCCACCTCCCAGCACTGCCGCTGCCTGCTGCAAGCACAGCCCAGCCCCCACCAGGAAGAGCCCAGTGCTGCCCTGGCCACAGCCACAGCCTGCCCCATGCACAGATCTGGGGCACATGGCCCCCATGCCTTCCCAGGGTTGCGTGCAGCTGTGGGGGCCACCCCCCACAGGCCCCAGATGAGTCACTTGCAGCTCCATCCCACACCTCATCCTGCCCCAGCTGTGCAGCACCTGCCCCAGCCCCACTCCCTCCCTCACTGCGGGGGCCTCAATCTGCCCCCCAAAATATAAGTGGGTACAGGAGTCAAACTTTGAGTTAGAAGGGGTACATTTATTTAAAAAGGTTGAAAACTCCTGCTGTAGTGCTTATATTGAGGGTTCCAGTTGTATTACTTATCAAAAATCAGTTCATAGAATCAATGAGTGGGAAGGGACCTAGACAGATCATCTAGTCTGACCCCCTGCCATGGGCAGGAAGGAGCACTGGGGGTGGCAGGGGTCATAAGACCCCAGCCAGGTGCCTATCCAGTCTCCTCTTGAAGATTTCCAGGGAAGGTGAGAGCACCACCTCTCTGTGAAGCCA
>NW_017729022.1:25996464-26013911 GCF_001723915.1 Gavialis gangeticus | reverse complement strand
TTCCAGGCTCTGGCCACCCTTACAGTGGAGTAGTTCTTCCTAATATCTAACCTAAACCTATCCTCCCTCAGCTTGTGGCCATTGTTCCTGGTGACTCCAACAGGAACAGACTTTCCCCGAGTCCCTGCTGGTGGCCCCTGATAATGTTGTAGGCAGCCACAAGATCCCCCCTCAGTCTCCTCTTGTGGAGACTGAAGAGATTCAGGTCCCTCAGCCTCTCCTCATAGGGCTGGCCACGGAGGCCACCAACCATATGAGTGGCCCTCCTCTGGACCCTCTCCAGGATCTCCACGTCCAGTTTGTGTTTTGTTTTTCCATACATAGCAATTGGGCTGGTGGCCTTTCCCAGATGTATCGAATCTGACTATTCCCTGAATTAAAAGAAGAAAAATGATTGGGTTATGTTATTCTATTACTTTTTCCCATTTTAGGGAAGTCTTACATTAAGCACCTGTGGACATAGCGCATATTTTTATCACACTAGGAATTACGATATGCATAGCATTGCCTTTGTGTACAAAAATTGTTGTTAGGTCATATATTGTATACTGGTTTTGTTTAGAGTTTTTCACCATTTGCTTTATCCAAGGTGTAGAACTTAAATTAAAATATTTTTTCATCTTCATTTCAAAATGTCCAGGACTTTTCCTTTGCCAAAAGCTTCTTTCCTGTATGTGGGCTTGGATATACACATGTAACAAGGTATACAAGTAACAGTATAATCATTATAATGAATAGCAAGTATCCATGAAGGAAAAATAACCAGAATACCTATAGCTGCTATGGAATAAACTCTCTTGCTTTAAATTCCTACCCTTCCTTTATCTGTAATAGTTGATACATAAACTCTAATATCATAATCTTAGAATGAGAATATCAACATTTTAGAATTAGAACTACTGGTAATAGATCACTATACTACTATAACAATTCAGAGGTGTATACTATAGACATTTAATTACAACTGTAAATTACAAAACTTTTACTGAAGCTGTGGACTGCCACAGAAGTGTTAAAACTTGTTTTTCAACATTTGAGGTTTGTTAAAATTAACAATGCCTAAGAGCTCTTCTCTTTCTAGAACAGGCACTCACAACTTTATCTTAAAAACCATTTACAAGCCTAGGCTGTTCTGCTTTCTACTCAGCTCCAGCCTTAATGCTACTCTCTTTCCACCACAAGTGCTGAGCTTTACAGAAGTTTTATTCTTGAGATTCCCACTGCTAGAAGGAAGTGGGGACACATCTACTCCATTTTCACATGAACCAGACTTGTGGGTATGTCTGCTAACACAAGAGGGTGTAGCAGAATATTCCAAAAGGAAACAAGAAATGGGACATATTTTCTAAAAACAAAGAGATTAAAAATAATTTACTCAGCAGTTCTCAAGCTGTGTTACACGCACCACAGATGAAACTCAGGTTGCAATCAGGTGGTACATAGATTGATTTAAAATAGAGTATAAAATAATCTATTATAACCATGCTAATACAGATTACAAAGATGTATGGCATACTTTTGAGTTTTAGATATCATATGGTAAGGCTTATGGGTTAGATCCAGGCTGGTATAGCTGCCTACATGGGAATTAGGCAGAATTTAGGTGCAGAAAGTTTCAAAAAGTTATTTAGAAAATCTCTAAAGATGCCACAAGATCCTCATGAAATACCAACATTTTGCACTGCAAAGATCCCTAGGTGCTTAAAGTTAGGCTTCTGTACATACATGGAAGCCTCTGACCCTAAATAGCTAGCCACCAAAGGCAGTGGTGGCCAACCAGTTTGGCCACAAGTTAAGCTCTGCCCAATCTCCTGCTTGGCTCTCCACCCTCTGCCCAATCTGCCGCATGCCAAAAAGCAGCTGCAGTGCCACTTCTGACATTCATGCTGGGGGTTGACTACACTTGTTCTAAGGTAAGTTGAGATCCATATACAAAGTAGAACAGTGCCTAAACTCCACTCAGATACCTGGATGGGGCTGAACTTATAAGCTCAGAGCATTCACATTAAAGTACCCACTGCCAGGCTCTGTTACACCCTCTAGTTATATAAGTGCCCCCATTATTGGAACTGGGAGATGCCTGCTAGGTTCTGTGCGAAATGGCACTGTTCCATTTCAACTTGAGTTTTGAGGTTTGACGGGAACAGCATTTTGTTTCGAATTTCATTTTGAGTTGAAGCAGCTGTTCCATTTCGCTTCATCGAAATAGTGAGGCTATTTCGACGCTGTTTCGATGTTTTGCCTATTGGCTATAATGGGGAAACTGGAAACAGTCTCTGTTATCTGGCAAGCAGATTGGGGCGCAACCCTGGGAGGGCTGTTGGGGCTGTATGAGTCGTCCCAGGGCTGAGGGCCCCCAATCCGCCTGCCAGATGAGAGAGGGAAGCTGGTGCTGCCACCTGGGACTGGGGAAGGACACTGAGGCCGATTGCTCAGTTCCCCTCCCCAGTGCGATTGTCGTGCTGGGGAGGGGAACTCAGCCCTGAGTTCGTTTCCCTAGCACATGGTCATGCTGGAGTTGGGAATTCAGCCCAGCTGGGCTGAGTTGCCTTCCCCAGCCCAACTATAGGGCTGGGGAGGGAAACCGAGCGATCCAGCTCCGTTCCCTTCTCCAGCCCAATTGCAGCCGGGGCTCAGTTCCCTTCCTGTGCACTGTGATCAGCTTCCCCCACAGGAGGTAGGGAGAGCCAGGGCTGCGCTCCCCGCCTGGCTGAGCCTGGAGCTGCTGGGAGTGCAGCCCTGGTTCTCCCATCTCCCATCACCTGACTGCTGGCTGCTTTGAAACTCAAAATGTTTTGAAACTTTAGAAATGTTTTGACTAGACTCATTTTGTTTCAAGGCTGTTTCGAAGCCCTTCATTTCATTTTGATTTTGCTGTTTCAAGCTCAAAATGAGTCGAAAGTGTATCAAAATGAAACTGCCAGTGAAATCTCGCACAGCCCTAATGCCTGCGTGCCTCTGGAAGGTGATCGTATTTTTATAATGGGGGCACTTACATATGCAAAGAGGGCAATGGAATAGCTCCTACAGCATAGTTGGATAGCTCAGGGTTAATCTTAAACTGCACTTTGGTTGTCCACTAGATGAAATAATTGTGCCCCTAATGTGCAGCCCTGTGTCAGGTATGTAATCTTTGCATTTCCTATTCAAAGGCATATTGGTGGAACAGAAATCTCCTCCAGTCAGATCTCTCTATTTGGAAAGTAGGATGAATATTCAATGCTAACTATGTAGCTACCCACTGGCTCCCTTTGACAAGTCTGTGGAGAAATGTCATATTCCCTAGCTACCTACTGTAAGGACTTTAGTATCATAGGAAAGTGGGACTGGAAGGGACCTCACAAAGTTATCCAGTCCAGCACCTCACTAAAGGTAGGATCATCCCTGACTAAACCTTCCCAACCACGTTTCTAATCTGCTCCTGAAAACTTGCAAGATATAATGTTCCTAGGTAGCCTGTTCCAATGCTTAACTACCCACATAGTCAGAACGTTTGTTCTAATCTCCAGTCTGAATTCTCCCTGCTGCAGCTTGATGCCATTGTTTGTAGTCCTGTCCACTATGATCACAGAAAAAAGCCCACCTCTATCCTCTATCCTCTCTGTAATCACCCTTCAGGTATTGAAGACCATTATCAAACCCTACCTTGGTCTTCTCTTCTCTAGACTAAATAACTTTAATTCTCTTAGCCTTTCCTCAGAACTCTTGCCTCCCAGGTTCTTCATCAGTTGTGTTGCTCTATGCTAGACTTTTTTCAAAATGTCCACATCCTTTTTGAAGTGTTGGGCTCAAAACTGAACAAAATACTCCAGGTGAGGCCTCACCAGTGCTGTGTTGGCAATTCCTCTGTTCAAGGATAGTCTCTACCATGGCTCATTGATGGATCTTGAGGTGTCTTAAGAGGCCAATCCTTGAGCCACAGACCCATCCACAGAAGTTGCAGGTCTTTCTTCAGGGGTGCATAGGCTGTAGGTCAGGAGTCCCTTCTTTTCCTTCCTCCATTCTCACTTCCCTGCTTCAAGGACAGAGTGCTCAATGGAATGGAAGAATCACTTTCCCTGATTTGAAAGTGGCACTCCTTTTAATGCAACCCAGTATGCTGTTGGCTTTTTTTGCAACAGGAGTACACTAAAATATTCAGCTTTGGTGTACTGTAACCTAAGGTCCTTCTGCGTAGTACTGCAGTGTAGCCATGCATTCTCCAGTGTGTATTTGAGCGTGCACTTATTCTGTTCCAAGTGCAGGACTTTGCACTTGTCCTTGCCAAATCTCATCTGGTTGATCGTGGACCATTTTCTTAGTTTATCCAGACCAGTCTGGCTCCTAGTCCTACCCTTTGGAGTATCTGCATGGACTGAATCCCATCATCCAAACAATTAAAGGAGCTATTAAACAATACTGGACTCAGGACAGACCCCTGGTGAACCCTACATGATACCACCTCCCAACTAGACATTGAGCCATTGACTCGTTAAGTACAATGATCCTACCAGTTACATATCCATCTTTCAACTACTCTGTATTTCCTTAGCTTGTTAATGAGAATGTTGTGGTTGTGGGAGACTGTATCATAAGCATTGCTAAAGTCAAGGTATATTTAGGCTTAGCAGAATTCAATTTTTATTTTTATCTTTTTAAAAATGATGGCTAAAATCAATGTATATTTCTAAGCATTTATTTCAATTTTTGTTGACTGAAATTTTCAGGATAGCACAAAATTAGGGGTGTTTTTCAATTTTTATCAATTTAGTATGTGTGTGCACGCGCGCACACACACACATGCAGTAGCCATGGAAGAAATTGGGGGCTGTGCTGGTAAGGCTGTCAGGAGGAGGGGTTGGAGGGGCAGGGCTGGCAGCACCTGGAAGCCTGGTGTTGCTGACACTTTACTCTGCCTAGGCCCCAGCCAAAGCACGGGCCAAACTCCCATGAAGCCCAGCCTGGCTTGGCCTCCACAGGAGTTTGGCCCTTGCCCCAATCATGCAGGGGCCAAACTCCCGTGGAGCTTGGTCTGACCCCTGCATGATCAGGGCAGGGCCAAACTCCTGTGGAGGCCAGGCCAGCAACATGGGCAGAACAAGAGGCCAGTGGCACCAGGATCCCTGTTACTACCAGCCCTGCCCCCTCCAACCCTGTTCCCAGCTCAGCTTTACTGGCACAGCTCCCAGCTCCTGCAGTGGCTGCCATGTGTGTTTGTGTGCGCGCGCATGCCTGCAATGCCCCCTGCACTGGATTTCTTTACAATCCTGGATTTTATTTTACATTTTTACAATTTATGTAAGTTTTGATGATTACTGATGGAACAATTTTTCTGTTGGTCTGTGGATGTGAGGTGAAATTGATGTTTATTGATGCCTGTCAGAAAAAATGAATCCTGCCAAGCCTAGGTATATCACATCCACTGTTCTCCCCCTGTCCATAGAGCCTGTTGCTTTATCACAGAAGGAAATCAGGTTGGTCAGACACAGCTTGCTCTTAATTAATCCATGCTAGCTGTTCCTGATCACCTTGTTCTCCATTAGGTGCTTCACAATAGATTCCATGAGGACCTGCTTCACGATCTTTTCAGGTACTGAGGTCAGGCTGACTAGTCTATAATTTCCTCCTTTACCTGACCAAACTCATTGATTTCTCAACCATCTAAGTGTAGTTATTGGTGTAGTACCCCAACATGTCATGTTATATATCAGAGAAACTAAACAGCATAAAAGTTACAATATCTGACAAAACATCTCAGCAAACAGCTGAAAGATAATGACAGGTTTCAGAGACTGTTTTTTCTAGTAACATCAAGCACCAAACACACATAGCTGCAGAGATATTTGCACTGAAATAAATCACTAAAGACCAAAGAACTAATCTTTTCTTTTCACTACTCAGCCTACATCATTCCCCTCTCCAAATCCCTTGATTTCCTTTCGTCCTCACAGGGTTCAAGCACCTTGCATTGACCGTTAAGGTCCTATAAACCTACACAGATCTCCACCTACATTTCTGGTCTCATTTCCTTCTTCTCCCTCTGCTCTTCCCCTGCTTCCTCTACATTCCATTTGAACTATTCCATCTTTTGTTCTCTCACTTATTTTCATGCTTCCCTCTATGCCCCCTTCATTTTTAGGTATTGCCTTCCTTTCTTGATAAATCCATAGCTTCCTATTTTCTAATGAACACTTTTCATTTGAAAAGCTTTTTGGTGCTGTTCTCACAGACAAAAAATGTACACTTTCATGCTGAAATTGTCCGTGATGTGCCCTACAGACTGGCACTCTTCTGCTAGAGGCACTATGGCCAGGTACAGACATTATACTTTTACTACCATAAGTGATTGGAAAGTGGTCTGTATTCATAACAGAACAGAAGTTCAGCACATATAAAATGGTATAAAAATGGTAGAACCAGTCTAAGATTTGCCACCCCACCAAAGGATGAACGCGTGTTCTGTTCACTACTGATCTCAAGTACACTGCTTACAGAAAACCACATAATTACATTGATTCCTCCTTGTGCTTTTTGAATGTATGTACCTAGCCAAAGAGTTGGGAAAGCAAGTGCAAGCAACCAGTGGAAGATTCTAAGAAGGTGAAATCTGAAATCCTAGGACATGTAGCTGTATGCCCACCTCCCTGTTACAGGTATTACTTAGCCTAGTTTAGAGCAGCCCCAGACTTACCATGACTTTTTTTTTGGCTGAGGGACTACAAAAAGCTTGTAGACTGCTGCTGCATTCCAATTGATCCAATTGGCTTTTTGTAGCCAAAAAAAGTCATGGTAAGTCTGGGGCTGCTCTAAACTAGGCTACGTCCTCCACTGTGCAGAACTTAGCCACACCTATTACCTGATTTAGGTTGTATTCCTGTAAAGGGATTATCTGAATTAGGTCTTCTTTACATGTGCTCTGGGGGTGGGGGAGGCACTTTAATTAAAGCAGCTCTCAGGAGCCACTCTAATTAAAGTACCTGCAGTGCAATGTTCTGTGTATTCAGCAGCCTGTGCTTCAAAATGGTGATGGGGGCACTTTAATTCATTTGATGAGCCTTAGTTAAAGTGCCCTCACTGCCATTTTGAAATGTGGCGACACTGAATCCATGAGATGCTGAGGCTGCTGGAACATGCTAATTAGTATGCTCCAGCAGACTTGATCAATCGAATCTACTCCGACACACTGCAATTACAGCGCATCAGAGCAGGCATCCTGGATCTCTATAGTCACCAAAGTTGACAGTGCAGGACACTTGTTACCATTCCTGTTTATACAGGCCCATAAACACTTGCAGTGCTCGAGCAGGGTTTTTAAGCTAATAGACTATGTCCCCAAAACCAGATTTTATTCCATCATAATCATACAACATCTGCCAAGTCTTTATAGTTATTAATATTATTCTCCAAATCTTTTTTGTATTGTTGCTTAATAACACTCATATATAACTAAGTTTCTTTAGAGCTCATTTTAGGCATGGTGTCCATTGTTTTGTATATCTTGAAAATAGTCCTCCAGAGGTTTGAGCAGACTTGTAATTGAGAAATAATTGAAGACTAAAGTGAAAATGATAGAAAGGTTTGAACTTGAAGAACAATTTGTAGTGAAAGATGAAATTAGATTTTTTTTCAAAATGTTCAATTTTGACTCTTAAATAGGCAATTTTTCTTGCATGCTTTATTTTAAATACAGCACAGAATCTATTCTTCAATCTATTCTGAACAATTTTAAGAAGATCCATCTCCCTTTTGTAGGCCAGTTATTTGAAGGAGGGGTTGTATCTTTACTTTTATTCCTTCCTAAGCCTTTGCTATACAGGGGATGTATGAGGTAAATTGAGAGAGGGGATGTAAGATGAAAGAGGCCATCTTTTAAGATCATTCAGCTTGATTTCTCAAATGTAAAGAGGAGTTGAATCATGGCCCTTCTTCCGTCCTGTCTTCCTAAGGATGCAAAGTTGGACGGGGGGAGCACTCTTTGTGCTTCCAGCAGTATTCAGAATGCAGCTCTCCCTGTCTCTGTAAAGGGTGTCTTTTTATCTTTTGCTTCTTGGCTTCTTGAAGGCTCAGATCAAACACAGTCTATGCTTGCCTGGCAAGGAAAACACTGTAACCATGGAGGTGGTCTTCCTAGCTGCACCAGGGAAGACTGCTCTCTTGGCATGGGGATAGTACCTGCCAAGGTAATGTATAGTAAACCTCCCACTTAACTTCTGGAGTGGGAAGGTCTTGGCTTTAAGTCCACTTTATGGAAATGGGAGACTTCTCCCTGGCTTGCCCTGGGGCCATATGGCTGAGGGCAAGCGAAACTTGGGGACATGCAAACCCCAAGGCTTCAAGTAGGATGCCCGCCAAAGGTTTTGGGAACATCTGAAGCCCTAGATAGGGGTGGAGGATGCTTGCCGATAATAGGGCTGCTTATGGTTCTGGACTCTTGGATTTGGAATTAGTTTAGGCTAAGTTGGCCTGGGATACATCAAATTAAAAAAAAAAAAAGTCTCTGTATCTTTGGCCTAGACATCAAAAAGCAAAATTCTAGTCCTACAATATTTTTTAATGAATCTTTTGTGTAGCATTGTTCATACAAACTACAACTCAAAACATTTTACAGAGTTATGGGCTTTTCGGAAGCAAGATAAAAATTATGGGTCTGCTAGACCCTCCTAGGGTCAAATTCTGTCCCTCAGGGAACTGATTTCAGTGGAGGTTTCATCATTCACAGAGTAACAGGCCTAGTGGGTAATCTGGAAGCAGATGTGATATACCTTGACTTTAGTAAGACTTTTGACACTACCCCACATGACATTCTCAGAAGCAAGCTAAAGAAATATGATCTAGATGTAATCATCACTGTCAGTTGTTGAAAAACCCCTTCACATTTAAGATACCCTTTAATTTATGGCCAAATTTTCCAACAATTAGTTTTAAAAAAATCAAAACACATTACAAAGATACAGCCTCTGTGGTACATACAAGAGCTACCATATTTACAAATGAACAATATTCAGCAGTAACTTTTCTATTTGTATACATCATAGCATTCATGAATTTTGTTTTCCTTAAGGTGTGCATTATATTTATTTTGTTTTAATTATTTAATTATGATATTATTTTATTTACTACATATTTACTTTCTATTTTTATTTATTCAAATTTAAGGTTCAAGCCAATTTTAGGAAAAAAGTATTTGGTTTTCATCAGTCTTAAATTTGAAGGGATGCAGTGCCCTCAACTGCATGACTGTGCAACCCTGTCTACCTAAATATGCCGCAGAAGCATGTGGGAAGCAAAAAATAGGAAAACAGGCCATGTCCAGATGAGTGTGGCTGTGCGGTCTGGGGCACCACAGACACGTCTGCAGGGCCACATACTGCACATTCAGCTGTTCTCCACACTGCAAGGGAGCAGCAGGGGGAGGGGAAGGGAGGTTGGGGTTTGACCCATGGGGTCATAAAAGCACCCATGCGAAAAAAAAAGGAAAAGCGGAGTGGCACACAGGGGCAGCATGCGCCATTCAGAACCAGAGCCTGGCTCACCGGAGCCACACTCTGGCTGCCAGCCAGGCTCCAAGTGACAGGATCACTGCTGCTGCAGCCCTGGAAGGTCCCCAGGACCCCAGGTAAGGCTGTTGAGGCCAGCCCAATATGGGTCCCAGCCTCTCCTACCCAACCTGGGGTAACCTGCCATGTGCCAGAGGGTGTGTAGCACAGGCATTCCCCGGGACAACTAGCAGCAGTTCAAGGTGTCCCACAGCTGGTTGTCCCTGGGGAGCCAAATGTCCATGCTTGCATGGATGTGGTCATGGCGGGCAGGTTCATACCTGGAAAAACAGGTACAGGAAGTTCACACAGAGCCCTTTCAAGAATCACAACCATTATTTTCTTTTCCTTTTGTGCTTAACTTTAATAAGGAACAGTATATACAGGAAATGGTGCTCAGGAAGGCTGGGCATGGTTTTCCTGTGCTACACCCTGCAGCGCCTGCAGGATCTATGAACACGCTGCAGGGATGGGTTGGCGAGGGAGAAATTTGACCTCTGGCTTTGATGATCAATAGAGCTTCTGAAGTGGACTGGACTGCTTCCAGCAGTGAGCTAAGCTGTTTTTATTCTGGATGGTTAGTGAGTTTGGGATAAATGGCTGGCTTGGAAGCAGACCTGGGTAGCAGTACAGATATATCCCGAGGAAGGAGAAATTAAATGTACAAATACAAAATGAGGAAAAACCGGCTGCGCAAAAGTATGGCGAAAACAGATCTTAAAATGATAGTGGATTATATGAGACAACAATGTGATACTGTTGCCAAGAAGGCAAATCTAATTCTGGGGTGTCTCATTCTGTTGTGTTTAAAACATAACAAGGAATTATTGCGCTCTGCTTGGTGAGGCCTCAACTAGCTACTGCAATCCGTTTTGTGTATTACATTTTAGGAAGAATCAGAGAGAAAAATCATTAAGTCAAATCACAGAGAGTCCAGAGGAGAATGACAAAAATAAAAAAGGTTTAGAACACAGGACCTGTGAAAGCAAATTTGAAGTGTTGGGTTTTTAGTCTAGGAGGCTAAAATACAGACATTCATGGGAGTTGGGGGAAGGTTAGATCAGGTTCAAAATGGCCATCCAATCTAACTTAGTTCACCCCCAGTGTCGACCGTACATTCAGACCTGTTCTCAGTGATCAGAAATCAAATCTAAACCCATAACTGTACACAAGTTCCACACGCACAGACTGGTCTCAAAATGGACAAACCTTGTCTAAGATAGACTTGGATCCATGTAGTATCAGACTTATGTGATCTAGATGAGACTAGGATATGGAACTTCTGTGCAGTCATGTGCACAGCCCCAGGGCTGGGAAAGCCCAGCCGCTGGCCCCAGCCTTGGTGCTGTAGTTTTCCTGCCCCCTGGCATTGGCCTCTTTTTACCCCCTCCCTCACCCTCTCCTGCATGGACCAGCCAGCACCCCCTGACCCCCATGCTGTTCTGGATGCCATCAGTTTTATCAGCATTTGCTGCTTCTGGGAGCTGTACAAGTAAGTCCCAGTGGGGACAGGTGTGGGAGGCATGGGGATGCAGGTTCACTGGGGGGGGGGCTAGAGGCCTAAAAATACCCTGATTCCCCCACAAATCCTCCTGTGGACACTGCGAACCTTCCTAATCCCACCAAACTCTCTTAGACCCCAGCAAGCCCCTGCCCTCCTTCCCTCGATCCCTCCTGTGGACCCACAATCCACCCCATCCCCCCACGGATCATGCCAGCCCCACATTCCCCTGTGAATTGTACCTGCCCCCATTACTGCCATGGATAGCATTTGCCTTCCATCCCCCCGCAGACCCCCAACCTTGCTTGCCCCACCATCTCTCTAACCCCTCTAATAGTTCCCCCTATCCTGACTTACCTTAGATTGGGTTGCTATTTGTAATGCAATCTAACCTCCCCCTAACCTCCCTGAATGTCTGTACTTAGCTGGAAAGACAATTCCTAGAGAGGATGTGATAACAGTTATGCAAAATGTTAAAGTTGTTATGAGTGAACCCTACCTGATGAAGGACAAGAAGAAAACATCTGAATCTTCAGCAAAGAAGAGATAGGCTGGATATTAGGAAAAGCTTTCTAAAACAGGGCCTTAAGTCCTTTCCAGCCTTATGTTTCAATGATTCCATGCATCTGGGGTGCTGAAATTAACCTTTTATGCAGATGTGCCAGAGACATTTAATTTTACAATTTTCTCATTTCTTTCTGAAATACAGTTGTATAATATAGCCTTGAACAACAGTTAGTTTTCCTGTGATTTATATTCAACATATCTTCCAGTTACATATTTTAGAGGTGCTATATGGAAACCAGAGAAGACAATTTGCATTGTTTTCTTGGGGTGCTTGTCCACATACTCAGCATTTAGTCGCTTAAAATGTTCCTGGTTTAATTTTTCTTTCTTAGTTTAAGATGGCTAAATAAGTAACGTGGGCATGATTTACCATGCAATGGCTTATCATGTTATAAAATTCAGGAGCTAAAAATAAAACATTTCAGAGGTGTTTTAAATTACCACGATAAAAAAAAAACTAAAATGAAAAAATCAACTGATAACATGGATACACAGATGCTAGTTAGCTAGCTTAATGGTGATTTTTGTCACGTGGACACAGGAAAAGCATAATGTGGAAACAGGAGGGGTGTCACGTGGACAAATGCCCTTGGTGATATTAAAATGGTCAATTTATTCCTCATTTGTTTTCTTCTAAGCACACATCTAGCTGTTCATTTTCAAAGGGGATCAAACAGTTTCCTGACCTCTGAAGAGGTAGGAGAAGTCTGAGTACAATGCCTAGCTGATCCAATAGAGCCTGAGTTCATTGACTTTCAAGACCTATTAATAAGATTATTTGGTTCAAAAAAGGTATTCCTTGCCAATACTCTTGGTACAGCCAGCAACACTAGTCTCTGTGCTCAGGTGAATGTAAAGACTAATTGTGCTCAGGTTCTGTAAATCCAAATTTATCTGACCTAGTCCTTATTCTAGGCCCAAGGAATATCATGTTTGGCATAGCAAGATGTTCTCAGACTATATGGAGATGCTATTATCAATCTATACTAGCTTAATCTCTTTTAAAATTGTATCTGACTTAATTTTTACAGCCAGTGATTTTAAGGCGAGAGCAAATAATAGGGTGATGGTAATAGGTGATGCTGGGCATTCCTGCTACATTCCTGTCTGTTTAATGTGAAAAGATCATCATAGAATGAACAGCATGAACCAATTGATACATTTCTGCAAATTCACATTTGGCAGCACTGTAAATAGTTAAATATTGCCACTGATTGCTTTTCCTGCATCCACTGGCAGTAGCAAAGCTGACTGCTGTATATTCATTATTTGCAAATGATACTTCCAAGTTTCTGATTTTATATAAGATGCATTACTGGTATCTCATTGTAAATACTGCCTGCTCTGTGTTAAGCTCTTTGCAGGAGATTCTAATCTCTTACTGATTTTAGGTGAATATCCTGTAACCTGGATTAAGCAGAAAAATAGGTTGTTAAGAGTGGGCTTTTGTCAAGATTACAGCTACTTGTCATGTCATGGGGGACTTCCTGTTAACATGCATGTAACCTGGGTGTACCAGAGCGTATACTCCCCTCTGCAATAGAAGGGGAGAGTCAGCAAGGCGTACATGCTGGAGATGGAAACTGCAGCTTGCTCGCAGCTTCCCCTTCTCCGGTGTCTCTATAAATGAAGACCAGGACACAATATCTTAACTATATACATGGTTTATTCAGATACAGAATAAAAGGGGAGGGGATAGAATAAACTGGATGATAAAGATAAATATTTACATATAATATATTCAAGTCAGCAAATAACAGAACAGGTAAGTATAGCAATCCCCCAAGACCCACGAGAGAAACCTCGCCTACGGATCCCCAGAGGGTATGTTCCAACAATCGATGGTTAAGCACCCCAAAATATACAGCACAATAAACAGTTAATAAACACTCCAAAATACAAGATGCAGCAACCAATTAATAAACGCTCCAAAATGTATGGTAATCCCAAATACCCGCCTCCTCTAGAGGAGTCTCTCTCTCTCTCTCTCTAGCATAAACCCCCTCTGATGGGGCTATCAATTGTGTCCCTCCCTAGTGGAAAACCCCTTGCCTGAGAACTCATACTTCCCGGCAAGTAGGGTCCAGCAAGGGTTCCTGGTGTTTTGCCCCAGCTAAGCAAGTGGCTCCTACAGTGGGTGCTTCATCTCTGTCCCTGTGTTGGGCGCATGGCTCGTTCACATGCCTGGATGGCTCGGCCTTCTCAGCAGGCTGGCGGCCTGGGCTGCCTCATGCATGCCCAGGGCCAGGGCTCCAGTACAGGCCTGCCACGCTGCAGAGTCTGCATTGCCCATGAACCCTCACACCTGGCAGTATGAAATGGGGCCCAAGCCGCCCCCTGCCCCTCCAAAGGCCCTCACTGCACAGCAGCTTCTGCACCGGTGCCAGCCTCATGCCGGGGTTGGAGACTTGAGCCGCCTCGAGCAGCTCCCAAGGCTCCAGTCCCTAGTGGACCTTCCGTACAGCAATGCCTGCACTGTCCAGCCTCGTGCCAGGGTTGGAGACCTGAGCCACCTTGAGTGGCTCCCAAGGTACCAGCCCCTAGCGTACCCTCCGTGCAGTGACACCTGCACCGGCTCACCATGCTCTCTCATGGCAAGGGGTTGGGGATGTGGCCACCTCCCATCTGATGGCAGAGTCTTCAGGCTCTTCAGTGCACCTAGAGCAGAACTAACATCTCCAACCCTGTCCAGACCCATCTCCAATGCTGCTCTGCTCGTACCTGCCACAGATAAAGAAGGTAGGATTGCTTGAGCAGATGAGAAAAATGGCTGTCATCTCTTCTCTTGTTTGGAATGTATTATTAAAGCGTGTCCCATTTTTAAAACAATAACAACTATAGACTCCCAGAGTGGGTGGTTCAGGCACCTGCCCTGGAGATCTTCAAAAGGAGACTGGATGCACACCTTGCTGGGGTTATTTGACCCCAGCAGTCTTTCCTGCCCAGAGCAGGGGGGCTGGACCCAATGATCTCACGAGGTCCCTCCCAGCCCTAAATGTATGTGAATCTGTGAATCTGCATGTTAACAGGAAGTCCCCCATGACATGACAAGTAGCCATAATATTGCTGAGTACTGCAATGATGCTCAGGTGAAGAGGAGGGAAATTATTTGGGCCTTACAGTGACTTGAGGAGTTTTCGTGAGCTGTTATAGGCTAGGAAAGGCAGCGTGCTGACCCAGCCTGCTACAGCTCACCAAAACTCCCTAAATGGCTCTGTTTCGTGCTGGGTCAGGCAGCTGGGATATGACTGTGGGCGGACAGGGATCAGGATCCGAAAGCATGATGGGTGTGTGGGGCTGGGGTTGGCATCACAGATCCATCAGGCCTGGGGCTTGGGGCAGAGTGATCTACTACCCATATGTCCCTGTGATGGGCATTGGCTCTGTGGGCAGGGGCATACTGGGAGTGGATTGTGGCTGTGCCCCAGGCCCCCACCCCGTGCTGTCATTATCCTGTGATCCCAGGGTCTCCATGGAGATCAGCCAGAACCTGTGTCAGTAGAGTATGAGGCCAGGCAAATGGAATGGGGCCACAGGTGAGTGGGGAGTGGTGTCCAGGAATGGGACAGGTGGGTGGGGCTGGGATCTTGGGGTGGTGACAGCGTGGGGCTGAGCCCAGGGCAGAACTTTGATCTTCTCCCTGCATGCCTTTACCCTTGGAACTGATACCTGTTGCAGGGATGTGTGGACAGCAGATTGTGGCTCTGCCTTGGGCTTCAGGTCCACAACTGTCACGGCCCCACAATCCCAGCCCCAGCCCTGCCCACCTGTCCCACTCCCAGACACCACTTCCCACCCACCCACTGCCCCATGCAGTCCACCTGGCTATGCAGCTTGCCTGAATGGGTCCTGCCCCCAGCAGTTGGTGCAGGGTGGATAGTTTGGAGTGCCCAAGAGCAGGGCCAGGTTTGGCAGTAATGACAGCTGGAAAGAGCCACCATGGGGCTACCAGGAAGCAAGTCCGGCTGCAGCACCACCCTGAGCGCAGCAGAACTGGCTGCATGCACCATGGCCCAGGATGCTTCTGTGCCAGGGCTAGGAGTGGCCAAGGGACTCCCAGCAGGCCAGGCAAAATCTTTGCTGGACCAGATCTGGTCCATAGTTTATTCACACCTGCTCAAGTGTCTGTGAGAGTCTTAGAAAATTTCTTTAGCAATCTGTCTGGGTCAATGGTGACTTTTTTATTTTTTGACTTGATAGAATTTGTTAGTCTCCTCTCTTTAATAGGTCTTTTGTATGGTCTCCTTGGTGGACTTAGAAAAGCCCCATTTTTGATAGACAGTCCAGAACTTTTGGGACTCAAGAGGCTGTCCTCATTGCTATGTTTTTCTTCCCTTTAACTGTCTCTAACAAAAGGGAAACAATGTCTGCCTAGCTCATATAGTTTCATAGTAGGTAGGGTCAGAAGGGACCCAAGCAGATCATCAAGTTCGACCCCCATTTTAAAATTTTTTTTGGAATCAATAATGACTCCAAGATCTTTTTCTGCCTCTGTACTGACAAGGGAGTTCCCCAGCCTGTAGGTATGGTGCTGGTTCTTCCTCCCCAGGTGCAGTACCTTACACTTGAGAACAGGATGGGATTTAATACTGACATCTGCCCATCCCTGTAACCTGTCTAGATCTAGTTGCTGCCTGTTCCTTTCCTCCAGCATGCCCATTTCTCCCCACATTTTAGTGTCATCTGCGAATTTGAACACAGTGCTTTTCACCCCCTTGTCCAAGTCACTGATGAAGATGTTGAACAGCGCTGGCCCGAGGACCGAGCCCCACGGAACCCCACTGCCCACATCCCTCCAGGTTGAAAATGACCCATCCACCACCACTCTCTGGGTGCGGCCTTCCAGCCAATTTGTGACCCATCTGACTGTGTAGGCATTGACGCCACAGTTGCCTAATTTCTTAATGAGAATGGGGTGAGAGACAGTGTCGAAGGCCTTCCTGAAGTCCAGAAAGACTACGCCCACCGTGACACCTGTGTCCAAGGATGTTGTGACCTGGTCATAGAAGGCAACCAGGTTGGTCTGACAGGACCTGCCTCTAATGAACCCATGTTGGTTGCCCCTAAGCATGATCTGCCCTGCTAGTCCCTCACAGATGTGCTACTGGATAATTTTCTCAAAGAGCTTCTCCAGGACCAAGGTAAGACTAACTACAGGGCCTGTAGTTTTCTGGGTCCTCCTTCCTCCCTTTTTTGAAAATGGGGACCACATTGCCCCTTTTCCAGTCCTCTGGCACCTAGCCAGAGCACCATGAGTGCTCGTAAAGCTGTGCCAGGGGTCCTGCAATGACCTCTGCTAATTCTCTCAGCACTCTGGGGTGGAGATTGTCAGGACCTGATGATCTGAACATGTCTAGACCCACCAGAAGTTCCCCGACTAGGTCCTCACTGACCCTGGGCCTGGCAGCACCTCCTCTGGGTCCATCGGGGATCCTAGTGGGGGGGATGCCCTGGTCCCTGCTCAAAAAGATGGAGGTAAAGAAATTGTTAGAGAGGTTAGCTTTGTCGACTGGCGTGACCACCAGATTTTCTAGCATATCCTGCAGAGGCCCTACGTTATCCGGTACCTTCTTTTTTACCCCCTATGTATTTAAAAAAGGACTTCTTGTTATCCTTGATCTGAGTTGCTAGTCCCAGTTCTATCTCTGCCTTGGCCTTCCTAACAGCCGCCCTTCAATCTCAGACAATGGAGGTATAGTCGTCCCTGGTGATGGCCCCTCCCTTCCATTGGGTGTATGCCTCCTTTTTAGCTTTGAGACATTCGTGGATGCTTTTGGTGAGCCATGGGGATTTTTGAGCACTCCTGCCCCCTTTGATCCGTGTGGGAATTGTCACCCTTTGGGCTTGGAGGATCCTCTCCTAAA
>NW_017729022.1:25990858-25991464 GCF_001723915.1 Gavialis gangeticus | reverse complement strand
GGTCCATAGTTTATTCACACCTGCTCAAGTGTCTGTGAGAGTCTTAGAAAATTTCTTTAGCAATCTGTCTGGGTCAATGGTGACTTTTTTATTTTTTGACTTGATAGAATTTGTTAGTCTCCTCTCTTTAATAGGTCTTTTGTATGGTCTCCTTGGTGGACTTAGAAAAGCCCCATTTTTGATAGACAGTCCAGAACTTTTGGGACTCAAGAGGCTGTCCTCATTGCTATGTTTTTCTTCCCTTTAACTGTCTCTAACAAAAGGGAAACAATGTCTGCCTAGCTCATATAGTTTCATAGTAGGTAGGGTCAGAAGGGACCCAAGCAGATCATCAAGTTCGACCCCCATTTTAAAATTTTTTTTGGAATCAATAATGACTCCAAGATCTTTTTCTGCCTCTGTACTGACAAGGGAGTTCCCCAGCCTGTAGGTATGGTGCTGGTTCTTCCTCCCCAGGTGCAGTACCTTACACTTGAGAACAGGATGGGATTTAATACTGACATCTGCCCATCCCTGTAACCTGTCTAGATCTAGTTGCTGCCTGTTCCTTTCCTCCAGCATGCCCATTTCTCCCCACATTTTAGTGTCATCTGCGAATTTGAACAC
>NW_017729022.1:25984356-25985858 GCF_001723915.1 Gavialis gangeticus | reverse complement strand
GCTGACTGCTTTTCCCAGCAGATGTCTGGATAGTTTAGGTCACCCAGGATGACCGCATCCCTTGACTTAACTGCCTCCGCAAGCTCACCTGAGAATTCCCAGTCCAGCTCTTCCCCCTGGTTGTGTGTTCTGTAGTAGACACCCACTGTTAGATCCCTTTCCCCACAACCCCCTTGTATAACCCAGAGCACTTCGGTCTGCCTTTCCTCTGACCCAGTGCTGTTTGTTGAGGATGTGTATTGCTCTTTGACGTAAAGTGCCACCCCCCCCCCTTTCCTCCCTGTTCTATCCCTCCTGTGCAGCCTATAGCCCTTTATGTTCAGTCATGCGTTGGATCCCACCAAGTTTCAGTGAACCCCACTATGTCCAGGTTAGTGTTAGCTAGCAGAAGGGCAAGTTCCTCCTGCTTGTTCCCCATACTACGAGCATTAGTGTAGAGGCATTCAAGGCCTCCTGAAGGTGCACGCACTGCCCCCCTAATCGCAGGACTACCTGGGCCCCTGTCTCTTACCTGGGTATTTCTTGTGCTCATTGCCTGTCTTCACTGGGCTGTTCTTGTGGGTGGCTCTTTGTTCGGTGTTCTGTGGCTCCCTCCATCCTCAACTTCCCCTTCCCCTGACGAGCCTAGTTTAAAGCCTGCCAGAGGAGATTGGCCAACCTGAAAGAACACACGCTTACCTTTGGGGGACAGGTGGAGCCTATCCTACCCAAGCATGTCTCTTGTCTTGAAGTATGGGTCATGGTCCAAAAAGCCGAAGCCTGCCTCGAGACACCATTTCCAAAGCCGCAGGTTGACCTCCCTGATGCAGGACTCATGGCATTGTCCACGTCTGCTCACTGGAAGGACAGATGATAAGACCACCTGTGCCCCTATCTCCTTCAGCTTGCTCCCCAGGGCTTGGTAGTCCTTCATCAGGTGATCAGGACTTTTCCTGGCCGCATTATTAGTGCCCGCAAAGATTAGGACTATGGGGTAGTAATTTGTGGGCCAGATAATGGTCGGGATCATCTTCGTCATGCCCTGAATCCACAGTCCGGGCAGACAGTAGACCTCACATGATTTTGGGATCCTGATGACAGACGGGACCCTCTGTACCTCTCAGGATGGAGTCACCTATGATGAGCACCCGGCGTCTCTTCTTCTGGGTCAGCTTGCCTCCTTCATCCTGTTCTGTACGTAGACTGGCCCCCTCTCCAGAGTTGTCCTCCTCTCCTTCCTCTTCCTCCAATGCTACTAGGGCCTCATACCTGTTCCCCAGCTGGACTGGGGGAACTGGTACTGCACCACCACAAGCAGCCCTAGCTCTGGAGGGAACCGTCTTCCATTCGCTGTGGAGGGCACCTCCTGGGGTTCTTCTCCCTCTGGAGCTTGGCCCTACAGGGAAAGGAAATACCCATCAATTTCATCCTCTGCTTCTCTGATCCCCCTCAGCCTGCTAGCCTCCTCCTAGAGCTCCCTCACCTGCCCCTCCAAGGCCTAAGACGGGCACCTGCAGGACAGG
>NW_017729022.1:25982826-25984223 GCF_001723915.1 Gavialis gangeticus | reverse complement strand
GGCATCCCCCGCAGGCCAGGGGACAGGGTGACACCAGCCCCTCCCATGGGCTCCATCTGGGTGGAGGCCTCAGAGAAGCCCCAGGTGGGCGGCACCCACCTGGCAGGGCCCTAGCAGCACTCTGCCTTCATACCATTTTTTTTTTTCTCCGGTGCGGTGCCTTTGCTTTACCCTTGCTGAAGTCTTTCACCTATCCCCTCCAACTTGCCTGCCTGTGCAAACACTGGCACAAACACTGGCGCACTCTGTTCGCACATGGCTCAGAAGCGCGGCTCTCTGCCAGCTCAACTAAAAGGGATCCGGGGGACTGCGCTGGCCCCTCTCCCACTCACCTTAGGGGGATCAGCTGCTGCTGCCCCCAACACTGCCTCTGCTGCTGCTCCTGCCTCTGCTCAGGTAAAGGGGCACACATGCAAATGGAGCCCCAAGTAGAACCTTGTCAGCCCCTCTCCTTGCTGCCTTCAGCCCCAACTGCCAGGGGCTAGGACAAACCGCAGCTTTTAAATGCCACAGTTTGAAATTCCCACAGCTGTCCTGCAGCCAATCAGGTGCTCCAGGCTACCGGGAAGTGCCTGCTGGCTGCCCCCACCCCCTACGTTCCCTCCCGCAGGGGGGGAGATCCCAGAGCTTCCCAAGCGATAGCCTCTGGGGGTACTCCCCATGCCTTGGGGGGACAGTCCCCGCTAGCTCTTCCCCTGTTTGCGTGCTCTGTTCGCGCGTGGCTCAGGAGCACAGCTCCCTGCTGGCTCAATTAAAAGGGATCCGGGGAGCTTCCCCTCCGGATCCACCCCAACTGCGCCAGCCCCTCTCCCGCTTACCTTAGGGGGATCAGCTCCTGCTTCCCCCACCACTGCCTCTGCTGCCACGACTGCTGCCTCCACTCAGGTAAGGGGGCATACGTGCAAGTGGAGCTCCACGTGTGCCCAGTCAGCCCCTCTCCTTGCCGCCTTCAGCCCCAACTGCCAGTGTCCTTGCAAGTTCCAGAAAGAAACCAGGACCTAGAAGTACTATAATACATACTCTAGAAAGTTGCTTGTAGGCCTGTACAAAGCAGCTAGTATTCGCTTTGGATTCAAATTTGGCTGATTTGGGGGGGTGGTGATTCGATTCGGTGATTTGAATCACTGTCCTGATTCAATGCAGCCGAATCTCGGAATTGGCCAGGCCCGGCCCATTCCCCACCCCTGTCCCAGCCCAGCAATGGCCGCCCTGCTTGCCTCAGCTCCCAGCACTTGGGGGGGGGGAAAAGTCCTGGCTCAGCAGGTGGTGCCAGGCAGAGAGCAATCCCCAATGCCCCACGCTGCATGGGGGGCTGTGCAGGAGCCCCCGAAGCCCCAAGGCTGCACCAGGAGCAGTGAGTCCCGGTGTTTTTCTCGGCTTCTCTTTTTTCTTAAAGG
>NW_017729022.1:25974193-25982552 GCF_001723915.1 Gavialis gangeticus | reverse complement strand
GCCAGGGGGGCTGGCAGGGGTCCCCCCATTGTCCCTTTCCCTCTCCTCCAGCCCTTAGTACTTACCAGCTCAGAGTGGCTGTCCGAATCATCAAAGCTCTGAATCTTTGCCAAAGATTCGGAGAGCTTTGAATTGATTCAGACCTTTAAATTGGTCCCCCGATTGGATTCAGAGATTCGGCCACCAAATCAGGTTGAATCTCCTCCGAATCGAATCGCTACCCAAAGCTTCGCACAGCCCTAGTTGGTAGCAGTGTTGAGGAAACCACTCTCCATTTCATAGATTCATAGATGTTAGGAGCTGCAAGGGACCTCATGAGATCATCGGGTCCACCCCCCTCCCCGCTTTGTTTGCGAGTTTGTATTGTTAAATTCCTTTGGATAAGCAATCTGAAGGGCTGACAAGCAAGAGGAAAAGGATTTATCGTATTTTGTGTTGGTTCTAAAATAACCTGGCCCTCTTCCAAAAAGAGGTTTTTCTTCTGTGCCAGAAGAATACCTACAATTTTTTATAGGAAAGTTTGGGGGAATGGGCTTTTCTTTACCATCTAAATACAGCAGCTGCAATTAGAAAAGAAAACATCTAACTGGGTGATATTATTCTCACAACATTAGTAGTTATTTGTACCACAAAGAGGTCCCAGTGAGGAACCCTGGTGTTTGGTGCTATTAAAACGTGGAAAAAAGACATTCCCTGTCCTGAGAAACATATTTATTTCAAGAAGATGAGAGACTCCATTATTCCTGCTCTTGACATGACTGTTGGTGACTAAGACCTGAAGTAATAAATAAAATCAATAACACAAGATGAATGCTTCCCTTTCATGGCTGCTGCTGCATGGAGTAATTTGTTTAAAAATCCTATTCTTTAACAGGTCTTGCAGGTATACACTGACTTACCAACACTTTCACTATTTGTTCTCCTTTTGTCATGCTCATTAATCAATTCTAACTTTCATTTAGCTCACAGTTATGAAAGAAAAGTGCCTTGTGAGTTGTGTAGCTACTGTACAATTGGAAGAGACTGTATTCCCTTCTCCCCTTTCACTCCTCCCCCTTTGCACTTGCATAGGAGCAGCCTGCAGTCTGGATCTTATATATCCTTAGTTTTATGTCATGCATCCTAGCTAATATAATCCCTTCATTGGCTACTAATTGCAGCTGGTGCTAGAAGTAGTAGAGATGCCACAGAGCATGTTGTCCATGAAGGCACTGTACCTCCACTTGGCCACTTTCACTTTGTTCTCCATCTAGCCTGCTGAAGACCTAGAGCTGATCAAAGCCAATAGTAAAATTCCCATTGATTAAGAGGACACTGGATCGGGCAAGAACAGGCGACTACATTTAGTTTCTCTTTTTCAGCATTGGTATTGGTGGTGTTTTTTGACAAGAGAAAGAGAAGAGGTTTCAAAGGAGTGCCTTTCTCACTTCCCTTTGGTCAAGGAGATAATGGTCCTCACACTAGGTTTAAAAGTGCTGGGGAGGGAAATTGTCAGATACTGAAGACATTTTAAACAGTTTCCAGCTTAGTGAGTGAGGGACTAAAGGATAAGGAATAATTGCCTACCATATGATCTTAATAATAAAATCTTTGTTTCTGGTTGTCCCATGAAATAGGAAAATTGAAGCAGTAACAACATTTATTAGAAGGACCAGTTGCATTTTGTATATGGTAAATGCTGATGCCTTTACTGTAAATTAGGCATTTGCTAAATAGAAATGCTTTTAAAACAGTATAATCCTTCACTGTCCCTCGAGGACAAACAACTAGAGAACACTGATTGCAGAAATCATTTAGGTCATGCAAATCAAGTTACAGCAGTAGCATTTCATGCAGTGAGAAGGGAAGGGTAGACTGTCTTATTAAGAGGCATTGCAATGATAAAATATGATTAAAATGACTTAGAAGAAATTACCAAGTGGGGGTCAAGAAGGACTAGTGGGGGAAGCTGATTATGGATGTGTGCTTTTAAATGGACTAATTTTAAGCAAGTATTGTTTATCAACATCAGGCATAAATGGTGTAGCAATAATCAGACCAAATTACGTGAGAATTATAGCCCTTACAGTGGCTGAAGGTACTTTTGATGCCTTTTTACACAAAACCAGTGTCTACACAATGTCATAAGAAGCTTACTGAAACGTGTTCACAAAAAATTACGATCAGCTTTCCTCTTGAGTCAAGTTTAAATGTCACACAGAGACATATCAAGTTACTCAACACTGTACAGGGTAAGCAGAAAGCAACAAAAGGCGCTGCAGCTAATGCTGCTGCAGTGAGCTTTATTGTATAGAGAGGCAAGCACTGTCATTTGCAGATACTGAAGATGAATTTCTCACACACTGATGCTGTTTTACCAGCTTAGCTGAATGAAGACAATGTGTAATTCTTCCTTTAATAGAGCTAAAGAATAAGGAATATTATTGTGTAGCAATACCTGGAGGAGGAATATTCGATGTCCTGTTTGACTGGTTCCAGTAGGGAGTATATATAAACACTTCATGACTTAAAGTACTAGCTGTTCAGTATTACTGCATAGCACCACTGAGAATTACCTCTTTATAAACTGATGGTTATAAACCAGACTGAACAACAATCTGTCTCTTGGCAAACACTGAGAACAATTTTCTGGGTTTCCCCTTCCCCCTCCCCCCCTGCTTTATTTTTTATAATTCTTTCCATTTACAGTTTTCTAAGATTTTTGTACTGAAGAGCCAAAGAGAGTTCTGGTATATGTGGCTGTAACTCTTAAGGTCAATGACACTGAAGTCTAAGCGTGTGCTTATGCCAGATCTGAATATGAGCTGGTGTGGCTAACTCAAAACTAGGTGCTGAAGAATACTTATTTTTGACAACCTCTAATAGCACTCATTTGGCTGACTACCAGACTGTCTCAGCTGCTCACCAGTGTGCCAAAACAAAAGGAAAATGCAAGGATCTTGGTAGTCTGCTATTGGTAGTCTGTTTAAGAGAATAATGGTAGCCATCAGAATGAAAGGGAGTACCTGTATCAAGGGAAAAGTTGCAGCTGAGTAAGGATTTTCTAAAGCAGTGGTTTTCAACCTTTTTTGTACCCCCTGCCCGCAGGCCCCAGCCTGTGGGGCAGGGGAAAGGGTGGTGTGGGTTATGGGGGGCCCCAAGCAGCCCCTCGCAGGCTGGAGCTCTGCCAGCCCGCACAGGAAAAGCTACGGTTTCCCATGTTTTTCTCCTTTAAAGGAGAATCCATTTCTAAAGTTTGTTCACCACCCTTTCATGCATTCTTGTGACCCACTTTTGGGTGATGACCCACAGGTTGAAAAACACTGTTCTAAAGAACTTAGTAACTGTTCAGGTGTTACTGCAACAATACAGGAACAAGTGCCACATTGAAAACTGAGGATAAAAGTCCAGACTGGAACCACACCCAAAGAAGTAAATAGAAAAGATGAGAAGACCACACGAAAAAAGAACTGATAAGAGAGAAATAATAATAACAATAACAATAATCATAATAATAATACAAAGACTGGAAATGTCAAAATATAATAAGGAAGAAAGGGAAAGAGTCAGACCAAGGGTAACTCACAGTAGAAATATAATCAAAAATAATATTTTAAAGTCATTTAATAGTGTGAAAAATGGCCTGCAGGCAAGTTAGTACTATGGTGCATCCTCATCTATCTTTAAACATTTAGCTACAACCATTTCATGTGCATAACTTGTCACAACCAGTAAGGTATCTAGGCTATTAAATGGGCAGCATCAATAAATTTTACTACATAAAATGACATTTTATAAAGGTAGGGAGTCACTTTGGTAATGTTTTCCATATTTTGCCCTCTCGATTCATTGGTTCATTACTCTAATCAGGTTAGCAGTACTGTAAGGCTCCAATGTCAGTGACTTCATGCATTTAACAAAAGTGATCCATATTTAAGCATTTTGCAATAAGTAATTGCAAAAAGGAACATTCTGATATAGCAGCTGTCAGAGTGTGATGAAAGTTAATGAAAAACATTTTAATGGAGATAGAGTTTATTTGAAATAGCTAAAATGTTCACAGCTTGGACGGGGAAGTAGTTTACATGGGACACAGGCCTCCTACAGGCCTGTGCTACTGATGAATGAAACGGTTTTCTTGTTAAGTCAGTAGAATGCATTCAAACCACAAAATAGTTGTCTTGATTTCAGTCATAACAAACCTCAGGGATTTAGGATTATTGTTTGGACCCTATAACAAAGCGCTAATCCCGGGTGGGGGGGTGGCCACAACACCCCCTGGTGGTCACTCAGCCCTTGCTTGGTCTGCCCTACTCAGGAACTCTCCCCTTTGTTTGCCTACCACACCTTGATGTTATAGTCTAGTCCAGTGGTTCCCAAACTTTTTCTTATTGTATACCCCCTTCCAGATTTGCCAGCTGCCCGGATACCCCTACTACCAGCATACATTTTATATTTTAACCCCTTAAATGCCTATTATTATAATGAAAATTAAATCTGCCATTACACAATTTCTCCAACATACCCCCAGAGATATCTTGCATACTTCCAGGGGTAGATGTACCACTATTTGGGAACCCCTGGTCTAGTCCTTTGAAGGAAGGGAGGCTGCCCCAGGGCTTTCCAAGCCTGGTCTCACTTTCTAGCTCACAGGCTAACTGCATGTCTTAGGGTACCTGGCCCTAACCCAATGCTGGGTCACCCCTTGGCCCTTATATCCTTGTCAGGATTTGGTTTTCCCTGTATCAGCTCCCTCTTTCTTTTGGCTGGTTCCCATAGTTTAGGACCATGGCACTGGACCTGACTTCTAGGTTCTGGCTCTGGGCCTTCTGGCCTCAAACTCTGCCCTGCTCTGGTCTAGTTGCTCTGTCAGAACGCCCTGAGCCTGCCCCACAGGGACTGTGCCCCTGGGGCACTAATGGGACCTCCAGACTACAGAATGCAAACTTAAACATTAGTCCACTAGCTCCAACATAACTCCCCAGCCCACTGGCTGTCTGCAGTCCTCCATTTGAACTGCATCTCCTCTATCAGGCATCTGTTCCTTTCTTGGCTTTCCACAGGAAAGCAGGACTTCCCTCTGGCTCTCCTCAACTAGCAGTCCACTCTTAGGGCACGTTCCTCCTTGGCCTCCAGGACCAGACTGCCCCCTCAGTAGCTCAGGGCATGTGTTTATATGGCTCCCTGTCCTGCCCCTTGCTGGTCACCTGTGTCCCTGAGCTGCCACAGGTGCTTTCTGATTTGGCTTACTGCAGCAGCCTCAGGGAGGCTCCTTGCTGCTGAGCTCTGCAGTGTTTCTATGCAAGCCTCTGGCTCCTGATGTTTCTGTTGCTGCTGACTCTGTGGTAAGTGCTCACTTGAGTCTTTTCCACCCTTAAATCTGCACCTGGGGGCTTGTCTGGCCAGTAGGCCCTGGGGTTTGCTCCCCCTTCTCTGTGAGGGGATAGGGGCTTCATTACAGACCCACCTCTAAAAACATCAGGAGAAAACCCTGTGCATGGGAGTGCACTAGAACCCAATGTACAGCAACCATCTCTAAATACCATAGTTATATTAACATAATCTGTCATCATGAAATACAGTTTCTAAGGTGGGGATTGGATTAATTAATTCCAGTTCCTCAACACCCAATTAACCTGCCTCCACCCTTTAAGCCACTATCAGCATAGCTCAGAGTTGAAAATACTGGTTTACTTAAAATTAATTGATGACTATGCTCTACAGTTGTGTTAGAGGAAGAATTTTTGCATTACATTCTTCATTTGGTCTTGCTCCACTCCCTAAGTCTTGGCTCCGAGGATGTTTATTCAGCACCTTCTTTTCACACAACTTGCGCCAACAAAAGAGGCAACTTATGGTTGGCTGTTGTGGCTCAGTTCTCTGGCTGCATGGGTCTCAGCTAATGGATGTCTGTTATATAGTGTTTTTGCCTGTCCACAGGTCTTTAATTTTGCAAAAGGAAGGGAAGTATCATTTCCCCCATTTACAGAAACTAGGGAAATGAAGTTACAGAAAAGTGAAATGACCTTGGTCATTTGTAGATCTGGGGATAACCACTAGATCAGGCCACAACCTGGTGAAACAGTTTTAATGTGCAGGGTTATTTTTGCAATTGACGTAGTTCCTCAGAACGTCTTTTGTATAAAATGTTTGCGTGTAAATTACCGTCTTGTATTTGCAGTGGTACATCCTCTTGTACACACAAATGGGGCATCTAGGCAACTAACTAAAATGAAAACAGAACTCCAGTAATCCACTGTTTGCTTTAATCACCACCTAATTTACAATGAAACATAATTCAAAGGCCTAAACTATATCTTGGTGGTACTCAGTATATGAAATAAAACAATTTTTATTTAATTCATTTCAAGTACTTTATTATAGCAGTTTGTATGGTGGGGATGTGAAACTTTCTTGCAATAGTATTATACAGTTTGGGACTGATTTCTCTCTCTCTCTCTCTCTCTCTTTCTTTCTCTCTTTCTTTCATTCTTTCAGCCACCAGTTCTCAGAACACCCAGAGCCTTAAAGAGATCAAATTTTAATTTTACAATTCATATCTAATTACTAGGTCATTTTAATACCTATGTAGTAAAGAATTTCAGGCTAAGAAAACAAGTTTTATTTCATTCAAGTACTTTATTATATCAGGCTGTTTTACCTCAGTCTTAATCACCAGTAAAAGGAAAAGAAAAAGCATTACCGCAAGGTTTTTATTCCCTTTTATCAACTGTTTGTAAATCTTTTGGTATGTGATGGGTTGGGACTGTTGTGTCTAAATATCTGGGGAAATGTACAGTTCACTGTAGTATCGAGAGAGCTATACTTGGCAGTGAGAGTTTCTGGGTAAGAAAGTTTGTTAGTAAGAGTTTGATCATTAGAATTGGCCCATTGGTGAGTTTTGAAAGCCTGGACAATCACTGGTCAGACTAGATGATCTGCTCAGGTCCCTTCCGACCCTAGAAACTATGAAACTGGTAGCCATCTGTTGTTGTTTCTATTTTCTAATAAACCTCAAGGAAATTAGATGCACAAATTCCATATTTATTTGAATCCAAGACAACTCTGAATTTAAGACAGTCCCCCAATAATTAGATTCTATGTATAGATTCTATACAATAAATCTGTTAGAATCTAATTATTGGAGGGTCATCTTACATTCATCCCCCCACTGTTGCAGTGGGGAAAGCAGTGGCAGGGGGTAGATTGTGGAGGGGTAGGTGGTGGCGGAGGCAGTAAGGGGGCAGGTGGTTGGGGAGACAGTTGGGGGGCAGGCAATAAGGGACATAATAGAAGGGGCAGGTGGTCAGGGATTTAAATAGCTTGACCCCTGCCCATTGCCCCTTGCCCCTCATCTTGGATTTGAGTAAATATGCACATTTTGACAAAATTAATGCAGTATTAGGCCCAAGATTTTGCAAACAAGCCTGGAAATTCAATGTTGCATTTCCTATGGCTTTTGTAATTCAGGCACATTATGGCACAAATATTAAGTTATTATAATTAACACTATATAGCTTAATATAAGAAACGCGACTTTGTTCAGATGGGCAAGTTGCAGTTGCTGTGGGAACCATGTCTTTGAATACTGTATAGTACTGAATTATACCGGTATTTGAAGTGTAATTTAACACTCTGAACTGCACTGAAGGTGATAAAAGCTATAAATATCCTGATTATTTGACATGTTAGTCACAATATTAATCTTGATTATACCCATTAACTTTCTAATTTTTCTAAACAACCATAGGCAAACAAACAAAAAACCTTCCCAAATGTTGTCAGGAAATGCAGCAGCTTTCACACGTGCTCATCTGTTTTTGTAAAGGATCCAAATACCACCTCAGGGAACATTGATTCCTAGGCAGAAGTGCCAGCGTGAAATATGGAGTGTGACTTGAGCCATGACTATAAAAAAAAAAAAAGGAAAGCAGAATTTTCACAATGGTTGGATCTGAATTCACTTGTGAAATGTTCAGGAATCTACCGGGGGGGGCCTCTAGAGGCAGGCTGATGATTGCAAACAGTGTAATCAGCTCTTAGAAGCAGTCTAGCTTGGCATCTACTAATTTGCATCACATCCTCAGAGGTTTGCTATTCACAAAACATTTGTACTATTTTCCATTTTGAAGTTTCTAAATTTAGTGCTGGGTCAGTGTTCCACCTAGCCCCAGGACTCAAGTTCATGAGTCCACCTTTGTGTAAGTTTACAACAAATAGTGCAGTACATCATAACTGTATCACCCCCTGGATATATTCTGTATGGCCAAATTCTTCTTGAACTTAGTTTTCAGACATAGGCTATATGTAGGGGAGATCTACACTTTGGGGCTCAGGTTTAATAGGTTTCACAGATTTCATAGACATTAGGGCTGGAAGG
>NW_017729022.1:25962975-25971144 GCF_001723915.1 Gavialis gangeticus | reverse complement strand
AAGTCTCTTTCTTCCGTAGTGCTAGCCAGCGTAGCACGGCTGAGCCTATAGGATGCTGCCGGTTTTTCTTCCCAAGGTGGAGTTCAGTTGCAAAATGAAGATGAAGGATTTTTATTTCCACATCTCAAGCTACATTACACAGTAACAGAGGAACTCTGGGGATTGGGGTGTTCTCCCAGGGTTGCATTAGACCCAAAGGCAGTTTGCTTCATCCACCATCTCTGGGGAAGAACAGTAGATCAACAGAATTATAGATGCACAATCTCTCCTCCCATTTTTCCTCAAGTCTCCTGGCCAAACTGAGGCATAGTCACCTACTGTAGCATAACTGAGGGGGAGTAGTGCAAAAATAGGTGCCACCAGCAGCAAAGCAATCAGCACTGACACACACAATGCTGCTGTTACACCTCTGGCCCCTCTTGCCCCCTCCTCCCTCATATATCACTGCTCCACATATTCTGATGTGTTTAGGGGCTTCTCGGGGCCCAAAGGGAGGCAGAAGTAAGATTTTACCTTAGATAAGCTGGGTAAGCAGAGATTTTGCACTTCATTCATTGTTTAGCCTAATCACTGCAGCAAACTGCAAAACAGCACTGCACAGAAAAGGAAAGACAATTGCACATATTAGACTAAAGCATAAACTCATAATCCTTTCACTTGTTTCTCACTGTATTTTTTGCTGTCTGTCTGCTCATTATTGAAGGCATTTAAGGTTTAAGCAAGGATTTGGATTTCTTCCCAGCCACTTTTTCTTCCTGCTTAGTCCTGTAGTGAAGTCATAATGCTGAATGTACATCATCACATTAATTTCTCCTCTTTCCTCTCCAATTCTTCTCATAAACTGTTTCCTTTAGAGAATCCTCTCCATGTCCCTCTCCAAGTTTTGGTATGGCTTCTACAGGGCTCTGACATTGGTCTCCTTTTCTCCTTCCACATTTTAATCTTTGAATGGTTTTATCCACAAAAACTCAACTATCATAACTTTGCAGGTGACTCACAGATGTACCTGTCTACTCTAGATCTGTTGCCTTCTGTTCAAACTAAAATTTTGGGCTGTTTCTCTGATACCTCCTTGTCAATATCCAGTCATCCACTCAGGATCAAAACAGCTTTAACAGATCTCTTAATCTCTCTGCTCCCAAACCATCTTCAATATTCCTTTTCCAGTCATTGTGGACAACACCAGCATCCTGCCTATCGCTGGGGCCTTTAACCTGGCTGTCATTTTTGACTCTCTAGGTCCTTACAGCAGTGGGGTTATGTATAAATCCTGCAGAGTCTTCCTGCTTAATATCTCAAAGAAAACATTTTCCATTAATTCACAAAGCTGAAATTTTTGTCCAGGTTCTCATCATCTCATATTCAAAATTACTATAATATCCTTCTCTCTGTCCTTGCAAAAAGAAATCATGCCTCACTTATATCCACTCAGAATACTGCTGCAAAAATTATATTCTTGGTCGATCAGTTTACTGTCACCCCTTTTTGCAGTTCTTCACTGGCTTCCCCTTCTCTGTTATATTGAACAAGCTATTTGTCTTCATCTGCAAGGCCTTCCCTGGCCTGTCCATATCCTACCTGTCCACTCTTGATTCAGTACCAAGAGGTCGACTCCTACCTCTGTCCTGTTCATAATGCCAGACTCCACCACTCACTGCTTAAATATTCTAACCCAGCATTTGCTTCTTCTGTGCTGCCCCTTGTACCTAGGAGACGTTCCAGTAAAAATTCACAAAACAAGCTAATTATCCTCCTTCGGATACCTCCTTTAAACTCTCCTTTGCCCTCATGCCTAGAAAAAACTTGACACCAGTCAGGCCAGTGGAATGCTGAGACTAACCATTTCCTATCACATAGACTTGTATTCCCCATCTGTCTGTATCCACCTGCTAGGGCACTGTGTGTCTTCTGTTCTTGTACAACAATAAAGTACAAAAGGTCCTGCACTAAGTTAGTGCATTTATGCTATTCTTGATACCTGAGCTAGCTTGGGTAGAGTTATCTCTACACAGTAGCACATATCCCATCTAGACATACACTGAGCGAAAATTTCAAAAGAGGGAAGTTCAGGACAGGGCAGGTACTTTTATGGCCTTCCTCTCTGTAGTACCTGAGCCCTTAGGAGGCTCAAGTTTGGGGCAACAGTTGAGAGTTTTGATATTTTAGTGCATCATTTCTTTTTATTCCATGCCATCTGCTTCCACAGAGTCTGCATTTTAATACACCAATCAATGCCAAGGGAAGCAAACTACACTTACTTGCACCACTGTTGATACTGGAATATAAATTATTAAAAAAAACATTGCACCTATTTAGCAGAACAAGATGGTGGTTTTTATTAAGTTGGCAACCAAACTTTATATAACATCTACAGCTCTTCCTCTCTCCTCCCATGGAGAATATTATGAAAAAAAATCCACCAAACAAGCCCCCAAAGAGTGAACATCATAAATGAGTTAAGCACTTGTAGCAGGAATCCTGCAGGACTTGATCTAACTTCAGCCCAAATGTTCTGCCATCAACTCCAGCAATCAGCCATTAGGCCATTACTTCACAGTCAGAGGAGAACACTGTGAGAGGTAGCTTTGGCTCATATACTGAGCATGAATAATAAAGGTTGTAAAATAAACAATGAGTAATAAAGGGGAAAAACAATGATTAAATGTTATTGGTCACAGACAGTCTCTATTGCTCAGTTCTAAACAAATTCCCTTATTTTTTGATTGGCTAGCTGTCTAACAACCAAAGGCACAATCATCTACATTTCAACACTCAAAAGATAAAGCTATATTTGAATCAGCTACATGTCAGTCCAACAGGGTAACTGATTTGAGGTGATCTGGGAAAAGAACTACTAGACAGAAAGTGCACAGGAATTTTAGGAATTTTCCTTTTGTGCGTGTGGTATCTGTTCTCCTTTTATTTCCCCTCTTTTTTGTTTTTCTTTTAACAGCCCCAGGTGAAATCCCAAATAGTCATTTTTAGCTGATACATTTTGGGTACTGATCACCTGTCCTGAATGTTTGTTTCCATTCAGATTGGTTTCCCTGATTATTTGCGTGGTAGCATCAAGTATCCTTGCGCCTGTCTCTATTTTATTTTCTGTACTTAGGGTACATTTACCAGGAGGTCTGTTTCATAGTTTAATGATAAAATTCAGAGAGAACCTCTTTGTAACCAAAAAGTGCCTCAGTAATAAGACTAAATATACCAATTATGCAAGGTCTGTTATTAACATAATCAGAATGTTGACCAAACAGGTCTTTGCTTATCCTTGCAAATCCATCTATTCACAAGTTAGAAATTCCAGCCCTCCAGTTATTAGAAATAGCAGAAAACATGAAAATACAAGAACAAACTCAGAAAGATAGTCTGGAATAGTACCTAGATCAGAAGCCTGGGAAGTAGACTTTTGTAGTGCTGCTGTGCACTGACCTGCTGAGACTTTGAGCAAGTCACTTAATTTCTCTCTACCTCAGCTGATCCATCTTTAAAACAGGTATAATAAGAGCTGGGAACTTAACATAACTATGACTTCTTTTCAACCTCTCTGACTTCTGGGGTTATTTAATCCACAGTAGCAACTGTACAGTAAATCTGGCAACTTTTTTTAGCTAACCACCCTCCATGCTGGACTTGTACTCCCTGAGCACAATGAAGATGCCACCTAGTTCTAAAAAATGGTCTGCATGATTTGCACTCAAGTGCCGCATCTAGATGAGCGCAGATGTTTGATTCCCTGGGGACAAGTAGCAGCGGCATGCCTTGCGCTACTGCTACTTGTCTCTGGGGAATGCCCATGCCACGCATGCTATGATGCATGGCAGGGTACCCCAATGAGGTAAGGAGGCTGGGGCATGCAACTTTACTGGCCCCAGCAGCCTTACCTGGAGTCGTGGGAGAGTCGGGGAGTTGCAGCCATGGCTCTCCTGTAGCTGGGAGTCTGGCCAGCAGCTGGAGCATAGCTCCTGCCAGCCAGGCTTCAGTTTAGGGTGGTGCACGCTGCTGCCGTGTGTGCCACCCTGTTGGTTTTTTTGACGTGGTCAACCCCCATCCCCTCTCCTCCCTGCACTGCAGGGTAGCAGCACGAGGAACACCTGCATGTGTGGTGTGGGGCACCACATACCGCACATCCATGCTCATCCTGACACGGCCAAGGTTTCAGACACAGGGGACGCAGGAAAGAGATGGAAAGAAGAGCTCTGGGAAACTCTGAAGAGAACCTTGCAGTGTGCAGAAAAGTGTTCTTGGCTCCCAGGACAAGCACTATACAAATATCCAGACAGACAGTGAAATAGTATGGCATGGTAGACAAAAGAAAAACCAGAAGTCACAAATTTTGATAAAACTTATGACTATCAAAATGTTAAGTGAATCACCCAAGCTTTTTCCAAGAGCTTATAAGAGTGGTGAGGCTTGCCTGAAAAGGCACCACATCAGTTCAACATACTATATTAAAAGAAATCAATGACATGAATAAGAACTTTGAAAATTTCTCTTCCTGCCTCTCTCTTCAACCATATTCTAAAAGCTTCCAACATAGTATTCTTTCTTTCAGTACCCTGACAGTGTTTCCTGAAGGCTTTTCCAGGACCTTCTACCATAATTACTTTGAAATCCACAGTGATTACTGTAGACTCTTCTTAAAAGAATATCACAAAAATTAGTAATGCAACTGTTTTTTACATAGACTTAGGAGGAAGGCATGACACTTTCTGATGTTTCTGAGCAGCAGAAATCTGCTTTAGATCCATGTCTTTTCTATTATGTAATCTAACTGTATAATATATTTTTAATCTTCCTTAAAAATAAGTGCATCAAACTGTATCAATATTTTAGAAGTTAGCAAATCTTACACATGCAAAAAAGGAAGCTTAATCTTTGCTAATCTCTAATGCAAGATATATTCATTATTTATGAAGCTAGCAAAGGGGGAGCTGCTGTTGAGTGGAATCCTAAATACTACACAATAGAAGCCCCAGGCAGCTAACACCATAGGTTTCCATTATTAAAGCTACTGGCCAATCTCCCTAGAGATTAACAGTGAGAGTCCTCAAAAAGTTTATACTTATTAAATGTGAACAGGATTAAGCTAAAATATGAATGAAGATATTTAGCTTTATGTGAAAGTCCAGTTACTGCTCGCAGGCCATCATACCGTATCATTCCCATATTGACTTTCAACAGATCAGCATTTTCCCCTCCCATTTTAGCAGACTTTCTGTATCCAATTTTGCTTTTATTAAATGCAAATAACCTGTGGCAATAGGATACCATGGTAGAGACTTTTACTCGGGACCCTGGGGAATTCCAGGCCTGAATCCAACAACAACTCTAGCTTTTCTCACTTTGGCATTTGTAATGGCTTGTATTTTTGCCTTATGTGATACTAACTTTTATGCCCATAATGCTTGCAAATGACACAAGTCCCAACTACAATGTACTGAAAGCCAAGCTTAATAAGTACTATTTGTTTCTATGGCAAATGAAGAAAACTATATGTATATATATCCTGTATCTTAGTTGGGGAATGTGATGATGAGGGTGAGATCTTTTCCCCATCCATCCAGGGGATCTGCCCAATCTAAAACTAAGACCTATTTTTTGGTTTTCTCTTCCAGGCCTTTTTTGTATCTATTTCTGTTATAATCTCATTTCAGCTCTGTTCACTGTCCTGAGTCAACATATGAGAGCGTTTTCACATTTGTCACTTGTTTGTCTTTCTAGATGCTTATTGGATATCAGTATGGGGTGACTGATGGTCTCTTAAAATCTAGTGGATACATTCCATACGGTGTGGCTTTATAGACATGCCTTTAATAATATGCACATAATTTTCATGTTCAAAGTGCTTTACAAATATTTAGAAATGAAGTATTCTTCTTGTTTTACAGATGAAGCAGAGAAGTGACTTGCCCATCGCTACAAAAGAAATCCAAATCTGAGATTAAAACGGGTTCTCCTAGTCCTGTGCTCAGAACACACCTTGTTCGCTTTTCTAATTACCTTTAAATCTTCCCTAGTATCTTTTGTCCAATATGGAGGGGGTAAAAATCTGGGACATCATTTAAAGTATTGCTCTTAGTTCTCTCTGCTCAGTTTTCTTTCATAGTCATGTGCACTGAGCAGAGAACACCTAAAAAAAAACTCCCAAAGGGTTGAACAAGGGCACACTGTAAAGAGTAAAGACTACTTTGCTACTCCATCTAAAACCAGCTGGAGACCTTTTCAAAAATAGGCTGAAAAGGAAGTGACTGCTGCCTGCCAAAGGAAGAGCTAATTTAAGGATTTGAATTATCTGGAGTATTTTGCCTACTGCTTAAAAAGAATTCCTTCACATGGCTCTTGTACTTTCTTATGTAAAAATTCACAAAACAGAGAGGCATATATGTGATAGAAAATATTTTTACACCCTTGCAGTTCTGAAGTGTTCCAGCTTTCTAAGAACTGGGAAATCTTTTGTTCTTTGGGAAAATATGTTTCCCCTCTTGTCTTATTTACTAAGAGACAGCTGAAGTTATAACTTTAAAGGATTAAGATAAGAATGATAACTATATGAAGAGGAGTAAGATGCTAATAAATTGTTGGGTTTTTTTTTAAATATGTTCAGTAGATTTTTGTCTTTGGATCCTGATTTGTTAAATTCTTAATTCTTTGTCTTAACCACATAGCAAAACCAATGAATTTATTGGTGACAAGAACACAAAACATAAATCTGTTTCTCACAATCCAGGTATAGCAGAGCTATATTTTAACAGAGCAAAGTTTTGATGAAAAAATTTTAACAGTTGCCAGAATTAAAACCTTTTTTTTTTTTTTAAATTGTTGTGCCCTCTAGTTCTCCTGTATGAACTATGTAATTAATACTGAATTCAATAAACATTTCATTTTAAAAACATTCTGATTTTTTTTTAAACATCGGAAGTATCAGAGGATCTTGGTAACATTTTCAGGTGACCTGGATGGTGACTTTCTAGGATGCTGTTCTGGGATCCAGACTTCATCCAAGCTATAACTGAGTGGATGCAGAATTCAACTTTTCATACAGCTTAAAAATGCTGAGTTACAGAATCTAGGTCAAGGGGATGTGCCAGTGGAATAGTGTCCCAGAGGAGATCAAGTGAATCCAGAATCTGACCATCTTTAGGAATTGTTGCAAATCCTTCCTCTTTGAGAGAGCCTTTCTACCATGAGTGATTCTTACAATAAAAATGCCCTTTCTGCTCCCAAATCCTAACTCTCAACCCCCTAAGCCTCCTACCCGCTGCAGACTTTTGACCCTGGAAAGGGAGATATGCAGAAGACTGTGGAAGGTCCTCTAGGGCTCCAGTTACCAACTCGTAAGTGGTATGGGCAGCCTCTGTGGTACATGGCAGATTGAGAAGGGAACAGGGAGAACATTGGCAGATAGGGCAGGGAGCAAAAAGCAGAGTAGAAGACCAGGCAGAGGCACAGGTTAGGGAAAAGAATGCAGAGCAACATATTGAGCAGGGGAAGGAGATAAGAGCGGCAATTGAGGAGGGTGCAGGGTTTAGCTTGTGACATATCTGCTCTAGGGACTTTGCTATTGATACTGGTTTTATGGAGAAGGCTTTCAGATGCTCCAGGATACAACTTCAAACTTGACATTTAAGACACTGAAAACTCCTTTGCACCTGAGCTCCTTTACTCATAGAATAATCTCACTGGATGGATATTTCACATGAGCAAAGTTACGCATGGACCTCAGTGTGGGTAGACTCATGGCCTCAGATATTTGCAGCTCAAGTTTCAGTCTGTGGTCATAAAATGTACCTCCCAAAGCCTTCCCCTGAATTCTTCAGCAAAAAAAAAGTTAGGTCAGAAGTTGATTTTTCTAATGCAAGAAAAAATAATGAATAATTTCTGGGATTGTGTTTACATACCATAAAGTAGCAGGAAAAGGTTCAATGCTCATTTATGCTCCTTTAAGGCACTTCTAAAAGCAAATTTAAAACTGCATTATGTCTAGAAATACGTTTCTAAAAACTGATTATATTCCTTGCTCAGCTATATTGACATGATTTCAGATATATTGCATTTCCCTTTGTTGTTACTTTTTTTAAATTTGTGCATTTCCATCCATATCCTTAAGTGTAAACCCTAAAGGCACCAGTGGGCACATCTACACTTGCAGTAAGGCATTGTAGG
>NW_017729022.1:25950809-25957975 GCF_001723915.1 Gavialis gangeticus | reverse complement strand
TCAGATATATTGCATTTCCCTTTGTTGTTACTTTTTTTAAATTTGTGCATTTCCATCCATATCCTTAAGTGTAAACCCTAAAGGCACCAGTGGGCACATCTACACTTGCAGTAAGGCATTGTAGGTATGGCACATTAAGTTTAGTACCTGTAATAACAGGTACTAACTGAATGCACAACAACCACAGCTACTGTGCTGTAGCACTGGCACACACCTTTTTAGTGACACTAATGTGCAGTAGACTAATTCTACTGTGCATTGGCACAATAGCATGGCTTTGTCATGACGCAGTAATGCGCGGTAGAATTAATCTACTTCATATTTAGTGTCTTGTATAAACACGCCCATTGAGCAGTAGAATTAGACAGCAGTTGAGGATGGGATTTGGGGTATTCACATCTCTTTTATGCATCATTAAGTGGTGACTCCCTGTGCACTTAATGTACCTCTTACTACTATATGAGAAATTCAAATGAAAGAAATCAGATTGCTACAATGTACTGACTTGTGGCTGTAAATGAGAGTGTAACCACTAGTGCAGAGAAGGCCTCAAATGAACTGGAGTTTCTGAAGATTCATAGGGAACACATACAAAGGCATCAAAGCTGGCAGGAAAAAAAATTAACAACTTAGGGAGGAAAACTGGCTTTTAAGATGATACTGAATACTGCAAAATGACACATGGCCTACAGAGGATAAAAAATAATGAAGAAGAACAGCAGGGACTGCAATAAAACTTGATTGAAATGACTGAACCATGCAAGCAAGTTGTTACAGTGCTAGCCACCAATACTTCTGGTAATTGAGTGACAATGGATGTTCAGATATTGGCTAAAAGTGGGGTAATTTATTGCTTAATGTTCTGTTATACTATTGTTTACTCGTCAGCAAATGACCATCCTATTAAAGTAGTCAAATCACAGATTCATTAACTCACTTTTACAGCAAAATCATAAAGCATCCCCTGGCAATCTTTTAATGATTTGTTGTGTGACAGAATAGAGGCTAGGAAAAATGAGAGTCTGAGGCATTTGTGAAATTATACCAGGTCTAAACCTGTAACTGTGCTCTTAGTCCCATTAAAGATTACAGACCTTCTGTGGGTCAAATGTGTGTCAAGACAATAAAACCTTTTTCCCAAGCTGTGGATGATGTGGCAGTTTATTCTCCTGTGTGCATATAAACTGTTATTTGGTTCCAAGCATTGATATAGGCATTGTTCTTGGAGGTAATCAGAAAGTCGGAGGTAATTCCAGGGTGCTGTGGCACCTGAGGATACCTTGAGATCCTTTCAAGGGCACTGCAAGGTACCAAGCAATTTTAGCGCTGTGGGTGTGCAAACATGTTTTACAATATAAACCCAGAGTTTTCAACTAGGAATCCATGGCATTAAAAACATTCTGACCTGTTGTTGCTTTCCTGAGCACTTCACAACAGGAGAATTATGCTATTATTTCTCTGTAGTAAAAAAAAAAAAGTGAAAACAAAGACCTGGCATTTTTCAGGGGTGCCTTGAGTCTAAAAAGATTGAGAGTCACTGATGTACAGTCCTAAGCAACTATTATAGTGTTTGAAGAAAAGTATTAGATATTGTGAAGTTGATTTTTATCTCTCTTCCACCAATGTAATTCCAGTGACTTCAGTGGAGCGACTCCTGATTTACTTCGATTTAAGGAAAATCAAACCTTATATGACACAGCCTGTAGCATGCCAGCCTATTTCTAACTATGGCTAAAATAAGAATTTCTACAAAAGAGGTATATATTGCTAATATTTTTTTAAATTTTAAAACAGGAAAAGAATTGATCTCTTTAGGTCTTTTGCTTTTCTAATTGATGACATACTGTATCTGTCTATGTGCCCATGTGTTTGGAGCACAACTAGACTAGTTTTAATCTAGCTTGCACAAGTAATAATACCAGTGAAGATGTGGTGACACAGGCAGAGGCAGATCCAGATTTTTAAAAAGGGGGGTGCAGGAACACTGACCGCCACCACTGCAGGGGTGGCTCCATCTCCCATTCCCAGTCTCCTCCCTCACCAAGGCAGGCAGATAATGCTGCAGAATCAGCAGATGGGGACCCCATTTTAAATGCCCAGCCTGAAGCAGGTAAAAATGCCAACCTCCCCTGTCCTTTGTGCTCAGTGGCACATCCCTCCCTTCCCTTCCCATTCTTCCCTTCCTTGGCTTACCGCTTCCACTGTCCCTGACTGACTTGGGAGTAGGGAGAGCCCCAGAGACCTCTCTGTTTACACCTCTGGACCCTCCTGCTGCTGCTGCTGCTCCTGGCCCGCCCAGCCAGGGCTGTGGGGAGACTGCAGGGAGCCAGACTTGGTCAGAAACAGTGACAATGGCAAGGGTGGTGGCTGCAGGCAGGTTCCTTCCTCCCACTCCTGGGCTGGTGGGGAACACTCAGGGGGACTGGGTGGGAAGAACACACTGTCTTCTGCCAGTCCTTGATCAGCCAGTAGCTGTGGCATCTGAGTAAGGAGGGGAATGGGAGAGCAGGGGAATATACCACTGTACATGGAAAGGAACAGGGCCGGATTCTTACCGGTTTAGGGGTCTTCAAAGTCCCTGACTGCTGCTCACATTTCCTTCCTATCTCAGGTCTCTCCCATTATACCTGAATGGAAATTATTTTACCACCCTACATTTGATAACCTGTTGCTTTGCTTGCATGTTTTATTTTTGGAAAGGTTTATTAAGCTAAGTTGGAAAGGTGGGCTATAGAACAGTTGCCACAATGCATCCAGCTATGGGTCCAGTCCTGAAAATATTTTATACATGCGGCTTCACTCATGGAGGACAAATCTACTCATGTGACTAGTCACTCCTTCACAGGATTAGGCCCTGAAATCTTAATGTGCTCTGCAAGGTCACACTGTGTTCTGCACACTGTTTTTAGCACTAAAAAAAGACACTTTGATTGTTTGACAGCACTCAGCTATTCAGCTGAGATATTACTCTCAAAGCAATGTATTATCCTGCAGAATATTAATCAAGACATGTGTATATACTTTCTCTTTTGAAATGAAGAGTGCAACTTTTGCCTGAAGGAGTCACTGAGGCCACTACCCTCTCCTCATTCAAATCATTTATCAACAGTCATTTCTTCCTTGATGCATGTAAGAAACTAGTTGGCTAATAATAGCTCAGTAAAGGCATTGTGGGGAATAGTTAAAGCTCTATCTATATAAATCTCCTTCACTCTTCTTCCAAAGCTACCAATTTTGAGCTTTGGAGGGCAGGACCCATAACTAAAATTTTGCCCTCACTAAAGATAGCAGATACATTTTGCCTCCCCCCCCTGTCTTTCTGTATGTGTAGAAAGCACTCTCCATGTTTGGGGGTGGGGTCCACAAAATCAGATGCAATTGAAGAAACATGGGGAAATTCAACTGATTCCTTATAACCTAAGTAGGTGTCAGCCATGGAAAAAAACCAGAAAAGACACAATGATGATTACTAAAAACAAGGACAGGAATTGCCAATGAAATCTTAGCCCAAGGGTGCTTAAACTGTAAGCCATGGGTCAAACGAAGGGCAGAGTTTTATAATGTAGCTTGCATCAGCTGTATTTTTGTTGGAGGGGGTGTGGCTTCTGTGATGGCTGCCAAAAATGAACAAGCAGAAAACCTTAAAATATTTCCTTCTCAGTCTACTATGTCTACTATATGCAACATTCTAGTCTCTCCCAGTAATATAAAGGATCTTAATCCACATTTGTAGCCGTTCTGTTTCAGTAGCATTCCCGGGTTACAATTGTCTTCAGTCACTTAAAACAGTAATCCATAGTTTTACATCCTCCCTCATGGATTCCGTAAACTCCCGTACCTAAAACTATCAGGTCCTTCCATACTCAGACAGCTCATCCTCATTCCTCCTACTTCAGCATTTCAGATGCTTCTCCGGGTGGCTACCCTAGCTGGCAGCTATTCCTTGCTGAAACACTGGTGACTGTCTCTGGCCAGGGAATGCTTGTGTGTCCCTGCTGATGTTGGCATTAGTGTGGGAGATGGGTCTATTTCGGTTCTTTAGTTGTTGGGTCGCTCCTTTGATGACGGGGAGGCTGTGCGTGGGCAAAGGCAGGCTGCTGCTGTGGGCTGGGGCTGGGAGGCTCTTCTTGGCAGAGGGCTGGGCTGGGCTGGGCTGGGCTGTGCTGCACTCAGGGTGGCAGCACTGGGAGGGGGGTTGTGAGGGCTACAGTGAATTTTTGGGTGGCTGCAGCCCCTCCCAGTAGCCCCTCTCCCAGTGCCGTTGCCACCACCTGGCCCGAGCACAGCCTGGCCCAACACCTCTGCCAGGCAGAGCCCAGCACTATCCCAGCACCAGCTTGCAGTGGCAGCCCACCCCACCCTACATGTAGGTCTGGAAGCTTTAGATAAAGTGCCCCTGCCACCAGAAGCAGTACAACAAGCCTCTGCATAAGTGATCTATAATCTCAAGGTTCCTTATGATTCTTCCCCAAGCTTGAATGGTCAGGTAGCACAAGTATCTAAAAATATTTTCTTTCATTGCCAGTTAACTATGAACATATCCCCTTCCTCCCAGTTGAGGGCTTGTCTACAGTGGTTGCCCCCAAGCCAGACTCCTGCAAGTCACTGCAGTTGAATGAAAAGCTGGCCTCAGAGGTGGGTGATGTGGACAACCACCCAGAGCACCATGGTCAGGGGACAAGTAGTGCGTGTGCACGCGCGCGCGCGCACACACACACACACACACACACACGAGCTGCCTGCACTGACAGTAGTACTCTTCCCCTGCTCTGCCCCACCCCACCCTACCGCAGCCAATCCCTGCCCCAGACAAGAGGAGCAGTGCCCAGCCCACCCTCTGCTCAGGAGGACCAGGCTGGGAACACATGGGTAGGGTGGCATCTGCTCCAGTTCACCCATCTTGAAGCCACCTGCAGCAGTGCTGCTGACATGGGGGGGGGCACCAAAATACAAGTTTGTGCAGGGCACCATTTTCCCAAAGGCCAGCTCTGTTTGAAAGTACAGACAAATGCAAATACTAGTCTCTTCCATGGCTTAGGCTGTGAATATACCAGAGCTTTTTATGCTGGTTCCCAGAGAGCTTTCAGAGGAGTTAATTAACTCCTCTCTGACACCACATGGGTGTCACTGTACCACTTCCAATTTAGGACCTAGGATGTAAAAAGAAGCATTTGAGCATGCTGCTGCCTGGCACCATAATTTTGCAGTGCCGATTTGCTGCTGGACTTTTAGTCCACAGCTAGACCCCTAGACACCAGGAATGCTTTTGTCCATCATATCTCACAGCATGTTTGAATGAACCACTGTCTGACCTGCTGAATTTGTGAATGGACAAACCCTGACAGTCTTTATAGAATACTGCAACACTTTCTTCTTTAGAAAAGGCTTTCTACCATACTGACAATACTCACAGCAGTGACATCCCTTCTACCCAAAAATACCAAACAAACAAAATACCAGAAAGTTATAAACCTTCAAAAATATGTCTGTAAACTTTAAAAAGTCAAAAACAAAAACCCTACCCTAAGCAGTTCTTTTTACCATGATAGGAGATGTAGCAGAGAATCCACGAAGTCCATTAGGGAGTTTGCTGTTGCTATTAGTTTTGCATGGAACTAGTAACAGTGATGGGTGGCAGTTTAAAACATTAAAATAGACTTGAATATATTCTGCAAACAAAGAAGTGTTGTTTGGGATTAGCCTGTAACTGGATGACCCTACAAAATGATTCACTAACTTGGCTGTTTCCCAGGACTGTTCCCTCATAGACATGGATCTTTTGTAATCTTAGCCATGAAAATTGTAGCTAACTCTGGTAGCCAATTTTTTTTAAAGGTTTGCAACCAAAACCAAACTAATTTGTCTCTACCATGATTCTTCTAGTTACTAATTTCCCAATGTGTTAAAGAGGGTCATTGGTGACACGGAGAGGGTGCATGCGGGTGCACATGCATGCCCTGAGTGTTGGCAGTGCACCCCTTGCAAAAAGGCACTGCCAAAAGTGTCAGCAGTGCCTGTGGGTGGTTGCTGCTTACCACTACCCCCTCTCGCCGCCGGCATCTGTCAGCAGTCCATGATCGCCATTGGCCACCACTGACACTGTTGGCGGTGTCTGCGGGTGGTTGCCGACCACTGGTCGGCACTTGGCCCCCCTGCCACCGACAGCACTACGGCTGCCTGCGGCAGCTTCCCCACTTGCCTTCACCACGCTCCCATTACCACCAGTGCTGCCACCTGCGGGTGCTCGTCATGCCCCCCCAGCCTCCAGGGGACGTGGTGTTCGTGAAGACAGTATTCATCTTTCTTAGGTCCTTGTACAGTCTCCATCACTGTGTTATTTGACCACAATATAGCCTTTAAAGTGCTCATCTTCACAAAGCTCCTGTGGAGAAGAGAAATATTAGTAGACCTATTTTACAGATTGTTTCTCTGTCTCAGTTCCCTAACTAAGCTGCCCTAGTTTCATAGTTTCTAGGGTCAGAAGGGGCCTGAGTAGACCATCTAGTCCGACTCCCTGCCATGGCAGGAAAGAGTACTGGGGTCAAACGATCCCACCAAGGTGTACATCTAGCTTCCTCTTAAAGACTCCCAGGGTAGGAGCCAGCACCACTTCTCTTGGAAGTTGGTTCCAGATCCTAGCTGCCCTGACCGTGAAGTAGCACCTACTGAAGTCTAGCCTAAATCTACCCTCTGCCAGCTTGTGACCATTATTCCTGGTCACTCGTGGCAGTACTCGGGGGAACAGGGACTTCCCCAGTGCCTGCTTATCCCCCCTGACTAGTTTGTAACAGGCCACTAGATCCCCCCTCAGCCTTCTCTTCTGGAGGCTGAACAGGTTCAAGTCCCGTAGCCTCTCCTCATAGGGCCTGCCCTGCTGCCCCCTGATCATGCAAGTGGCCCTCCTCTGGACCCTCTCCATGTTGTCCACATCCCTCTTGAAGTGCGGTGCCCAGAACTGGATGCAGTACTCCAACTGCGGCCTGACCAGTGCCGCATAGAGGGGGAGGATCACCTCCTTGGACCTGCTCGAGATGCATCTGTGGATGCATGACAAGGTATGGTTGGCCTTCCTGACTGCCTCCCTACACTGCCGGCCCATGTTCATCTTGGAGCCAATGATGACTCCAAGATCCTTTTCCGCCTCTGTGCTGACAAGAAGGGAGTTC
>NW_017729022.1:25945389-25950694 GCF_001723915.1 Gavialis gangeticus | reverse complement strand
GGCTCCTCCTTCTTACCCTTTTTGAAGATGGGAACCACGTTGGCCCTCTTCCAGTCCTCTGGTCATACAAGAACAGAAGTGTTTTCAGCACTCTTAGAGTACCTAGGAGTCTCTTGTCATTGTTCATCTTGCTGGGGTCACCTGACACCCAGTTATCTTTCCTGTTTTGTGCAGGGGGCTGGACCCGATGATCTTCTGAGGTCCCTTCTGGCCTTACAATCTATGAAGCTAGGTTAGTAGAATATTTCATTGTAGCTGAACAATCAGAGCTTCTTTTGAATACTCCAATATTCCTCTTTAGTTTGTTTTTACTTACTTTTATAGGTCTCCCAGTTGCCTTTTATACCACACTATTTATATTTGCTAATATCCAGCATCCACGTTTTTCTTCTGCTATGCTTTTTTGTCTCAACATAACCACTTTTTCTGTGGTCTCATACCTTCTATTCTTTGCTTTGTTTAGACTAAAACAAGCAGAACTGCAGTTGTAGTTCCATAACTTTTTCCATTAACATTACCACTTTGATGCTGTAGGTGTACCTGAAAGTACTTTATTTTTTTCATGCAGTAGGTGCAATCATTTTTGTGTTTTTCTCTATTGACCTATGTAAAGCAAAACTTGCGTAAAAGACCATCATTATTTTGCAAACTTCTATCTTTAGAGGCCACCCTAATGTATTGAATCCATTCTTGTTCTACTTTGATTGGAAGGTGATTTCAGTTAAACCACTAATCTGAATTCATTCTTTAATGAATGTCTGGCAGAAAAGCAGAGTAGACAGTAGAAACAGCTTTCATAAGCAAGTTGAAAAATAGCTGCTATACCTAATAATGTCCTCCATAACCACATAACAAGATTCACTTGATACCCTCATTCATGCTCAATCACCAACATAGCAGAGAAGGTAAAATATCAGATATATGTGTTTCTTTCTTTCCTATCAGCAATTACAATAACTTTAAATCAGCACTGGAAGAAAAAAATTAAAATGAAAAAATATAAACTTTTAAAATGTGTTTTTTTAGAAAACTTCTGGACCAGCTGGCCACCTGACACCTCCACTCCCTAAGATACTGTAACTAAAGTAAAATGTAGAGGTGGCCTAAAACTAGGAGTTTACCCAACTTGATTTCTGTGAACATTTCTCCTAGCAAGAATATAAAATCAAGTTTTTTATGTTATCACCATGTAATGTCTGTATCCTTGGTAAGCCACCTAATTGAGGGGCTTGCTTGTGCACACCTATTTTTTCAGTTCTATTAAATACTGAATTATCTACATTATAACTAATATGACCTTTATTTCTCTTTCTTCCTATACTGTAGTTGTAGGGTCCTGCCTATCACAAGTGTGGTGAGATGAACTATGTCATCAGGGAAGTACCTCCGGAGGAAGATTGGTGTTGTCAGCTCTTCTGTTGTTCCATGATACAGTGTTTTTTTGTGGGCAGTCTCTGAGACCTATATTTTAACATTTTACATTAAGGACTCCACACCCACTGTTTTGTGGCTAGAGTGCTAATAAGTTCTTAAATTTTTTTTTTAAATATAGCTGGTAGGAAGTTGTAATACTCAATATTAAAAACAGTTTAACCACTTCATATTTTTCTTCCTTCATTATTACTACGCTACACAGCATAAAATATTTCCTTCTCCATGCTCCCTCCCATTCTAACTGACATATATATTGATGGAGAAAGCTTAAAAAGAAAGGAGAAGGGGAGTTCCTCCTCCCTATTAAAGACACTTCCCATGGGGTAACAAAGCCAAAAGAGCATAAAAAGTACCTAAAATCAGATTCCATCTCAGGATGCAAAGAATTCCCTTGGTACAGCCACTGCTGAAAGGAGCCCTTACAAACCCTGGCATAGGGCTATGCAAACAGAGTCAGGACTGGGGAGATGGGGAAGGGCAGGCAGCAAGGGGATGAAAAGATGAAATATTGAGGACAGAGACTGCAAAACTTGCTGTGGTCTGTAACACAGCTGGATACAGGCTTCCATAACTTAGATGAACCCCCATAGCTGTCTAAATTATGCCAAAGGCCAAGAAGGGGTCTCAGATGAGGAAGGCACCCGTAACCTGACTTGTGTGCCTCTGGAGCACAAAAGCTTTCTCATCAGTTTGCAGAGGTACAAAGATGCAGAACTGATATACTGTGTAATTGTTTATTAAGCAAGAAAAGGAAGAGAATGGGATCAAGTAGTAATAGCAATGGACTGGGAGTCAGGACTCCTGGATCCTACTCAGGTTTTGCCTCTTACTGGCTACATGTGAGCTTGGATAATTCACTTAAGGTCCCCATATATTGACTTATCCATCTATTAAATGAATATAATAATACTTATCTGATATACAGAGAATGCTGTGAAACTCATGTAATATTAATAAAATGATTTGGGATATACAGATGAAAGGAGCTATATACATGCATGGCAGCATTAATAGCCCTGAAGCTCAGAAGTTATCATACATTAATACTAAGTGATCGCTGTTTATCATCATCCCTTTCTGACCTCAGCTTTCAGCCCAACTTTGAGGACTGTTAGTGGTTTTGGATAGGAGAACCCGATGAAGAAACAATATTTCTTTGTAAAGAAATGGGATTGCATCAAAGAATATACAAAAACCTGTTTTCCTGCACACAGGAGAAACCCAGCAACAGGAAAAGGTCTCCTTGCTCAGAGTCCCAAGTGTGTTTCAGCCAGCACTTACCCCAAAACACTGTCCAGCTAGGCTTTTCTCAGGGCCCACTTTCCAGTGCTTGTTCAGTCTGTACCCTTATTTTCTTCCCTGACTCTGTCCCTGTGGGGTGTTTCTTTAACACTGCATTTGTCTTTCATGGATGCCTCTCTACTAAATACCCAGTGAAATCCTTCCTCTCCCAAATGCCTTTACATATGCCTGTGTTTCAGGTGGAGATATGTTGCTGTGTTTTGGGCAGAGGTACTATTGTTTTAGGTTTCTGATTCTATAAAGGAACTAGATTTTTACTTTTTTCCTAAATGAATAGGAGTTCATATGTCCACCAGTTTCAATTAGGTCTAATACTCATGGAATTTAAAAAAGGAACCAAAGTTTACCCAAAAATGCTTCCACTGACTTCAGTAGGAGTCTAAACTGCGTATTTGGGCTTAAAACTTGACCTACATTGGAGAAGCATCTGGGAATGAATGATAGCAGTGCCCCTGGTTTTTAAGTGTGTACATTTATAACTCACACTTTATGCCACAGGAGAGAAGTGAATAGGTTCTTTTTGTGAATAAATCAGAATCATTTATGCCTGAGACTCAAAAGTTCATTTTATGTGTTTTATTTATTTTGAATTATTTTTATTGCTGAAGTTAAACTGCTGAAAGATCTTGTGTGTTATAAATAGTCAGCAGGCAACTTAATTGGGCATGAGTATACATTTCTGAATGTCACATGAATTCTGCTCTAGAGTGCCTACACTATCAAGTTGGCAGCTTCAGAAAATTTCCCATAAACAAGATGGAACTTTAATGACAGATAAAAGTTCTCTCCACTAAAAATAAAAAACCTAGATAATCAGGCTGCCCATATGTTAAAGGCTGGTGCCTTGTCATTTCCTTATATTTATTCAGTTTGTAAGGCAGTATATGCACTTTGTGATATATTGTGGATTGTTTCCTGCCTTTGAGACCCTGAAGCTTCTCCTAGAATTGGAAAGGAAATGTTGAAATGACTTTAAATGGCAAGAGATGTTACTGATAGTGGATCAGTATTGAGTTTCATATTGGTGACTCCTAGTAAATGCAAAAATCATTAGAAAAAAAATTGTTAATGTTGAAAAAAATAAAAATAAGCAGTTGCTTGATGTTCATAGGGTGCAAACAGAAGTGACAATTTTCACCCAATCTGGTCCCTGAAAATGGTCTATATCTGTGACCTAACACAAGTACATGGCTGCAGAATGCTTTAAAAGGACTTGATCCTGTGACAATCTGAACCCTCATTACACGAAGGTTCAGATGAAGGCACTCCAAAAGCAGAGCACCTTCATTAACTTGTCTGACGCAGCCCAGGCCAGCTCAGCCCTGCACCTGGCACTGTTTTCAGAATGGAATAGGGGGAAGGGAGCAGAGGGAGCTCATTCTGGGTGTTGTCCAGCTGGCACTGGAAGGTGGAGTGGATGGATTGCGTGCCCCCCCCCTGTCATATGGGGCTCCAATCTGCCCACTCCCCCACAATACAGCGCAGGCTGGGGAAACCCCAGAACATCCTCCCCTCCCCTGCCTTCTCCCCCCATCCTGAGATAGCACTGGGGCCAGGAGAGGGGGTTGAGTCTAGGGAAAGAGGGTGAAAAGACACAGCCTCTCTCCCTGAATCAGCTTCTAATTGGAGCTCAATTCTACACCCTCTTGACCCAACAGCTAACATCTGTTGGGTTAAGAGGATCAGTCTAACTCATGGCGCTTTATGTGAAGCACCATGAGTTAGACTGGGGAGCTGCACTATGGTAGGCATAGTGATCATCAAGTGACAGCATGACAATAAATGTATTTTTTAAATTAAGTTTTCTGCAAAGAAAACAAACTTTAGATGATTGATAGAGAGTCTAAAAGTCTGATTCCTGCAGTCACACTTGCATAGAAACTCTATAGATTCAATGGGAGTTCTATGCAAGGAAGCCTTATGGCAGGGGTTTTCAACCTTTTTTAACAAGAGTACCCCATCCGCCTCAAATTTTCAGCTCATGTACCCCTTTATATTTTTTCTTGTTTTTAATGGGTGGTGGGGGCAGATTGAGGCCCCCATGGTGAGGGAGGGAGTGGGGCTGGGGCAGGGGCAGGGGCTGCACAGCTGTGGTGGAGTGCGGGATGAAGCTGCAAGAGCAGTTTATCTGGAAGGTATGGGGAAGTGGTGGGGAGACTCCTCCTGCTGCACGTACCCTGGCAAAGGCCCAGGGGGCACATGCCCCCCAGATCTGTTTACAGGCGGAAGCAGCTGCTGCTGCAGGCTGGACTCTGCACCCCTCTGCCACTGCCCCATGAGTCACGCAATGCCATGGGCCTGTTGCTACACACACACATGCGGACACAGACAGACACACACGCATACAGATGCAGACAGACACAAATATGTGCACGTACATGTGGATGCAGACATAGACAGACACATACACCCCCAGAGCAAGTAAGTATGTGTGATGGAAGGGGCAGGGCGGGGGAGACGGAAGGGGCTGGGGGGGTCCAGATTGAGAATGGCAGGAGAGTGGGAGTGTGTTTCTGTGCCTGCTCCCAGCAGCAGAGCCAGGGGGGTGGGGGTAGCAGTGCTCCTCTGC
>NW_017729022.1:25934855-25940389 GCF_001723915.1 Gavialis gangeticus | reverse complement strand
TCTTTTAAGGAGGGGCTGGGGGGGTCCAGATTGAGAATGGCAGGAGAGGGGGAGTGTGTTTCTGTGCCTGCTCCCAGCAGCAGAGCCAGGGGGGTGGGGGTAGCAGTGCTCCTCTGCAGGCCACAATTGCACTGCCCGGCCAGCCGGTTGGGGAGGAGGGGGGTTCACACGCAGCCAGCACCACTGGCACCCACTGCCCCACACTGCTGCTTTCCCATGGCCAGTCGCACATGTGGCTCTGTGGGCTGCTGATGGGCCTCATGCCTGGCCAATCGTGCACCACCCGTCAGCAGCCCATGGAGCCGTACATGCGACCAGCTGTGGGAAAGCGTTGTGGGGTGCAGCAGAGGTGGTGGCACAGGGTGGCGAGTGGTGGTGGCGGCAGCAGCCACCACCATGTGCGAACATTCCCTCACCCATTGGGCCGGGCAGGCAGTGCACGTGCAGCCTGCAGAGGAGCACCACTGCCATCTCCCCCCCGGCCCTTTCCTGGGAGCGGGCACAAAGAGTGAGCTGAGGTGTGGTTGGGGAGGCATTGCAGTGTGCCATGTGGGGCCAGCAGGACCTGGCACATCCTTCCCCCAAATAAGAAACAAAGTATGGGAACGCACGGGGGAGATACTGCCACCGTGCTGTGGGACACACTCCGTCCCTGTGTGCCTGCCCACCCACATGGAGCCCCTATGGCCTATGAATCCCTAGGGGTACATGTACCACCAGTGGACAACCCCTACCTTATGGAATTGGTTGGGTCCTATCTTTATCTTGCCATTATTCAATCCAAGGATGTGTCATCACCTCAACTCTGTTCACTTTTTTGACAGTTACCTTGATCTCATTAAGGACCATCTTCCTTCTGGAATTGACATTGCATACCAAATCGATGGAGGGCTCTTCAGTCTGGGACATTTTCAGTCGAAGACCAAAATATTCAAAACAACCATCCTTGACCTTCAATATACAAAAAACTGCAATCCTTGCACACACTGAGGAAAACTTCAGACCGTACTGGATCTTTATGGAGAAGCCTACCAAGCTTCGGGTCTCTCTCTCAACATTAAGATTAAAATGCTTTATCAGCCTGCCCAAGGCCATGAATTTAACCCCTCTCTGCCAGATTACCATCAAGAGAAAGACCTTGGAGGTAGTCAAGCACATCCCCTACCTCAGTAGCCACCTCCCTCAGAGAGTAAATATTGATCAGGAGATCCAGCACAGGATTCAGTGCACAAGTGCCTCCTTTGGGAAATTGCTTTGGGGTGTCTTTATTTGTTGTGATTTCTGGAAAGACACCACAATCCAGGTCTATAATGAAGTCTCCTCTACAGATGTCAAATGTGAATGCCCTATCATTATTATCTCAAGAGTCTGGAGAGGTATCACCAATGACCTCTGAAAAATCCTCCACATCAAATGGGAAGATAGCCATACAAAAGCTGACTGCAATGTTACCAGCATTGAGTCAATAATCCTCAAGCACCAACTTCACTAGACCAGATATGCCTAACTCTTGACTCCTAAAACAAATGTTCGACGCCCAGCTTAGTAACAGCCTGAGATCTCATGGTGGCCAGAGGAAATGCTACAAGGATACATTAAAGGCATATCTCAAGAAAACAGATGCTGATGTTAAGAGCTAGGAGGAGCTACCTGCCAACTGACTCCAATGGTGCTGCAACCTCAACTTTAACCAAGTGGGCGCTCATTTTGAGGTAAAGTGTCTTGCCCTCATAGAGGAGAAGAGAGAAGAGGAAGGAAAAGAAGATAAAACCTGGCCTACAGCCTACTCCCCGCTGAGGAAAAACCTGCAAGTTCTGTGTGCAGGTCTGCGGCTCAGGGATTATCACCTTAAGTCACCTCAAGACCCATCAATGAGCCATGGTAAAGAACATTGTCAAACTGATGGATTGCCAATGACGGCAATTCAAACTACGTTTCTTGTGATGAAAAGAAACACACCTTTTTTATTTCTTAGGGGTTTTATCACTGAGTTATTATTTGCTCAAGCAGAGAGGTTATCAACCAGTACTTTTTGCAGCCGGGGTTTCATAAACTCCCCTAAACCAGGATGTATAAAATACTGGTTGTAAATAGAAATTGCATTGTCTCTCCCAGCAAAAAGAGCTCCAGAGCTGCTCCAACCAGGCTGTAGGTAGGCCAGGCTTAGTCCAGAAGAGCAGTAGCAGCAGTGGTGGGTGGGCAGGTTTCCCCTTCCCAAACTGGTGGGAAACACCTAGGAGTACCAAACAGGGAGAAAGAACCTACCCGCCCACCACCATTGCCACTGTTCTGGGCTCAGCCCAGTCCCTATATAGCCTGGCTGGAGTGGGCCAATAGTTTCCCTCATTTCTATGACAGTGGGATCAGCGGCAGTGGTAGGCAGGGAGTGGGGGAATGGGAGGGGATGGGCCTCTGAGCATGAAGGGGATGGGAGAGGTGGAATTATTACTGTCTTCAGGGACCTAAAGTCCCCGGTTGCTGTTCCTGCTGCATGGTTAGAAAGAGGGGTGCAGCTGGAGCACGGCACCCCCTCTGGATCCACCCCGGATAGAAACTAAGGCAGAGAGGCCAGAAGGAGCTAATAGAACTATACAGTTAGGCAAAGCCGGGCAGAAACAACTGAATTGATTCCTGTGGGTGTTAGATGGTTGTGCAGATTAAGAGAGAAGAACAATTAACTTTATGTATGATTTACCATGTCTACAACAAAAGGTAGAAAACTGTGAGTATAAACTAAAAAATGTGCTTCTCACTGTATACATTATTGGTGGCTACATAAAATAGAATCTATTAGTTTCTCTCCTCCAAGATCACCAAACTTACTTAAAAATACTAGAAGCAATGAAATCCCACTCTAATTTGGTGAAAGATCAACTACACATTAAATAGGTACCCTTTTGCTGTTTTTTAATAGGGATTTCATAATTTTCTAAGTTAACAACTGTATTTATATCAGGAAATTGTTATATTACCAAATATATAACATGTTTTAGAACACATTTTCAAGTCCTTCCCACTTCCGTCTCGTAATCAAATAGCTAGTGAAACAATAAAGATTTAACCTAATGGCTCTTCCCCAAAACAAAACCTGGACAGACAAGGTAGTGAGTACTGGAAAAGCACTGATGAAACAACACTCCATCACAGATCCAGTAGTAGCAAAAATAAAATGCTTCAAGATTATGATAGCTTTCCTTTTTTTTTTTTTTTTTTGCTTTGGAGAAAAAAAAGGAAAATTCTGGTACTATTGAAACAACCTATTGAAGGTTGTAATGAAGACAAAATTTGAAAACTTGTAAACCTTTGCCAAGCAGAATTTCCATACTCTACACAGTTCTAACATTTAGCATTGTCAGCACTTCATAGAATTGAACATGATATGTTTGCTGAAGTGATTCTATCGTGGAGTATTCATTTCCCTAAAGGCACAGTCAAGAAGCAGTGTTTGAAATCCAAAAAAAAAAAAAAAATCTGATGCTGTAAATGTTTGGTACGCCATAATTATGTACTCCTGCTCATGCTGAAATCTAGTTAGATCTAGCTCACCATATGTCTTTACACTTTATACCAAATTGATTTTTTCTTGGTTAAATACGAAGTTTTAAAAAAGGGAGCATATGGTTATATCATTTCACTGATTTAGAACTGCGACTCTCTTGGAAGTGATAGGGAATTCAGACCAAAAAAATCAGTAGTAGAATAGAGGTTTAACCTTAGGAAATCTCTTTTTTCCAGTTTATGGGCTTTAATAGGCAGTGAAAATGAGACTATCATTCCCCAAAACTGGATCTTCTTAACAAATGTTTAATTTAATAACACAACTAATAATACTTAACACACCCTTGGCATTCTATACATGTTTTCTGTTAGAAAATACATTGTTACAAGAAAAGGCATAACTGAGGGGAGGCAACTAGAGCACTAGCCCCAGGTGCCAACTTAGGGAGGGTGCAAAAATAGCAGCCACTGCTGCTGCTGTCCTGGCTGCTGTGGACACTGTGACTACTGCCTTATGTGCTGCCACAGCCCAAGGTGCGGAACTGTCCAGTTATGCCTCCGGTTCCAGTAGCTGAGTATTCTGCTCCACGAGAGGTTTGAAAACTTTTTACATTCCAATGATGCAATTAGTGATGCAAATTTGCTGCGGCTGATACAGTTAGCTACAGTCATCTCTGATCACAGTTTTCTTCATTTTTAAAATGGAATGAATTTTTATTAGAGGTGCACTGATACATTGGTCTGATATCGGATCAGCACCGACATCAAGGAAATTGTCTGTATTCAGGAAATCAAGGAAATCAGTCTGATGTGGCCAATTATGTGGCCGATAAATGGCCCGTGCATGCGCACAGCTGCAGCACAGCATGTAGGCAACAAGGAGGAAGGCCAGCCCACAATTTTTGGGGGCCCCCTGGAAGATATCATTTTGGGGCCCCCTAATCCATCAGCAGAGACTACTCTAGCAGGGTGAGGAGCCTGGGCCAAATCAGCCTGTGCAGGTGTCCCATCCCATAGCACCCTTATGCCAGTAAATGAATGTCCTGTAACATCAGACATGGGGGGAGGTGTGGCAGCCAGAATTTCTGGCCAGAACAGTTAAACAAACATCCAACCCATTGGGCAGGTGGGCGGGCTAAACTGCAAATGCAGCAGTCACTGCCAAACATGGGAGGGACTGCAACCTTTCTGCCCAGCTCTGCAGGGCCCCTGGACTGTAGTGCCCCCTGCAGCCACAGGTTCCACACGATAGGATGGAACCGGCCCTGGCAAAGAGCACAGCCCAGCAGCTTGGGGAGCTGCATGCAGCTGGTAAGTCTGTTGTGGTTGAAGGGGAGGGGGATTCATAGATTCATATATTATAGAGTTGGAAGGGAACCAATGGATCACCGTGTCCAACCCCCTGCCCCTGGCAGGAAAGGGGACTGAGGTCAGACAACCTCAGCCAGGTGATTGTCAAGCCTCCTCTTGAAGACCTCCCTGCCTTTAGGGATGGGATGTGGCAGGGACAGATCAAGGCCCCTGAGGTGAGAGAGGGAGTGGGACTGGGACTGGGTGCTGCCCAGCTGGGGCAGGGTGCAGGACAAAGCCAAGGCTCATCTGGGTGGTGAAGAAGAAGGGTGGCTCCCAACACTGCATGCACCTGGGGAGGGCACTGGGGGGGGGGAGAGGGGGCATGTGCCTCGGATCTGCACGGGGCAAGGCAGCAGCTGCTGCTGCAGGCTGGTGCTGTACCGGGCTCTTCCCCATGGCTGCCCTCAGGGCAGGGCAGAGGGGCAGTGCTGGGAGGGCTATGGTGAATTTTGGGGTGGCTGAAGCCCCCACCCCCCTGTAGCCCTGCTCTCAGTGCTGCCACCACCTGCCCAGCCCAGCCCCCAGCAGGAAAAGGCTGGCACTGCCCCAGCCCCAGCCCCAGCCCCAGCCCACAGCTGCAGTCATCTCCATGCAGATCTGGGGGCACATGCCCCACCCTCCGGGACTTCCTGGGCTGCATGCAGTGGCAGGATCTGCCCCGGCCCCTACCTGCACCCTGCTGG
>NW_017729022.1:25922542-25929855 GCF_001723915.1 Gavialis gangeticus | reverse complement strand
CCAGCCCCACCCCCCTGTAGCCCTGCTCTCAGTGCTGCCACCACCTGCCCAGCCCAGCCCCCAGCAGGAAAAGGCTGGCACTGCCCCAGCCCCAGCCCCAGCCCCAGCCCACAGCTGCAGTCATCTCCATGCAGATCTGGGGGCACATGCCCCACCCTCCGGGACTTCCTGGGCTGCATGCAGTGGCAGGATCTGCCCCGGCCCCTACCTGCACCCTGCTGGCTCCATCCCACGCCCTGCCTCATCCCAGCTGGGCAATGCCTGCCCTAGCCCCAGCTCCACTCCCTCCCTCACCACAGGGGCTTCAATCTGCCCCTGCCACCACACCCCTTCCCTTCGCCCTTCCCTTCCAATACATCAGACTTACCAGCTGCACACAGCTCTTCAAGCTGCCAGGCTGTGTATCAGAAATTGGATCACTATCAGCCAATAAATCTTGTTAAGAATTGGCTATCGGTATCAGCCCCAAAAATCTCTATTGGTGCACCCCTAATTTTTATTGTTATTTTTATTTTAGCGAAATGCCGATCATGAATGAACATCCGGCACTGTTCTGTGTCATGCCCCACTCCCCCTGCCAGTCTACCCCCCCATCCCCACTGCACCATGGTGTGGGGAGCATCCATGGCAGGGGGTGCACCAGCCCACTGTGGCCTCATGGCGTGGCAAGCAATCCAGGGGTTGGCACAGGGTACATGGGGGGATGAAGTACGTGACCGCAGCCAAGGGAGCAGCCATTGCACAGGGGCGCAGGGAATGACCGCCAGCTGTGGCAGTGTGGTTTCGGCAGCAGGCCCAGGGTGTCACACAAGATGCACAGGGGACATGTTGCATGGCCATGGAGCTTTGCATAGGGAGTGGCCCCAGGGTGTGATGTGGTAGCATACAGGGGGGCATGGCACATGGCGGGGTGGCATGCCACCGCAGGGCATGGTGTGGGAAGTGGCCGTGGTATGGGGGCATGGGGAATGCCCCCTGGCTGTGGCCACATGGCATGGGCAGCAGCCCTGGGGTGTGGTGCGGGGCGTGTGGGGGACATGGTATGTGGCCATGGGCATGGTGTGGGGAGTGGCCATGGTACAGGGAGTGCCCACAAGCTGTACGTGCGTGGAGTGAGGAGTGGCTCCAGGGTAGTGTGCGGGAAAGTGTGACACAGGGGGAGTGCCACATGGGTGTATGGGGGTATGGCATGTGGCCGCAGGGCGTGGCACGTAGAGCAGCCACAGCATGGGAAGCACCTGCCATCTGTGGCATGGGGAGCAGTCCCAGGGTGTGGCACAGGGTGCGTGGTGGGGCATGGTGCATGGCTGCGCAAGGGGGGGTGGTACATGGATGAGGGGCATGGCATGGAGAGCGGTTATGGCACGGGGAGCACTGGCTGACTGCATGGCATGGGGAGTAGCCCTGGGGTGTGGTGCAGGGCATGTGTGGGGGTGTGGCATGCAGCCACAGGGTACCACATGTGCCCTGCCCTGTAGCTGCAGCAGGCAGGTTTTCCTGTGCCCCCCACACTGGTTCCCTGCGCACCACCCTGCACCCCTCCCCCATTCCCTGTGCACCCTGCGGCTGCAGCTGGCAATTGTTGGGGGTGTGTGGTCACAGGGTTCCACACTGGGAGCTGGCATGGGAAGCGTGCCTTGCCCCACAACCCCATGCTGCAGCTGGCTGGCATTGCCCTCATGCCCCCATGCCAGCTCCCCATGCATGTGCACCCTGTGCATTCAGCGACAGCTGGGTAGATGTGGTGCATGGGGGGGGCTTGGCATACGGCTGCAGGGTGCCGTGCGGGGAGCCAGCATGGGGGTGTGTCCCACGCCATGGCCCCATGCTGCAGCTGGCCGGCGCTGGCCGCATGTCCCCATGCCAGCTTGCCATGCCCTGCCACTGCTCCTTGCATGGCCTGCAGCCACAGCCAACCTGTACTCCCTTTGTGGGGAGGTGTGGATTGCAGCTGCAAGGGGCTGCAGCTGGCGGGAGTTGCCCACGCCCACCATGCCGGCTCCCTGCACAGCTGGAAACTATGTACCCCCACGCATTCTGCGCATCTCATGGCCACAGCCGGCAGCCGATGCCCGCACAGACTGCGATGTGGCGAGCGAGGGGTGCACCCCACTCACCTGCCATGTCCTGCCGGTCCGAACTGCTATAGCTTTTATTATATTAGAATTGCAGTAGGAAGAGTAAATAATGCAATGGTACCCAACAATGTTCTCTCTAAGGAGTAGCAGTCCGTGAGAACGCTGCTTCAGTCCATGAGCTCACCACCTGGGTCCCACCTCCCCCTTTCGGCACAGTCTGCCAGTAAGTGTCCCGCAGTAAATGTCCAGGTGGGAGCAGGCAGGGTTCAGCCCTATGTGAAGCACTGTGTGCTCCACCCACCACTCTTCTCCCTGCTAACTGCTGCCCAGAGCAGCATAGTGGAGTGTTGTGGGGCAGAACTGGAAGGGAGGCACCAGGACCAGTGTGGGACAGTTACCGAAGGTAAGCTCTTCAGTCCTCATGTGGGGCAGGCAGTGGCTCCTCCCCGAGGTGAGGCAAGGTAGGAGCAAGGACAGGGGCTGGTGCAGGTTTCACTGGGTATGGCGAACTGCTCCACGGGCTCTGCCGGTTCTGGGGAACTGCTCCACTCCCCAGCACTGATGCCATGTGCCTCCTCGCTCCCTGAGGTGATGCACATGTCCCCCATCTTTAGTTAAAGTACCCACCACTGCCATTTTGAAGTGTGCGGATGCTGATACATGAGATGTGGAGTCTGGCTGGAGCGTGCTAATTAGCATAGTTCAGCAGATTTGATTAATTGAGTCTACTCTGATGCACTGTAATTACAGCACATCGGAGCAACCTCCTGGCATGTGTACAGGCAACCTTTGTGCTTAAAGCACATTTTCTGGTCCCTCTACCAAAAGTCTATTTTTAGTTTTCAGGTAGTGTAAGAGTGATGTTGTATCCATGATGGTCCAGAAATTATGTGAGGCAAGGATTATTTAGGGTGATATCTTTTATTGGATAACTTGTTTAGATTGGATAGGGCTAGAAAAGCTTTCAAATGCGAGACACTTTTCCTCAGGTCTGACCAGAATAGACTAAGCAAAGCATAGTAAAGAACAGTAGTGGAAGGGGGAGAGAGAAATTTGCAGGGCTAGCAGGCACACAATTAATGGAAAAAAAGAAAAGGTGATTACTGGGAGATCAAGGCCTATCAAAAGGGAGGAGGGTCATTCCCATCTCTCTCATGTGGAAAGGAGTCAGATAAAATATAGTGTTGCCATAATACCAGTATCAGTGTTCAATCCTGGATTCTTATTCTTCAGCTAGCTTATGCATTTTTGTTCCCAAGTTTGTCTTGTAAATGTGTTAGGTAGATTTCCCTTGAGCATGAGGATAGTGAGGCCAGAGAGTGAGTGGTTCTTCTGTGAGAAATGTGCTCCTAATGCTGCAGCCAGCAAGGCCAGTCATACCTTGTCATGCATCCAAAAGGTGCATCTCAAGCTGGTCCAGAGAGGTGATACTCCCCCTCTATGTGACTTTGATCAGGCCGCAGTTGGAGTACTGCGTCCAGTACTGGGCGCTGCACTTCAAGAGGGATGTGGCCAGCCTGGAGAGGGTTCAGAGGAGGGCCACCCCCTTGGTGAGAGGGCAGCAGGACAGGCCGTATGAGGAGAGATTGAGGGACCTGAACCTGTTCAGCCTTGGCAAGAGGAGGCTGATGGGGGGACCTGGTGGCTACCTACAAACTCTTCAGGGGAGATCAACAGCAGATAGGTTGAGCCCTTGTCTCCCCAGCACCACCTGGGGTGACAAGGAACAATGGTAATAAGCTGATGGAGAATAGGTTTAGGTTAGAGATCAGAAGGCAGTATTTTACAGTTAGGGTGGCCAAAATCTGGAACCAACTTCCCAGGGAAGTGGTCCTCACCCCTATCTTGGGCAAATTCAAGAGGAGGTTGGATGATGACCTGTCTGGGGTCTTGTGAACAGGCATTCATTCCTGCCTGTGGCAGCAGGTCAGGCTAGATGATCTGTTCAGGTCCCTCCTGACCCTAGCTGCTATGAAACTATGCTGTGTGTGCATGTGTGCATGTTTGGGCTGTGTGAAGCTTTGGTCCCCGATTCGATTCAGTGGAGATTTGGCCAAATTCAGTGGCTGAATCTCTGAATCAGAATTGAATCAGAGGACCCTTTCATCTTTCTGAATCAAATCAGAATCCTCCAAATTGATTCTGAAAGATTCAGAGAGATTTGGCAATTTGGACATAGACACAGCTTTAAATGTTTTTTTTCTACATACCTCTAGGTAGCAGGTGGCTTGTGAACGCTGCAATGCTGGGGTGCGTGGAGTGTCCCACAGTAGCATGGGGGGCTCCCCAGTGTGCTTGGCAACAGACCTGGAACTGGACTAGAAGCACTTCCAGTCTACTTCTGGGTCCACCAGAAAGCATGCTGGGGGGCCCCCCTGCACCCTCCCGGCTCGATGACTGGTGCCTTCTAGGTCTGGGGGGGCACCCAGAGTCCCCTCATGGCCAATCACTGAGCCCCACCCCTCAGCACATGGAATGCCCCCCCTGCCCAGGATCCCAGCTCCCCCCTGGAGGGCCACAGCTCCCCCTGCCCAGGGCCCATAACTTACCTTTAGCAGCAGCAGGAGTGGGTTGCTCTGAGCCATGGCAGCAGGACCCGGTGTGGCATGTGGGGACTGCATGCCGGGCCCAGCTGGGTCCTGGAGCTCTGGGGCCTCTCTACCGCCTGGTTGGGCTGGGTCATGGTGGCAGGACCCAGCACAGCATGTGGGGTCCATGTGCTAGGCCCAGCCAGGTCCTGCCAGCCCTGGGGACCGTCTGCTGCTTCGCTGGGCTGGGCCCTTGGTGGCAGGACCCGGTGCAGCATGTGGGTACTGTGTGCCAGGCCCAGCTGGGTCCTGCCACCCTTGGGGCCCCTCTGCCACCTGGCTGGGCCATTCCCATGGTAACAGGACCTGGTGTGGTGCATGGGGACTGCGCATCGCACCCAGCCAGGTCCTGCTGGCCCTGGGGCTGCTCCTGCTGCCATGGACCCAGCTCAGCTGGGTGGCAAAGGGGCCCCAGGACCTGGCTGGGGCTGGCACAGCGGTCCTCATGTGCTACGCCGGGTCCTGCCACCAAGGGCCTGGCTCAGCTGGGTGGAAGAGGGGCCCCAGGGCCAGCAGGACCCGGCTGGGTGCAGCGCGCAGTCCCCATGCGCCATGTCTGGTCCTGCCTCTGCCCCACTGTGTCTGCACAGGGGTGGCACGTGGTGGGACCTGGGCCAGCCCCGTGTGGCTCACTAGTCTGGCTCTGCACTGGAGCGGGTCACACAACTCTGGGAGGCACGGGTCCTGTGCATGCCTCCTGGAGCCTGTGACCTGCTCCGGTGCAAAGCTGAACTAACGAGCCGCACAGGGCTGGGCCAGGTCTTCACCCCCTGCAGCTCTGGGGACATCCCCCCTGCCACTCCCCAAACCCCCCCACAAACCCCTGCCACCCCTCACTCTCCCACACCCACTTACCTTGGACAGCGCCGGGGCCGGAGGCAGCAGGAGAACCAGGGAGACACTCTGGCTGACACCAGAGCATCTCTTTTGGAGGACTGACTCTGTTGCACGGTCTGGGACCATGCCTTGCTCTGCTCTTCTGCAGAGCATTTTTTTCAGGCCCCTGGATATCCAAAAGTCTAATTTTCTCCCCACACTGCAAACTTGTAAAGCAGGCTTAGGTGCTGGAGGAATTCTTTAAAAGCATCCCCAGAACCTATCAGAGGAGAGGGCTGGGGGTCAGCTGCCCTTGATTTGTTTGTTAAGTGCAGCTGACTTGGTCACCTAGGCTGTAGGGCATAAGCCTGAGTTTTACAGATCTGATCTGGTTACCTAGGTTACAGGGCAGGAGCCTTACTAGGTGCTGCAGTTGCGCCCCTGTCTTTGATTCTTGGCTTACCCAAAGTTCAAAACCAACTGCCTGGCAGTGGCAGCACCATTTCTATTCAGGCAGCAATTAGGGAGTCACTTGACTTCATGGCTCATTATAATCTACCTGATTCCTTCTAAACTCTTCATTTCGCAAGTGTTAATGCCCCTCTCTTTTTTAAAAAAAAGTCTTGAGGTTCCCCTAATCAAACTATTCTTTCTTTTGCAATTCTGCTCTCTGTTAGCTGCTTTTGGTAATGTAAGTCCTATTTCACAGCCCTGCAGACTGTTTTTAACTCTAGCTAAAACATTAACTCAAATGAAGATTAATTCACATATGGAAATTGCGGTGGGCCAGTAGGGGGTGGCCCTACATTGAACCACCCACCTCACTGTGAACGACCACCTACCAAGCTCCGAGTGCCTCCCTTGGGGTGCCTCACATCTAGCTGACTCCCTTCCTGGAGCACACCCACAAGCCTGGGGGTAATGTTGCCACCACTCATGAGTCTCATCCTGTTAGTGGCTCTGTGTCTCATGAGGTACACAGGCTTTATAGACCTGAAGGGTACTTGACCAACTGCAAGAATTTGGGGTGCTTCCTTTAGTCTGAAGCACAAATCAAGGTCTCCCTTAGTCAGCCAGACCAAGGGGACACCAAGGCATAATCTAGATCCTCTCCCAATAAGTATCCCATGCTAGGTACAGAGGAGAATATTATTGATTACAAGGAGTAGGTTTGGAAGAGGGTACAGAGTAGAGTAATATCAGAGAAATACCTTAGAGCAAATGGTGGCATGGTAGACTTTGATCACACATCTGAGCTACTGCAGGCTATATATCTAGTCTGATTCCAAGTAGCTTACTCACAAGTATCATCCAGAGGCTGATAGAGCTTTTCTCTGGATGCAGGCAATTCGTAGTGTGTCCAGGTGTTTCAAGGGAGAGAGATAGATAGCTGCTGAGATTCTGCTGCTCTCAATGTCTTCATCATGGCTACCGCCCCTCCTCCTGGACAGTCTTTAACTTATATAGACCTTATGACCTCATTTACCTGATCCAATGAAGGCCAGCAGTTGTTGGCTGCCAGCCAACCAATTTGAAATGCATCACTGGTTGCCGGGTAGACTGGCATGATTTCTAGCCCTCTTCCCAGTCATGATGTCATTGCGTAGAACAATAGGGAGTTTAAGCCTCTCCACCCAGGTGTGTCATAGTTTCTAGGGTCGGAAGGGACCTGAGCAGATCATCTAGTCCGACCCCCTGCCATGGCAGGAAAGAGTACTGGGGTCAAACGACCCCAGTAAGGTGGTCATCCAACCTCCTCTTAAAAACCCCCAGGGTGGGAGCCTGCACCACCTCACTTGGAAGCTGGTTCCAGACCCTAGCCGCCCTGACC
>NW_017729022.1:25906178-25921609 GCF_001723915.1 Gavialis gangeticus | reverse complement strand
GCTGAATGGTGAATTCTAGCAGGCAGTGGTCACTGTCGCCCAGGGGGTCAAGCACCCGCAGCCCCCTCACCAGGTCGTCACCCGTGGCCAACACCAAGTCCAACAAGGCATCCCCCCTTGTGGGGCTGTGCACCTCCTGGGTTAGAAGAAGGTCCTGGACTCTCTCCAAGAACCTGTGTGAGCGCTCAGACCTAGCTGACTGCTCTTCCCAGCAGATGTCTGGGAAGTTCAGGTCCCCCATGACTACCACATCCTTAGCTTTTGCTACCTCGGTGAGCTGACCCAAGAATTCCTGGTCAAGCTCCTTTCTTTGGGTAGGGGGTCTATAGTAGACTCCCACCAATAGGTCCCTTCCCCTCTTCTGCCCTGAACCCTAACCCAAAACACTTCAGAGTGCTTCTCCCCTGACTCTTTACTAATTAGCGACTAATGTCTCTGCACATGGCACCCCCCGTCTTCCATCTTCCTCCCAACAGCTCTTTACCCAGGCTGGGGCATCAGTACAGGCACCCCACTGCCCGCTTAAACAAGTAGCTATTTCAATTATTCAAAGTGGTTAAGTGTTTCCACTGTGGATGCACCATTGGGGTGGTAAGGAGATCAGCCCAAGGTGCCTTACTGCACATATGCATAGTGGAGTGGACCAGCCTGCATAATTGATCATGTCATTTTGAAACTGGTGGGGCGGTGCCTGAGTGCCCCCTATTGACTAGCTACCACTGGCTGCATCCCACTTGGAGAAGGCTGGGAGAGAAGCTGGGAGCACAGTGCCTGCCAGGAGCAATGGGGAGAAGCTGCTGGCAAGACCCATGGCACGAAGCATTGAACTAGGCCCAAGCTGTGGCACAGAGGGAGCTAAGCACTCATCTGAGGACACCCACTTGAGGACCCAAGCTCAGCAATTTTGCCTACATGTCCACAGGGGGTAACCGGGGAAGGGCTGCCCAAAGCAGGGTTCAAACTGCATGGGCCCACCGGTGATGCCCATAGACTGGGGATTTGACAGCAGGTGGCTGAGAGGGAGCACAAGCCTCATGGGGGCATGAAGGTAGCCACCCTGAGGTGAAGCCAGACCTGGCCTGCTGCCAACACAGGAAGAGTCCACCCAGAGAGGTCACTTTCATGATGAGCCCTTGCAACCCAATAAGAAAAGTGAGGAGGCATAAGGCCTCAAGTAGCTCGCACCCCAAAAACAGGAAAGAAACTTGGGGAAATGAGGTACCAGTACCCTGCCTGGCCACCAAGCCAAGCCATTTTGAGTTTATCTTATCATTTTGGTTAACATTCTTTTTTAGTCCTACATTAGCATGAGCCTCAGGGAATGGACCCCTAAGGATACCAGCCACAGCCTAACACTGTGAGGTTCTGCATGTGGTGAATTCGTCCAATGTCACAACAATGGCACAACAAAGGCACCTGAGTGAAAAGGGGTGGGGTATAGGGAAGGAGGAGCCCCACAGAAGATGCACTACTACAGCCATATCCAGCCCACAGAGAACCACTAGATCACCTTGAGGCAAGGGTCATCTCAGAACATCAAGTCATGGCGAGTGAGCAGGTCAGTTGTGATGTGGTCAGGCACGCAGGGCACACCTATGATGCTGGGGCAGTAGTGCCAGGTGTGAGCCTGTCACAATCATGCTCTCCTTTTCCAACAAACAAAAGACAAACATCAACAACCACAGAACTTTTACAGATTTATCATAAACTGCCTCGAATCCTTAACTGGCTAACTGCGATGAAAGGTTAATCTCTTCCTTGTTACATTTGACTTAACAGGGCGTATCTCCTTATGTAGTATTGCCCCAAATAGCTGAAAATCTAGGTGGTGGTCTGCCATTAGTCCAGTCAGTAATGGCACACTTCACAATTTGGTTAAATTACAAATGGCATCACCCTTCCAACTAGGATAACCAGATTTCCCTGATCTCAACCCCTCCCCGATACCCAGTGTTCAGCTGTCTCTGAACCCTGGTATCAGTTCAGCACACTGCAGAGTGAGAGTAGGAGCAGGGAGTGTGTGTGTGTGTGTGTGTGTGTGTGTGTGTGTCTAGCGCAGCACTGGAGAGAGGGACAGTCCTGTTTTAAATACCGGTCCTGGGCATCTCACTGAAAACAGGACAAATGCATTCATTTGCCCCAAATGATGGGATGTCTGAAACATGCTTAAAATAAGACCGTCTCACTGAAAGTGGGACATGGGGTCACCCTACCTTCAACCTACCACCTGAATGTGTTCTTAGAAGAACTGAATGTCATTTTGAAAATAGTTCATATTTTGACTTATTTTATGAAAAAAACCCACAGGGTTTTAAAAAATCTGTTTTTAGATGCTTCCTTTGATTTAACATTGTCATTTTCTTCCAGAACTACACAGTGTTGAGAGTATTCTCTCAGAAGGATTGAGTATTATTGCCAGGTACTGGTGGAATTGCTGTGGTTCACAGATTTCTATTGTCAGCCTTTTGTTATTCATATTAATCTTCTTATTGCTCTTCCTGTGGCTTGTAGCAATTACTACCACCCTCTCAGACTACTCTGAGTTACACTACCCAATTCTCGCAGTGCACTTAAACAGGGAAACAAAACCTTCTTGCTTCTTTTTTTTTTACTGAGGTAAGTCTCAAGTGTATGTTATTTTTTATCATAGAATGAGAATGAATTCCTGGGCTATCTTATTTCTGGCCTTCTGTTGCCTCCTTAAATACAGAAAGTGCATCCTTTTTAAATCAGGTGTGGGTGTTTTAAAAAATGCTGGGGGTTGTACAAAAGAGTGGATGGGGCTGAGAGGGGCTGGGAAAAGAAACTATTTATATGAATACTTGTACTTTGCATTGCCATATAGTTCTGAAATGGAAACTAGAAGATGCAGTTGCCTTGTGCGTAGTTCTCCTAAAAATGCGTGCAATTATTCACTGTCCCAGGATTAAAAAAACATCAAAAGAAAATCTGGGAAGGCCAATAGAGCATGAACGCCAGCACTAGACCGAGCTATTTAGTGAATCAATAGTATAAAGGCAAAACTGAACTGGATCACTTCACTGCAGTAGTCTACCCATTGAGAATATCATACTACCTGATCCAGTGGAAGAGAAAGGGATGCTTCAGTATGATTTGTTGTGTACACAAGCTCAGAGAGCTGAGCAGTCTGGATGGCTATACATGCCTACAGAAACTCTTGGCTGCCAGCTGAAAAATTCTTGGCATTTATTTGCTGGGCAATGCATAAACAGTATTAAGGCTTTGGACAATGTCTGCATACCCATGGTGTCAGAAGGCTATTTGAAATGCATTGGTTGAAATGTGCTGACACCAGCTTTGAATCTGTAAGCTTTGTGCAGGCTAAGCTTCCACTGACTTTCAGAGGGAGCTTAGCACTAGATGCTTTTGAAAATTCCAGTTGCCACCTACCTTCCTCTTTAGGCACCTAAACACTTCTGTAAATCTGACCCTAACAAAGACATAGAAAGAATGAGAGGTCTGGCTGGAATGGTAGTGGGATTGTGCTTTGTAGAATTAAGATTGTGATCCTGATAAACTATTATTACAACAAAGCCAAAACACTGCCAAAAGTCCATAAAACATAACATGAAGAAACAAGAAGTGGTCATCTACAATAAAATGTAAAGCATGCGTGCAGTCCAAATATAAAACCTGTCTTTTAAATTATTTACTATAGGTTTCTGTTTTACCTTCTCTCCAAAATATTAGTAATGAGTTTAAATTGTAAATTGTGTATATAGATATTTCTTTAAATTCCAAAGCAAGAGCTGAAATAAACACATCGGGCATATTCTGAAAGCTGCTGCTCACTTATTCAACGAGGTTAAATATATCTTACAACACTGAGCAAATCATGCTGTACAAAGAAAGGTATCAAGAGATTATTACGTGCCCTAATCATTGTAGAGCCTTTCAATTTTTTTTTCCAAGGGTGAGAAAAAGAATGGTTCTTGAATATGTAGATCAGTATAATTTAATTAGCTTTTATGACCAGAACTCCTTAGAGATAACCATAGAAGCCAATTAGATTGTATTAAAATGCAGCCTTTTCCTTAAAGATTCAGTAAAATACCCTTCACTGCAACAAAAATGGTAAAAATCTAGAGATCTAATCTAATAAAAAAGTAGCACTGTAGTAAGTATTGTTGTATTTTTTTAACCTAACAAACTTCCTCCTGTATACTAAGAGACTGAGATACTTAAGTTATACCTTTTTGCTGCACAAATCAGTCAGTATTAAGATACATTCATGTAGTCAATATAAAATTTGATTTGGAGCAGCTAAGGGTAACAACATTTCATGCTTCAGGGCATAAACTGATCATCTGCACAGGGGTCAGGAAGGAATCCTGGCCTATGCCCCTTCTACATATAGCTGGTAAAGCACACAGTAAAATATGCATGGGCTAAAGCTAAGAAGCCATATGAATGAACTGTGTTGCCTTTATATTTCTTCATCTCAGCCTCTTTATACCTTCCTCTTGTGTCTAAAACTGAAGTAGAATCTCTTTATGACAGGAATTATGTCTTTTCATCCTTGCATCCTTTTGGTAGTTCTCAAAATATGTAAAAATAGTTTGTGCATACTTTTTTAACTTCTCTTCCTCTGAAGCAAAACATTCTGACCATGGCTGTAAGTGGGGCACACTAGCCTGGAATTACTTTATCTGATCTAACACATCATGCATTCTTTTCCATGACCAAAGGTATGAACAATATATACTATGGTTGCATACAGTAATTCCAGGAATGTCTTATATGACATAATTCCAGCATAGGTTTCCTTATTTCATTAAGCATATTAGATCTTCCAAACCTTCACATACTCATTCCTTAGCTAGGAAATATGTATCTGCCATAAATCACATCAGAATACTTGTTATATTACTGAGTAAAGAAAGTCAATATTGTATCACTTAGGCACACATTCCCTCTGGGAATCTTCATTCTGCATTTATCTTATGGATTAACATTTCAAAATTGATATGAGTATCACTTTTTCCATGGGAAGTACTGCATTTTACAATAATGTCTTTATGGTCTAAAAGAGATGGGGAGTTATGAAACAGTTGGAGCTAAGTTACCTGATACAGTATATGAAAAAGGCAAGTATTGAGCCTTAAGTTTATCCAGAAATCACAAGCCCTCCTCTTTTTTTCTGTGGTATAAACAGTAACATTTGAATATTAATAAATGTCTCATCGTAATGATGTCCCCTAGCACCAACGTACCTATCTGCAAGCAATTCCACCAGACAAACCTGTTTTTCAGGCCTGTTAACTTAGGTCTGAAAATCAATCCCAGGCTTAATCAAGGACATAGTAGGCCACCATCCTGCATGCTTGTAACATGCATACATCATTTGGGATAACAGATCCCAAGGTCTCAGGCCAAGAGCAATTTTGTGTTTAAAATATTTATGACAAAGTATCACCATCACGCTACAGCAGTGGAGAAAAAAAACAGGTGATTCAAATGCAAAATAGTTTGATACTCTAGTTAAAATTCCTGGGTCTCATGTTTCATATTGCAGACAGAGGCATGTAAAAATAGTGCAGAAATTTGCTGCTTGTCCTGTCAGCCTGCTTAATTATTATGCTGTCCTTTCACAGGTTCATGAAAGCTTGTGATCTTTCTCTCGATATTTATAAATATATCTTATTTAGTTAGTATATAAGGTGCATATCTATCCTTCTGCTTAATTAATAAACCAGTGGATATGGAACATTTGTTCTATTTCATGGTCTGTAATTACCAGAGCAAACAATATTCCCTGGAACGTTGTCCTTCTAAGACAATCAATATCTGATAATGACATCTATTATAGCTACGATTTGACATATGGTCACATGCTCCTGTAACCTGAAATAGAATAATTTCTGAGTCATTCTGTAGTGTCAATATATTTACAGCAACAGGGGACTTCATCTGAGACATTAATTTTTCTTTGTAAGAATAAGCAAACCCTGTTCCCCTCTTCGCAGATGCGATGAATAAGTGGCAGAGGTGAGATTTTTGACAGTTGCTGTGACATACAGACAAGCTCAATAGGACATTCAGCCACCTCCTTGGGATAGCTTTTCCATCAATACAGAAGAGAGGGATTTGGAGGCAGGGAGGAAGAAGAGTAAGGGCAGGACTCTATGGGTATGTGTGTCCACAGCTCTATCTGATTCATCTGAAGAGTAAGTAGCTATAAGCAACTCTGCTACCTAGTGATTAGGCACTATAACTGTGCCTGCTAAGGGCAGTTACCTCCAAAGCACTGGCTGCCTGTCTGCTCTGCACACCAGTGTAACTTAGTGATATATAAATGGATGTGAATCACATTGACATAAAAATGTTGTTTCTCCAGTTTTAGATCATGAGAAAAAACTAAAGGGTGAAAGTGTGTTTCAGTTCAGCTACCTCCCCCAAATAATATTTTCTTTACAAAAGCTTATAACTTGGCAATGTGTGTTGAACACAGGGGCCACCCGGCTCAGCAAAGTTTTTTAATGCTTTATAAAGCATAGTTTATTTAATTTGCAGACATCTGGGCTTTGAGGTAGATCCTGGCGACAACCCAATGCAAAAATCCATGAGGAACATTTTCCATTCCTCTAGACTTAAGACCTGTGACACAGAGGAAGAAGAAGGGCTTCACAGAAGTAGAATAGAGTTTCATAGACAAGCACATAGAAATGGCGAGGCTCTCTTCTGCCAAAAGAGCTGGAACTTGGTATGGGAAAAAAAGGAAAGAGAACAGCAGGTCCACTGGGAAAAAGCAGATAGATGGAGAGAGACTGAGTGACTGATGGCTGTTGTAGGGTCACTTATTCAAAACTTACAACTCTGCCCAAAGCTTGAATAACATGGCCTTTCTTAAGGAATTGCTGGGTACAGTGGGAGGATAGAATCCATTTGATATAGCATGGAGAGCCATGGAGACATTAGAATTATTGTTGGTCTTCTGGACATCTTCCCTTCCCCCTGAGGACAATGTAACTATTGGATCCATATGCAACCCTCCAAGACATTCTGTCGTTGCTGTTCCACTGCAGTGAGGGCTTTCTTGGGCCCCAGCTCAAAGAGGTATCAGGAGCCCTAACAGGCAACCCATCCAGGACTGATTATCTAGCTCTTTGCCAAACCTGCCTTTGGCTCTAACTGGCAGCCCCACCCCATCTGTAAACCAGCTGGCCACTGCTAGGGCTTCCTAACTGACTGTTGGGGAGAGCAACCTCCTTTTTTAAATCCACTTGTGGAAGCAGACTGCAGCCTAGTCAACAGATCTGCTGTGAGAAGCTCCCTGGATCCTATGCTCTTGTGGTAATGCTAACTGTTGCAAAATCATCGCAACACTCAGGATTTCTAAGTCAAAGTAACTCTGAATTGTGATATCCTGATCAAACCCCTCAGATCTCCAGATTTTCCTAGCTGGTAAGTCTGTGGAGGGAAATGGGTGGAGGGAGAGGAAAGGGGTGAGGCGGGGGGAGATTGAGGCCCCCATGGTGAGGGATGGAAGTGGGGCAGGAGCAGCAGCAGGGGTGAATCGGGCCCTGGGGCTGGGGTGGGTTATCTGGGGGGGGAGGTGGGCAGCTCCCTGCAGCAGCATGCACCCCCAAGAGAGGCATGGGGGGCAAATACCCTGCAGGGAAGAGGTGGTTGCCTGCTGTGGGCTGGGGCTCTGCACCCTGCTGCCTTTGCCCCAGGAGCTCAGCCACACAATGCAAGTGGGCAGGGGATGCACCACACGGCCAGCGCACCCCACACCCCGCTCTGTTTGCTTGGCAGGCGGCAATGGTGTTGTGCAGTTGAGCTCCTGGGGCAAAGGCAGCAGGGTGCACCACCCCAGCCCACCTCTACCCCATGGGGGGCATGTGCCTCTCATGCCTCCACCAGGGATGCACGCTACCTTGGGGAGCCACCCCCCTGCACCTCCAGATGACCCACCCCAGTTCTGGGGCTCCTGCCCCACCCCTTCCCTCACTGCAGGGGCCTCAATTTCCCCCTCTGCCCCTTCCTTCTACCCCTGCCCCTTCCCCTCCACTTATTAGCTGGGTGCTGTCTGTGTCTGTGTGTCTGCTCCTCGCTCCCAAACCACAGCCCCCTCCCCGCCCCCCACCTTGCTGCTGCCTCTTACTCCTGACCCACGGTACCTCACATCCTGCCAGGGTGTGTGAGGACCCTCCCTCCCTGGGCTCTAAGTCCCACACACACCCACCCACAGCCCCCCACACCTTTACAGATAACCTCCTCTGCACACACACACTTTAAAAATAGCATCTCATTATTTACATGCCAATCTCTTGATTTTTTAAGAGTTTATCTTGTGATTTTTGGCTCAGTGGGGTTGGCAATACTGCTCTTAGTTCTCTGATTTCTGACCCCTGCTTGGCTCTGCTTCTGGCTTCCAGCTTTTGGAAATTCCTCTTTGCTTTGATAACTTGTTCTCTGAGTCTTGAACTCAGACTCTGCCTGGAACTTGGACTCTTCTGCTTGAATTCCTCCTCATTCTGGGTACTTTGCACTCTAGCTCCTTTCTCTGGACATCTTTTGGTATCTGTCCACTAGACAAGACTGCCTACACCTTGCTCCTTAGAGGAGGGGAAATGGATTTGCCTCTTTTTAAATTAAATGAATGAGAAAAGCATATAGAGAAGTTGGCAGGCATGGTTCTTTGGGTAGATGCAATATCTTTTAAAAGACTAACTAGTTGGGAAAAGGTTATTTGCAAGCTTTTGGGCACATACACCCTTCTTCAGGCATTGGGAAACTGCTGCTGTTATGAGTTGGCTATTTTGTAGTTACATTTAGTTATGCTGCCCACCATGTTGGAGTTCAGCATTATTTGAAGAATGAACAATGATCTCATTAATATGCTTACTATAGTATAAGAGAGTCTAAATGCACATTTCAGCTAATCACAGTATGCATTCTTAAATATTTTACTCTGCCGTAACATTAAAAGTCAGACTTTCAGTCCTGCAAACTGTGTATAATGAATTGCTTTCAGTCCAAACCATTTATTCCCCTGTGTATTACAAGATTTACCAAAAACAGTTGTGTCGTAACAATATACAGTCTGATACGCCTAGCAGTGGAAAAACTGAGCAATCGCAGTTGACTGAAATAATGATTGGTTTTAAAAATAATAGAAATAAAGTCATCCATCTCCAAGTCAGATGGAATTGGTACTTAGGCTACGAAACAAGGGAAACAAACATATCTTTTAATGGCCTGACTTTATACGAATAACATCTAGGACTGACTGAAGTCACTAGGAGCTTTGCTGTTGATTTCTCTGTGAGCAGGATTTGCTTCATTGCCTGTAAACAGCATTAGAGTGGAACTTGCACAACACTAGAAGTGGTGTTCTGATAGGAAAGTCCTTTGTAGAAAGCTCGTATTTCCAGCACTGCCAAACTCTAGTGTTCAAAAAGTTATGTCTCAGATCTCCAGACTAAACCAAAATAAAAATTAACCTCCATCCTCGAGATTTAAAATGTTTTTTTTCTTATTCTTTTTCCTATTTTCATCTTGGTTTTTATATTCTGGTTTTTAAGCCTTTAGATTACACTAGGCTACATTTTCAAAATTTTCTCTATGGACTAGGCCCTGTCTACATGTTAAGTGTAAGGCATGATTAAGCAGTTACTCATGTCTTAAATGATGCCCTGGCCCCATATTCAGCCAACTAATATGGCTGGTGATAAAAAGAGGAATAGGCAACAAAGTTATTCCACAAAATATGTGTACCAACTTTGTAGCTGCTTCATATCATGCCATTAATTGAATGTATAGCCAGGGGCCCCTGTGGCTGGGACTTATGTGCACCCCTGAACCTGGGAGCTCCCAGCTGATGCTGGCTCCTAGCCATGAGCGCACATACCCCTGTGGCTGGGAGCCCCACGAGCTGACAGGGCTTGCAGATACAGAGGTGTTCCATGCACCCCCATGGGAGACCACAACTGATGTGGTTTCCTAGCTGCAGGGGTGCTTCAGCTGGAATGTCTCAGCCACAGGGGAGCCTGGGACACATCCGTGGCTCAGACTCTCAGTCATTTGCAGTTTTGCAACTGAGGGGATACCTGGAGCTCCCACGGCTGGGAGTCTGGGTCAGCTGATGAGCCATGAGAGTGCATGGTGTGCCCCAGTGGCTGGGAGCCCTGTCAGTTGAGGGGGCTCTCAGCCATGGGAGCTTGCTTCTTGCTAGTGCAGGGGAGCCCAAGATCATGATCCTGAGCTCCCCCTGCACTGGCAATAAAGTGTAATGGGATCTAATATGTGATCCCACAATCACACCTCCTGCCATGCGGTTGTGTGGATTATCCATCACACCTTTACCTGCATATGTAGAGGGGCCTCTTGCAGGACAGAATTTTTTTAATGAAATCTGAGATTTTCACATAATCATTTGACACCAGGATGCAGGACTTCAAGATAAAAACCTGATAATACTTCTGATAAAAATAAGAATAATACCTAAGAATACAATTTTTAGCCTACTAACTGAATTAAATAGAAGGGATAATAATTCTCAAATGATTGGATTCTAAAAGATGGTTTAGAAATCAAAATAAGGAGATTTTCTATATACATTCTGAATATTTTAGTTTGTCTTTTTAGTTGCAGTGCATATTAACATTATTAAAAACAACTTCAAGTAATACGTTTAACCTTCCCAATAAAATTAATTCATAGAGAATTACTCATCCAGAAATTTAACATTCAAAAATATAAATGAGATTATATTTTTCATAGTTGGGACTCAGTTACATAAACATGTGGTGAAATTCTCTTGGAGTGAAATCCTGACACCTGAAGTCAAAGGGAGTTTGCTCATAGGCTTGAAACAGACCAACCATTTAAGTACACGTGTAAGTAAAGAGATTTTGCTCAAACTACCTGATGTCTTCAACTTCCCTGTTTTTTTCGTGTGACTTAGGCAATCATGGAAACAAAGAAGTAAGAATGACCACTTACATAATCTGGTGCAGGCAGTCAAGGATTTCAAGACAGGAAGGCTAATAATGTGCTTTGAAAAACAGAGTAGATTAATGAAAATCTCGTGTTGTGAAACTTGTTAAATTCTTCAGCAAGATTTTCTTTTTTGTTAGGCAGGGATTAAATCGTTCATTTTTTCTCATCATCTTCATCACTTTGGAAAAGTTGTGGTCAATTTTTATTATGGTTTTGCAAGGCTGTGCTGTACACTGTACATTTCCTGTTCTTGGATATCCATGTTCTTATATTTTTAAAATTCATTGCAGGCAATCTGATTTGAAAGAAAATACTGAGTTCTTAATATCAGTACTGCTCCTATTTATGTACCTCCATTGTAATGAAAGCACAGTGTATTAGAGCATATAATAGAAGGTTTTAAAATGATCTCTGAATCTTAATCTTTACCTGAAGGCTGTTTAGTACAAGTTCTGCTTGAGCTGTGTACATATGAGGAAAGCTGTATATTCTCAGCACACGTCACTGGCTAATTAATTATTCAGCATTGTTAGATTACTTATAAATGACACCAATCAATTAACATTGTAGCCAGTAGTCTTGAAGGATTTTGCCAGCAGCAAGGATGGTAAAGCTCTTAATTCTCTATATTTCCAAGTAAAAAGGATTATGATAATGTCATCTTATTTTTATTGAATTTTTAATTGATGAGTAATTTCTCCAGACTGGCTGCACTTACACTAGGTGTAGGCAGAAGTAATCTCTCAAATGAGAACACGGTAGAAACAAAGCCTTCCTCTCCAAAGCAGCACTCCTTCTTGAATGTGGGTTAATAGCAATAATACAAGTTCAGTGCTATTGGCCATGGAAATTTTTCTTATTGCAGCACTGGCCTTTGCCTACTGCAATGAACCACTGCCTCTATTCTCCTTTTGCTCTTCAGTGACATTTCATTTGTATACTGATAACTCTTCACAGTATTTTGGTTAGTACTACTTGCAAGGACATGGGAAACACACTGTGTATAAATATATTAAATCTTAATTTGTAATATTTATTTCCCTTTCTTAATTAAGATGATGTACATATTTTTCTGCCTATTTGGAACAATATTACTCAAGGAGAATATGTCTTTTGTGCATATTGAGCCATGTAATGTATTGCTATAAGACACACACTTGATTTGGAATTTGGCAATACATTTTAAAGGGTAGTAAAGCTTCATGGTGATGAATAAGTCAGGATTAGCAAGTGCTAAATGTGTAGCAAGGAGGACAGATTCATAATGCAAAACTTAAATTTTTGAAATGGTTTGGACATCTTAGACTACCTGCCCAGGAATTAGTATCTTCTTTTCAGCCCCATGAACTCAGCCTAAGCTATTCAGAATCTAGCTGAATTTATTTTTAGAGCTGTGAACACTGTCACTGAGAACTATTTAAAAATACAGGTCATACTTTGACATGGTATTGATTTACTCAGGGAGGGGGGATAGCATTTGAATTATAGTTATAGCAAAGGGGGTGATGAATTTTAATGTGGCTGGTGGCTACTGTTCAGCAGATACAAAATCTGAAATCAATGACTGCTGAATAAGAATGTATGTAATTTTTTACATAACAAGTTTCCCCATTCCCTGTCTTTCACCAGGCCAGGAAAATATTGGTACTGATGTAGGAAGTTCTATTTTTCATTGACCTGCTAATACTGTTTTGTGGATCAACTCTACTTGGCTAGAGAAATATCTCACTCTCTCAGAGAGCAGCTCCACAATGCATACTCTTAGTCTGCCGCTATGTCAGGTTAGTGCATAGGTACTAGGCTGCAACTCCTGGAGTCGCGTGATGACACCAGAATCCCAGCTGCCATTAAAAAGCAAAGTGCTAGTGCTCATTATTAGGAAGAAAATCTTGAAACATTACTCACGTGTAATCTGTGTGGTAATATCTGAGTCTGCCAACAGCCTGAAACAGTAGCTCTGGGCGTGTTACTAAAGTGTTAATGCCGAAAGCCACTATTAATCCTTTCCCAACAGAAGACAGCGTAGAAAGAATAGAAAGCTTGGGCCTGTGCACCCAAACAGATACTAATGGCCTTCTTATGCTGCTGCTGATTCTCTGCTGGGGGAAAAAGGCCACTGCTACAACTGATAGTTGGGAGAAAAGAATTCACTACTTGAGTATCTCTGGAAGTTGGTCTAATAAAAGATATCAGATTCACGCAAAGAACCTTGTCTGGGAATGTAGGGAATCTCCCTTGCTACTGCCACACTAACTTGGGGACGGAGGCAGGGTGCAGAACCAGAGCCATTGGGAAAAGGTATATGTCACTGTTTGCTTAGGGCAGGGGTATCAAACTCATCAGGCCCTGTGCAGCACAGACCCCAGGTCAGCGTGGCACACCACATGCAGCCCGCAGCCCAGACTGGCCCTGTGCACTGGATGCAGCATGCATGCTACCTCCAGCACTGGCATACAGCCTGCAGGGCTAGTCTAAGAGCCATGGGCGACTGGTGCCACCTTAGTCAAGGGGGCACGTGCCCCCTCCAGCAAGCAGTCAGCAAGCGGGGGGGGACGACCCTGCGGCCTACCTTGCCAACTGGGGTGGGGGGTCCCCTGCAGCCAATTGCGCCAACTGGCAAGCCGTCATGGCACTCCTGGCACTCCCACTCTCTGGCAGTGCTCACGGGGGGGCACCAGTGCTCCTGCCTGCCCGTCACCTAAGTGGAGAGCGTGGCCTGTCAGGGGGTGCACCAACACTCTCAGGGGGTGCAAGTACAGCCCCGTGCACCCCCTATGCATTGTCACTGCAAAGAGCCACAGGTGGCATCATAGGTCAGATGATAGGGCTCAGTGGGCTGTGTGTGACACCCCTGGCCTAGGACACTAGAGTGGTGAAATCCAAGCCTGCTCATGAACACTGCCCAAATGTTTTTCTTTCAGAATCAAAGTGAAACCACATGTCTTGTCCTTCCTTATCACCTTTCAGGAAACAGATGCAGATGACTGTGGACTGTGGACCCTTTAGGCTACCAGTCCCCACCCAGCTATGCAAAACAAAGAAGAAATGATTACCATAGGATCAATTAAGCATTCACTGGCTCAGCGACATTGGAGCATAAGGCTAGGCTCTTAATTAAATGAGAAAGCAATAAATGTAAGTAGCAAAAAACTTGTTTTCATTAATCCTGATGTAGAAATGACTGAGAAGACGAGGGCCATATTTTAAACATTTATGCCACAGATCTTTCCATCTCCATTAATTCTGCTGAAAGTGATGTTCACCCTGGCATGTCTGGCATGAAAGTGCTGTTTGTCACAGTTTTCTAACACCTGCTGAACCTGATAGGCTATGACAACCATAAAGGCAACCCCTACCTCTACTCACAGCATCTTTAACCTGGGCTGTCCAACAGGCAGCCCATGAGCCACATGTGGCTCCCAAAGGGTTTGCATTAGGCCTGCGGGCTGCAGCTGTGGAGGCTGAGTTCTCCAGGCTCCCTCCTTCCTCCTGCAGCTTCTATTTCTGCCCCAGCTCTTGGGGGCATGGCAGTACAGGGGCAGGGGGGCAGGCAGGTGCAGTGCCTGGGCTGTATGTGTGGCTGGGGGACATTGGTACCCGTACTCCACACGTGGCAGGGGAGACAGCCAGACCATTCACACAGTAAAGGAATGACTAAGGCAGCCCACAGCACAGTGGGTGGCATGTGCGGCATGCTGCATGTGAGGGAAGCCAAACTGCTTGGGGCAGAGAAGGAAGGGGCTGGGGGATACTGTGCTGCCCACTCAACAGGGGGTGGGGAGTACTGAGCTGCCTGCATACCAGTGGGGAGTCCTGAGAGGCCAGCCATGCAGCATGCAGCCCACCTGGTCTGTGGCTTGTGCTGTGTGTGGCTTCCCGCTGCCCAGAAGTTGGACAACCCTGTCTTCAACCAACAGGAAAAGGAAGAAAGATGCCTCAAACAGGTGGACAACACAGGAGCAGACGGGGAAACCCCTAACATAGGAAATGAGTGCTAGTGGAAGCCTTGTGTGCAGGACTTTGTGAGCTATGCTTGTGTAAGCAAATGAGATAAACTGAAGTACAGAGTGATAAGATGACAACAATTCAATGGGGAAAAGGGAAACAGAACCCATAAGTCCTGTCCCCCAGGATTTTGAACTCAATATGAGACAGTCCTACTTTTTGCATTAGACACACAGGGGAGGTCCATTCAAGGAAATGGAGGAGCCTGCCAGGTCCAAGTACAACATTTATCCCCAAATCTCTAGTCTGTAAGGGATTCCTGTCCACTTGAAAGATGGTGACAGTGCACATGCATCTGGGTCAGTTCCTACTATGGAAAAGTGCAAAACTGGGCAACTTCCTATACAAATGATCATGCTAACGCTTTATATTTTAGCATGTGGTGTCATGTCTATGTGACAGGCTAGCTGGTAGTGATTTGGCCCAGGGGTTTTGAAGGGGTAAAAGATGATTGGAGG
>NW_017729022.1:25900807-25905725 GCF_001723915.1 Gavialis gangeticus | reverse complement strand
GGCCGGCAGGAGAGGCTCCCTGCTGGGCTCCAGCATCCCTAAGGAGAGGCTGTGGCCAGCAGGAGAGGCTCCCCAGCTCCAGCAAGGATCTGAGCAGAGACCTGAGAGGTTCCCAGCTCTGCTTCCAGCTCCTCCAAACAGAGGCCAGGCAGCTTGATGTGAGGCTGGGGCTCCAGGAAGGTCAAGACCCCTAGCAGGCTAGACTAGTAACAGCACTGGTGGCCTGTGATAGAGTTTCTACCCACCACGTGGGAGATCTGAGTTCAAGTCTGTGCTAGGGTTACTTAGGGTAAGAAAAGTGAGAGGGAGAAATTCTTGTTGTAGAGGAAAGGGGTCATTGTGTTCCCTAGGCCCTATATTTCTTGTTATTTGACATTTTTTGTATTTTGTGTTTTTTATATCTCGCCAACCAGAATTGTTTGTTCTGCTGTTTGTGTTTTATATTTTGTTAACCCTGTCTTTTGTCAACTGGATGAATATGTCTATGACTGTAAGTCTCTAACCTTTATTGAATCCTGCCCCCTTGGGGCACTGTAGTGTCCCCTATACCCCCTGGTTTATACCCGTTATGTTCCCACTACTGTTCTCTCATTAAAAGGTATATGGTTAAGTCCCCATTGGTGGTCTGGCTCTGCTCTATAGGGGATGGAGGGACCCTACACCTCCCACAGCACTTGTGCACCTGCTCTGATCCCTCCAATTGGAGAGGGGGTACATCTTGGAATACTGCCCGGGTTACATCTGTGATAATACAGATTTTTTCTCACTTTGGGTCCATACCTTACTTTTCACCTTCATGAGGAGTCTCTGTTTTTGTTTCTGGTATATCACAACTGCAATTTTATTGGGTGGCACTTGGCTACCACCTCATTTGTTTTATTAGCAAGTGCATTTAACTGCTATGGATGAAGTGTGGAGGGCATGTCTACAGGCAGACTCAAACATTTTGTTGCTCCTCATGTCCTGATTCCCTAAACCAGAAGCAGTAGACAGACTACCTGGTATGGTGGTGGGCAAATTGGCACTGTTATTCAGCCAGGGTGCAGCATCAGGCTAAACTGCTCAGGTAAGGCAGGGTAGAACAGAATTAGTTTGTCACAGTTTCCTGACAGTTAGTTTGCCACAGAGGTGTATAATAAACAGGTTCTGCAACCTGGGGAGCAATGGTGCAGTGGCAGAGTTTGCAATTCTTGCGCCCTCTCTAAGCTGGTACTGAGGACTGGTGGCCTGGTTACTTGGTTATGCTCCTGGTTGTCCAGGTAGACAGGGCTTTAGCTTCTTCAGGTAGGTGTGCTAGTTAATTAGACTATTAAAGCATGCTTGTTTGAAAATCACTGCAGCTAGTCTAAGAAGAAAGGGGGTAGGGGTAGAAACACTGTAAAGTATTTCACCAAAAAATTGCCAATTTCATCCATATTTTGAAAACTTTTCTATTGAAAGTTTGAAATTTCAGCCATCTCTAAAAACTGAATGCAGTACTTGCTTGCTGTAAATTAGTTATATCCAGCCAACAAAGAAATGTGCCTGAAAGATTCTGAAATATATAAAATTGCTGTAATACTCTCTTTTGTTCCCAGTGCTATCTATTAGCTCATTGTTTCCAATGGTAAAGATGTCAAGAGTCTCTGCACTAGAACACAGTCAGTCAGGGTGTTCTTACAGGGCATCTATACATGTGCTCTGGGGTGGGGAGGGGTGCTTTAATTAGAGTGGCTCTAATTAAAGTGCCCACAGCGCAATGTGTATTCAGCGTCCCACACTTCAAAATGGCGGCAGGAGTGGTCTAATTAAAGGTCACTTGACAAGCTTTTGTTAAAGTGCCCCTGCTGCCATTTTGAAACCTGGGGATGGCAAAAACACATGACGCGGAGGCTACTGGCACGTGCTAATTAGCACACTCCAGCAGACTCGCAGCAGTCTGTTCTGATGCATGCTAATTACTATGCATCAGAGCAGAGGTCCATCACATGTAAAGGTGCCCATAATCTCTTTTCTTGTTTTTGAATGACACTCAGAGAAACTTATGAAGAGAGGAGAAGTGTAGTGCAATGTTTTGAAAAACAGAATGCCTGCTGACATGCTAAGGTTGCTTTATACTCAAGTTCAAGAACAGATGAAAAAGAAAATATGAGGAAGGTGTGAAGCACAGATGGCTGAAGTGGCATTTGCTCTGATGGAGGGAAGTGGCCTGAGCAAGATATAACATAAATACCCACTAAAACAGTTCCCTTTCCTTATGACTGTGTTGCAATAATTAAACATTTTCTAATATAGACCAGGAGATGTATTGTTAAAAAGAATGGTGGGTTAGATCTTCAAAAGGCTTTTGATGTCCAGTAGATTGCATGACCCTGAGTTAGGTGTCTAGAACCCCTATACAAAGCATTAGGAAAGTGAGAAGCCTAAGAATGGGATCCCTAAAAGTTAACAAATTGAGCATGGAGCCGCCATAGCTAGCTACTTGGAAATGCTGCAAAAAAGAGTGTGGTGCAAGTCTGACCCCTCTGAAAGAATACTTAAGGAATATATATGCTGAAAACTTAATATGCCAGGCAGCAGCTTCCTTTAACAAGCCTCTGAGCTACCTCCTAGATTGGATGCGGTGTAGCCACTGCTGCCTAGCATGATAAAATGGGAATGTTGCCTGACTGTGGGCTTCATGGAAGACCCTAAATCCACCTAACATTCACAACCATGTACTGTCTTCTGGAGTTTGGTGCCTTTATAATACTATAATAATAGCAGGGTTAGGGTGTGGGTGCGCAGTAAGCTCTCTACTGCCACCTCACCATGCCCTTTTCATATCTTGGATCCACTGCTGAATAAAGTTTGCATCTTCATCTAAGAGCCTGAAGGTAAGAACACTCCAGTGGGATGTGGGAGATCTAGGTTCAATTTCTTTAGCTGCCTGAGGGGACCTGAATCAATATCTCCTACAACCTATCACCAGGTTACAGGAGACTTTCTCCATCCTTCCTTTGAAGCTGTTTCACTTTGCATTGGGTTGGAGAGTGACTCTAGGTTAGTAATTAGTGCACCTATACTCAATATCTGGGTCCAAGCAGGGACTAGAATTCAGTCTCCCCCTCACCCCGCAAGTGTCTTAACCAGTAAGGTGGAGTGTCATGCTCATTTTGTCCTAGTGAATATTCATTTATTCCATGCAAAATAGAACAGCTTCAACTGCAGAGACTGAGAAGCTTCAATAGGAAACACAGTGTGCAGTGGGTTGATGACTGAAGCTCATTTAAAAAAAATGATTTAAAAATGTTTTTATTAAACTTTTTATAAATTAATCCTCTGTGAGTCCAAGGCAGGGGCAGGCAATTATTTTGGGCAGAGGGCCTCTTAACAAGTTTTGGCAAGCAGTCAGGGGCTGCTTAGGTAACCCCGCCCCTTGACAGTTACCCTGCATCCTGGTCACCTCATTGGGACTGGAAGTCCTGCCCCCTAACCCCGAGCTTTGCCACTGGACATTCCTCCTCTTGCTGCCCCCCAATACTCCTTTTGGGAGGGGAGGTTGCCATCTTAGAACCCAAATCGTACACTAGAAGTCAAACACCTACTATAATATATTTTAATTTTATTACAAAAATGATTTGTCATGATTTGTGACTGTGCATACTGTATATAGAAGGGATTACATAATAACTCAAAAATGAAGTGTCACTCATATTGTGTGTGGGGGGGTTTGAGGGGGTGTGGATGTGTAGGGGGCATAGGGTATGTTGGGGTGTATGAGGGTATGTTGGGGTATATGTATATGTTGATGGAGGTTGTGAAGACAGGGTGTGGGTGTGAAGGTGGGGGGGTATAGGGACCCCCCACACACTGCCCCCCATGGCATGCAGCCCCCGCTCACTGGCAGCAGTATTTTTCTATATGTTGTACATGGTAGATTCAGCTAGTGATTTCCACATGCATATGCCTTCATTGTCTCATCCTATTATACTCTCACCCTGGTTCCTATCATGCCTCAGTGTCTCATTCTTATGAGTAAATGAAAGTGGGCACAATTTAAATTGCTTTGGAATTCTATATTAATTTGATATTAATTACAAACTAAAATACATCAAAGAGCTGATTTTAACCAGTGGTAGAACGGTGAGCCATTAAGCCAAATCCTAGTCCTTTCAGTCATGTAAGGAGAATCTTACGAATTACAATGGGATTACTGCCTATGGAGAGAGAGCAAGTATGGTTCATTGAATGAATCTGATGTTGAATTATCAGTACACCTATTTACTGGTAAGTAGTTCTGCAAAGGCACCTTCTGTATGTCTAGTTAAAACTTAATTGTTGGTGGATAAATTCAGCACAGTAATAGAAAAGATAGCCAATGAATTAATGTAAAGATTATATCTCTCTGTAAGCACTTGATTCAGTCATACATCATTTAATACTAATGGTAATACCTCTAGTTTTTAAAAAATATTCTCTATATGTCACCAACATCAAATTTCTTACCCCTCTTGTTTTTATTCCATCAGTATTGTGCACAGGAATGCCTGAAATTCAAATGATTATGCTAAAAATTTGAGAGATTTTTGAATATAATTATCAATTTTAGAGATGGTCATGTGGGTGGACTAGTTGGTTTTGTGTCTATTTAGCAATTCATACATGAGCTCAGATATGCAGGTCTAAGAACCTGAGCACAGTATTATACATCCTGTCCAATGTTATGAGGCTATACTCTTTTCTCCCTGTAAGCACCAATTAATTTTAAGAGTCACTGAGCAGCCATTGAATAATAGCTACTACAGCTGGGTGAATACAGCAAAAAAACATTTCCACAAGATTTCGCTGTTATTTAAATATGAATTTACTTTGTGCTCATGCTTCTCTTGTAGTTGTTCTCCTAAGAACCACTTGAGTGATGGAGTTTTTACTTCCAGAGATGTTTGAATAAAGTATA
>NW_017729022.1:25890484-25895807 GCF_001723915.1 Gavialis gangeticus | reverse complement strand
GGCACTACTTCAAATGCATTGCTGAAACCTAGATAGATGAGATATACAGTGTTTCCTTTGACTAGAACTGTTCAAGACAAAAAGCCGTCATACAAGTACCCTAATCACAATTCACTTATGATGCCATGCTTAGCAGCAAGAAACTCTACTCTTGAGAGAGATGCAATGAGATATTTACTGCCCATAAGTTGTAAGGGGTTATATATCTCATAGATTATTTTAGGCATGCATTCTTGAGGATGCATTTGTGGATAGCAGAAGTGCTGGGTCATGATGACAAAGCTGTGCTGGTACTGATATAACAGTATTCCTGGGGTCTTAGGCTGGCTATTAGACAAATACTTCCTTTTCTGCTGGTATCACTATTTCTTTTCATTTTTTTTTCTGCTGGCAGTATATTATATCTAGAACACTATTTATCATAGTAGGGACACAGAATTCCCAAGTTCCTCACCAATCCACTAATTAAGTGCAGCAAGCAAGGATCTGGAACTTGATAAAACATGATATTAAGAGAGCCTTAGTAGATAAAAAACTAATAATTTATGAAACAAGCTGAGGTACTTATGCTTGAAATTCTACCTTGTCTACATTGGCATCCTAAACTGTTGTTCTCCTTAGGACTTGGCAATATGCTGATGAATCAAGCTTCTAATCACCATGAAAAATAGAGGTTAAGTTGGCCCAAAGCTTTTCCCCAATGTGAAAGTTGCCTGCATGGTTGCAGCATTATTTTCCTCAATCCAGGGTAGAGATGTTTTTGACTGGTGAAGAACTACCATGCCAGCTAAAGTTATGCTATTTAGTGCCTGGCTTTTAAATAGCTGTATAAAAGTGTGAACTGCTGCGGCTGTGTTAGAGTATAACTATATTTGAAAACAGTTCCAAATATGGTTGATTACAAAAACATGTGGGCATATCTACACATGCATTAAGGTGCTTTTCCTAATGCGCATTAAATTTAGTACCTCTAATGTGAGGTACTAAACAAATGCATGTTAGGATGCCTTAATGCGCAGTAACGAATGTGCACATTCTTTGATGATGCTTAATGCTTAGTAGCCTATTTTACTGCTAATATTTTACACTAGCATAATAGAAAGTTTTTTTACCCTATGCTTTAATGCATAGTAAAATAGGCTATTGCACATTAAAGCACACATGTAGACATGCCCATGGGGTAGGGACTCAAAGTGTTTATATTAATAAGTTCAGGGAGCCTTATGGCTTGTTTATATATTATCTTGGTTTAGTTCCCTGTTCCATAGGACCAGTTCTGGAGGCTGCTTACATGGTTGTAGAAGGACCTATCCCTGTGGTACTTCTACAGTAGGAAGACACTGCCCCTCCCAGCACACACAACAAATGGCATATTTCTCATGGGTAACTCTAAACTTTTGGTGACTGGCATAATCTCTGTCATATGTTCTGCCTAGACCTAAGGCCCTGATCTGTAGGTCTTCCTTCAGTACAAATAATACATTAAGTCACAGGAAGATGATGGGAGTGGTGAAATGAAAAAGTACCTTCCCATCCCTCACAACAAGTTGCTGGCTGCTTGTCCTCCAGGACTCAGCATAAGGCTACAAAGCATTTTTACATAGGCAAAATACTTTCCTGTCACATTTATTCTGCAGGATATTTCTCCACTGCTTGCAACTTGTGTTCATCCCTCAGGGTTCGATCCTGTCCTGCTGAAGTTGGTAGGAACTGTCTGCTCACTTTTTGAGACCCTGGGCTTACAGTTGGGCACGGTAAATGAAGGCTGGATGTATAATGTTTGCATTCTGATTAGGTAATGTTCTGCAGCCACTCTGCAAAGGTACAAGTGATGTCTCCAGGTGCAAAGCAGTGTAGAAGCAGGATGCAGATGGTTTATTTGCTGCACATAGGAATTGAGTTTAAAATCAAAATTCTTTTCATGCTATAAATTAAGCTGCCTGGGGTATTTCATATTATACAAGTGATGGGTGTCCTAGAAATATGATCCATTCACCATCTGCTCTGAAGGTCTAAATTAGTCAAATTGGGCATAATTCCAAATTTCCTAAAACTTGTGCAGTCTCTACATGTAGTAAATACAGACAACACCTGTGATAAAGTATAATTAATAGTTTTATTTCATGCATAGTTTGTTTGCAAAATTGCTTATTATAACATATTCTGCCACAGTTCACACAAAACCTTGAAGATTTTATATAAGAAATTATAATGACATGTTCAGTGCAGTTAACTTTACTGAGAAAATGGTAAAAGTCCAATATGTTGCTTCCTTTGGTGCATATGTATGTTCTTTTTCTATCCTGAAAATGTGAAGTCTTGGATATAGCTGTATGTTGTAAATATACCAGTTTACTTGGCACATTTACTATATTCCATTCCTTACAGTTTGATTTCAATGCATAAATCTTTCATACTAAAATATGGTGGGATATAGCTAGTCAGAGACTGTAGATTAAGCATTGTGAATGCAGTGGAAAGAGAGTTCTTAAAATATCTGCATCTTTAAGAAGTTCCTTTTAGCTTGCATTTGATACTAAACCTAAATAGTAGCCAAATTTGAGACCCCTACTCAGCCTTTATTTTCATGCAAACTGTAAGTACAGAGCTAAAAGCTGAGTCTAGAGGTGAGACTACAATACTGTTGACATCATTAGGACTAGTTTCATGGTAAGATACATGAAACTTAAGTAATAGTAAGACTATTAATACAGAATTATTTATTTCACCCTAAATAGTTGGAGTAAGATATTAGAGGTATCCCTGCCTCACCACCAAATATAATAGTTATAGTTATAGTTATACTTATAGTTCTGCTTCTCCTTTTAAAGCACTTCATTCTCAATTAAATTCCTAACTAATCTTATCAGTTTTAGTTCTAAAGCAGAGCTTCTTTAACATGAGGAGTAATTAAAAAATATGCTTCATTGTTTAAATGGGGAGAAAATATTGTGTGCATGTTCAGTTTCTGTTTTCAGTGAAACATCTGCTTTATTTATTTCACAGCAGAAACACAAATGAAAGGTCTTGGTGCTGCAAATATATATTGTTTGCTAACAAGCTCTCATCAAAACAGAATAAACCTTGGGGTGCTGACAGACATGCAAGTCCCCATGCAAGTCATGGTGCTTCACATCAAGGGCCATGAGTTAGAGTGATCTCCCACAACCCAAGAGATGTTCATGTGTTAGGTTGGGAGGCAGAGGGGATTGAGCTCCACTTTGCAGCTGATCCAGTGGAGGATCTTACCTGCATCCTCTCCCCTAGCTCCAACCCCCCCAGCTCCTGTGCCATCTGCAGGAAGGGATGGGGGGAAGGGAGGGGGAAGAAGCTGCAGGCTGGAGTTTGCCCAGCCTGAGCTGGAGGGGGAGGGGGTTGGGGGGGCTGTGAGATGGCGGGCTCCAATCCACTCACCTCCCCCTCCTGTTCAGGTTGAGGAAGCCCAGTGCCACAGCTCCTTCCCCCTTCTTTCTCCCCCATCCCTTCCTGCAGACGCCACTGGGGAGGGGGCTGGGCTGTATCAGCCCAGCCCCAAGGATACTGACAATGTGACCCTAGGAAACAGAAGTTCCCTAAGGCACTCCATTTTGGAGTGCCTTCATCTAATCCCTCATTAGATGAGGGTTAATTTGTTGTGTGATTGACCACTTTTAAAGCAATCTGCAGTTGTGTATGTGTGTCACAGCACAGATTTAGAGTGCTTTCAGGGGGCCAATCACGTGACAAACGTTACTTCTGTCAGCGCCTTTGGCGTTATGCTGGAAATGTAGCAATGCAATCTGAGGAAACACATTTCCTCTTTTAAGAAATATTTATGGATCATTTCGACCTCTTTCCCCCTCCCTCCTGCCAAAAGCAGATACAAAAGCAAAGCAAAGCACCACAGCAATTACCTAAAATGCTCTCCTATCCCTGCAGGGTGGTGCCCTGTTTGGATGATTACCATAGTACATGCTTGTAATGGCTTGAAAGGCCAGTTCTTCTCCCGTAACTACTGAAAACACATTACTTCTTTAAAAAGCCGCAGTCATTTGAGACTACTACTATTACTTGGGGGCCAATTTCCAAGAGGTGGATGTAGTTCTAAATATACTAATAAGATTACTATCGAATTAGTCATATTTTATAGTCAAAGTAAGACTGCAAGGCTGAAGAAACAGGGCCTGGTTTTGCTCACATGTATGCTGATATAACTCTGTTGGACCTGATTTTCTAACACAGTAGAGTTGGAAGGGAAGGTACAAAGAGCCAGTCACAGCCCAGAAGCTGCTTTATCAGCTGGTAACTGCCCCAAGGGACCATACCACAGCTAAGGATGGGAATACAATGCACTGTAGCCACACTCCTCCCTGTCCTTCTTCTTCCCCTGTACTGAAAGATGTATGTATGAAACAGCTACCTGAGCTTTCCATCTGCTGGGAACACCCACATATGGAAAGAATCAGTCTCAGGAGAGGAGACCAATTTCCTTTCCCAATTTGTGTTACCAGAATGATGATGAGCAGAAAATCTGTGCCACAGCACTCAGCAGAATCACGCCTCATTTATACTGCTGGAAGTGAGAGAAGTCAGAGCCATATTTTTAAAAGCCTACAGAAAGATAATAAATAATATAATGTTTTTGTGAAGCTTACAGGAAAAATACTTTTCCTTCTGATTAAGTTAGCCATCACCTCTGCCATTTGTGTCCTTGGATACCTTGTAGCTGGGATTTTTTTAAAGATGAGGATTAACACTTTTAATGAAGATGACCCTAAACCTAACCCCAGATCCCAGCCTAGGGCAGAGCCTATGCTTCCCGGATGGGCAGGGCTGGAGCTCCCCAGAAACACCTAAAATTTGATCAAATTTTGAACCCAAAACACTGAAATTTTTATTCAAATTCTGCCCTCACTAACACTGGTACCATCTGTGGTGGGCCAGTAGGGGGAGCTCCTGCGTTGAGCCGCCCACCTCCCTGTGCCCGACCACCTGCCAGGCTCCAAATACCTCCCTAGGAGCGCCTTATGTCCGGCCGACCCCTCTCCTGGAGCACACTCGCTAGTCTGGGGGTAATGTGCCGCCACCACCCCGAGAGTGGACTGTCTCGGCCCTGTATCCTCGGGGAAACACAGGCCTAATAGTCCTACGGGTATTCGACCCAATACAGGCACTTGGGGCTCTTCCTGAAGTCCGGGGGCAAAAAGTAAAGTCTCCCTTAGTCCACAGACCTAAGGGGTCTTTTAGGCATAATTTAGACCCACCCCTCAATAAGTCTCCCACACCAGTCAAAAAGGAGAACTTTATTGATTACAAGGGGTAGGGTAAACTAGGGTACAGGATT
>NW_017729022.1:25874527-25885484 GCF_001723915.1 Gavialis gangeticus | reverse complement strand
GGCTGTTCCTGGTTCATGAGTTTTTGGGGGAGAGGGCCCTTTCAGATGTTTATGCTCCTCTGAGTCCCCCCCTCATGGCTCCAGCCTCACCTCATGGCCGAAGAGACCGCCTCCTAGCCCGTCCTAACTTATATAGCCCCTGTGACCTCATTAACCTGGTCCAGTGGAGGCCAGCCCCGGTTGGCTCTCAGCCAACCAATTTGAAATACATCACCTGTTACCGGGCAGATTCCAGCCCACCAGGTAGATGCCCCTTACCCAGGTACCAGTCATGTAGGCAGAGGGAGCAGGTTTCCCCCCTCCCTCAGGAATGCAGCCAGCTCAAGTTACCTAAAGAGACAGGGTAAGGGTGTGGTCTCCTCTGCTGAGCCCACCCTACTCAAATGGTCACAGCACAGAGATTTTATCACATGGTCACAAGGCAGAGATTTTGGGGAGAAACCAAGGTGGCTTTCTGCCACACCATCATAGTAGCTCTGAAAATTTTCTATTTGAGGCAACCGAGCTGCTTCAGATTCACACCCCCATGTAACTGTGAGCCTCATGTATCCCAGCTGGGGCCAACCTTTTTAGCGGTCATGTCACAAATTAGCCTTGTAGCCTCCATGAGCGCCACTCCGAATCTCTTCCCCTGCCTGATTTGTGGCTCAACTACTCCTTGTGCTACTGTCCAATCTGCTGTTCTGCTTTCTGCTCCCTCCCTGTGCTCCCTTCCAAATCCGCTGGTCCGCTTGATGTTTCTTGCCCTATCTGCTGCTGTGTTGCCTGTCCCCTTCCCGATCTGCCACATGCCACACATAGAGGTTGTCCATGCCACTTCTGGCACGCGTGCTGCAGATGGCCACGCCTGAAGTAGTCCATGAAATTTGGTTCTGGTTCTGATTTGAATCAGGAGTTTTGACTTGGGTCCATAATTATTTTTAAAACTTGAACAGATTCATGCCATTGAAGGAAGATATGATTTCTGTTGTTGAAAGTCTTCAATGTCTTTGCTAGATTCCTCACAAGTCATGTTTTCCCATGTGTCCAAACTTATTTAATAAAGTTGGAGCAACTGATGCACTAAAGAACATAACTGTAGCAGTTTTTACACCCCTATTTGCTTTGTTGTTCCAAGGTTTTAATTCATTAGGAGAACACTGCTCTCCAGAACAGCAGCTCATGAAATGTAGCTGTACTAAATGAGGGCCAGTTTGATCTTTACTGTGCATTAGTAACCATAGTGGGTGAGGGTGAGAAAGATATGTGGGAAGGGAAATAACTGGAGGTAATCATAAAACAGACTTACATAAGTGATACGATGTACACAAGTAGTCTTGTGAGATTAAAGATATTTGGGTAGGGAGAAAAGCTTTAATTGGAGCTGACCTTGTAAAGCATGTTCCCTTATGTTCAGACATAATCACGGGTGGGCTGACTGGTCTATTTAAAAATGACTGGTTCACATTAACCACCCAGTTTTAGAGAGTTTGGAAATGTTTTTCAATACAGTACAGAACAAACAAGTTTGCCTGAATATTGATCTGGTACATGAGCAGTTAATGGAAATAACAATTACAGATGTTTCATGTAGCACCTCAGATGTTGTTATCATGACATGTTTAGGCATTAGAAAATGTTTTCTTGCAGGAGAATGCAATACTAATAAAAGGAATTTCTGCTACTAAGGCAACAACTTTACTGTTGCTTTCAGCATGCATTTTTAGGAAGAACAAAAACTGAGAAATAGTAGTATCCCGTCCACAGAGTTATTCTTACATAAAAACTTTGTTAATCACTTCAGAATGAATGCTCCATTAATATTCAATAAGCCATTTTATCCAATACATCAGAAAAGTTGTGGAAAGAAAGACATACTGCATGACTGCACTGTATTCAGATGGTGATGATGGAGGCGGGGTATGTGAAAGGTGCTTGGATGGGTACATGCTGATTCTTTGAGGAAGGCTAGAACTGTGCTTTGAAGGCCCAAGCTGCAACTCCAGGAGTAATTCACCCAGAATTCTCCAGAGGCTTCAAATCGGGTGCGTGCAGGAACGGATACCCCAATTCCTATTTAAAAAGGTACAGATTGTGTACTAGATAATTTTACATTTAACTCATTTTGATTGGACACATGGATCATGTTACATAGTATGTTTCTCTTTTCTAACTGGCTGGATGATGAATTCCTACTCCTTTCCAGCATGTGCATTTGCAGGTAACCAGTTCCATTTTTGCTCTCTATAATTGTTCTGCAACTGTTAACATTTGCAATTTCAATAGGAAGTGAAGAGACTCAGTACCTCATAGGGATTGTGTCACACAACCCCTGCTCCTACCAATTTGCACAGGGCAGGCTTCTCTTAGTTATTTTGGAGAAGCTACTTCCTAGCCATGTCTACACAAGATGCAGCTGAGCAGTGGTTACAGGGAAGTTTTCAGCGCTTCAAGAAAATTCCTAAGTTTCCTGTTGTGAGGAAACCCCCTCCCCCATTACACAATATCTGACTAGCTCCAAGCTATGAAGTCTAATCATCATAGTGCAGCACCACTTCCAGGAAACTAAACCAAATGCACATTTGACACAAATGACTCAGGAACTTACGTAAGAGTAATTTATTAAAACATGCAATCTGGATACAAACTGGGAGTTTTGTTAGCTGTATTTTTGAAGAAGTTTCTCTCTGGTCTTTGCACCCTGTAACCTCAGACTCCTCCCTAAAATCCCTCCACATGACTCACTTTTAGTCAGCCTTCTATTGCTAACCTCCACCCCTGGCCTGCATTTGTGGATGCTGTCCAGAAACCCTATTACACTAAATTTACCGTATTAGAAAAATTCAAAGAGGAAACAAGATATGGCTATATTGTTAAATATGACTGTTCACTCTTGCAATCCTTTCATCTAGCCTTTTGTTTATTGTCCTCCTACCCTGTATTTAATCTCATTTAAACCTTAGGTTTTTTCTGTAATAGAGACCTGTCATTTTCTGTAATTTAACACGACTTTCCCATCTGAGTTTCTTTGAATGAATTATAATTTGTCACTCATCCTTAATTAGAGATTGTTTTATAAACTAACGTATAGTTCCAGAAATTTCAAAATGATCTGCCATAGCTAGGTGGATCACTTTTCCTGTATTTTATAGGAGAGAGATTATCTATTTTAATTATCTAAAAGTACTTTATGAAGTAATGAGTTAGATGCTTGTAAAGCTGACAATGGTACTTGGCAATACTCTGCATCCATCGGAAGGTCTCGGAACTCGTTTTCCAACTGAAAGAGGATGTTAGCCAGGATTTATTATACTATTCCTTGTTTTTTTTTAAAAGAAGCTTAGGATCTTTAATTTGTCCAGGGGTTCCAATTTTGCATCATGTTCAAAGGACACCTCTTCTGTGACAGTAGCGCTCCTTGGAACTGCAATGCAGTGTTAGCACTGGGTTGGATTCCAAGTTTTGGTGTGAGACTTAAATTTATAACCTTGTGTGACTAAAGGCAAGGTTGTACCCAATGAGGCATACTGCCATGGCTAGAGGGAATAGAAGAGAGTTATGGCAGCCAACTCTCCTACTTTTATGGTGTAGGCCCAGCTGCTCACATCATCGTAACTGAGCACATTACATGTTTAAAAGATTTAGCTACAGAAGATTACTGTACAAGCTTGATAATAGCACATGATCTTTCTGTTTAATTCTGTTTGGAGGGAGGCAGTACAGCAGATCTCTTCCAAACAAGTTCCTCTTTTTCCTTTGGCCCATTTGTTTTGCAAAGCAAAATAAAGTAGGATCTCTAACTAAGTCCTGATGACTCTTGTCTGTGATACTCTTTAGACTTACTGGATATCAGCTGTTCAGGGGCTCATTAGCTGTTTCAACATTTCCACTAGAAGCATCCTGTACTGTATCAAGTGAATGCCACCTAGTGGTGGTAAGGCATATTTTGTTTATTCTAATGATTAAGTTAGATGGTAGAGCTGAACTTCTCTTCGTGCAGGATAATTAGAATGTACCTTTGAACAGCAGAACAATGCGTATTATGCTATTAATCCACCACTAACCTACGTTGTCTTTCTTCCTCATATAATTCTTATAATAGTGCAGACAAGTCTATGGCTCTTAATAAAAAATTCTAAAGGCAAGTATTAACATCTGTAAACTGGCATGCTTACTAGGGCATTCTCTACTTCCCTTGCTGAAGCCATGAATAACCAAGGGCAGGAGAGGAAAAAATTGCAGTGCTCCATTCACGTAGTTCTCAGTCATGTTGCTCCATTCCCCATCATTCCTTGTCATCTGCTGAAGTAAGACTCAGGAGTGTAAATTTTCTTTTGAGCCACTGAAGGCTGTTTGAATAACTCCATGCCTGTTAATGCTAAAATTCATATTTAGTTTTATTTTTAATGTATGATAATTTATATGTATTAAAATTGACACCAGATAGGTCTGCCTTGTAGCTAATTACTAGCAAAGGTACAAGATGATTTAAATGCAAATGTTTCTTGCTGTTATTTTGATGCAACATTTCTGGCCTGCTTAAATTAATTGTTTTGGCAAGCTTTGCTATCTCATTGATCGTGTAATGTCATCTGTACTTAATTCTGGAACAGATTTAAAATGGCCACCTTTATCACTAGTGTTACACAACGGGCTTTACTGTAGTTATACCAGGGATGAATACGGACTAATTTGTTTATTGACAAAAGCAAAATAGACAAAGTTAACCTTCTTGCATCCAACTAACAGCCCTCTCAGTGGCTGAACAGACTGCAATGTCAGTCACTAGACTGCACTAAGGCCTTTGTGGTATGGTACATTTAGGAACTGCTGGTTTAAAAGACTCATTCTCATATTAAGAAGTAAATCAGCAGCCAAATATTCAGGGAATGTTTTATGCTGTGAATCTCAGCATTGCTTTTATTATCAGTCTAAAGACTTGATTCACTCTGGTAAGGAGAAAGGATGCAGTCTGAAATTATTAAGTCTTGCAGAGGCTGTGCCCTCAGGAACACATCTATACATGATGCTACATCACCATTGCAATGCACTACAGTGATGTAGCATCCATGGACAAGAACTGTGATGCAGCAGCTACTTCACCATAGTGATGCGCTTCCCTAGTATAGCATGCTGTTACAGTGAAATAGTTGCTGAAGATAACCATGCACGGCATGTGTGACGCAGCATAGGCTGTTACGGTGCCGTGATATAGTACTTCCAAAAGGAAGTACTAAATCATGGTGCAGTAACAAGGTCACCATAGTGATATGGGTAGACACGCCCCAGGTGAATAAAAAGTATGTTGCAGACACCACCCTTCCCTGGGAATTCTGCTGGGAGAAGGGCTTTAAAATAAGGCCAAGTTCATATATGATTTCTGATGATACAGGCTGGCAAGTACAAGGACTGATTAGGAAATATCCCTATATACTAGTTTCCTGTCAGACAGTTCAGCCCACTTTGAGATGCATGAACTATTTGCAGGCCTTCCCCCAAGGAAGCTTTTCAGGCACCTGGCTTCAGCAGAAATTAAGCTGAGTGAATTCAGAATCATAAGCATTTTACACTTGCTTCACAAATAACTCAGCCCAAACTAAAATCTGTGAGTTGTCTAAGGTTAGTGCATAAAACATAGTTTATAAGTGCCAGTTATTCTAAATTAAATATATAAAAATAAAAGAAATATGTGTGTTCTCTAACATGAATGCCACATGTCCCCACAGGCTGGGGGCGGGGCACAGTGACCACCTGCGGGTGGTGTTGGCAGTGGGGTCATGGCGGCGGCCAGTGGGGAGCTCTCGCAGGCAGCCGCAGCAGTGTCAGCGGTGGAGGCAGGCTGACTGGGGAGCTCCCGCAGGTCACTGTAGTGGTGTAGCAGCAGGGGAGGTGAGTGCCGACTGGTGGTCGGCGACCACCTGCAGATGCCACTGGCAGCATCAGCAGCGGTCAGTGGCGATCAGGGACTGCTCACAGATGCCAACGGTGGTATCAGTGGAGGTGGGGGTGGCAAGCGGCGACTGTCAGCAGGTGCTGGTGGTAGTGTCAGCAGCACTTTTTGCTTGGGCCTGCCAAGCTCAGGGGGTGCATATGCACCCGCATGCACCCCTACGCGTCACCAATGGTCTCTAATCAGGGATGTACATCAGGCTTGTTGCACATAGCTTGTAAATGCCAGTGGTTGGAGGAGCGTGTACAGCTAGAAAGGGAGTAACTGCAAAAATCACTGTGGAAGTGCTGTTTCATGAACATTCTTTTGCTTGGTCCTTGGCAGCGTAGTTTTATATTATATTTAAGAAAGAAGCAACATGTCACCAGGAGGAAAAGGCGCCACTTGTTTTAACTGTATTACCAACAAATCTTTTTGTGTTCAGCAATCTGTACAGCCTATCACACGGTTGTGCTTGGAGCAGAGATGTTGCTGTGAATTCAGAGAAAATTGGATGCGTTCACTCTTAAACTGCACTGCCAGATCTCAAAAGTTGGCAGCTACAGAGACCCTAATTATTTTAAAGGACCAGGAATCCTGGTTAGATAGCTTCCTGAACCTAGTCCAGAATACTAACACTGCTTCTTCTGAGATTATTGATCAACTAAGACCCAATGATTTTTATATTTTCTGTATACTCTGTCTCTATTGAGGCTCATTTCTAAAAGGCCCAGTGTACTCTGCCCTCCCATGGATTTATTTTTACTGTAATGTAAAGCTTTTATTTTAGAATCTGAACAGTTTTTAAAAATTAAGTTGTTGCTCTTCCTGTTATTAGAAGTGTCTTTGAATTTGCATCCTTGATACAATCATAAAGAGGATATAAGACTAAGGGATGTTTTAGTTCCCCCTGTTACTTTAAAGGTATGCTACTTTTGGCATCAAACATGACCACTAAACTGCCAATATTTAATCATTTTTGTAATATCTTTGCCAGTACAATGTAGTATACTCAAGCTTGGCCATACTAAGGGTATGAACAAGAGGAACAGATTATACTGAGTTAAAGCAAGTGGGGGAGAAGGGCTTACTGTACATTGTATATGCTATGGTAACTGTTTTGCGTGTCTACTACTATCCTACAATAAGAGGATGCCAAATTCTGGAAATTTAACATTTTTTCATTCAGAGGTTAACTGCCTGATATAGCTTTCACTTATCATGGGATAGAAGTGGACATGTGACACACTTAGTGTGGGGAGCTCAAGCATGGTAAGTCTGCTACCCCCTTACAGTTAACTAAGCATAAATTTTCAATTGTCCATATCCAAAAACATTTAGGGTCATTTACCTTTAAGCAAAAGTAGGATGCTGCAGGGAGGAGCTATGGCTAGTGCCAGGCTGAGAGGACAACGAATCAAAAGGATTCCTTGTAACAATATCTCAGCTTCTACAGTTTCACAGCTCATCCTAGCACCAGTAATAACCAGCTAATGCATTGTCTGGTATGGCTGTCACATCCTGGTGCCCCACTAATTTGAAAACGACACTGCATAAAAAATACAGAAAGTAAACTTCAAAAGGATCCATTAAAAAGAAGGCTGCAAGTTGTGACTATGCAGAAAAAGCTTTCCGTTATCCATTATCTTCAGATAATTGAGACATTTGTCAACATATGAACTTAGTAATAGTTTTACTTGAACAAAGAAATCTGCTTGATTGTGATTCTGCCCTTAATCTTACATAGAATGATGATTATTTTTATTGACTAGTGACATGGTTCTTCTGGGGACTTCTTTTGGGGAGTCATAAACAGGTTTCAGGAATTGTGGGGAGTCATGGGAAGAGAAGCTTCCCTTCCTAGCCTCCCTGGCCATATCCACACATGCAAGCATATGTGGTTTGTGGCACCATAAACTGCATGCATTGCATGTTAAACTTTTTGCAGCACAGGGGCAAAATTTGCTACCAGGATTTCCCTGTAGTTAAAAAAAAAAAAAAAAGACCTGGAAAAAAAAGGGGTGCAAAGCACAAAAAATGTGGAGATGGAGAGCAGGCAGCCTAAGTCCATATCTCTGCATTCTGTGGAGCCCCATACTGAGGCACATTTTGCTCCAGCCAGCTGCTCCATAAGCTTTGCTCCACAGCTGGCTGGGATGTAGTATGCCTCGAGATAGGGGAGCAGGTATCCCTGGGCTGGCTGCTCCCATCTCTGTGTTCTTCAGCATGGGGCCCTGCTGCCTGCTCCCTTGTCCGCTGTCTGCTCTGCCATCTCTGTGGCAGAGCCCCCACACTGAGGCACATGGAGACAGAGGAGCAGGCTGCTCTGGGCTGCCTGCTCCCCCATCTCCATGTACCACACCCTCACTAGCCGGAGTGCAGGGTACCTCAATGCACAGGGGTTATCTGCTGGCTAGCCCTGCACTGAGGCACCCTGTGCCCCAGCCAGCCCCCTGAACAGCACATGGAGCCCAGTCAAAGCAACACTCCAGGAACTAGGAGGAGCTGGACACAGGCAGTTTGCCCACAGTGGGACAATGTGTCCTGCAACAAAGCACATGTGCAGGGGCAGACACTGCAGCACAAAGTAGCAGCACAAATTTGTGCCACTACTATTTGTGCTGCTGAAAGTGCACACCCTTGTTCATCTGTATGCAGCTTCTGGGTGCATCTACATACGTGCTTTACTGCGGAGCAGACTAATTAGCTACACACTAAACCATCACTGGCTGCATGTACACTGGTATTAGGGTGCAGTAAATTAATTAGCTCTGCCATAAGATAGTACTGTTGAGGAATTGACAGTGACTGCAGGTGTGAACTGTGCCCAGTCACTCCAGGCATCAGGGGAGCAGACTCTTGCCTGCTGCCCTAGCCACCCGCCTCTACACTTTTGGCACTCTTGTGCTCCAGCCAGCCCCTCTGCCGCCCAACGCTGCTACCTGGAGCCCAGGGGTGACTCCCTAAGCTTGCTTCCAGCCTGGGCCTGCTCCGCCCCTGCTCAAAGTGCTGCTGTCCTGTGTACATGTGTGACTGCTGCACCCGGGAGGAGCGTAGTTCGGTTCAAAGTGCTCCAGAGTTTATTGCATTGCATTAATTGCACATGTAGATGCACCCTCTTTAAATTAAAGCATAGTTAAACATTTAATAAATGTTTATAGTCTTTGATTGCAGAGGTGTCTAGAAAATGTAAGCCATCTATAAATAGACAGGATGATACTTACTCAACTCTGTAGACTTCCAGAAACAATATCTTTAATAGGTGAGCAGCCCCATTCATCTCAATGCAGGCCTGTGGACTCTGCAGTCCTGCAGCCATGATAGATGGCACCGAATTCACTATGTTGTTGCTTCTAGGCACTCAATAGTTTGTTTTCTTTTTCTTTGTCCTGAGACCTTCCTACAGCTGCTACTTAGAATCCAGCTTTCCTTGGGGAAGGGGCAGGGGAGGAAGAGTATGAGGGGGGAATTAGTATTGTATTATATTTTCTGCTCCCTTGGATTCCTTGGAGCTAAGCAGCTAGGTCAGGGGTGGGCAATCATTTTGTGGGGAGGGCAGCTTACTGAGTTTTGGCAAGCCATCGAGGGCAGCATGGGTAGCCCCACCCCTTGACAGGCATCCTGCCCCCTGGCTGCCATCTTGGGACTGGAAGTCCTACCCCCTGACCCCCGGAATTACTCCTTTCAGCAAGGAGTTTTGCCATCTCTGAAACAGAAAAATAACAAATTTGAAAATTAAAAAAACCCCTCAAACATGTACTACAACACTGATTAATTTAATTTCAAAAACTATTTTTGTCCTTATTTACATGTGTTTGTGTAGTGTACATAGAGGTGATAGTGTAATAGCTTCAGATGAAATCTTACTTTTGTATATTGTCGGAGGGGTGTGGATATAGTGTGTGTGTGTGATTTGTTGGGGTGTGGATAGGTGTGGGTGTGTGGGCTGTGGGTGGGTATGGGTTTTGTGGGGGCCTGGGAGTGTGGGGGAGGGTGGCTGGGGAGGGTTGTGGCTTGTGGAGCATGAGGGTTTGCCCACAGCCTGCCCCCTCTTCACACCAGTGGCAGGCAGAGCTTCCTCCAGCACTCCTGCAAGCCTGGGCTCCGTGCTCCTGTTGCTCTGGGCCCCATGCTGCTTGGTGGGGTCTGGCTGCAGTGGAGGAGGAGGAGGAGGAAGTAGGCTTGGCTGCCACTGCCTTTTCCTTGTCGCTGCACTCGCAGTGGTGCTCGTGGTGCTGTGGTGCTCCTAATGCACCCTGCTGCTGTGCTCTGCCTCCCCGCACGGCTGCCACCGTTGGCCCCACACCTGCTTCTGCAGCCACCATTGCTGCTGTTTCTGGCTGCCACAGACACCTTGGCTTGCTGCGGGGATACTGCTGAGCACAAGGCTACAGGGCAAGTGGTGCTTGGGCTTGCGGCAGGGGCGCAGCTGTGGCAGCTTGGCAGCAGCCAGCCACTGCCACAGGAGCAGCTGCACAGTGAGGTGGAGTGCGGCTGCCGGGCATGGTGGGAGCACCATGGTGGCACTGGTCACTTCTGTGAGTGGCACCACGAGTGTGGCGACAAGGAGAAGGTGGTGGTGGTTGAGTCCGCCTCATCCTCCTTCTCTTCCGTGGCTGCCACAACCACACTGGCAACCTGAGGATGCACTGCAAGGGCTGCTCCACCTTGCTGCTGCAATGGCGGGCGGCTTCCATTGGGTGATTAAGCCAGGCTGCCCCCACTGTGGCCGCACTCCTGCTGTGAGCCTGAGCACTGCTTACCCCGTGGGCGCTTGCACTTGGTGCTGTCCCCGTAGCAGACTGAGGTGCCCATGGTGACCAGGAACAGCCGCGATAGTGGCTGCAGTAGCAGGTGCAGGGCCGGCTGTGGCAGCTGCATGGGGAGGCAGAGCATGGCAGCCAGGCACAGCCCAGGGCAGTGGCTGCTCCCATGAGCAGCACCACAAGCACCGCCGTGAGTGCAGTAACAAGGAGAAGGTGGCAGCAGCTGAGCCCACCTTGTCCTCATCCTCCTCCACCATGGCCAAGCCCTGTGGCCACAGCAACC
>NW_017729022.1:25864390-25874485 GCF_001723915.1 Gavialis gangeticus | reverse complement strand
CCTCATCCTCCTTCTCTTCCGTGGCTGCCACAACCACACTGGCAACCTGAGGATGCACTGCAAGGGCTGCTCCACCTTGCTGCTGCAATGGCGGGCGGCTTCCATTGGGGGATTAAGCCAGGCTGCCCCCACTGTGGCCGCACTCCTGCTGTGAGCCTGAGCACTGCTTACCCCGTGGGCGCTTGCACTTGGTGCTGTCCCCGTAGCAGACTGAGGTGCCCATGGTGACCAGGAACAGCCGCGATAGTGGCTGCAGTAGCAGGTGCAGGGCCGGCTGTGGCAGCTGCATGGGGAGGCAGAGCATGGCAGCCAGGCACAGCCCAGGGCAGTGGCTGCTCCCATGAGCAGCACCACAAGCACCGCCGTGAGTGCAGTAACAAGGAGAAGGTGGCAGCAGCTGAGCCCACCTTGTCCTCATCCTCCTCCACCATGGCCAAGCCCTGTGGCCACAGCAACCATACTGGCAGTCCCAAGGGGTGCCACAAGGGCTGTTCTGTCTCGCATGGTGGGAAGGAGCAGAAGGCAAAATGCATCGCAGCCAGCCCAAAGCTGCCAAGCCATCAGCCAGCTCCCCTCTCTCCCCAAAATATTGATTATCCATTTTTTAAAAATTATTTGTCAGTAAAATCTATAGGAAATACTTAGCAGCTGGTCAGTTTAGCATTGAATTGTGTCCAGCTGATCTGCTTCCCTGCTTCACAGACGTAGTAGTTTGGGTCCCTCTGCATACTATGTTATGAAAGGAATGCTCTTCCCCACAGTGTACCAGTTTCCCTTCTGGTTGAATCAGCACAGTGAGTCCTGGCAGTCCCCTGACCACAGAGCTTCATGGGAGATACGGAATTTGGAGCTAGTCAACAGGTCAGCTGTTAAGCTGTTTAAGAAGAGTTTGAATTAGTAGAGAGAGGTTATTATTTTGCTGATGAGGTGATAAACACTGTTATCAGATCCCTGCTGGCTTGCTTGCCTGTCAGATTGCTGCAGACAGTATAAAGAGGCAGGGAGAGAGAGATTGAAAAGCTCTGTATTACCAACAGATACATGCACTGTACACCCCACGTTGCCTCAGAGTGCAACATTCCTGCCTCCTGAGCAGCCAGCTGGGAAAAGCCTGGGATGGTGCAGGCAGACCTCCCTAATCAGAGGTCCTGCCAGGGCCTGGCCATGCCCCCTCAGCTCAGCCCTGTAGAAGGGAAGGGAGGGCTGCTCTAGCACCCCCCAGCTTCTAGCCTGAGCCACTGCAGGCATGTGCCTGAATTTCCTCAGTCCAGGGAGAATGTCTGTCCAGCTACAAACTGGCTCAGCCTAGCCAAGTTAGAATAACCTGCGAAGATTGAATCCATTCAGGCTTAGGCTTTTTGAATATCTGTCCCTAGCCAAAGTGCCTGGATCTGGCCTGTGGCATAAGGGATCAGCAGCAAGCAGACAGCTTCCCTGTCCTGTGCTATGCTGATCCTACCTGCAGCTCTCTATGCTACACTTCCTTCCCCTATCCCTGTCTCCCCCCTCCCTTCTCTCCTTCTAACATTGGTAGCTGCCTTCTTTCTCCTTCACTCCTTCCCCATTTCCCCTATAGGAGGGGAGTGATGGCCTCTAGAACAGCCGGGTCACAAGCACCTGGCCTGCTACTCTAATAGATTGAACTCCAATGGCTTTGAAGGTTTGAAGTAGGGATTTGGGGAATCTTTGGGTAAATGGTTTCATGCAAATACAGGCAATGGCTGCTAGGCCAGAGCAGCAGGATGGTGGCTGTTATTTTTACATTCTCCTTTCTAAGCTGGCATCCATGACTGGGGCCCCAGTTTCTGTCCCCCCACCCTCACCCCATCCACCCAACCTTCCCTAGTCCCTTACTTCATCATCCATACCTCCCCCCATAGTAATTCTACTGACTGGCATCACTGCATTGGCAACAGTGATAATGAGATCCAAGTTATGACAGGAAAACACATCAGATTTGTGATTAAAATCCAGTCTATTGCCCCTAAAGCCATTTGAATATGCTGTTTAGTTCATTAAGAAACTGGCAGAAAAAAGGATAGCAGGGGAACCGAAGGAGATATTGATAATACTGTAAAAGTGGTGGAATTTATTGAAAATAAAGTCCATCCTTGCATACCTCTTGGGGAAATCCCTGCCCAGCCAGGGGCTGAGAGCTGCCCCAGAAGTGGGACAGCTCCCAGCTAGCCCCTGCCTGCGAGGGGAAGCCCTGCTGGGCACAGGGCTTGTCCCCATGCATAGGGTGTCAAGACATCTCTGTAGTGGCAGCTGTCTCCTGGCCCTCTGTACATCAGGACCCCTCCCAGTGTGTACAGGGCAAGGAGACAGCTGCTGTTGCAGCTGGTAAAGCTTTCCATGTTCCTCTGAGCTAACACCCGAGGGGAGCCTGGAGTTCCCCCCTGGCTGCTGCAGGAGTACAGAGTGGGGTAGGAGCAGCCTTGTACTGGGCTTCTCCTGTTGGGATCTGATTTACTTCCAAAAGGGAGCACGTGTAGACATGCTCCCAGGGAAAGCTTACTGCACAGTATTTTTCGATGCAGTAAGACTTTATAGCATCAATAGCACGTGAAGATGTGCCTCCCTTGATTTACATGTAAAGATTTTATATTCCAGGCTCCTTTCCTCCTCCTTAAACTGGGGGCACTTATTTGGAGATAAAGATTGCCTTTAACCAGCTGGACGAAACAACAGAGGAACAACTGTTATCTATAATAATCTATTCCTGCTGTCCTCCAGTGGACGCCAAGACTAATAAAATATCTGTGAATCATTAGTATCACCACTGTTGAATTCAATTTCTATTACATTATTCCCCCTTGTATTGATTCTCTCTTTCCTTATTTTTAGTGTATTGCAGTATTATAACTGTGATCTCTTTCTTCTTGAAGTCAAGAATTTTGTCCTGTATTTCAGAAGGAGTAATTTATGGAAACATACTAACTAAAAACTTCATATTTCTTTCCTAGATATTGGAATTAGGAGAACTGCATGCAGATAACTGGCCAGAGCTGGGCAACATTTTCTAATTGGATTCTTAGAAAACATCTATATTCTAGGGGACTGAAAATATTTGTAAATTAAAATTGAAGTATTTCATTTTGACGTTTTCACATTTTTTCAATGAGTAATTTCCTAAGTTTAAAAAGAAGGAAAAGAAAAGGGGGGAAGAAAGGATCAAATAATCTAAAAATTAAACACAATTTTTAGGCTGGGGTCAAACAAAACATTTTGGATTGAACCAAAACAAAATATTTCTGTTTTTTCATTTTGCTTCCCTGTTTTTCCCCTATTTTTTTGGTTTGGCTAATGAACTTAAAATACATTATTTTGCTGATTACTGAGATCTCTGAAAATGTGACTGAAATCCTGCCTATTTTCTGGTAAAAAACCTCCCCATTTGCACATGTGGACACAAAGGGCATCTATTCATGTGCAGTGAAGCTGCTTTGACGCACTGCAGTTACAGCTTGTCAGAGCAGACTCGATTAATTGAGTCTGCTGCAGTGTGGTAGTTACTGCGCTCCAGCAGACTCCAGCGTCACATGTATCATTGTCCCTGTGTTGAAAAATGGTGGTGGGGGCACTTTTCGTTCAAAGAACTTTAGTTAAAGTGCCCTGCTCCCATTTTTTCAACACAGGGACACTGATACACATGATGCTCCAGGCGCTTTAACTACAGCAGCTCCCCACCCTGCGCACACACTCCCAAAACACATGTATAAATGCCCAAAACCCCCACCTTGAGACTAAGAATTCAGATATAAGTCCTTCCATAAATGTTAAGAGGCAGAGTTACTTCACAAAATTCTTGCAGACTTGGTTGTGCCTGGAAATGGAAGTAAAACACAAACAGGTTGGGCCAGGGTCAAGTCAGTGACCAAGAGGTGAAGATTCTAAATTAATTATTAATTCTATAGGCCTCTGCTAATCTCGTACTATTGCTGTATTGGTGACCTTTCTTAGATTAGACCAGGGCTGTCCAACTTCTGGGCAGCTGGGGCCACATGCCATGTGAGCCACAGACCTAGGGCCACATGCTGTGTGGGTAGGTAGACATGTGCCCCACCTCCCCGAAGCCCCTGCCTTCCCCCACTGCTTGCATTTCTCAGCTGTGTATACCATGTGGGCAGCTCTCCTCCAACCCTTGAACTACAGGCAATGGTGTGCAATGTGAGCGACTGGGAGAAGTGGGGGAGCCAGGCAGTCCCATAATACAGGTGGCTCAACTCCACCCCTACCAAATGCTCAGCACCCACCCTCCTTTTCCCAGCCACAAGCACCATCCAGCTGCAGTGAAGGCAGCCCAGCTCCCTTCTTTGCCACATATGCAGCTTGGGCACTCTAGTCCCCGTTCAATCACTACCAAAAGAGTGACTAGGATTGGGGAATGGTGGCTGGGCAGAAACCCACAGGCTGCATGCTAATATTTCAGGGGCTGCATTTGGCTCATGGACTGCCAGTGCGACAGCCATGGTTTAGACATTTTACTGAAGATGACTACAAATATACCCAAGTGATCACAAGTTATAAATATTCACCACCAGAGACAACAGTACAAGAGGCCTGATCTGGCAGGTAGTATCAGTTTAATTTGCTGCTTACAAAAACAGTGCCAGATCTTACAGACATTACCCATGACATCAGTTCCACTGATTCAATGGGACTATTTATGGGAATAAAGGATCTAGCCCTATTATCATTACAGACAAACATCCTGAGACTTCCTAATGAAATTAGCAAAGGAAATGCTCTACTGCCATTTAGGTTTTGTGAGATGAATCCAACTTATTATATTCAACTGCAACTTTTTTTTACAGCTGAGTATCATAAATGCTGTCTTGAAATTAGAGGGGCATGAAAGATGATATTAATTGAAACCTGACTTGGGATTGTCCCAGCCTCTGTTATGGTATTGATTGAGGTTTTAGTTAGACTGTTATCATCTTATGGCAAGGATCTAGTGTTGAGCACAAACTCCACTCTCCATATGCCTCATGGGTGGCAACCATTAGCAGAGACTGATCTTCTTTGTGGCAGTCTTGTTACCTCAACCCAGTCTTGCCCCAGCCACTATTCTTTACACAGGAGGACTTGCCTGGCCATTAACATTTTCAGGTGATTATACAAGCAACACATATAACATAACATAACAAACATAGTTATAGCCAATAACATTTGAGCTAAGAGCTATTAATATTACTAACATTAAAACTACTTAAATTCCTATATCATTTAATATCATAAACATACAATTTGTTAGTCAGTTTTAAACTGCTGGGATTGCCAAAACTAATTCCTCTGAAAAAGGAACTGGCTTTGGAGCTTAGCATATTTTTCCATCAAGTGTTGTCTGTCACTGGTTGTAGAACACTTTGATAGTCTCCCAAAGAGTTTGCCATTATACATGTATCTCCTTCCCATGTAAAGTTTCTAACTATAACAAAGTTTCAAACCATGAGGCCAATGGCTGTGGATTTCACCCTCACTGTCCAGTGTAATTTCATGTCATCGTTACATTGCAAGAGAAAGACACATTGCTCGTGACTTTCAATGGCTATATGTTCATTGCTATTTTATCTTTACCTCATATTCGTGTTGACATCAGCCTTGGCTATGGTAGTGGTGATTCCTACTACAGGTTCTGTCTGGATATGCTAAGAAGTCCCACTGCTCCTATTAACATCAGGAGAATTAGCATCTTGTCTTGACTCTTATTCCTGTAAAACAAAGAAAAGGAGCTCATCGCCCCAAGTACTGATCTTTCCAGGCCTTTAATTGCAAAGAATGAACTATTTTTGGTCACATTTGGAATTGTGGTGTATTTTCACTTGATATACAGCTGGACTCACTTTTTTAACAATTCTGACTGCTCCCATCCATAGGGGTTTGAGTGTGTGACTTTTTTTTCTTTCATCTCTCCCCAATTTCCCATTCCTGAGGATACTATTATGGGGCCTATCTGCTTATACATTTTCTGGATATTGGCTTTCAAGGCTATAGTCACTTGCCTCTGTGTGGTGGCCACTGATTGTAACAGGTTTTGTATACATTTATCTGTTAGGATATGAGGCTGGAGGCAATCCAGAGGCTCCCCTCCTAGCTACCATTGTTCTGGTATCTTTATCTCTCACCCTGTCATGGCTTTGTATGGGATGATTCCACATGCAGCTACAGTTGCTCTTAGTGCTATTAAAATTAAGGATAATTTTTTATCTCAGTCTTTCCCTTGTTGATTTACCACTTTTTGCAAGACAGTTTTATGGTTCTGTTTGTCCTTTCCATTTGACTTAAACTCTGGTTTAACAATGTGCAACCTCTGTTTTATCCCAAAAGATTGATAGACAACCTGTGTGATTTCTCCAACAAAACGAGACCCTTGATCCAAATCAATTTCTTTGGGGAGCGCCCCTCCCATCCCAAGAACACCTGTTCCACTGACACCTGTGTCGTGGGGGCAGCTGTGTTGTTACAAGTTGGTATAGTTTCGATCCATTTTGTAAAGCTATCCACTATCAGCAGACAGTATTTATTTCCCTTTGCTGTCTGAAGCATGGGTCAAATGTAGTCTATTTGTAGCCTACACCATGGACCACTCATTCTTTGATGTCCCAAGGATCCGTTGCATGAGCAACACTGCAAAAGGAACCAACTGTGTTGTGCTTTTCTTAAGCAGCTGCCCACTGCTGTCAGTAGTCTATTGCATTGGTGGAAACTACCATTCACATTCAGGGGAAGGAAGAACTGCTCCATGAGGGAAGTGTGGCCAAACACAGACAGATGCCTTTGCAAATGCTAGACAAACATAAACAATCATAGCTACTTTAATATCCTGTAAAAGTATAAATTATCCCTGTCTTGTACTGGCCAGCCCTACTAACTAGTGTAGAAATAGGTGGGACTATGGAAATACAATTTTGCTCCATTTATGGACTATAGGGACTGTTTCCTGGTTCCTGTGTGGGGGTGGCTGCCAGTACTATACCTAAACTCCTGGTGGCCCCAGGTGAACTTTTAGTTATCAGGCGCCCCCTTCACTAGAGATAATGATAATAATAATTGGACAATGGAAAAAAATTACCATTTTTGGGCCCCAGGCAGCTGCCCAGTTCGCCCATGCCTGTGTCCGGCTCTGACACCTGCAGGCTAGATACACAGTGGCTATGTCTAGCCTCAACATCAGGGGCATGGGAAGGCTTATCACTCACCCCTTAGGCTAGTATCCAGCCTCAGTGAAGCTGACCAAAACATCTGTATTAATTTTAATGAAGTTGGCTGGGACCTGGCGGGTGTCACAAATCAGCTGAATTTCTCCATGTGGTTTGTTTTATCTGGAAATTTGAGATTCATGTGCTACAGTGAGGTCAACTTTGCCTTAAGTGAGGAGATCAGGATTTGGCTCAAATGCTGTTTATACAGTACAATAGTAGAGGAGTGTCCCAGGAGGCTGTAATGAAAAGGTGCTAGGAAACAGTTCTGCTGGTAAATATTTAATTTCTTTGTACACACATATATGTATAGACAAAAAGCAGCTGAGACAATTAAAAAGCATGGTTTCACTAACCTACGCCCATCTCAGGGGAACTCAGCCCACTTTCTCTCTCAAAGAGTGTGCTTCTTGAACATCCTCCAGTTAATCTGGCATGGTGCCTTTTGCATATTTTTTGCTGCAGGTCACTTCTAAAATCATAGTAAATTAAACAGTCGGTAAGGCCTAAATAAACTCTTGTACATACAGTACAGCTTCATTATAACCAACACTTATGAGACAGGGAAAAAAACTCATTCAAAGAAGGTGTACTCTACATAACAGGGTTAGTCAGTGTGCTGCATCAGCATAATGAAAAAACTGGTTCATAACTGTAGGAGTTGTGAAAAGCAGGGGGCTGTTATAAACAGGGTATATTACAATGAGGATTTATTGTGCTTCCAATTAGGCATTGCAATACTTAGAATTAAGTCAATGTCAAGACAGGTGATCCATTACTACATTACATGGAAGTCTCATAGATGGGTTATAAGAAAGCATGCAGTATGTTTTGTAAATATTACAATGCCCTATGTGAATGTGAATATGCTGTGCTTCCCACAGAAGCAGCAATCATATTTTTACAGCTACAAGTTCTGTATAGGCTTATTTGATGAAGGATGGTTAGCTGCTGTTTTGCTGTTCTCTCAAGGCAAACATTAGCACAATAATTGACACATCATTTACTAGCTCTCTTTTACTGTCTGTACTCTTTTAGCCTTCAGGAATGAAATCAGGCCCTACCATACCATAGAAGTTTGAGCCTTGTCTTTTGTACTCTAATTTTTCTCTCCTTTCTATATACTCTGCATTCTGCACATCCATTCACAGCATCCGATGAAGTGAGCTTCAGTTCACAAAAGCTTGTACTATATATAAATTAAAGCATATCTGTTTGTCTGTCTGTCTGTCTGTCTATCTCTACTTTGATTAGTCTATAAGGTGCAAATCTACCCTGCCTTCTACCTGTCCAGCAGCCAAAAAAGCAGGATTTGATGGCTATTCTAAAATTCAGAGTCAGCTGAATCAGCTGGACCAGAGTATTTGAGGAATAAAATAGTTTGCATTTTCTCCTGAAGATCAAGGAAATCTTAAACTATCACACCAGGAACAAACACTTCTAAGAATCCAGGCTCCTGCCTTGGCAGTAAAATGTTCTCTTCTGCTGACTCCTGGAGAGGCCCCACAACTTTAAAAGGAATTGTGAGAGAGACAGTAAAAATGCAACTAGTTTTAAAACTGCAGTTACTAAATGAGCATAAAATAAACTGGGCTGGAGGTTATAGCCTCCAGAAGATGGGAACAGGTTTCATTACTTTGAATTGATTCCCTCTGGCAGACACCCAGACTGGAGTTGACAGGCTCCGGAACAAGTTGTGTCTAGCTCTCTTTGGCTGGAGGGAGGATTGCTGAGAAATGGTGCTTTTGAAAGATGGCTGCCGTATAAGAAAACAGTATTAGATTTTACTGATTGTGAACATCCCTTTTAGAAAGGTTACTTGATTTAATAAGCAACATGGGTTATGAGTTATAAAGAGGCTCCTCTGCTCCTAGGTAGAGGAAATAAATATTCAGTTATCAAAAATTGAATGTTTTACGTGAAATGCAGCTTGAAGTAAATCTTAATAATCACAAGCCTTTTAAAAATTATTAGTGATTTAATGGACTTTGATTTCAAGAGACTAAAATATCCAGATGGTATATTATTACACATAAATTAGGATAAACTTGTGTACTCCCCTCCTTCCATTAACAGGAATGATTATTTATTTTTTACATAGGCTCTGCCTGAACTTCCAGTTAAATCAATGGGAGTTATATTGGGCCCTATTTCCATCGACAAACAGGACACTTTATAGGTATATTCATGACAACGCCCATGCTTCAGAAATTTAGTTTAAATTAGATAAATCCGTGAACAGCAGCTGACCATGCTAAGTAAGAAAGTGGCCAGGTTCAACAGTGAAGAACAGGAGGATCTACAACAGATTGCCCATGTCCTTTTGCTTGATACTTGCGACGTCCTGCTTTGTTTAGCACATCTATTCATTTTTTAATTCAATATAATCAGGTACAGATCAGGCCAGAATGGAGATTAACTGTGAAAACCTAGTCAGAAGCAGCAAGCCTTGAGGAGATTTAAAGATAGAGACAGATTAAGGTCTGCTGGCTCCACACGGTGCAGTGAAAGGTCACCTTTACAGAGAAGGAACAACAGCTGATGGACTGAAACAGCTAACAAGGCAAGAAACAGCATTTTGCTTTCCCTCTCTAAGAGCTTGTCTAGACATAGCTTTTGCACTGAGATAATGAATTAACTGATGAGGGATGTGATTTGTTTTCAATCCATACAATTCATCCAGTAGAATCCCTTGGTGGAGTTAGTACAGCTACACCAGTGAAAGGGGCTTTGCTGCTGTTCCCACAGGGGAATAAACGATGCCAGAGCAGGGCATGGGTGTTCCCACGTGGCTCTGCCGGACTGTACTGCAGCTAGTGCAGCTGAAGCCCCACAACGTGTATGCACGTGGGATCTGGCTTGGGTGTGTATGCGTGCAAGAGAATGATAC
>NW_017729022.1:25863230-25864146 GCF_001723915.1 Gavialis gangeticus | reverse complement strand
GAGAGAGAGCATGATACCTGGTTGGGGAGGGGGGAGAGAGAATGATACCTGGTTGTGGGGCGGGGGTGAGAGAGAATAGCACCTGGCTTGTGTGCATGTGTGAGAAAATTGTACCTGGTTTGGAGGAGGGTGGGGTGGGGGGCCTGAGAATGGTACCTGGTTTAGGGTGTATGTGAATGAAAAAGATCAGGGTTGGGATCGTGATGTGCGTGCGTGACATAAAGAGGTACAGAGAATATACGTGTGTGTGTATATGCAACCTGGCGTGGCACGTCACTGCGCGTGAGGTCCCGGGGACAGTCCGTGGGTGCGTGGCCCATGTCTGGGGGCCCTATGCGAGCTGTGGCTGGCGCCCGGGGAGATCTGCCTTGGGCCCCTCAGGCCGCTCGGCGCCCACGGCTCCAGCAGTAACGAGGCGGCGGGGGCGTGGCCACAGAGGAGGCAGCCCAGAGGCGGGAGAGGCGGAGCAGGCGGCCGCTGCCGCGCAGGCGCCGAGCGAAGAGGCCGGGCCGGGGCTTTACCAGGGAAACGCGAGTGTTTGGGGGCGGCCATTAGCTGCCGAGCCCCGCCCCGCCCCGCCCGCCATGCCCGTGCGCTTCAAGGTGAGCGGGGCCGGGCGCGGGGTGTCGCGGGCGGGCGCAGGTAGGGGCGGTGGGAGTTGGCCCTCGGCTCGGGCTCTGCGGCCCGGGCGACCTGCCACAGCCTGGGGTACAGCCGGGCCCCGTCTTATCCTGCTTGGCGCTGGGCTTAGCCCCCCGGGAGCTGCCCGAGCTGTCAGGCGCTCGCAGAGCTGGACAGCCACCGGGCACCGGCGGGACGTGGCCCTAACGAAGTAGTGGAGTTGGTAAACGTGCCCAGGCCGGGCACATCTGGGGCTGGCCACAGCACCACTGGCCTCAAAAAAAAAAAAAAAAAA
>NW_017729022.1:25851934-25863034 GCF_001723915.1 Gavialis gangeticus | reverse complement strand
GGGCCCCAAAAAAAAAAAAAAAAAAAAAGGAAAAAAAAATTCTTACAGCATGCACCCGAGGATGCCCGCACTTGTGCTGAGTGCGAGGGTCTTGGTGCGGACTCTCTGTAGTCTAGCACATCCAGGTCGGCAAGGCCCTTAAAACACGCAGCCATACCTCCAGGACCTGTGGTCAGATCAACCCCTGTGTGAGCTCCCCTGTCACTGACAGGATCCTTCATCCCTCTCCGTGAAGGAGCAGATTGTTCATAAACAGGAAGAGGAAGATGTGCAAAAGAATTACGGGGGACAACTAAAGGAGAAAACAGGGATGGGAGTGAAAGTCCAAAACAAGTGTACGAAGGGGGACACGGAACAGAGCACACCGGAAGAGCCCTCGAACGAGTCCAAGATGCCAAAAGAAGCTGGAGAAGCAGAAGGAGTAACAGATGTACATAAATAAAAAGAAAAGTCCCGTCACGCAGTCTGCTGGCATCTTGGACTTGTTCGAGGGCTCTTCCGGTGTGCTCTGTTCCGTGTCCCGCTTCGTACACTTGTTTTGGACTTTCGACTTTCATTCCCATCCCTGTTTTCTTCTTTAGTTGTCCCCTGTAATCACTTGATGTTCACTTAGTGTTCCCCTTCGATTAAGGGGGGCTTTTAGTTTTACTTGGTGGCCTATGCTCCTAATGCACATCCAGTAGGCCTGCGTCACAGTGGCAGAGAGTGGTTGTTGAAAACCACAGTGAACTGGTTATGACCACGTTTTTTTCCCCACTGTTCTTGTTTTACTTTGCAGCCTCGTGCATTTAAGGTCTAGGAAGCTGCAGGTGAGATGGGAAACAGAGTATCTCACTTGGTGCAGTTCTGTTGTATTGTGAGATATGCCTATTAGGCCTAGTCTCTTTAATCTATCCTCATATGGAAGCACTGCTGTAATACGGATCATCCTTGTTGCCCTTCTCTGTACCTTCTTTGATCCTTTTTCAGGTGTGGGGAGCAAAACTGGGAGTGCTGAGGAAGGGTGGCATTGCCTGTAACTTGTGCTTTTTCTCTCTCTGGTGCAGGGATTGAGTGAATACAAGAGGAACTTCAAATGGAAGAAGTTGGGTCTGCAAGAGTCTTGTAGACCTTCGCAGGAACAGATGTCCACTTGGGCAGGACTTCGCTCTGATCAACTAGGTAAAGAACTGGAAGTCGCTGGTGCAAAGCCATCAGTTTCAGGCTCTGTGCAACATATCAGTTTGACAGAGGGGGAGCCTCTACTTGTATATTACACAAAACCAGAAATACGTATGGTAAACTGAGCCACAAACAATACGTGGACACAGAGTTAGTATGAGATGCTATGTTGTGGGGAGGCACACATGTGAGTTAATGTAACTTGGAGGTAATGAGTTACACGTATTTGTGATGGAAGGTCAGTGCTGGTATGAAATAACAAGATTGTGATGAAGTCTGTTACTGAGAGGCTTTCAGCAGACATCTGAAAGGGCAAGTCCATGTGTTATGGTCTAGCGCAGGGATGGCTAGCCTATGGCGTGCATACCAAAAGTCACACAGGCAACCTCTGTGTGGCATATAGGAAGGGACAGGCAGCACCGTGGCAGATGGGGTAGGACAACAGATCACCCAGGGAAGGGATTGGAGTGGCGCTCAGGGAGTGTACAGGGCTAATTTGTTGTCTTCCTGCCCAAAAGTTTGGGCCCAACTGGTCTGGTGAATATGGTCTAGTGATCAGCGCATCACTGCCTTTCACTTCTGAAAACTGAATTGGGGAATTAGGAGTTAGTGTGACAGACAGGTGGGAATGAGAGGAAATGACATAGAAAGCAAAACCTTAGGTGGCAGTCAAAGAGAGGCAGGGGGATGTAGGAGAAGACAAGAGCTAAAATGTTGGCAGAGGCAATTGGAGTACTTGGAAGACTAGCAGGAAAAGCTTCAACTTCTGTATAGCAAGGAGGTTGATGAAAGCAGGGGTATAGATACAAATTACTCTGCAGGGTACGTATTAAAGCAGTGGTTCTCAAACTTTTTTTTTTTGCGGACCACTTGGAAGTTGTTGGGGGTCTCAGAGGACCCCTTAAACTTTTTTGTTCTACAAATCAGAGCGCACAACTCATATTTTAATATCAGTAGTCTTACTTTTCTAATGCGATGGATGTGCCTATTTTTTTGAGCAAAGTTTTGGGAAGTCGGGTGTAATGGTTGTCTGCTTTAGCCTTAGGTCACCTTTCTGTGAACTGCCTGAATGGAGCTTGCAGACCAGTGCTGGTCTGTGGACCACAGTTTGAGAACCTCTGAATTAGAGTATGATGGCTTGCCTCGTCTGAGCTTGAAACTTAAGTATTATAAGAGCCACGTACCAATTACAGTCAATCCAAGCACCAGGCCATTTGATCGGACAACTAGTATTTTACTAAAGATCCCTCCTGTCTCATCACCTTCTGATATAAGCACGCATGGGTCATTTCTGTGACACTGCTTTCCATAAGATACAGCTCTGTGCATGTGTGGAGCTTTTGTTTTTGAAATAATAAACTCTTAAGAGCAAGGATGCCTAACTATACAAACCCCCTCTTAGGGAGAGGATAAAAATACATCCATACTATGATGTTAGTCATGTTGCATAATATGCTATTGGAAGGTGTTGAGATATAACATGCTAATTGATGTATAAGAACTTGTATAGAGTAGGAGGAAACTACTTTGTTTACTCAGAACCAAGACAAGGTTTTCTTTCCCATTCAACATGGAAGGGACCCCAAGTACAAGGTGGAGGGGGGAAGCATATATATACATTTTCTATACATCAAATCTAATTGAGGGTCATCTCAAATTCAAAGTCATTATGAGTTCATGTAAATATGGTATCTAGGAAAGCAGTGAGTTTCAAGGAAACTTGTCCTTTCTTTTTCGTGTACTTGTGATAAAGGATTTAGCAGAATTTGCAGATTCAGTGGAATCTGACAGGCTATTCCGTGAGTGTTTCTGCTGCGGCCTCGCAACCTCTGGGCTGTCAACCATGCACCTTGGTGTGTGTGCCACCCTAGCCCCCAAGGAGACTTGTAAAGAGAGACTTATGATATTAAGAGAGACTTACGTTATTAAACACCCAGGATTTGAACACTACTGGGATGTTTTGAGTGGTGAACTGCCTAGGCCAGGAACTAATTTCTTTATATGGGGCCATGGTTTCACGGAAGGTGTACAGTTAAACTTTCAGCTGCGCTCCATGCAGAATCAAGCTTTTAATATGGGAAGTTAACTGTGCCGGTCACCTCTTTATTATTTATTTATTTTATTATATTGAGCAATCAGAGATCTCATCATAGGGTTTTTTTAGAGTAAACTTTGTACTCTCATTTTAGTTTTTGTGAAAGATCAAATGGTTTAGGAAAATGACATGATTTTTCACTTACAGAAAAATTTAACTTCATGCTAACAAGGACTGTAAATAAGTTCACTAAACTAAAACACAATGTTTTTGAACAATGAGACACAATGTTTACATCTGCCTTTCTTTATTCTGTTCACCAAAGTAAAAATGTTTACTGATTCTTTTTTTTTTTGATCGGAATATATTAATCACCGTATGTTTCTTAAACTAGTCCCTGCAATTTACAATTTAGTTCAGTGTTCTTTCCATATCATTGGGGTTTTTATTTAATACAATTATTTCAGGAAAGAGTTTTAGCATGACAGTTACACTTAGTAATTTTTCCATTATTTTTGCAAGAGACTGCAGCAGAAAATAGGGTTTAAGATAGCCTGGAATGAGTGAAGGAACACATTAGACATTTCTTTTTCTTCAAACTGTATTTAAGTGGAGTTATTCAAATGGCACTGAGTTATCAATTAGCAAGTAGAGTTTAGTATGTGCATGTCAGGTTCATTAAACAAAAGATCAGAATATCTCTTGTTGGTTCTCCCTGACTGCTTCACCTAAACCTGTCTTTCAGCTGTTGTCATTGTATGGTTGCATTTGGTAAGAATATTGAAGTAATTCTTTTCACCACCCACTTTTTTCCCGCTGCAGTACTGTCAACTCTAACCTTTCAAAAATCATGCATCTTATCGAGAAAGTCATGAGATTTGCCAAAACCTTTCAGATTTATAAGAAAGATTTCTTTATATTTGCTTCCTGGTATGCGCTTCATAACATTCAGGTTACATTTTCAAGCTGTTCTCTGCAGCTGTTGGGTTAGAAACCTTTTATTAAATGGAAGCTAAAATCTCATGTAATCAATCATATATCTCCCAGATGTGGTGCTTTAAACTCAACATCAAATATCACAAGACTCACCATAATATCATTGATTTATGATATCTTGAGTCTGCAACACTGCAGTCTTCTGCTTTATAGCTGTTGGTTTTTTGTTGTGTTTAGTTTGCATATCTGAACCTTTTGTTTTTATTTTGCTACCACTTCTTTTCTGGCCATATTTAATCACACGTGTGTGCAAAACCATTTAGTAAGCCACTATCATTCTGATATCTCCCTTATGTTTGGCTCCCTTATGGTTCCTTGCACTGAAATGTATAGTTAATAGTTTGTGCCGGTTTAAGAATTAATCACTTAACTAAACAGACCAGTTGGAACACTCAGAGTTCTCTCCTACCATTTTCCAGTTGCTTCTTCAAAAGCTGCTTATGACATTTATATGTTCTGGCACCCAAACGTTCTCTGCATCTATCAGTGTACATGGTAGCCTCTGTTTGATAAAACCCTTGTTGTCTCACCAGGCACACCTAAATTTCCGAAAGAGTACTTTATAAGTCTTGGCAGCCATTCTTCCTAGCCAGGCATAATCTTTTGTCAGTTGTTTGGTACTCAAAACAGATTTCTGATTACCTTTTTTTTTTAATTGCCTATCTTCTTCCTTAAATTGGTATGTGTGTTTTGTCCTTATTCTCTTATATAAGAGGTCAGTTCTTATCTCCCTTAAAACTGTCCCAGATAATCAATATTGTATAATGGGTTATATGTGAAAAGATGTTTCCTCAATTTTTGTAATTAAAAAGCATAACAAGTCATGAAATTGTTTTAAAAGTTACTCTAGATGATTATTTAGAAGAAATAATTAGTGCAGGTATCTATATTATCATAGTCCAGAATCATATTGGAGGTATTACTGTCTTGCACTGCTTGCCAGTCATTGTAAGATGAGAACCTGTTCAGCAATGCATGTTTTCAACATGAAGAAGTAGTTGAGGGAGATCATGATACTTTTGTCAGTGCAGTTAGATGGTAATGGTGGTTTTACTTTTATCATATATTCATTTTTTTTTTCCCATTGATCTTGGTTTACATTTCTGTCCCTCTCTGTGTACTCCTGATTCCCATTGCAAAACAGTGTTCTGTGGCTAAATTTGTTTAATAGGTCATGATCCAGTGAGCAAGGGAAGTTCCACATCTTCCACTTAGTCCAGTGGGAACTGAAGTTATGCAGCATGTACCTGGAATTAATGGGCTAAAACCATAGTTTTTAAACTGTCATTGCTCAAATAATCATTTTTAATAATCGGTAATACAATATACATTCATTTTTATTCCTCCTGTTTGATATTTTGGCATTGTGTCTTAACATCATAATATAAATATTTTACTGTTCTCAATCCTGATGTTTCTTTTCTAGGAATCGTAAGAGAACCAAATTTCATTTCCAAGAGAAAGGTGCCTTACTATAACCCACAGATTTCAAAGTCCTTTGAATGGAGAGGAGACAGTAATTTGAATGACCTACCAGAAGCTGAAGTTCCCGGGCCTACAGAGTTGCATGCAGATCACAATAACAATGATATAAATCATGACAAAGTTGAGATACCTGATGCACCCAGGCTTCCTAAAACCATTCGGTCTCGCTCTGCAGATTCTAGAGTTGAATCTGCCATTGCCCTTGCAGGAAATACTAAGAAGAAGTCGCCACCTGCAACTCCTGTAAAACGTAATTCAGCATCTGTCTCTCCAAAAAAGCACCTGGATAAAGTGGAAGATGGGGTATGAATTTAAAGACTTTTTTTTCCTTTCTTGTGGCCCAACGTATAAAAATTAATAATCTGGCAGTTACAGGAAATTAAATACAGTTCAATTAGATTTCATGCTTATAGCTGTATCTCTTTTTCCTATTTCTTGTTCATTTGGCTCTGTATTTTAACATACATTTAATCTCCATTATGTTTGGACTATTGTACTTTTAGGGTCAAATCCTGGGTCCACTGAAGTCAGTGGAAGTCTGGCACTTGGCTTCAATTTAATTAGTATTTATAAAAAAATAGTAGGCTTCAAAGATGCTGGTTTTAATGAACCCAAATAACAGTGTTTAAGGCAGGAATGTCAAATACATGACCTGTGGAGCCATATCATCTGGGTACTAGTGCTGTCCATGGGGTCATGGAGTAACTGACAGGCAGCATGCAGGGCATGCTAGATGATATTGCATGGGACACGCCCTGGAGTGGCTCTGTGGTGGCGGTGGCTCCAGTTACAAAATGTGGGACTGGTCTGTGGGGCTGAATGAGTTTGATGCCCCTGGGCTAAACAAAAATAAACATTGATGTGGACTGTAACAGATAGAGCTAGAAGAAATTACAGGGATAGACATGAAAATATGTTTGTTTTTTTTTCTGATTTCATTGTTTTTGTTTTGTTTTTGTTGTTGACAGTTTCACAGAGTTCTGCAAAAGAAAGCAGGCATGAATATTTTCCCTTTAACTAGTTTCCCAAGAAGTTCTGAATATCAAAGCCAGTTTATATGGAAGACTCCCCAAGAACTCTCTCCAATACTTGCAGCTGAACGGGTAATGTTTTTATCAAATAAGGAAGTAATTTAATTACCATGATTTTTCTGGGTAGTAATTCTGTTGCAATAGAATGACGTGCATTTATATTGCTCCTTTGTTTCTCTAACCTATTAAAGCATATTACCACTGTATTCATATTTACATTCATATGTGTGATACCTTATATAGGGAAGTAAGCAACCCATGGCCTGACAAGTGATTGGATCTGACCTGCAGCAAAATAGGTAGAGAGGCAGTACAGAACTTCGCCCAGCATGTCCCACTTCTTGTCCTACACCATAATGCTGTTCCTCTCTGCAACAGCTCCTTCTGCAGCCCTCCCCGATCTATCCTCTCTTTCCTCTTACTGTGTCAGTCAATGCTTACTGTTGCTGGCAAATTTGGCTTTCCTCACTGTAGGGCTGTGCAAAACAGCACTGTTTCATTTTGACTTGTGTTTCGCTATTTCGAAAGGACAGTGTTTCGTTTCGTTTCGTTTCATTCTGTTTCATCGAAACTGTTTCACTGCTTCAATGCGTTTGACGTTTTGTCCATAGGTTATAATGGGGAATCATGAAAATGCCTGTAACTTTGTCATTTCGTGCCTGATTTGGATGAAAATTGCAGGGATGGTAGCCCCTTCTGAGGGCACGAAGCCTGCCAAGTCTTGAGGAGAGGTCCAGGGGTTTCTGGGAAACTGCACTTCCAGGTGCTGAGAACAAAACTTGTTTACTTGGTGCCAGGGGCAGGCTGCTGTCATCCTGCATGCCAGTCTGCGGTCCGACACCCCTGGGAGGGCTGTGGGGCTGTGCCAGACTCCTCCCAGGGGTGTGAGGCCCCAGATCTGAGCTCGGGATGACAGGAGGCTGCTGCTGTTGCCTGGGACCAGTGCTGGGCACAGCCTGGTGCTGTCGCTGGCTCCAGGCAGCGGTGGCAGCCTCCTGTCATCCCACATACAGGTCTGTGGGCCCACACCCCTGGGAGCAGTCCGGCAGTGCTGGGAGGGCAGGTTGAGCTCCGTGGGGCTGGTGGAGCCACTTGGGGCGCAGCCCTGGCTCTTCCCATCTCCTGCTGTGGGGCTGCACTCCAAATGGCTCTTCCAGCCCCATGGAGCTCAGCCTGGTAGCGGGAGAGCCAGTGGTGGAGCCATTCAGAGCACAGCCCAGTGGCAGGAGGCAGGGGGGAGCCACTGGCCGGGGCTGCACTCAGAGCCAGGTATGCACTCGGAGCGGCTCCACCACTGCTTCTCTGCCACCTCCATGGGGCTGCGGAGCCTCCCACTACCAGGCTGTGCTCGCCAGGGCTACTGCCATTGGCTCTCTGCTGCCTCCTGGAGCACAGGCCTGGTGAGCATGGCCTGGTGGCCGGAGGCTCTGCAGCCCCACAGAGCTGAGCCTGGTGGCGGGAAGCAGGGCTGTGCTCTCCAGAGCTGTGCTCCAAGCGTCTCTGCTAGCCCCATGGAGTTCAGCCCGGTGGCAGGAGGCAGCAGAGAGCCAGTGGCAGAGCTGCTCGGAGTACAGCCCTGGTCAGTGGCTCTCCCTTGGCTCCTGCTGCCAGGCTGAGCTCTGTGGGGCTGGTGGATCCACTCAGAGTGCAGCCTGGCGGTGGGAGGTGGGGGAGAGCCCTTGGAGTGGCTCCGTCAGCCCTATGGACCTCAGCCTGGTGGCAGGAGAGCCAGTGGCAGAGCCACTCCTAGCGCAACCCTGGTGTGCGCAGTCTGGCGGTGGGAGGCTCCACAGCTCCACAGAGCTGAATTTGGTGGCGCGAGGCAGGGGAGAGCCACTGGCCAGGGTTGTGCTCAGAGCCAGGGCTGTGCTCGGAGTGGCTCCACCACTGGCTCTCCCGCCGCTGGGCTGAGCTTCGTGGGGCTGGCGGAGCCACTCAGAACACAGTCCTTCCTCCCACCACCGTGTTGCTTTGAAACTCGAAACGTTTCAAAACTTTTGAAATGTTTTGAGTGACCTTGTTTCTTTTTGAACCTGTTTCAAAGCCTTTTGTTTCATTTTGATTTCACTGTTTCGAGCTCAAAATGTGTCAAAACAGCTTCCAAATGAAACACCCTTTGAAATTTCGTGCAGCCGTACCTTACTGCCGTTGTAGATGAAAGCAGTGGATGTGGCAGCAGGTGGCTTTAGACACTGGGAAGGGGAGCACTGGCCTGAAGTTGTGTGTGTAATCAGTGGCCCATGGTGACAGCTGGGTCATAAGCAGTGACCCGTTGTTCTAAAATTTTGTTGACTTCTGCCTTATAATGATAAGGTCCAATTCTACAGTCTCTCATATCTCCTCTCCTCACTGGCTCTATGCATCCTAGAAGTTCTTGGTGGTTGTCACATCCTTCTGACAAGGGCATATTTCTTTTTGCAATCAATGGTAGTTGATATTAAAACCTTTTAGATCTCATTCAACATTATCCTTCCATCTTCTATTTGGCTGACTAGAAAAGTGAAATCTATAGGAACGTCATTCTTCAGTGCTTAGGTGTCTTCATCCTAACTCCTATTGTGCCTTTGGAAGTCACTGAAATTTCGTTGCATTTCACTCTGCTTGATTCTTTATTGACCTCCTGGAGTTTCTTATTGGAACTTTTCCATGCATCATTTTCCTTATTGATCTAACAATTCATATAAATACTTTCATCTTCTGATGATACTTAGTTGTTTTCCTTCTTAGTAACTGCCCAGGTTTCACATCCATATAAAACAATAGGTCCTGTAATGGTTTTCTGTTTCAAGCTCCGTTGTTCGGAGCTAAAAATACTCTTGACTTAATTTCCTCCCTCATCAAATTACCTAGGAGCATTAATTACTAATATCCAAGTTGCTGCTGTCTGTGAGTGTCATCTGTTGGAAGGGCTTGCCCGAGATCTCATGAGCTTGTAGTCATCTATTTGGTTTTTTTCATTGATCTTAAGACCAAGTTTTCTTTCTGTGTCAAGCCTTCAGACATTATTTGTGTCTCCCTCTGATTAACCAAATTGTCATCATTCCAAAAAAAAGGATTCACTCCATCTTGATAATTCTGAAATAACTTTATTGCTTAATCCACTTTCAAGAACATGCACTGGGGATGGTACCTCTTCCTGTCATAATTGCATGTTAATGTAAAGAAAGGCAGAGATTTTACTTGCTGCTTGTATTCTGCTTTATGAGCTGCAAATACACAATTGCACAGTACTAACAAAACTATTAGGGACTCAAATTCTTTTATTTAAGGTCATCTTACATTGTACAATCTCATGTTTTCTTAAAATCTATAGCAACTATGTATGTATTCTGATCATATTGCTATATTCTTGATTGGTGGGCAAATTCAAAATTTAACTCACAGTGAACCTATTTTTTTTTGGAACCCACACTGTTATTCTATTATATCCTCTCTGCCCCCCCGCCGTATAATGTAATTCAGCAAATTACTCCCTTAATCTTTCTTTAATATAATTCTTTATAGCTAAAAATATCCCATTTTCCTTTATCAAAATTATTTATGGTTAATAAATAAGCCAAGGTAGTGATGGAGTTCAGGTTAGCTATGGGAGTCAAGGTCAATAAGAAGTTCTTGTTTAGGTATGTAAGCAGTAGAAGGAAAACAAATGGAAGTGTGGGATCTCTGCTTAACACCTTGGGACAGCTGGTAACTGGCATTCAGGAAAAAACTGAACTCCTGAATACCTACTTTGCTTTGGTATTTCACCAGACCAAGGAGAAAATCAAGTGAGATAAGGTTTATAGGGGACGTGCCGGGAGTGACAGCCTCTCCACTGTTGATGCTGAGTCAGTGCAATACCAATTAGAAAAGCTAGACATTACAAGTCAGCAGGTCCAGATGGACTCCATCCGAGAGTGCTGAAGGAGTTTGCTGAGGTCATCATGGAACCCCTGGCAAAGCTTTTTCAGAATTTGTGGCACATGGGAAATCCCTGAGGATTGGAAGAGGGCCAACATTGTCCCCATTGTCTTCAAGAATGGGAAGAGGGAGGACCTGGGCAACTATAGGCCAGTCAACCTAACCTCCATCCCAGGGAAGATCCTGGAAAAGTTCATTAAAGAATCTATGTGCGATACGCAGAAGATAAGATTCTGAATGACAGCCAGCATGGCTTTGTTGCGGGTAGGTCTTGTTTTACTAATCATCTCCTACGACCAGGTCTCTCGCCACCTGGACACAGGAGACATGGTAGACATTATATACTTAGACTTCCAAAAGACTTTTGATCTAGTATCCCAAGATATCCTTGTGGGAAAACTGGAAGATTGTGGGCTCAGCTGCTCAACGGTTCAGTGGGTGGGGAAACTGGCTACAGGGTAGGACCCAGAGAGTTCTCATGAACGGATCTGT
>NW_017729022.1:25821576-25846934 GCF_001723915.1 Gavialis gangeticus | reverse complement strand
GTCATCCTGGTGAGAAGTAGGCAGTGGTGTCCCTCAGGGGTCTGTGCTTGGACCAGTGCTTTTCAACATTTTTATCAGTGATATGAATGGGGGAGTGAAAAGCTCATTGTCCAAGTTTGCGGGCGACCCCAAGTTATGGGGCAGTATGGTCATGTCAGAAGATAGATTGCAGATACAGGTCAACCTGGACAGGCTAAAGAGTTGGGCAGACTTGAACTGGATGAATTTTAACACTTCCAAGTGTAAGGTGCTCCATCTGGGGACAAACAACCCTCAACATACATACAGGCTAGGTGGTGACAGCTTGACTTGCACCATGGACGAAAGGGACCTAAGGGTAATGATTGACCATTGCATGAATATGAGCCATCTGTGCGAGGCAGCAGTCAGCAGGGCAAACAACACGTTGGCCAACACGTTGGCACGATGCATCTCACATAAAACTAAGTGATACTCCCACTGTACTCAGCACTGGTGAGTCTGCAGTTGGAGTACTGTGTCCAGTTCTGGGCACCGCACTTCAATAAGGATGTGGAAAAACTTGAGAGGGTCCAGAAGAGAGCCACCCGTATGATCAGGGACTTGCAAGGCAAGCCATACAAGGAAAGGCTGAGGGACTTGGGCCTCTACTCTAAAGAAGAGAGAGTTGAGAGGGAACTTGATAGCAGTTTACTGCTATATCGGAGGAGTGCATCCGGAGCTTGGTGAACAACCATTCACTAGGACACCCCTGGGGAAGACCAGGACCCATGGATACAAACTCCTGGAACACTGCTTCAAACTTAATGCCAGGAAAAACTTCTTCACAGTCAGGGTGTCCAGACTGTGGAACTCTAGAGGTGGTGCATTCACCTACCCTGGAGGTTTTCAAAAGTAGACTAGACAGTCACCTCACTGGGGTCACCTAACCCCAGTTGTCCTCCTGCCTAGAGCGGGGTGGGGGGGCTGGACCTGACGATCTGCAAGATTCCTTCCAGCCCCTAACAATCTATGACTCTGTGAATAGTTGTTTCTTTATACAGTACCCTTGTGAAACACTCTTCTTTTAGTAGTTCTCCTGTTCTTAGAGAGCTGCAGCTATCCTAAGGTAGCTGCACTGCTTCCAGTTCAGGAGCTGGCATACATAGAGTGAGTGTTTCAGTATGGCATTGGCTTCCACCATGAGTGAGTTGTAGAGACACCTTCTCTTATCGCTGTTCTTACAAGAGTAGTCTCAGTCACAATTGACTCCCCTTAGACTTGTGCTCTTCTGGTTCTTGTTAATCTTTTATTTCTCCAGTGGCATCATGCATATAAACAAGTTTGATATTTTGTTCTCTTTCATCCTTAGAAAGTAGACTTGTTTACTGATGCTTCAAAGGCAGCACTGCTCATCATAAAGCTTGTTCCCAATTCATGCCCTATTGTCTTCCCTCCATTGTAAAACAATGTATCATATTTACTTGAACACAAGATGAAGCTTCCTCCCAGTTGGCATGGGGGAAAAAGCCCCTTGTCTTATAATTGCATACAAGGAAATCTCACTAAATACGTTGTCTGTCATTAAACTGCTGCCAAAACCAGCATGTGCTCAACAGTGAAACCCAATTCTAGTTGATTAAATGCATCCAGCATTGAGCATGACTATAAAACATGTGGCCCATAATGGGCAGACTTGCTGATGGGAACCTACCACAAGGATAGGTTAGTGCAGGCCATCTGACTGAGACATATAGTAGTGCCCATTTAAGTGTAGTCCCTCTCATGGCTGATTATTTTCTTCTTCATTTCCACACCTGAACTGTGCCTTTCTTTTCCATTTTCAATGATTCCTGTTTCTTTACCAGCCTTAAATGTTTAGTGAACATCATGAAATGGGGCCCCGAACAGTTCACCCAGAATCCCTCTGTTGTCTGGCACATATGATTAGTGTGGGCCCACCCTCTATGAGGTGAAGCTGGACCAGGTTGCCCTGCTTCTCATCTGCATATACATTTTTGAAGCATTCCAGGACTCATGACAAGAAGACTTGGTTCCAGTCATGAAGGAGGGTTAATTAGCATTTGGATCCTTTATTGGAAGGTGTCTGGAGTACACACACATACACTGAGCAGTGCTGAGATGTGGGGCATGCTGTTGGCTTTGGTGGGGCCCAGCCCAGTGAACTATATGGTAAATTATGTGCCTTGGGCTTTGGACTAATATCAAGTGTTGCCATCTATTCATATAAAGATGGTATATTTGTTAACACTGAGTATCCATTTCCTGGCAATCCCTTGTGGAAGCAAAATTTCCACTGCAATGTCTTGTAACTCGGTAGGAATTTTGCTTGTGTAGAATCTGATGGATCATTTCAGGAACGGGTAGATGTGTGATAGTCATGTCCTGGAAATTATGAAAGACTTCACAGGGAGCTCCATTTTTATCAAAATTAATAACATGTATAATACTCTATTAACTCTTGATTATGAAGACTGGTATTCCAGGAGGATCAGGAAGTCTATCAATAAGAGTTGTTCTTTATTTTTTTTCACTTTGCTGCATGGTTTATACCATAGTCGTATTGAATAAAGATCATGCAAAATGCTTAAATCAATTGAACTATTTTGTGTAGTAAATTAAAACAAATGCAAGTATTTGCAAGAGTTTAAAATAACATTTTATCATACAATTCTAGTTATTAACAAACTTTTTTACTTGATTGCTCTGGGCTACATCCTTAAGATCTTAATCTTATGAAAAATGCATCTAAATGTTAAACTAATGGAAATACCTGTTCCTTGAGCAGGTATATTTGAGAATACCTTACCTTGACATTGAGGTAAGTCTAACTGAAGCCCACATGGCAAAGCTGAGGAAACTTTTATCTCTGCAGCATATGGCATGATCATGAAATCTCAATAGTCTGTGAGGAGATGAGGGTCAGACCTTTTGTAATAATTAAGCAAATCCTGTATCTCAGATTAGAGCATGACATTAACTGCAGAACAGGGAATGGATCAAATTACTATATAACGTGTCACCTTTTAAACCATGAAACAATCATTTGGTACTTGTTTGCAGAAACAACTCTAATGGCTGTACTGGAGGGGTCATGATAAATGGTTTAAAAAATCTGTGATGTTGAGGAAAAAATAGTTTAGTAAATTATACAGATTTATCAACCAGCCACTGTCTTAACCAAAGAAAATCTGCTCTGCTTATGAAGTCCTCAGAAAAGAACAGTATTTAGGTCCAGAATCAAATGCATCTTTCTTGTGTTGCTTATAAGTCTACTGGTTAATTTTAGAAAATGAATGTTCATGTCCTCTTTGTTCATCTGCATGCATGCATGAATCTCGTAAGTGATTGGTTTTGAAAATGTAGCCTTAAGATCAGCTGATTAACATATTTCCTTGTGTACTTTCCTTGCTCCCTCCATCTAAAGGTTATTCATAATGCAAGCAAATCCATCCCCACATTTAAGTCTCCTGCAGTTACTCCTGAAACTGAGTATGAGAGAAGTTTCAAAGTTTCTGTTCTACCTAAGGAACAAAAAGTGAGAAATGATTTGGAAGAAGAAGAATTGCCTATATGTGAACAAATAAATCTCTCACCTGATGGAAAGGTATTAATATGCTATTTATATTTTTGGATTGTTGTTTCTATCTTTTTGGTCTGTTAGGTTTTTATATCTTGTATGCAGCAGCCCAAGCCATTGGGAAAAGGCCTATTCTAAAAAGCAGCTCTAAAAATAATATTGTGAGGTTCCATGTATGTTTCAGTGTTTTTTCTGTGTCACAGGCATTCAGTCTGCAAGTAAAAAGGCTGGACCATTTCCTACCAACCATCTAGCTGGCAGCCTGTATACTTAGTTTTGACTCTGAGGATGCCTATACATATACACTGAAGCTGTTCCAATGCTCTTTAATTAAAACGCATCAGAGCAGATTTGATTAATTGAGTCTCCTGGAGTGTGGTAATTACTGTGCTGCAGCAGCCTCTAATGTTATGTGTATCAGCGTTCCTGCAGTAAAAAATGGTTAAAGCATCTCTGCCATCACTTTTCAATGTGGGGATGTTGATACATGTGACACTCTGGGCGCTTTCTCAGAGCCACTCTAATTAAAGCACCCCTCCTCCCCTGCCTTTCCCAGAGCACATGTATAAATGACCTGAGTTTCAAACTCTTCTTTCCTTTTTATTATAATGAATGATAAGGCTTCTGCTTACTAGTTTGTGGGATTATTAGCACCAGTACAGTCCTGTTATACACAAGAAGTAGAGTTCATTGTATTTTCTGTTGGCTTTATTGGTCTCTAGGAGTAACAGAAATGAAAAACAGAAGTCAGTAGCTATGTATATTTAAATCTGTAGAAGAACAAATCTAATGTGTAAAGAAACCATTAGTTTTCATATTACAATTATACTTCAAGTAAAAATGGCTGCAGGGTGATAATTCAGTTCTTTTTACTTGCTTTTAAGTTGATAGATGCATGCAGTTCTAAGATGGTACACATTGTAGTCTACACAGATTCCAGTGTACAGTTCAAACATTAAAATATTCTGTTAAGCACAGACAGCAGTTACTCATCTGTTATGCCTTATCTCACAATACTTATCAGAAAGCATCCAGCAAATCCAAATGTGACTAGAACTGATGTATCTGAGATTTTGGAGAGGAAAAAGAGAAATAAGCAGGAAAAAAATCTTTAAAGAGGGGGGGAAATCAACCTTTTGTATATTGCAAATTAGCAAGGGTACAAGGCCACTCTTCTAAATTGTCCTCCTGGTGTCTCTTTTTGGACCACATCAAAAATAATAAAACAAGTCCAACCTTTTCCCTTACTTTCGTGCAATGTTAAGGCTTTATAATGCTTTAAAAATATTGGGACATGCATGTGCTAAGATTTGTAAAATGTAGCTACTTATACAGGCTTCATACGATTTTTTCCTGTATTTCATGTTAAATTTATTTCATAAAGTGTATGGGATATTGCGTGGCTGAGTTAATATTACAATCGAACCTTAATTTTATTATCATTCAAACTGAGATTTTTTTTTTAAAAGAACAAGTTTAACATTATATTGTTGCATTAAATGTGTGTATGATTTGAAAGTTAAGTATTGTACTATGTTAAGTAACGGCCACTGCCAAATGGAGTTTGAGTCTGCAGAGTTTAGAGTTTGTTAGCTAATATGGTAATTTTTAAAATTCTTTGCCTCAGAATACAAGGAAAGAAATGTTTCTAAAGTCAACGGAACAGTCATCAAAACAAGGAAAATCAGAAACAGAACAGAAACAACCTAAACAAAAAAATAAACAACACGTTACTCAAAAACCCTTCTCTTTCTATACAAGTCTTAGGTATGTATAATGTAGGGAAATCTAATTTAGTATTTAGGTATTCAGCCATCTAATATATCAAGGGGTAGGTGGGCTGCCTTCAGCATTTTGAAAGAGTAATCGCTAGTGCAGTAGCCCAAGGTGTCCAAACCAGACTTGTGATTGTATTTATGTGGGTAAGCGTAGAACTAGTAGCATCTTTCATCAGCATACTTTTGCACCACTGCAATGCTGGAAATGGAAGCTTTGCAGCTGTGCTGGTTCTTTTCATTCTCCTGGTGCAATCTACAAGTGTTACTGCCCGCCTTTTAAATTATTGCTCTTACCACTATTACCTGTCCAATTTCTTACTTACTGGCCTCATACAGGTCCCAAATCAATCCAGGTGGTGTTTGCCCACTCTCTAGGACATTCTGTTTTACAGAATAACTTCAGAAGAAATTAAAAAAATAAAAGTGAAACACCAGCTTAATATGAACATTTTTCTATCCTATGGAAAGTCACCTAAAAATATGGGTGGGGAACCTCAGTCAGATGCTGCTAAAGCAGGGCTGGGCAAAATGCAGCCCTCAGGCCAGATGCGGCTCGCCAGGCCATTCTATCTGGCCTGTGGGGCCCCCCCAAAATTTAGAAAATTAATATTTATCTGCCTGTCATGTGGCCCTCGGTGCCTTGCCAAAACTCAGTAAACAGCCCTCCACCCGAAATAATTGCCTGCCCCTGTGCTAAAGGTATCCAAACAATTTATGCCCTCCAATAATCTTTGTAAGGGTTGCCATGGCACTTCCGGGCATTGCATTAGCTCACGTGTCAGATTTAAAGGAGAAGAAAACCCCCAAAAATTACATCAAGCAAAAATTCAGAATGCTAATCCACATCTGTTTAATATACTGGTACAGTGGGTTTCAACCTTTTTTCATTTGCGTACCCCTAAAACATTTTGAATGGAGATGCAGATTCCTTTGGAAATGTTGAATGTAGGTGTGGATATTAATGTACTTTTGATCACAGTCATCCTCTGCATACCCCTGAGACATACAGTGTGTGTAGATGAAATGGGGTCCCTAAATTGAAGTGGCAGGTTTTAAAAAACACCACTTCAATTTAAGGCCAATTTTAAACCCCCGTGTTGTGTACACACCTTGCTGACTTGCCTGCCTCTCCGGTGGGGTGGGGAGGGTGAGCTGCTGGCGGGCAGAGAGGTCCCTGGGCTGCAGGGGCGGGGCTAGTACTTCCCTCTGCAGCAGCAGCCTGCCTCGTCTCTCCCTCCCCCTCCCCACCGTGGCACCACAGGTATGGAGGGAAGCACCAGGCCCCCGCGTAGTTTAGGTAGGCTCTGGTGGAGGTGGGGGGAGGAAGATTAGGCTCGCCACTTTTCTTGGGCGGAGCCTGCTTTCCTTGGTTTCTGCCAGGCTGCCTGCAGGGCTTTCTGCAGAGCTGTGGAGCTTCACAGAACCCAATGCCTCACTCCACAGCTGTAGGCGCAGCAAACTAAAACTCCTTGCAGTTTTGTTTGCTGCGCCCCAAGTCATTTAAGGTGCATTATGCCGCTGAATTTACTACAGTGGCTGGAATTAATGCACAATACACAGCTGAGGTGTGCGAACACTGACACCATTAAAGCAGTGCAAAAGCATTTAGCCCGCTTTAATGTGTTGTGCACACACGCCCCTTGTTTCATCTACACGTGGCCATAGTCCGCAGACCTCCAGGGGTGCACGGACCACATGTTAAAATACACTGCTCTAGTAAATCCTTGAGCTTTTTAACGGTTCTGTTTCATCCATGCATCTTTCTGGACATTTTGCAGCATTAGGTTGTTGATGAGAGTGAAGCCTTGGTTTTGTTTGTCTAGGCCTGGACCATTCTTATCTTTTGGATCTGGGAAGACAATAGTTTGTTTAGTTTAAAAGCAACAAAATTAATTTCATTAGTAGTGGGGGAAAAAAATCAGTGAATATAATGGAAACAAACTCCTTAACTTCTTGGACTTCGTGTCTCAGCCTGTAGGCACAGAATTAATTTAGCAGTGGTTTGAGAAGAAAGGATCCTCTGCCATGGCATCTGCCACACTGGGAACAGAAGCCATTCCTCACATGATCTCAGGAGTGCAGCTATTTGTGCAGGACAGAAGATCGCAAAGTAATCATTAGGCAAACCAAAATTGTGATCACGTTCAAACATGTAACATGCATTTACTTATTTGGGGAGATGCCTTGCACTGTGTTTCCTGAACAGAATGACTAATGTGGATGCACCACAGATTTGTATTTTGGGCTGATTTAGTCACATTGTCACAGTAAAACATAAGGAACCAACTTCTGCCAGTTTCAAAGAAGCCTTAGTCTATATTAGGCACCCAAATAAGCAGTTTGCCTTGTAAAAGTGCTCAGCAGTTCTTAACAATAGACAAAGCTATTTTTTATGGGTCTATGCATGCAATAAAAGAGGAAGACAAAATTGTCTTTAATAAATGCTGGACACTTTGAAATTGGGATGGGCCTAACTCAAGATACGTTTCTTCACTTCCCCCACCCTCCAATGTCTTGGTCTGGGAATTCAGCTTAATTGTTTTCATGCATCTTGTATAATGTAAAAGCACTTTTGTGTTCACATGATTGTGAAATTGTTTTGTTCCCCCCCCAGATGTCCTAGGAAGATGAACACAGAATATAGATCAAAATTTTTGTCTCCAGCACAGTATGTATACAAAGATGGAGCGTGGTCACGTATCAGACACAATGTTCCCAATCAAGTGAGTATTTGCATAAACATGTTAAGCATGTGAATAGTGTTTTAAGGCTCAATTTGTCAGATTACCAGGATTCCCCCATTGGGGGAATTTAGGTTTTACTCCCTTTGTAGAGGCATCCTTCCCAAACGTTTCCATGCTGCCAAATACTTGGAATAATTGTAGTCTATACAGCTGGAACTGTTACTCCACAATGCTGTACTACTTTGAAGCATTTCAGTTCTTGTTACGTGTGTACAGGGAGAGGAGACCCCCAGAATCCCATAGTGCTTTGCTCTTCTCTTCACCCAACTCTGTGGAGGAGGGAGGGAGACGGAGAGCAGGGTGGACAGTCTGGGAGGGTGACTAATAATCTGTCAGAATGTGCAGCTGCTGGGTCCCACTCCCTGGTCCTGCTGCTTCAGTTCTTGGAGGCCTGCCACTGCCATCAGGGATGCTACTCTGCTGTTTGGAAGAGGTGACTGTAGTATACACAGGCTTGGCAGAATCCAATTTTTATCAATAACCATGGATAAACATTGATTTAACCTGTTCCTCACAGACTGACAGAAATATTTTTCATTGGTAATCATCAAATGAATAGAAAGGGGACTTAAAAAAATCTGGAGAAGGGGGTATAGAAATCTGTGGATGCACATGGTGCCCCCTACCTCAGATGTGCACACACACACTGCTCCTTTGGCAGTGGATTAAGCAGCCTTTGCAGGTAAATTGTGCTGGGCGGTGGGTTTGGAGGGGCAGGGCTATTGGCAATTGGGAGCCCAGTGCGGCTGGCCACCCTCTGTGCCCAGGTCTCAGCAAGGGTTCTGGTACCAAACTCTAGGTGAGCCTAGGCTGGCCCCTGCATGATTGGGTCTCTCTGGGAATTTGGCCCCTGCCCTTAACACACGGGGGTTGAGCTGGGCAGGAGCTCTGAGAACACATGGGGAGGCAGCTTAATCAGGGCAGGGTGCGCAAGGGTGGCCCAAATATGTGTGCTTTCAGTTGTGACTAGGCCTCCCAGGCCTCAATGTGGTAAGTTACAGAGGATGTGTCTACATGAAATGTTTTACTGCAAATTTAGCTTAGTTTACTGGGCAGTAAGCATGTGTATCTACACATGTACATGCTTACTGCACAGTAAACCTTTCTAATTGTTAGTAAATTTGCTAACTGGAAAAGTAAGTAGCAAATTTACTTGTGATTACTAATTACGCAGTAGTGCTTGTGTAGACACTTAACCTGAAGCAAATCTGCTCCCAGTCAGCTGGCCACTAGGGGGCTGGAGATTGCGGGCCCTGGAGGTCTCTGCTGCCAGGACAGGGGGACACAGTTCTTACCCAGACTCCAGCAGTAGAGCCTGCCCCAGCAGCAGGCAGCTCCCAGGGGCAGGGAGCAATCTGATGTCATGATCAGGGAGTGTGGGCTGGGAGATCCTTATCTCTCAGCCCCTGCTTTGTCATCACAATTGGGAGAGGGGGGCTGGGAGACCTGTATCTCCCAGCACCAGCTCTGTGGTTACAGGACCGGTGCTGGGAGATTCTTATTCCCCTGCTGGTGGGAACTGGGGAGCCTGTTCCCCACCCAGCTCCACAATCCAGCCCCTGACCTGCAGTTGTGGAGTGGGGGCTGGGAACTGCCCTAGTCAGGGGCAGGTCACAGCCTTGCACCCTGATCAGGTGATTGAGGCGTGGGGCTTAGAAAGAAGTGCAGGGGTGGGGCAGGTCCCTGATCAGGAAGCCAGGGATAGGAGATCCCTGCTGCTGGGGCAGGGGGACATTATACCTGCCCTGGTAGCAGGCAGTCCCCAGGGGGCGGGGAGCAGTGCCCAGCGCTGGCCAGGAGATGGCTGTCTCTTGGCCTGGTGGTTCCTGCCAGCTCCCTACCAGCTGCTGAGGTAGCACCCAGGAAAAGCCTACAGCTCCCCCTGGTGGTGCCAGGGGCTCACTGCAGTGCTCCAGGAAGTGAGAGCAAGTTGCTGTCATGAGCAGCAAATCTGCTCCCACTTCCCTATACATGTAGATGCATGCCTAGGAGCATTTACTCATGAGTAGTTTACTGTCAAGTAAACTGCTATTCTGGATCTAATGCACATGAAGACACACCCAGCGGAAACTAATAGGAGGTTGCATGGGATTAAGGATGTTCAGTGATACATTTATTTATTTAAAACAAAATTGTGAAGTGTTTCAGGGCATACTAACTAAAGGGTTTGGATTGGATTGCTCAAAAACATTATAACACCATTAATTAAAAATAGTTTAATTTTTTTAACAGTGTTATTACATGGTCTCACTAACCGTAAACACATCAGGCTACTTATATGTAGACAAAGCGTCATATTTCTCTCTTAGAAGTATGTTCTTCTATTGCTTTCTAAATCTTTATTTGTGCTATTCTTTTTTTTCTTTTCTTTTTTTTAAATTCCTAGCATCTGTGTAATAATCCATTGCAATTAAATGAGAATTTATCTTTGAGCTCATTACACTGGAGAGGCTTGTAATCATTTTAATAATACATTTTAATTAAAAATGTTTAGCCGTGCTAAAGGCTACAAAGTAAGTTCAAGCTGAGGCTTTCCAAGCTTCAGAAGTTAGAAGCAGAGGTAAATTAATTTCTAAAGGTTACTATTAAAGCAAATTTTAAAATTCTTCTGGACTTGATAGTTGCTCAGACAAAATTGATTTAATTGTTAACATTGTATAAGTTTAAACTGCAGGATCAGGCCCTACTGGGGTGACCATCTTTTCAAAAGGGAAAGACAGGACATGTGGCCACCTTTCTGCTACCTCCCCCTCCCCGCCTCCAGTGCTGTGGTTGCAACTGGCAGCATGGCCAGACCAGAGCCAAACAGAAGCAGATGCAGTTTGTCCACTGTGAGCTTAGGGCTCCCTGCCCTGCTGCCTTTCCCATGGGAGCCCCATGCTGACTGTGCACCCCCTGCCTGACCAGCAGCAGGGGGCACAACTCCATGCCACCCCACTGTTGCTGGGCAGGCATCTTACCATGGTAGTGCAGCCAGTACAGGGCCCCTGGGAGCAGGGTGGAGACTTCTGAGCCTGCAGCAGGCAGCCCCATGCACAGATCTGTGGGGGAACGTGTCCCCCCATGCCCTGCACCCCCTGCATGAGCTCGATCCCACTCCACACACCAACCCCATGCACAGCCCTGCTGGGCAGCACCCCCAGTCCCAGCCCCACTCCCTCCCTCACCATGGGGGCCTTGATCTTCCCCCCAACATAGACTTACCTGCAGGGAACTGCTCTCTATGCTATCTGTCTGGCTGTGTTCCCTGCCGCATGCATGTTTCATAGTTTCATAGTTTCTAGGGTCGGAAGGGACCTGAGCAGATCATCTAGTCTGACCCCCTGCCATGGCAGGAAGAGCACTGGGGTCAAATGACCCCGATAAGGTGGTCATCCAACCTCCTCTTAAAAACCCCCAGGGTGGGAGCCTGCACCACCTCACATGGAAGCTGGTTCCAGACCCTAGCTGCCCTGACCGTGAAGTAGCGCCTCCTGATGTCCAACTTAAACCTTCCTTCCGCCAGCTTATGACCGTTGTTCCTGGTCACTCCTTGCGGCGCTCGGGGGAACAGGGACTCCCCCAGCGCCTGCTGATCCCCCCTAACCAGTTTATAACAGGCCACAAGATCCCCCCTCAGCCTTCTCTTTTGAAGGCTGAACAGGTTCAGGTCCCGCAACCTTTCCTCATAGGACCTACCCTGCTGTCCCTTGATCATACGAGTGGCCCTCCTCTGGACCCTCTCGATGCTGTCCACATCCCTCTTAAAGTGCGGCGCCCAGAACTGGACGCAGTACTCCAGCTGCGGCCTGACCAGTGCCGCATAGAGGGGGAGGATCACCTCCTTGGACCTGCTCGAGATGCATCTGTGGATGCACGACAAGGTGCAGTTGGCCTTCCTAACCGCCTCCCCACATTGCCGACTCATGTTCATCTTGGAGTCAATAATGACTCCCAGATCCTTTTCCACCTCCGTGCTGACAAGAGGGGAGTTCCCCAGCCTGTATGTATGGTGCCGATTGTTCCTCCCCAGGTGCATCACCTTACACTTGTCTGTGTTAAACCCCATCCTGTTCTCCTCCGCCCATCCTTGTAACCTGTCTAGGTCCAACTGTAGCCTGTTGCTCCCCTCTAATGTGCCCACATCCCCCCACATCTTAGTGTCATCAGCAAACTTGAACAGGGTGCTTTGCACCCCCTCATCCAAATCACTGATGAAGATATTGAACAGGGCGGGCCCAAGGACTGAGCCCTGTGGGACCCCGCTTCCCATGTCCTTCCAGGTCGAGAAGGACCCATCCACTACCACTCTCTGGCTGCGACTCTTTAACCAGTTGGTGACCCATTGGACTGTATGGGTGTCTATGCCACAGTTCCCCAGCTTCCTAATGAGAATGGGGTGAGAGACAGTATCAAAAGCCTTCCTGAAGTCTAGGAAAACTATATCCACTATATGTGTGTGGGCATGCACATGTACATGGTGTCCCTTGTGTCCCACTTCTGGCAGCCCCTTGCAGGCTGGAACAATATAAGTTATATTGAAGTATATGTGTTTAATATAATCTAAAACATAATAATGTAAGTCATTGTTAGTATGAAACTATTTAATGTTATTGTGACTTTATAGGGCTTGTTTAAAAAAATGAGAAGAAATTAGGTGTGGGTGATCTTTTTTTTTGGTACATATTTGCAAATGGATATTGAAATTCATACCTTGTAAAGGTATGTTGTAGGCAAATTGTAACATCTTCTTTCCTATCAGCATTTTCATGGAGACAAGTTTTCTTCAGTGCTTGGTTTGCTGGGAAGGAACATAGCTGGGGGTAGGGACAAATGTAACTTTTAACCACTTTAATGGGTAGGAGAACTGCCCCTTGGGAGTGGACATCAGGTTACAATGTAACTGTTATGTCTGCATACTCCTGTAGTGGTGCAAGTTAGCTCAATTGCTGCAATTGTAAGCCTGGATGATACAGAGTTAAAGTCTGAACAGTTTTGCTACATGTATAACAAGAAAATCATACAGATATCACAGTTGCATTTATAACAGCTTATATCTATATCATTTGATGTCAGTACAATTGTTACGTCTGTTTATACTCTGAGAAAACGAGAGAGGGCAGCAGTAGTAAAAACTTAGGACCTTAGCTGGCAGACTGTTTCTCATTTATATAGGTCTTTCTGATGATTAAGGGGTTTCAGGACTAAGTTCAGTTTTTCAGCATTGACATCATCATTCTATAATATTTCAATAATTGAAGGATTTACACAAAATGCCTTTCCTCTATGATCAGAGACCAAGCATGGAAAACTACAGTTCCAAAGGACAATCTTTTTCTGAAGTTTCAAACATATGAAAACAAGGGTTATAATGGAAGTCATAGTTCTAGCCTGAGCTACAGCAGTTGCTTCAGACAGTTGCTTCAATATGTACTGTTAAGGGTTATTTTTCAGCAGTAAAAAAAAAAAAAAATTCCTTCCAGTTATTCATTTAAAAATTAATGTGGGCAATTCATAATCCTGATAGGACTCTGCAGGGCTTGTGTCCCACTGGGAGAATGCTCCTTTCTGTGTCACTGAAGGAGGTTGGCTGTCCTTTGTCTTCATAATTCACTAGGAGAAGAGCATTCTCAGTATCCTCTTCCTTCCTCTGCAGTGTCCTGTTGCTCTGAATTCATATTACTCTTCTGTGGTACCCTACCAGCTGACATTATTAACTTTTTATCCTTCTGAGTAAAATGAATACTCCCATAAATCACACTGTATTACCAAGAAATTCTGTAATCTTAAAATGACAAAATAAAAAAAATAAAAAACAGACCAAAAAGGCTCTACACTGTGGGAGTTTAAGCTTCAAAATAGATCAGATTCTCCTCTGTTACATTATTATATCTCCAGTGAATATCTAGCAGTTTTAAGCAGTTGTCTTCAGTGGGGTTAATGGGTGTAACAGAAAGCAGAATTTAGCCTAACAAGTAATAGAAGTCTAGTATAGGAAAGAAGGAGGAATAAAACAAATATGCTTTAAAATATGCCAGAAGAAGTGGCAAAATTGTTTTCTCATTCTTCTTAACAAATAAAAAGATTTAGCTTTATTTAAGAATTTTCAGAAAAACACAATCCATGTAGTAATACAGCAGTTACCACTTGCTTAATTGTTAAAGGATTACACATTTAGGAAAGATTTAATGCGAAATGGAATAAGAATCCATAGTTGGGTGAAGGATGAGAGATGAGTGACGGTTTGGAAGTGCTCGAAATCACATTTTATCAATTTGTGAAAATGTAGGGATTAAAAAATGGTGGTATAGCCTAGGGACAAATATTCAAAAAGCCTGAGCCTGAACTGATTCAATCTTTGCAAGTTAGTTTAACCTGCAGAGTTTGAACCTATTTGCAAGTGGATAGACATTCACTTTTGATTCAGGAAATGCAGGCACATGCCTGCAGTGTCTCAAACTAGAAGCTGGGGGGTGCTGGAGTGAGTCCTCCCTCCCTTCCAGAGTGCTGAGCTGAGGGGGGAGGGGTGTGGCTAGACCCAAGCGAGATGCCATGATTAGGGTGGGGTTTAGCACTCCCCCAACCCAGGCATGCACAGTTCCCAGCCAGGATGTGCCTTGAGGGTGAGGGGAGGTAGTCCTCTCCGCCCCCCAATACTTGTTGCTCAAGGATTGGGGAGTAATGTCAGACTTCAGTCCCCAGCTAGCACTCTGAGGCAAAAGGCGGGGTGGGGCAGGGGGGAAGAAAGGACTGCTTGTGTGATACTGAGCTCTGAAATCTCCCTCTCCCTGCTTCTTCATACTGTCTCCAGCAAACTGACAGGCACTGCATGCATTACAAACCAGGTCATTTCTCACACCTCTCTGTCCCCTTTTGAACACTGATAGATTGAGGACTTTGAACCAAGCAAGCCAGCAGGGAGCTGATAACACAAAGCTCATCAGCCCATCAAGAAAATAAAGTCTCTCTCATTAGTTCAAGGGCTTCTTAAACAGCTTTTTCCAAGGAAGGAATGGAGGAACATTACCAGTTGACCTGATTATTAGTCACTGTTCTGTCTGCCTTTGTCCCATTGAACTTGGAGATACATATACAGACACTTTTCGGCATTAGCTAGCATGTGGGTGGCGTGGCCAGGTAAGGGTTGGTATCCCTGCTGTGGGAGAGGAGGGATACTTGCTTGAGCAGCAAGTGAAGGGAGAGTGGGGCAGGGAGAAGGCAGGACAGACACTGCTATCTCCTGGCTGCAATCCCCCACCCCCTTCTCAGCCAGCTGGAGCTCCAGCTAGGGAGAAGAAGAGTAGGGCCAGCCCTGCTTTCTGGAGCAGACAGCTCAGCCCAGGCCTGAAAAGCATGCTGGGATACTGGGGGACTCTGATTTAATTTGAACCAGAAAAGGGTCTTGGGCAGAAGTTCCATAAACCGTTTGACCCAAATTAGTTAAGTCTGATACTCCGTTCTGCCAGTTTTATCTTAAACCAGTTTTGGCCATTTTGAAACTGGTTTATGTGCACTGAACTTATGTTCTGTTACAGGTTTAAAGCAGTTTCTGATCAACTAAACTAGTTTATATGTAACTTCTGTCCCTAGCCATAGTGTCTGAAAATAAAAGGTGCCACTTCCATTGTTAAAAAAGATAATATCTTATTCTTAAAACATGTGATATACATTTCATGTCTCGATATTCCAGTGCCTAGTGCCTTACAAAGAATGCTTTAGATATTATGACTTGTATGGCAGTAGCCCTTATATGCCAACCTGCAAAATCAGATCTTATATATGTATAATAAGAGAATACTGCTGTGTCAGAGTTTGCAGTATACGGTCCTGAACCTGCAACTGCACATGCATGTTTGCATTTTAGTTGCACAGATAGGTCGTTTGATTTAAAATGCCATTTTAACTACTCCAAAGTTGAGCTTTTAAAAGTGATACCCTGCTGATGAACGCAGATTAAACAGCTAGAGACTAAAAAATGTAAATGCATCCCCGCAAGAAGTACAAAGTAGAGCTAAATACAAGAATAGTGGAATTTTGGATTCTGGTTTTTTTTTCTAATCTCTAGGAGGCAGCATAGAGTTACATTGATGGTTTTCAAATTGTTCATTTTATGCTTAGATTGCAATGAATTTGCAGATATAACATTAACATGTAATGTTGGAGAGAAGCATTATTAAGATAATTCTGTATTTCTTCCTTTAGGGTTTTCAAAACACCCTAAACTCCGTGTGGTATATGGAGGTTGGTTGCATCTAAGTTCTTGTTTTAATTCCTGGAAAAAATTATGCTGTTTTTTAATACTGCCAGAGAATTATAATCCAGAGCTAAACTGGTTCATAGATGCTTCATAACTGTTTTGTGCTTATTGAATAAGTAATCAGCAGCTGTGCTTTGGCTGGACAACCCCAATACATAGTGTCTAAATACAAACAATGCCATTTTTGCTTCCTTTTTGTTGCATTTATTGTAGCTTGCAGTAGTTGTGCTGTGGGCTCGCGCTGTCTGTTATATGCCTTTCCACAGTAATTGACAATTAACTTCACGCTACTTTAGAGTTAAATTTAAATCAAACAAACATACATCCTATGAAAACTCCATGTGCAGGTGAAGGAACTTCGAGAGAAAGCAAAATCTTACAGGCAACAAGTACATGGAACCCATTTCTCCCGGTATCATCTAAATCAGATTTTGTCAGATAATAACAGTCTGTGGGACGTGTCTTCAAATTCCAGTTCAGAAGAAACCATCAGCAACAACATCAAAGCTCTAGATCTTGCTGGGTAAGCTGGTCATTCTAGGTGTGAGAAACAAGTTATGTGGTAGATGTAAAAACTGGAAAAACATGTTTAAATGAAATTGAGATCCAACCCAACTTCAAGATCCCTAATATTTATGAGGTGATACATGAAATATTTTGGCGCAAATCTTCTCTACTGAAATATTTTCTGGTTCACATACAGAAATCAAATAAGGGCCTCTAAACATTATAGGTATTATACAACTACCTGGCTACCAGGAGACCAGTTACACATGCAAAGTAGCTATCACACAATGAAAAACTCCAACCAGCTATAAAATTACACCTCGAAAATGTGTACTACCTTTTATAGCTGGTTGCTATCGAGCTATAATTTGCACATGTAGCAGGGTTTCCTCTGTGGCTGGGAGCCATGTCAGCTCCCAACCGCAGGGTGTACTGTGCCTAGTGTAAAACCCTGCAGCCCTGGGGATTGCCGGTACCATGATCCGTAGGGCTCAGTGGTGTGGAAAACCCCGGGCTGGAGGATTGCTGCAGAGGCAATTCTCCCCTACCCTGGTGGCTTCCCAGACCTGTGGGGTTGGGAGAGGGATTGCCTCTGCAGCGATCCTGTGGCTCGGGGTTTCCTGCACCCCCAGAGTAAGGGAAATCGCTCTTGTCACGATCCTCTAGCCCAGGGGTGGGAATTATTTTGGGTGGAGGGCTGCTTACTGAGTTTTGGCAAGCCGTCGAGGGCCACATGATAGGCAGCCAGGGGCAGATAAATATTAATTTTCTAACTTGTTTAGGGGGCCCTGCAGGTCAGATAGAATGGCCTGGCAGGCTGTATCTGGCCCGCGGGCCACATTTTGCCCACCCCTGCTCTAGCCCTAGGGGTTTTTTGCAGCCATGGGGTAGGGGGAATCACCCCTCCGATGATCCTCCAGCTCCCGGAGTTTTCTATTGCAATCTTCCCATGCTGGGTGTGCATGGGGCATCCCTGTGGCTTGGAGCTGCACTGGCAGTAAAGTGCAATGGAATCTAATGCACGATTTCACAATTGTGCCTCCTGCCATGCACAATTGTGGAGGCATGACTTTGTGACTTGCAAATTAGATCCACTTGGATGCATACAGTTTTTGGAGATGCATACCTATATTATAAACTGAAAAAAATTGATTATGTGATATAAAACCTTGCTTACTCTCTATTTATACAGAGTTCTTGAAAAGCAGAGATCTCCAAATCCTGCTATACTTCAGCAGCCTGAATCAGGCAAATACATCCAACAGAAAAACACAGAGAAGTTAGGCATGTCGGATGCCTCTACTGTACCAGTTAGGAGACGTCTAGTTTGGGGCGAACAAGAAAAAAAGGAACAAATGGAGAATCAGTCACCAGCAGTAGAGGAGGAGAAAGGAAAAGAAAAAAAGCAGGAGACAGCAGGGGCTCAGAAATTGGAAGAAAATGATCAGGAGGTTAATGTGGAAAACAAAATAGAGGAGTATGTTATTTTCTCCCCACTCCCTTTCCCCCTTCTCAACAGTTTACAGAGTGATTTGCTGTTTCTGCCTTTGTATGCTAATACATTTTAATGTGGTACCTTGCTGTAGTAAAGTCTGTTCTTAAACTGCAGGATGAAAGAGGACTTATTTCTTACATAAGAAGTACCATACTGGGTCAGACCTCTCTCTGACAGTGGCATAACTAGACCCTGTAGAGGGAGAGCACTAAACAGGATATTTCTAGTGTGATCTGTCTCCTACTCAGTACTCTCTGTGGCATCCACTACTATAGGTTTAGAGACGCCAAAGGAAGCATCTCCAACCATTCCGTTCAACAGCTATTCATAGATATATCTTCCATGAAGTTACCTAATCCTTTTTTGAACCTGGATGTGTCTGCTTCTACCATCTCCTGTGGCAATAAATTCCAAAAGTTAACGATGTGCTGCATAAAGTGGGTGCCCCTAGTTTTGGTATTCTGGGACTTGGTGAACAACAGTTCCCTGTTCACTTGGTCCACATCCTTAATGCTTTTGTAGACCTCTCATGACCCCCTCTCAGCCTTCTCCTTTCCAAAGAGTCCTAGCCTTTTGTCATTCCTGATATGGCAACAGCGCCATACCCCTAGTCATTTTGGTTGTCCCTCTCTCTACTATGTGTGTGTTTGTGTGTTGTGAGACTAGAATGTACTGTTGTTAGTTAATATTAATTAATAGCTGTTGAAACACAGTTTACCTTCAGATAGAAGCTAATGGCTTCTCTATGTCAGGACTTAGTCCCAACCCCCAAACCTGGAGTCTCAGGGACTGAGCACCAGATCAGCCCTCCACTGAGGTACAGTTTAAGTAATAGACAATAAAGTTGAGAGGTGCCTAAAGAATTTATCTAGTCATTCTTTTGCTCCAAGGTAAGATCAACTATATCCAAGCCAGACCTGACATTATTTGTTTCATTTGCCTCCAGTAATGGAATTCCACAGCTTCAATTGGAAATCTGTTTCAGTGCTTAACTAACCATACACGTACAAAGTACTTATACAATCTAACCAACATTTCCTTTGTACAAATGGCAAAATGGAAGAAGAGATTTTAGACACATAGCTGTTTCACAGGCTTGCATCCTTGGTGGCATTCTGTTATAAAGAAAACTATTTTTATCATGTAAAACTTGAAACTCTAAACTTTAAAAACATTTTTTATCACACAACTTATTAAAATGTATAATTTTTTTACATTAATATTCAAAACTTTTAGAGTTGTACTGTAGGCTGCTTGCAATCGGATCATGCCAGCAGAACATATGAGCATATAGAAGTTTAAGGCCCCTGGCAAATGATCAGTTAAAAGGCACCACAGGATCTGAACCACAATCCCAACAATCATGCTATACATGCATGGCAGGAGGCATGATTGTTGAGATCGCTATTCAGATCCCGATCATGCCATATTGCCAGTGCAAGGGCAACTGGGATCATGATTCTGGGCTCCCCTTACACCAGTAAATAGCAAGCCGGGTGCCCAGTCCATCTATGGCTGGGAGTGCTTGCCAACTGATTGAGGCTCCCAGCTGGGAGAGTGTATGGTAGCCCTCAGCATTGATGCACTCCCAGCTGTAGAAGTGAATTGGAGCACAGTATCTATTTCTAGCCTTAGAGCTGCACCTCTGCACACGCCCAGAATTTCCTCTGTCGTGGTAGAGCTGAGCAGTTCAGAGCTCAATTCATGCTAAAGCATCAGTGGACTCTAGGAACTTGGCATTCATTTGCATAAGTCCCTTGAGGGTCCTCTCAGAGCTTCCCTAATGCACATTGACAGGATTAGCTTCCCCACATAATGCTGTGGCAGTCTCCACCTTTTAAAATTCAGCTGGAGAAGAATGCAGTGGTGTGCCCCAGCATTGTATAAGAGCTAATGGTTAGAGCACTCACCTCAGAACTGGAAGAGGTGGGCTCAGTTGTCTTCTCTACCGGAAGGGATCTCTCAATAGCAGAACTAGGGGACACATGAAGATATTATTAGAAATCAGGTTTAAAGCTAACTAATTAACTTAGGGAACTCATTACCACAAGATGTTGGCAAGGATGACGATGAAAATTTAAGCAGGTTCAAAAGAGGATTAGACAAAATTCATGCAGATTATGCCCACCAGTGGGTATTAAGCATTATAGTTATGCATGCAGACTTTTTCCCTACACGTTAGGGTAAAGTCTGAAAAGACTAGAAGCTGGTAGGGAAGAGGGGTAGGGGTAGTCTGGATAGGCCTAATGTAAATACTTTTTCCCCTTAGCATTCACTCTGTGCCACTGTGAGATGCAGAATACTGGGCTCAATGGATCTATGGTCTGACCTAGTATGCCATCTCTTAATTTCTTAAACCCACCTCTCCTGCTTCCCAAGAGAGTAGTAGTACACTTATAACCAGCCTTTGCAGTAGAGCCACTCTCCATTCCTCCTGCTTTTGAAGCCATACCATTGTGTGGAAATGAATCCAGAGTTCACTGGATCTGAAAACGACTGTATGAGGGACTGTGATTCTGTAGCTTACCGTTGTATGTATTTTATGATTGCATAATATAAATAAACAGTCCTGGGAGTTGGGACTGGAACAAGGGGCTACCTCCTCCTGGGTAAATGCCCTAACCTCTAGGATATGGTGGCTTTGTGGCCATAAATGATCTAGGCAGAGGCACCTGTAATAGAGCAGAGTTGACCTCAGATCTCTTGTGTCCCAGGCTGGTGTCCTAACCAGTATACTGTTTTTCCTCTCTTTTGCAGAGAAAATGCCTCATTACTGAATTCTTCAGCAGATGCATCAGAATTGTCTTCTGTATCCTCAAAGAAAGGTGGCAGGCTCCCTACGCCAAAGCTGAAAGAACTTGGTGGTGGTCAAAGAACTCACCATGACCTTACCACACCAGCTGTTGGTAAAATATTTTAAGAGTAAAAGCAACATTTCATGGGAAAATCATAAATTCATTTAATATGTTTTTGTTTAACGAAGTATTATTTTATTTTCTGTGTTACATGAGGAGGGGCAGTTTTAGTATCTCCACCCAAAGTGACGTCTTCATCCCCACAGCAGAGAAAGAAAGAGGTATTAGAAACAGATGCTTCTCCTTACAAGCAAGTCATAAGAGAAGCTTCAAAAAGAAAATCCAGCAGGGTGAGATAAAACAAGCATTTATCTACTGGCGTTTTAGAAAGACACAGATGATGTACTTTTTCTGTCACTTTGAAAAAATATTTTAACTCAGTTATTTTTTTAGGATTGATACTATACAGTCTAACGTTTTCACTGTTTTCTGAGATGAAGGAAGATGGTGGTGATTGTATGCTTTAAATAAACAATAGAAACTAAGAGGGACTCTGTGGGAGTGAGTGCTGCATTAGCTTCCCTATGGATTGATTTTTCTACTCTAAGGTATATGGAATTGAAGGTTAAAATGATGCCAGGAGTAGCTGATCTCCCCACTGCTATCATCCCAAATGACTGCTGAAGTCAAGCAGAACCTCTCACTCCTTGGGTTGAGTAGGGAAACATGCCAGTTTTTTTCCATTTTCCACTTTCACTGCTTTTGAGAATTTTCTATTTCATTTTCCTATAAATTTTCTTCTCTTTAAAACTCCTAGCATGGGGCCCCACCAACATTAAGACTGTGAGTAGTTGTACGAGTCTGTTTTTTAATTTGATCACTTTTTGTGAGCATCTGTATAGTCTCATTAACTTAAACTCTGTTTTCTTTTTTAAATCCTTGTTTACATGCTTTACCCTAATAATAAACATTATGTCTAACATGACTAGACTTTTTTACAATGTTTAGATTGTCACTGCTAACATAAGTTTACTTACAAATGTTCAGAGTTTTAAATGGTTTGATTTTTTTTTTTTTTTTTTTTTTTCGTTCAACATGGAAGCACTGGCAAGATGCACCCAATATATGACTCTGTATCTGGAGTTTGGTATGATGCAAAAAAAACAAAACTTGCAAGTATGAATAAACTGAGCGTTGACTCTTTTTGTTTTGTTTTGTTTTGTTTTGTTTTTTCCTGTGGCATTTCAGCATGAAGGAGAAGTGGAAGCTGTTTCACAACTTATGTCCCCTGCTGCTGGATTAAAAACTTTGGATCCTTTGCCTTTGAGGAAAGACTCCTGGCCTGCTACCAAAGCTTCTGATGAGAGAGCTTCTCCTGCTCCAGCACATGCAGAATGTTCCATTACATCTCCTGTACTGAAGTCAGTCAAAGAACATACTTCATCTTATTGGGGTCCATCCCGTCGTATTCAGGGGACTCTCAGGGATCCAGAGTTTCAGCATAATGGTTCGTTTCCTTACAGAACTTTTTTTTTAATCGCCTGAATTTAAAATGTTGCTGAGAATGGTTTTAGCTATTTGGCAAATGTGTGTAGCTCAACCAGTTTGAGTTCTACAGAGAATAACATTGTAGAGCAAATGTCTTCAATCAGTGTATTTAATCTTGGGAAAGTCAAACTGGGTTCCCAAACTGGTACACGGGGTACCCCAGTTATGCAAAACATCTCTGGGGAGTACACGGAAGAAATTGTGTAATGATGGATTAAATTGTCATTATAAGAATTGGCATTTAAGGGGTTAAAGTACAAAATGTATTCTGGGTATGTGGGCAGCTAGTAAATCTGGAAGGGGGAGCGCAATAAGAAAAAGTTTGGGAATCTCTGGTCTATAATATAAATGAGCTTCTTTACAGTTATGTTGCTATCGTTGCTATAGCAAGAGTTGTTCTTTCCTGTATGCTTGAGTTCCAGGCATCTTTTTGGGTTGATTTTTAACAAGGAGGTAATTATTATTACTTTCAGTAAATAATTTATTCTGTGGGAACAGTCATGTTAATAATTTTTTATTTGGATAGTGGTGGGGAAAATGGCACCTTTCTAGCTAGGGTGTTGCACAAAGATAGGTAATTGGCTGCCTTTACAATGTTATATCACTGCACAGTTGACTTTGTGGGAAGAGTGCATCACTGCACAGTTGACTTTGTGGGAAGAGTGCAAGGTTAGCAGGATGTGTGCACTATACCCATAATTTTTCCATTTCCCATAGACAACTACAATGAATCTGCTGAACAACTAATACAGCCTGAGGCAGTGATAAACTTTGTGTATACATTTAAAGTACTGTGGAATTTCCCCAACTTTGTGTGACTGGGGAAGTCGTGAGACTGATGCTAGCAGAGGAAGTTCTACTGCCATATTCAAAGTGAAAGATGGAGGTATTACAGAAAGCCAAGGCCTCTTGTGAGGCTGGTTCTGGTCTTTGCAAAATCACCAGGCTTTCATGTGGATTTTGACAGAGGCTCTACAAGAATCAGATTCCTTGAATGTTTCTCTTTATCTTTAAAAGGTGTTTTGGAAAATTAAGAGCTTTCTAGACTTTTCTGTCCACTGTGTAAGTTCTCCTTCATTACGAGAGCAGTGTGGACAAAATTGTCCCAAAAGCTGTTTTAAATAATAATAGTCTAAGGTAAGTGTAAATGCTAATGTCTCAATGGTAGAAAGACTTCATTTGTGTGCTTAAAGGTCTGCTCTTGGAAAAACAGTGAAGTTCTTGTAGGCAGAGTGTTTTATCTCTGTTTTATCACAGAGGAAATAGCAAACTGATTGATTGACCCATCTAAATCCAGGGACCATCACTATTGGACCTGTAAATGTCACCTTATCCTAACTTGAGGTGCTGAGTGCAGATCACTAGCTTGTTGTTCATTTTATGATGACACTAACTGCTTCCAAAAACAACTGCCTTGAATATGGTTCATTTCATCCTTATTTTAACACTACCCTGAGGGTACCACACTATAAGAAACATTACAACCGAAGTTGTTATAATGAGGATTTCAGTAGAGAATTGCAGTTAGGATCTGGCTTGTTTGCCAGCCATAGGACCGAGGTTTTGGAAGTAAGTGGGTGAATCTACATGAGAAGCTATTGTGCAGTCGTTTCCTTGAATTTATTTAGTACTTGTATTAGATTTTTGCCAGTGCAGCAGTGCTATGTGCTGGAGCAGGAGAAGCTCTCCCATCAGAAGCTTTGATAACTGGCCAGGAGTCTTTCCTCAAAGGCAAAGGATCCAAAATGCAGTTATTTGCTAGTGGAACTGTGCAGTCGTTACCATGCATTCATTTAGTACTTGTATTAGCAAGTACTAAATAAATGCACAGTAACGACTGCACAGTTCCACTAGCAAACATCTTTTAGGCAACGCTACTGTGCAGTAGCCTCATAATACTGTGCAATAGTGTATTAGCAGTGTCTGTGCTCTGACTGCTATTGCACAGTATTTTTCAGCTACTGCACAGTCAGCGCCTCATGTAGATGCGCCCACAATCTAGTTTTTGATATAAAATGTCATCCATTCCAGACTTGTACAGGAAGAGCTCTCTTGAGATGTGTAAAGATAAACCTATGACCTTTTCTCTTAGGGAATGTTGCGAGTCCAAAGATGAAGCGTTTCCAGTTACCTTTGCAGGAAAGAAACTATGAAGATGAAGGTATTTTTCTTTATGGAAGTTAAAGTGCATCATTTGTATGAATATCCCTATTCATCTGAAACCTAATGAGAAGGTCTTTGTTTCCAAGAAAAAATGCAGCCATTCCAAATTTGGGTCAAACTTCCAAACCTTTGTTCATAACTGCACCATAAATAGCAATAAAAGAAAAATCTAAGTATTTTCCTCAGTCTAGTTATCTGGAAGGTGTTTGGTTAAGTATGTTGTACCATGAATAAAAGGAAATGTGGTTAAAAATTAAATTGATGATAACTGACTGGTTTGGTTCAGGCATAGGCAGTAGAAGGCCAGGGCTAAGGAGGCTTAGCCCCCTCAAACATAGGCAGACCGGGCATGGGCTCCAGGCAGCTGCACTGGGGAGGGGCACATGCAGAGAGAGATGAGTGGCCAGGAACTCAGCCCAGTCTGGCCATGTGTGGAGTAGTGCCCAGCTGAGCAGGTAAATGCGTGGATGGGAGGGGGCACAGGGGAGGGAAGAGGTGTTGGGGGGGCAGATTGAAGCCCCTGCGGGGGGGGG